>NW_024870727.1:6597500-7262500 GCF_019054845.1 Dipodomys spectabilis | reverse complement strand
GCACGGAACTTCCTGTGCTGCCTTTCTTTACGTTAAGGATGAGATTTCACCCCGGAGTTCTTTCTGTGCTACATGGATCCTTTCATGTAAACTTTCCTTCTGTTGGCTGTGTTCATTCGGACTAGGAAATTAATTTTAGTTTTAAATTGCTCCTTCGCTTACCTATGGTTTTTTTTTTTTTTCCCAAAGAGTTGAACGCATATCATAGTATCAGAATGATACCCATTAATTTGGGCAAGGAGGATGCATTGGTGATAACTTTCAGTTTTGGAGTGACTCAATCAGTGAGCCAAGTCTAGTGATAACTGAACAGTGCAAAAGAAGCCTCACCCTGTGGTGCTGAGGGCAGAAGAAAGACCTTGCATGCGTTGTCTTCCTATTTCCTTGTAGGGGAAGAGAAGCAGTGGGTTCCGACAGTGCTTCTTTGGGAGCCAGAAGCACTGCAAGCTGACCAAGCTGTGCCCGGCCGTGGGCTACACGTTCCGGTTAGCCGCTCGGAATGACATCGGCACCAGGTATGATGCTGGCTTCTCTCAACTTCCAACTTGGAGGCCATGTGTCTGGATGTCCTGTCATATTGCCAGAAGGCATAAGGAAACCTGCTGCCCTCCACAGCTGCACATTCTCTGCCAGGAAAGCCTCCTTTGTTGGGAAAGACCTGTGGAAGGGATAAAGTCACTCTGGCCTTTCTGCGGCCTTCTGCGAAGACCCCATTAGGGGTCTCTGAAAACAGAGATGAAAGAGACAGGCAGCTTTTGAAAGGAACCCTGTAAAGGCATGAGTACTTCAGATCTTACATCTTTTTATTTTTATTCCAAACCCTTTATTCAGTTACCTTTTCCAGTTGTGCTTGGGGTGCTGGCTAGCCATAGTTCTCAAGCCCGGGGTGGATAGCCCAGGATGGAGAGACTCGGAGCTGTCTTGGTCGCTGATCCCACTTAGGCTGTAGGAGAGGGGGGAGCAGGTGTGTGGCTCCGTGCTCCGTGCTGTGGAGGCTGTGGAAAGGCCACCTTTGGGTCACGCTTGCTGCGCAACTCATGATGAAGGAATGTTTTCTTCTATCACTGCTTATGGAAACATTTCCTTTAAAGATGTGGCCAGCAGCGGCCTCCTACCTTCTCTCCGGCCTACAGAGCCTCTCCCTTTCCTGCTTGGAATTTAACAGAAGTACTTGTCCCAGCCACAGTGATGATTATAGCTTTAGAGCTCCCTAGATAAAAGGTCATATGAATTGGAGATTGCACACACTTTGGAGAAACAACATTGTATCTATTTGTAAAACACTGGAATTGATCATTAGACCATTCTTTGTGCTCACATTGATTTGAAGACCGGTAGTTTTAGCTTGATACACAAGGTTCTAGGCTGTTCTTTCTTATAACTTTGAAGGGGAAACTATATATTGGTCTCCAGTAACTTGGTATGTTTTTCTAAGAGTGGACAATAGGGGGCGATAGAGGAAAGGGAAAGTCGTGGTATTGAATATCACACAGGTCCCTTGTCTGCCCCTTTCTCTCCTTCACGGCCGTGTGTGTGTGTGTGTGTGTGTGTGTGTGTGTGTGTGTGTGTGTGTGTGTGTGTGTGTGTGTGTGTGTGTGTGTGTGTGTGTGTGTGTGTGTGTGTGTGTGTGTGTGTGTGTGTGTGTGTGTGTGTGTGTGTGTGTGTGTGTGTGTCTCACTGTGTTCATTTCTCTCCAGTGGCTATAGCCAGGAGGTGGTGTGCTACACCTTGGGGAACATCCCGCAGATGCCCTCTGCTCCAAGACTGGTTCGGGCTGGCGTCACGTGGGTCACGTTGCAGTGGAACAAGCCAGAAGGCTGTTCACCCGAGGAAGTGATTACCTACACCCTGGAAATCCAAGAGGAAGAACACGTAAGGTTTACAAATCGTGCATCCCGTGCAGGTTCTGTGTAAGAGCATTATGATAGCCCTCACAAAAAGGTGCTAAAGAGCCACTTGCCAGATTACCACCACTACCAAAGGCTAACCTGCACTTCCCTATCTTGGTAAATGGTGTCCCCTCCTTGTAGCTGGGGAAGACAGAGTTCCATGAACTTATCCTTCTCTCTGTATATAATTACTCAGCAAATCCACAAATCATTCTTAAGAAATCAATCCTTCAGTAGCCAGGTGCCAGTAGCTCACGCCTATAATCCTAGTGGGTAATCGTAGCTATGCGGGAGGCTGAAAACTGAGGGTCCTGGTTCAAGCTGACCTCAGACTCTTAATTAACCAGCAAAAAAAAAAAAAAAGCCGAAAGTGGGGGTCTGGCTCAAGTGGTAGAGTGTCAGCCTCGAGCAAAAATTCCAAGCCCTGAATTCAAACCTCAGTACCCGCACCAAGAAAAATAATAATGAATGAGAATCTAGAAGTCAAACGTATGTGCAGAGCTAATGTAGTGGTCTCTGAGCCATGTTGTCTCACCCCTGGTTGTGTCAGTGTCCTGTCATTGTCACTCTGTCCCAATCCGCGTGTGTTCTGCACATGATGCCTTCGTGTGGCCACGCCCCGCTGGGCCTATTTCCTGTCTCAGAGCTGCCTTTGTCCCTTCCAGAGGAAAGGCCAGGCCCCCATCCAAGTCCAGATGAGGTCACAGCCACGGTGTCCTTGACCTCTGCCTCCCCTCCCTCCTGTCCCCTGGGTCTCCTGTCACACATCACCTCTGAGGACAAGCCCTCCCCTGGCCACTCTGTGGGAGAGTGCTGTCCAGTCACACCTACCACAAGTGGCACCAGGCACTTGAAATGTATCCACAGACCTAAGGAGCTGCAGTGTTCACCCTATTAAATTTGAGTGTGAAGAGTCACACATGGCTGCCGTGTTTAAGTCACGCCACAGTGGAAAGCAGCACCTCGCTGTCCTGTCTGCTTTTTACCCAGCCTTAGCTTGTGTCCTAAACCACAGACTTTGTGGGGGAGTCAGGTGGGGTGGGGTGCTTTTGATGGCCCTCTAGGTCAGCTGTGTGTATGTGTGCATGTGTTTGTGTGCGTGTGTGTGTGTGTGTGTGTGTGCGCGCGCGTGTGCTGATTGAGCCAGGCTGAATCATATCTCAAAAACACAGATAAGAACCTGGTGCCCAGAAGTTGTGCCGCAGTATTTGATGAATGAATAGATGCTTGATAGAAAGTAAATGAACTCTCTTGAGGGAGGTTTATCCTTCCCATCTAAACTACTGTTTCTCTCTTGGTCAGAAGAGGGCACTGTTGTACCCAGTAACCTGAGATGCCCTTTTGGGAAGATCACAGTACAAGAAGCTTTTTATTTGTGATAAATACATTATTAAATAATTGTTTTCAAGTATTTACTGCTTTGAAACAATGAAGTTGGCCAGAGCCAGGGGAAATGACAATATAATAAAATGATTTGTTTTGCTTATTTTTGGAGATAGGACTGTAGATTGAACTCTAGGTAATTGCATTTTTGTTTGGCTTTTTCATTCACTTGAACCTCACCTCCATTTCTGGCTTTTCGGTGGTTAATTGGAGATAAGCATCTCACAGATCCTTGTGCCTGGGCTGGGTTTGAACCATGATCCTCAGATCTCAGCATCCTGAGTAGCTAGGATTACAAGCATACGCGCCAGTGCCTGCTGAAACATACCTGAATCTCCAGTGCTGTGTGTGGCACCTGGGGCTTCTGATACTCTCTGAAGCTCTGCCAGATTTGTCCCCCTGCCTAGAGTAGGAGGAGGCTACATGTGAGTTCTATAGACCATGCCCAGAGTCGGTGATGCTGATGTTTCTTTCTGGCTTTTCCTTCTCAGGATAACCATTTCCACCCAAAATACACTGGAGAGGATTTAACCTGTACTGTGAAAAATCTCAAAAGAAGCACACAGTATAAATTCAGGGTGAGTTGATCACTTTGGTTACCTAAAGTAGTAGTAGTAGTAGTAGTAGTAGTAGTAGTTATTAGTAGTAGTAGTAATATTACTGTTTATCATTTCAAAAGAAGCATCCTGGTTAAAAAAAATAAAAGTTCACATTTGTGGCCTCTTCCATGTTCAAACTAGCATTGGTATTTTAATAGACATCCCCCATTTTAATTTTAAACTGTACTATTGAGACTGAAAATTGTCCTAATGTATATTGCATAACAGCACAGCCAGGTGGCCTGGCTGGAAATAGCAAGCCCGGTGAGAGTGTACCTGTGCCTCTCATGTAGAGCCAAGTGGTTTAATTTGGTTTCTAGTAGTCACTCGGTAAATCTTTTGTCAAATTATCCCACGGAAAGAACGATTTGCTACCAAAAATTCCTTCCTTTGTCCACAAGATGGCACTGTCCTACTCCTAAATAAATTGCATCATCTTACCAGGTTTTCCCACCTTGTTTTTCCTTCCATTATACAATAGGATGTAGTTAATAATGTACTGATTTTTTTTTCTATGTCTTCTTCAGAAGACACAAATACATTCACCTAAAAACTACCTATGATTTTATCTTTAGTGTTTACTAAAATGTTTAATGTTTACCAGAATATACAGACCATAAGTGGTCACGAATAAGGACTATTAAATTAATACTTGACTTTAGAGGTAGAAACTGTGTGACTGTGTATGTATTTCACTCTGGGTTTCTGAGGACCTTGATCTTGCAGTGTTAAAAAGTCATGTGCATTATGGTGGATGAGTGGATCAAGAAAATAGTGTGTGTGTGTGATATTCATACAATGGAATTTTAATCATTAGGAAGAATAATATATGTCATTTGCAGGAAAATGGATGAACCTGGAAATAATTGTTAAGTGAAATAAAGTCAAGCTCAGAGAGACAAATGGTGCATGTTTTCTCTTATATATGAAAGCTAGACATAAATTGTGAAAGTGTGTACAGGGCCATACATACATATACATAAATTAACTAAAGGAAGGGACACCCCCCGGGTGGTACAACTGCTATGAACAACTAACTTATGCTTTTACAAGATGAATACCAGGAGGCTAGAACGTGTGTCACTGAGGATGGTGTCATAGGGAGTTGGGGCAGACACACAGAGAGAAAGGATGGGCAAATGAGTGAGAAAATTCCAGGTATCTATTTGAAAATGGAACCAGGTAACTTGAGAGGAGGGGTGGGGATGAGAGATGGGGAGAGCAATGGATGGAAGGGGTAACACTGAACAAGACTTGTACACATACACTAACATGTCGAATTGAAACCCCTTAAAATGGAACAACGAGTTAATTTTATAGAACATCATCTTGAGTGAATTCTCGGTTGTCTTCCAGCTGACTGCTTCAAACATGGAAGGGAAAAGCTGCCCAAGTGAAGTGCTCGTTTGTACAACCAGCCCTGACCGGCCGGGGCCCCCGACCAGACCCCTCATCAAGGGCCCGGTGACAGCTCACGGCTTCAGTGTCAAGTGGGGTACGGAATGCATTGGTTTCAATAGTGGCATACTGGTAATAATAATACCAAACGCTGATTTGTGAGCATAGGGCGCATTTGGAGCATACAGGTGAGAAGCCCTCCTAATTAGAATAGATACTCGCCTGGGTTGTATTCTAAAATGAAGAAGAGGGATAGATAGAGTAATAGGCTGAATTTGATCAATATGCTATTTATAGGGATATAAAAACTATCACAGTGAAACCTCTCTGTATGATTAACATATGCTAATTTAAAAAAAAAAAAAAGGCAAGCCAGGCACTGGTGGGTCTTGCTTGTAATTCTAGCTGCTCAGGAGACAGATCTGAGGATCACAGTTCAAAACTACCTAGGGCAGGAAAGTCCATGAAGCTCCTGGTCTCGGTTCACGTGATAGAGCACTAGCTTTAAGCAGAAAAGCTCAAGGACAGCACCTAGACCCTGAGTTCAAGTCCCAGGACTGGCACCAAATAAATAAATAAGCAAGAAACAATGAGATTTTCTTTTCTTTTTTTTTCTTTTTTCTTTTTGTCGGTCATGGGGCTTGAACTCTGGGCTTGGGCCCTGTCCCTGCGTTCTTCAGCACAAGGCAAGTGCTCTACCACTTTAGCTACAGTGCCACTTCCAGTTTTCTGGTGGTTTATTGGAGATAAGAGTTTCACGGACTTTCCTGCCCAGGTTGGCTTTGAACCGTGATCCTCAGTAGCTAGGATTACAGGCATGAGCCATTGGTGCCCAGCACAATGAGATTTTAATGTGTTGCTAAATTTTATAACTTAATGGATTCTTAAAGTTTAAAAATCTCATTTATTTATTTCATAGTTTTCCTGAATTACATATTTTCCTCAAAATATTCCTGATTTGGGTATGGAAATGGATCAATATTCTTCAATAGACCACCCTTAAAATGTCAATAGACAAAAATTAATTGAAAAGTTGGCATTGAAGGTGAATTAATTACACAAAAGAAAAATAAAATGAACTGCAAAATTTAAGCATGTCCTCTCAAGTTGGTTTTATCATGCACAGTGTTTGTGTTGCAGTGACACAGGAAGAGTTGTGTCTTCCTGACCTTTGAGCGTAGACACCTCCCTGAACTTAAGGATGGTCTATTGCTGAATGTCATGTGGAGTTTGAGGAGGAAGCCTGGATTGTCTCAAATAACTAGATACAGCTAGTTATTATTGATAGCTAGTCAGAGGATGTAGAGCTGTGTGGTTTTCACTGAGGGCATATAATATATTAACTCAAAGGCAAAAGCAGGAAACATAGAGAAGTCTAAAATACCATCTTACCAACAGCCAAGTGGCATACAGGAGATGGAACCCCTCTGGAGGCTGCCTCAAGGTACCTGATCATGTTGAGATAGAATCACGAGGATGTCTCTTTCCCTGGATGACAAAAGACACACAGAATTACAAATCCTGGTGTGCTTTTTGGTAGACCTAGAATGCGCTTGTCAGAAAATCCTAAGAAATTATTTAACAATACAGTCTTTGACTTCATACTTGTCTTCTGTCTTATGAAGTATGATACACAAGTGGAAATAGTAGGTGAGAGGTGAGAGGAAGTGAATTCCCAAAGGTGTGGTCACTGGGAAACGTCTCTCCCTGTGTAAGCATGGAGACGGTGAGCTGATAGTCAAGACTTCTCAGAGTTCATTCACAGAGTTATGCTTTGAGGCAGTTTTGTGCCCAGAGCATCAAGCTCCCACGGGTAGACATCAGCGGACCGTATTTTGAGCTGTCATAGGGAGGGTCTATGCACAGGCAGGACCCTCCCTCCTTAAGCTACCTGCCTCCTGAGTGAGTTCTCGGGGTCCCAGCTCTGGGGTTGCACCTGGGATGGGGGATTCTCTATAGCCAATCGTGACACAGGAGACATTTGCTTCCTTCCTAGACCCGCCGAAGGACAACGGTGGCTCTGAGATCCTCAAGTATTTGCTGGAGATCACCGACGGCAATTTCGAAGGTAGAGTGAGAGGCAGCTATTCCGTGCACAGGCCACAGCGAGGCCTGCTTTCTAACGTGCTCTGCGCTGTTACGGTGATGGGGCAATCACAGTCCCACAGAAAACCAGTTTGAATCCCATAGTGGCAGCTTTGCCTTTCACACAGAACTCCAGAGAGCAGTTTTTCTATGTCATTTTAAAGCAGAGTTTCTAGTGAATCAAATAAATTTAAGGTTCTCATCTCCAAACTAGTCGTACTTTCTGTGGGAATTCATTGAAGCGGAGGAGAGGGAAGGGGAGGGGAGGTTTCCATGGAGACTATAACTTGTTTCTGACCGTCAGTAATGGTTGATAGTGTTAGGTTTTTATTTATGAGCAGCGTAAACTTACCCATGATTCTTGTCTTACAGCCAACCAGTGGGAAGTGGCCTATAGTGGATCTGCTACAGAATATGTTTTCACCCACCTGAAACCAGGCACTTTGTACAAACTCCGAGCATGCTGCATCAGTACTGGTGGGCACAGCCAGGTGAGTTTGTCTCCAGCTAATAGTACCCTCCTTGATCAAGTGTGGCCAAGCTGCATCGATCATACCAGAATACAATTGCAGGTTCACAATGTATTTTCAAGGGCCAAGCATGCGCCTGTAATCCCAGCCAGTCAGTCAGAGATTGGGAAGACTGTGATCTAGTGCCTGCGCTAGCAAAAAGTGAAAGACCCTACCCGAAGAGTAACTAAAACAGAAGAAGGCTGGGGTTATGGTTCAAGTGGTAGAGCACTTGCCTGGAAAGCGTGAGAAGTCCTGAATTCACATTCCATAACACCAAGGGAGGAACAAGAAATTATCTCACTCATGCCTAGTGTCATGCCATAGTATTACATTAGGAAGTGAAAAATAGACCCTTTCAAATTGTACTTTAGAGGAAGAAAAGATAGGCCCCAAGGATTATCAACTGAATTAACATGGCTACCAGTTCCCTCATCACTTACTTATGCTTCAGGAACATTTGAAAATTGGTTAGGATTTGCATCCACTAAATAAAGGAGACCTGAAAGGAAGTATAGAACTTAAGAGTCAACAAGGCAAGACTTGTGCACACCTGCCAATTCTGTTAAAGGGCCCAAAGGTCCTCTGCTGCCCTCTTCTGGCAAGTAGTGCTAGAGACCCTATAAATCTCTGAGGGCAGCAGCCCTACCTTGGTCTGTGTGACCTTGGCTCTGTGACCTTGGTCTGGCCAGTTAACCTGTCAGGAACCTTCCTCTCAGCCACATGCTGAAGGATAACCTAATAAATGCACATGGAGTACTCTGGACATAAGCTAATGGCATGAAGTTGAATGAGAGGGACATGCTGCTAGAAGATGTGATCCCTTGGAGAGATGCTACTTAACGGTGATGGTTTGAAATCTTCATACTTAGAGAGGGAAGCGGAGATGTTGACTGGCGTCCTGGCACAGGAGAAGGTCTACCATTCTGAAAAATGAACGGGTTTTCTTCCATCAACCCAACTTTAACGTTTATTATTATTTTTGCCCTATCTGCCCACGGCCCCCAAGGAGGTACTGTGCTATCTGCCCTGCCCCGTAGACAGTTAGAAATTCTAAGGCAGAGCCAAAGCTCTCCGGGATGCCTTCTGGGACAGAGGACCTCCAAACCAAGGCACAGAGCCATCATGGTACCTCCTGTGGGAGGGGCTGCGCTGCACACACCTTTACTGCTGGATCTGTAGAGTCTGTGTCCTCTGACCTGGTGCCTGGTCCTTCAGACCCTACTTCCTTAGCTCAGCAGTAGCAGGACCTGCTGGCCCACAGCACACTCTGGTGGCCAACACTGGATTTATTGGCTCTCCTACTCGGTCTCTGGCCAGCCATTTATGGCCCATTCTAAATGTTCACTCAGCCATCATTTTGTGTTCTCTTCTGTCCTCATGAAGGCTCTAAGTTCAATGTAGAGCCGAAGAATTATTTGCTAAAGTTATACAACACTCAAACCTATTGATGTGAGTTCAGAAGTAATCATTCTTGTTTTCAAGTATGCCTCCTGCAGACAGTCTACATTCAAAACACACACATCTGTAATCCTAGCTACTCAGGAGGCTAAGATCTGAGGATCGCAGGTCAAAGCCAGCCCAAGCAGGAAAGTCTATGAGACTCTTATGTCCAATTAACCAGCAAAAGCCAGAAGTGGAGGTATGACTCAGTGGTTGAGTTCCAGTCTTGAGTGAAAAAGCCAAGCAAGAATGTGAGGTCTAGAGTTTAAGTCCTCATACTGGTGCACACACACATCCACATACACACACACGAACACACACATCCACACACTGACATGAAAGTTCTTCTACCCAGGGCACATACAATAATGTCTACACATTCAAACCGTACACCGTGTGGGGTCAGATCTGTGTGCTGTGTTGCGTTTATGAAGAGCTCTCCCCTGTTTCTCCTGCAGTGTTCCGAAAGTCTCCCTGTCCGCACACTGCGCATAGCGCCCGGCCAGTGTCAGCCACCGAGGGTTTCAGGGAGACCAAAGCACAAAGAAGTCCACTTAGAGTGGGGTGAGTGAAGAATCTTCACCTTACCTGGACAGGGGCGGGCAACTGGACTTGACGATTCATGCTTTGTCAATTAACTTCCAAAACTTCCTTCATTTACCTGGGCCTAGATCCCCTCATTCCCTCCCCTTGCTGTTTGGACTGCCAAGGGCTCCCACCCTCCCTCCGTCCCTCATCGGCACCGGGCCCAGCCAACTCCTGCCTTTCTCAGGAATCTTTCTAGATTCCTCAGCTTTGCTGAGAGCTTAAAGCAAGACACGCTTCCCAGGCTGCCGTGGGGGGCGCCCTGACGGGGTGGTGCTGTTGATACTTTCTTTTTTTTCTTGCTTTCTTTTCTTTTTTTAAATTCACCTGAATAGTCAGGGAACTTCCACCTATTTTACTTAGATTTTCATTTTTTTCAAATTCCGACCAGAAAAAGCTATAGTTGGAAACTAGTTACACACTAGTTTTACTCCAAAGGAGTAGGATCGTTCAGATTTACTCCATAAAAGTATGCAATCCTTGGCTGGGAAGGTGGCTTAGTGGCAGAGCGCTTGCCTTGCATGCTTGAGGCCCTGGATTCGATTCCTCAGCACCACATAAGCAAAAAAGAAAAAAGCCAGAAGTGGCACTGTAGCTCAAGTGGTAGAGCGCTAGCCTTGAGCTGAAGAGCTGAGGGACAGCGCCCGGGCCCAGAGTTCAGGCCCCACGACCGGACCCAAAAAAAAAGAACTTTTGATTATTTTTTTACAATTTAAGATCCCAACTTTTATAACTTTTTCTATTCAAAAATTCTCCTTTTCCTTTAGGATGGTGTAGATACAAGTATTTCTGCATGATTTACTGAAACTTCTGTTGACACTTTGCTCATGTGCTTCCTGATGCCATGTAAACCTTTCCTGTTGTTCCCAAAGCTTCTCGCTTAGGCATATCCGTAGACCTTGCCTTACTCGGATCATGGTCAGGTAGGGGGGACAGTGTATGCCAGAGTAATTGGAGTTCATGCCATCTCTTATCAGCTTAATCAGTGGCTTGATAAATTGCAGGACTCCAACATTCACCTGCTTCTTACCCTGTGGTTCTTAGGTTGGAAAATGAGTGACATCAAATCTCTGCTTTTTTATTTCTTTGTTCTAATAAAAATAAAATTAATAAAAGCTTCTGGCCTGATGATTGCAAGTGTCAGTGTGTGGGACTAGCACATTCTCCCCACGTAGCCTAAAGGTAATGAGATACTACGTCACATGGCAGTCTGGAGCTTTGAACCTGGACTTACTGTGATCTCCAAGTTAAGATTTATTTTTCCTCTTTTACATTGCATGACACGTGAAGAAGTTTGCCCTGCTAGCACTCCTGTTATTTTGGGTTCATTAAACACATGGAAATCTACTTGCTTTGGTTACCGAGAACACCATTCAGGGCTTTTTCATTTTGTTAGGAAGAAGAGATCTTTTGTAAGAGAAATACATGGTGTTTCACAAAAGCTGTAGGAAATCAAACCCGCTATGGTGCACAGAGCATGCTAAGATTTACAAACATGACCTGCTGCCTTGCAGATGTGCCCGAATGCGAGAGCGGCTCCGAGGTGTCGGAGTTCAGCGTGGAGATGACGGAGCCTGAGGACGCGGCTTCCGAGGTGTACCACGGGCCAGAACTCACGTGCACCGTGGGCAACCTGCTCCCTGGGACCGTGTACCGCTTCCGAGTGAGGGCGCTCAACGACGGAGGGGTGCGTGCCAGGGCCGTGCTGTCGTCCACATGCGGGCTTCTCACACAGCTGCTTCTGTGTGTGCTTGAGCTGGGGCTTGAACTCAGAACCTAGGGCTCTGTTCTCAGCGTTTTCACTTTGCACTGGCACTCTGCTACTGGAGCCACGCCTCCACTTCTCCATGTTGACGTGAGGGGTGGGGCCCTGGGGAGAAAGAGATGCAGAAATGCTGGCTTCCAGAGAATGACAGTCAGCAGCCAAGCATGGCGGCACATCCCTATATAATCTCAGCACTAAGGATGCTGAGGCAAGGGAATCATAGGTTTGAGCAAACCAGGGAGACAGTGTCTCAAGACACAAAAGGAGGAGAGAGAGTCTAGAATACCCAGAATTTATTAAGCAAATTTTTTTAAAATCTGAAGCTCTAGTCGCTTTTTTTTGGGGGGGGGGTCCGGTCAGGGTGCCTGAACTCTGGGCCTGGGTGCTATCCCTCAGCTCTTCAGCTCAAGGCGAGTGCTCTACCACTTGAGCCACAGCGACACTTGCGACTTTTTTCTTTTTGCTTATGTGGTGCTGAGGAATCGAACCCAGGGCTTCAGGCATGCAAGGCAAGCGCTCTACCACTGAGCCACCTTCCCAGCCCCTCCAGTCACTCTTTTATGAAGTTAAATTTTAACTTAGGCTGTGCATCAGACTTAGTTTTCTCGGATGTGTCTGAGGCGTGGGACGCAGGATGGCCTTTCTTGTCAGAAATTGCCATATTTTTTTCCGACATCAGAGTTGAGTCACACAACCTTCTTCTCTTTTTGAGTAAAAGATGAGACGTGTGTACGAGGCTTTTACTCCCTGGCAAACAGCACTAGTGTACAGACAAGTAAAAGCGAGGAGCATTGCTTCATTGGGGTGGTGGGGAGGTTATTACGTGGTGGGCCTGAGGTTGGAGCTCAGGACCTCACCTTGCTACTACCTGAACCATCCCCCCCAGCTATTTTTTGGCTTTAGTGATTTGGAGAGAAGGTCTCACACTTTTGCTCTGGACCATCTAGATCATGCTCCTCCTATTTCTGCTTCTCACCACCACATCTAACTGTTGGCTGAGAGAGAGTTTTTCAAGACTTTATGCCTGAGCTGGCCCTTGAACCGAGTAACAGAGATTACAGGGGTGAGCCACAGCACTGGGCCTCAGGAGAGTGGGTTTTGTTGTTGGTGATGTTAGCATCATCTGTATCCACACCCACACACAACATGTGTTCACACATGTGTGCCCTTCTCTTTCCAGTATGGTCCCTATTCTGATGTATCCGAAATCACCACTGCAGCCGGGCCCCCGGGACAGTGCAAAGGACCTGGGATTTCTTTCACATCTGATGGCCGTGTCCTTGTGAGCTGGGAGGTAAGCACTGACACATAGGCATCCAGACACAAGTTTGGAGGGATCCACGAAGCCAAGATGCCTGCCTGACATTCATTTGGTCTGAATATAACAATCTTGGCACTTGGTTGCATTCTTTAGAGTGATGGAAATGGCCACCATTAAAAAGGAAATGAACTTGTGTGTGTGTGTGTGTGTGTGTGTGTGTGTGTTGGTGCTGGGGTTCAAACTCTAGGTGCTGGCTCTTAGGGTGTGGTTGTTTTTTTGTTTTTTTTGGTTCAGGGCTGGCACTCTACCACTTGAGTTATTCTTCCACTTCTGGCTTTTTGTGACTTGGTTGGAAATAAGAGTTTCGTGGACCTCCCACCTTGGGCTGGCTTTGAATCCTTATCCTCAGATCTCAGCCTCCTGAGTAACTAGCATTGCAGGCCTGAGCCACTGGCGCCCACATTGAAGTGTGGTTTGCATGCCTTCCTTTTTGCTTGTGATATTTGTATTGGAAATCCGTTGGGCCTGTTGCCCCCCCCTCCCCCTTTCCCACCCAGGTGAGCTAGTTGAACTGCACACAGTCTGCATTTTCTTGGTGGAATGACTCACTACCTGAATCGCTTTTCCCCAGAGCCCCGAGAGCTTGGGTGCAGACATCTCAGAATACCGGTTGGAGTGGGGAGAAGATGAAGAGTCCCTGGAACTCATTTATCACGGGCCAGACACCTGCTTCGAGATAAGAGACCTGCTGCCTGCCGCTCAGTATTGTTGCAGGCTACAGGTAGGCCGACATGTTTCTCATTATTCCTTGGGCAGGCGAGTCTTCATAAAGACTCTTTCAGGAAATAACTAATAGGGGCAAAGAAGAATGTTAAGGGGTATAAGGAGGAAAGAGTCCTTTGAAATAAGAAAAACACGTGCAAGCTGGGCCCTGGTGGCTTATGCCTGTAATCCTAGCTACTCAGGAGGCTGAGATCTAAAGGTCACAGTTCAGCACCAGCCCAAGCAGGAAAGTCCATGAGACTCTTCTCTCTAATTAGCCAGCAAAAATATGGAAGTGGAGGTATAGCTCAAGCAGTAGCGTGGCAGCCATGAGCAAAAACAGTTAAGGGACTGTGATCAGGCCCTGGGTTCAAGCCCCAGTGCTAGCACAAAAGAAAAAAACTCATTTTGATGTCTGGTATATAGCAAATTCCATTGTCTGAGCAGTTGTAACATGTTAGAGCCTGCGGGGGTCTTCCCTCTCTACTTCTACACCTCACGTGGCCGGATCATGTGTGAATGAATGCATCCAGGTGAAAGGAGAGCTGGAGCCTTGGGAGGGAGGCCCTGCAGTGCCCCTGCAGCTCCCGCGGTGCACCCCGCATCCAAAAGCCAGAGAACTGGCATGCAGACAGAAGTCCCATTCATATACCAGCTCGTATTGGAGCTGAGAACAAATATCTGGTTTGTTTGGGACCCATCGGCCTGAGGTTGCAGGACCACCTCCCGTAACTGTTCAGGGCGGGGCATCTGCAGGCTTCTCCCGGGGTGGGGGTGGGGATGCGTAGAATGGGATCAGGAATCGTGATTCCTGGCCTCACCCCCAACACCAGTGTTCATGGGTTTACTCTATATCATGCATTTGGGTAAATGTTTTTTCCTGCTAGAAAGCTTGTTTTCTTTTTAATGCTTGCACTTGCAGTACTGGAACTTGAACTCAGGGCCTTGCATTCTTGTTTGGCTTTTCTTGCACAAGGTTGGTGCTCTACTACATGAGCCACACCTCCACTTCTGGCTTTGGTAATGGTTCTTTGGAGAAAAGAGTCTCCTGGACCTTCCTGCCCTGCCTAGCTTTGAATGGTGATCCTCAAGTCCCAGCCTCCCATCCCAAGGGTCTAGAACTACAGACATAGAGGGACCACTACCTCCCAGCTAGAAACCTGTAATAAAAACTGAAAATCAAATTCTTGAACCATTTCTTTCCATTTTCTTCAGTAATATTTCCTGAGCACAACGTTGTATTAGAATCAAAAGACGATCAGTAAGGAATATACAAAGATGAATTAATCAAATGCCAGTGTCGGCCTGGAAGGATCGTCTTCACATGTCTAGCTTTGACTGCAAAGATGCCACATTTAGGTTCTGACCTGATTTAAGTCATGGATCAGAGTGTTTATTAGAAGTGCTCCCAATGTCCCTGACCTCTTTGGAGAAAATACTCCCATCAATTCAATTTTCCAGAAAAACTAAAGCTTTTTTTAGTTAAATTCTGAAAGCCTGCTTTATCTGAAACATTTCTGATTAAACCATTTTGCTACACATCATCCTTCCTTTCTTCTCAGCTAGAGCACCTGAGACGTAATTAACCCTTCCCTTAGTCGTGTGTCGTGGCACATTAGCTGAGCTTTGTAAAGGTGGCGCTGAGTCCCTAGGAAAGGGCGGATTGTATGCCATCCTCCCCAGTGGAGAATAAGGTCAGGATAAAGAGTGCCACGTGGTGCAAGCGCTCCCTCCCCTCTGCTTTTGAAGTTTTCCTGCCTCTTTAAGGTTGCCTTTTTTTTCCCCTGGGGTTATGGTGTCACTTAGCATTGCCTGCATTTTCTAAGATGCAATTAAAAGAGATGCAGAATGATCTGGTTTCTCTGTATGGACAGTCAGGAATAGGAAATGTTTTTAAATGTCCATAATTGTCAGAAAATGAGTCAGAGCGTGTGACAGAGGTGTGAGGACATGGAAGCAGGCAGTACCTCTGAGGTCGCCACGGGCACACTGGAGCAGGACCGCCACAGGCTCTGTAGCCCTCTCACGGTGTCTGTGGCCCACGGAGGAATTATGCCCATCTGACTTTACTCCAAAGTCAGCTTCAACCTGAATATTCCTTTGACTATCTGGCACTTAAAAAAATTAAATCATTTTAACACATACACTTGTAGGATTTGGGGGATGGGGGAGAAGGTGTGTGTTGGAATTGAGGCTTGAACCCAGGGCTTAGGTCCTCTCCCTGAACTTTTTTTTTTTCCAAGACTGGTGCTGTACCACTTGAGCCACAGCTCTAGTTTCAGCTTTTTGCTAGTTAATTAGAGATAAGATTCTCATAGATTTTTCTGCCTGAGCTGGATTTAAACTGAGATTCTCACATCTCAACCTCCTGAGTAGCTAGAATTATAGGCTTGAGCAACTGGCACATGGCTCTTTTTTATTGTTTGTTTTTGTTCATTTTTTGGGTGCCAGTTCTGGGGCTTGTACTCAGGGCCTGGGTGCTGTCCTTGAGCTTTTGTGCCCAAGGCTAGCACTCCACTACTTGAGCCGCAGTTCCACTGCTGAAGATAAGAGTTTATTGGAGATAAGAGACTCATAGATTTTCCTGCCTGGGCTGGCTTAGAACCATGGTCCTAAGATCTTAGCCTCTGAGTAGCTAGGATTACAAGCGTGAGCCACCAGCACCTAGTTCTTTTTTTTTTTTTTTTTAAGGTTACAAACTTCAAGTGGCTACACAAGGGAGACATTTAACATGTCCATGTAAGTGGACGTAAATGTAGTGCTACTCCATCTTTCTCCCCTTCTACCATTTTCCCCAGCCCTCCTAGCCCCCACAGACATGAGAAATTTCTCATGTCCCACTTCCTTTATCACACATGTACAATGAGCATTCTTGCTGTATTTGTTGGCTATTCTTGTTTCATTCATCCACAGTGCCCAACTAGCCCCTCATTCAAACTGTATGTCAGCTTCCTGATACTCATTTCTGTGCTGTATTTTATAAAAATTTAGTGAAGTGTGTCTTGTTCTGCTCAGGAGTTGTTTTTTTTTTTTCTTTTTTTGAATTTTTATGTCCTTCCTTAGGAGTATTTTAATTAAGAAGTACCAGAGCAATGCTTCTTTTTTGTAAGTGGCATATAGAATATTACACTGGCCACTTTCTTAGTAAAAGATGCTTTTAAATTAAGTGTCCTTTGAACACTGATGATTACAAGTACCATAAATCAAGAAAGAATTTTCCACACAGCCAAGCCCGATTAAAGAAAGTAGGCCACCAGATAGAATCCTGGAATGGAAAAAATAACTATCTTACTGGAAAAAATGGGGAAGGCATGAATGGAGTCTTGCGCTCTTCACAGTAGTGTAGCAAACGTGGCTTGTTCAGTGTGATTGTTCTGTGGTGTATAAAACGTTACTCCTGAGAGCACAAGGTGAGACCACAGAGATTTCCCTGTGCAGTGTGTCTGGCTTTTCTACCAATGTGAAAAGTGGTCCAAATTCTATAGAGTTCGGTCACAAAGGGAAATGCTGTCTTGCTCGGGTTTTCCCCCTGGGAAGGAAGTAAGGGACAGAGACAGAGGAGGAAGAGGAGTTGGATGAGTAGGGGGAAGGAAGAGGGCGGGAGGGAAGAGAAATGATAAATGAAAAATGAAACAATAATGAGACTAGAAAAAGAACTAAAAGCAAAAAGAGAGCTGTGGGCATTGCTCAAGTGGGTAAAGCACCTGCCTAGCAAGCATGAAGCCAGTACTTCTAAAAAGAACCAAAATGTGTGATTTAAAATTTCTTTAAAGGGGGCCCTGTGGCTCAAGGGGTAGAGCACTTGCCTTGAGCTGAAGAGCCCAGGGACAGTGCCCAGGCCCAGAGTTCAAGCCCCACAACCGACCAAAAAAAAAAGGTCATAAAATTTCTTAAAAAAGATATAGTTGAAATATTGTCATAGTCACATGTGACTACTGTCACAATGCTACTAAATATTACTAAAGTTTTTTTTTTTTTTTGGTGGGGGGGGGTTGTCCGGTTGTGGGGCCTGAGCGCTGTCCCTCAGCTCTTCAGCTCAAGGCTAGTGCTCTACCACTTGAGCCACAGCACCACTTCCGGCTTTTTTTTTCTGTTTGCTTATGTGGTGCTGAGGAATCGAACCCAGGGCCTCATGCATGCAAGGCAAGCGCTCTACCACTGAGCCACCTTCCCAGCCCAAAATATTACTAACGTTTTGCAGGGATTTGATAGGGAGCCAATTCTCCTAGCCTACTTTTTTTTTTTATAACTTGCAGATTAACCAAGAAAGGAGCTATATGTAAGTGTTGTTTGTTAGACGTCTCCTGATCAAGTCTCAATGGGGTCAATGAGAACTAGATTTCCATTCACTTCCAAAAAGTTACCTTCAAGTTTTTTGTATATGGAAAAAAAAAAAGACACCATACTAAGCAAGGCACCAATGGCTCACACCTGTAGTCCTAGCCACTCAAGAGGGTGAGATACAAAGATCACTGTTCAAAGCCAGCTTGGGCAGACAAATCTAAGAGACCCTTATATCCATTAAACTAGCAAAAAGCTGAAAATGGAGGTGTGGCTCCAGTGGTAGAGCACCAGCCTAAAGCTGAAAAGTTAAGGGAGATCTCCAGGCCCTGAGTTCAAGCCTAAGTGCTGGAACATGGATGGATTGTAGATAGATAGATAGATAGATAGATAGATAGATAGATAGATAGATAGATAGATAGATAGATAGATAGATAGATAGATAGATAGATGAATGATACACCAGTTACATGGAGGCGTTAGGATGTGCCAATGGAGTGTCGCTGTCCTGTTTTCCAGGCCTTCAACCCCGCAGGTGCGGGACCGTACAGTGAGCTTGTTGTGTGTCAGACGCCAGCGTCCGCCCCCGACCCCATTTCCACGCTCTGTGTCCTGGAAGACGAGCCCCTCACCACCCACCCAGACCCACCCTCCGTGTGCCTGGTTCTGAACTGGGAGGAGCCATGCAGTAACGGCTCTGAGATCCTCGCTTACAACATCGATCTTGGAGACAAAAGTGTCACGGTGGGCAACACCACCAGCCATGTCCTGCGGGACCTTCTCCCCGAAACCACATACAGGTGAGTGCAGGTGGGGCATCCAGGCAGCCCCAGCCCCTAGCGCCTCCCACTCTCCTAGGCTTCCAGCTTGTGTTGCTTTATTCTTACCTCGGTGGAAGAATGTCCCCCCATGTTAGTCTCGTGGGGCCTCGGTTGTCGCTGGGTGTGTTCTCTCCATGGCTTGTCTCTCTGTCCTTACCCATGTGTGTGCTCATCATCCCCAACAGCAGATGCAGGGCTACAAAGTGTTTGTGATAGACTGGACTTTGGATTTCACAGGGGGGCTCAGAATAATTCCATCACACCCCTGCACAAAACACAACACTCATCTGCATTCTCTCCTTCTCCCCAAGTACCGGGGAGACCTTCTAATTGTCTGTGAGAACTACAAATCACCTGGCTCTGCTCCCCTGCAGCTTGCTGCAGCCTCTTCAATTAAAACATTTGGAATGATCTGGCCCACATGCTCAGAAGAGGTTCAGGAGCTGTCTCTGGTCATGTTAGTGTGGCCCCAGAAGGTCCCCTGGTCACTTCCAAAGTTTCTTTGGCAGGGTGGTATGCGAGCGCCACAGACTCAGACTCAGCTCTTTGTGCAAGGTGTCTTTAGGCAAGGTATTTAATCTCTGTGTCCCAGTGTCCTCTGTGAAATGAAGGCAAGAACTATTGTAAGGAGGAAATGATGGCCTGGTGCCTGTGGCTCACCTCCGTGGCCTTAACTACTCAGGAGGCTGAGATCTGAGGATCTTAGTTCAAATCCAGCCCAGGCAGGAAAGTCCATGAGACTCTCATCTCCACTAACCACCAGACATCAGAAGTGGAGCTGTGCCTCAAGTGGTAGAGCCCCAGCCTTGAGCAACAATGCTCAGGGACAATGCCTAAGCCTTGAGTTCAAGCCCCAGGACCAAGACAAAAATAAATAAATAAGTAAATAAGGAGTAAATAATGAGTATTAGGGGCTTAGAGTCCAGCATCACATAGGAAGTTGAAAACAGACACTACTGTAACCTGATTATTAAGATCCTCACCCCACAGAGCCCTTCTTCCTTTGATCATTAAGATCCTCACCCCACAGAGCCCATCCTCCTTCCAGTGGGTAGCAGGCACCGAACCCAGCAGCAACTGCTTCCAAAGGTTTGTCTCACTGATGCTTTTTTCTACAGTGGTTTCTAATTCTTTTGCCGGGTAGATTTGTCTTTCTGTCCCCGGAAGCTGAAGTAAGAACCCCACAGTTCCATCTGGACACATCATATTGTCTCTGCCTGCCTCTCCCACCAAGTCTGACTGTTAGGAGTAATTCATATATTTGTTTTGCTTTCCCAGACAATGACAGGCTTTGCTTGTGGTTTTATATGCTTGCGTTATTTTAGGAACTCTCTTTAGTTATTGTATACGCTGACTTTCTAAAACATTGTCCTGGCACAGGCCCTGGTAGCCGTAGCTCACATCCATAATCCTAACTACTTGGGAGGTTGAGATCTAAGAATGGGGTTCAAAGACAGCCTGGGCAGCAAAGTCCAGGCAATTCTCATCGTCAGTGAACCACCAAAAATCCAGAAGTGAAGCTCTTGTTCCAACAGTAGAGTGTGAGCAAAAAAGCACAGAGACAGTGCTTAGACCCCAAGTTCAAGCTCTAATACCAGCAGATGAATGCATACACATGCATGAGCACGCACGCACACACGCACACACACACATTCACACACATAAAACCACTTTTGTGTCATTTGGAGCACTCTGGATTTCAGCACACAAAGGTCAAAGGTGGTTGTGGTGGTAGAAAAAAAGGTTGTATATGGAAGGTTGTTGGGGTCTCAGAGAAGATCAGAGTTCCTAGTGGTCAGGATCTGCAGGCGTAGGAGCTGGGGTATAGCTCAGTGGCAGAGCATTTACACAGCCTTCACAGGGCCCTGGGTTCCACCCACAACACTCAGTGGGGAAACAAAAGGACTTCCGACCAACACTGGATAAACAGAGGCATGATGGAAACAGATGAAGAAGCAGGTCAGAGTACTGTTGTAGCCAATCCCAGAAGACCAGTCTTCCTCACTCCTGTTTTGTACCTTGGTCTGAGTGCCTGCTGTGCCCACGCACTGAGAAAACCCACGGATGATGAGCCCCACACCTTGACCACTGGGAATTTCCTGTGTGGTTGCTCAAGGAAATCTGATCATGAGCTTAGCCTCCTCTGGAGATGATTGAGGCCTGTCATCCCCATCTGTCTCCAGAAGACTGGATGTCCCCGTGCAGTTTCTCCTGGAGCCCTTGGAGCAGAACTAGCACGGAGACTTGGAGGGGAGGGGGGGGCGGGGAGGGAGGGAACAGTTTCATGCCCACTCTGGCCCACACCTGTCTTGAAACAAGACTCAAATGCTCAGTCCTCTGAGTGTTCAGAAAGATGAGGGGCTTTGGGCACAGTGTTAGCCTAAGAATTTCCCTTTCTCCTATACTGTACTCACCTGACAGGGGGCTTCAATGATGGGACTCAAAGGACCCTGTGCATGGAAATATAATGAAATTACCACATATTACAAATGTATCCCAATTCTAAATGGATAGATAGATGAATAGATGACGGACAGATAGATGGATGCTCAGGGGTATCAATGAAGTAGAGAACATTTTGAATCCTGTTCAGTAAGAAAAGCCAGTAAAGGTGAGAGGTGGTGGCTCATAACTGATACCCCAGCTCTTCCTCTGAGACCCCAACAACCTTTCATACATAACCTTCTTTCCATTGCTACAGCCACCTTTGACCTTCGTGTGCTGAAATCCAGAATGCTCCAAATGACATGATAGTGGTTTTGTATGTGTGAGTGTATGTGTGTGTATGTGTGTGTGTGTACATGCTCACACACATGTATGCATTCATCTGCTGGTATTAGAACTTGAACTTGGGGTCTAAGCACTGTCTCTGTGCTTTTTTGCTCACACTCTACTGTTTGAGCAACAGCTTCACTTCTGGATTTTTGGTGGTTCACTGACGACGAGAATCGCCTGGACTTCTTTGAAACCCCATCCTTAGATCTCAACCTCCCAAGTAGTTAGGATTATGGATGTGAGCTACTGCTACCAGGGCAGGAGACAGATATTAGGAGAATTGAAGCTGACAGCCAGTCTAGACAAAAAAGTTTTGAGAGACTTCTAGCTCAACTAGGAAAAAGCTGGGTATGGTGGCATGTATCTGTCATCACAGCTCTGCAGGAAATGCAAGTAGGAGATCCAGGCTGGACTAGGCAGAAAGCCCAGGGCCTATTTGAAAAACAAAAAGAAATGGGCTCTGAGTGAGGTAGATTGCCTGCCTGGCAGATGCAAAGTCCTGAGCTCCAGGAAGAAAAAGAGGAAGGGAAAGCCAGTAATAGCTTCCATGAAAGTGGTTGATTTAAAACAATACATGTAAGCTAATAAAAAACACAAAATGCTTTTTAAAGTATTAGAAAGTACTTCCAAAGACAAACCTGTTCTGGAGAAGGTGAAGTTGTTTAATGATGTAGGAACTGTGGAGGGGTGGGGGGTGATGAGAGAAGAAAGAAATTGACCGAAGTCATTATCCAGTCAATTAATTAAAAATTAGACATTGCCTATTTCAAGATGCTAAAAGAAATAGTTCTTAAGGTCAGACGTTGCACAGCTTTAGGAATTCCTAGTGCACAGTTGGGTTACTGCATCATACAATTCTGGTTGACCCCTGAGTCTTCTAATATTATGTTATAATAACATGATTTCAGCAATCATAGTGACACACAGAAGGAGTATTTCAAGGAACTAAGGGTATCATTGTGGTCCAATCAACTTTTAGCCCACCTCTTTCTGTCTCAGTAATTGGTCAAAATGCAAGTGAACAGACCATGATGTTCTAGATGAAAATGGAGAAAGCAGGCCGTAGATAAATGGGCTTGTTTCTTTTGTTTGGTAGTTTTTGTTAGTGTTCAGTCGTTACATATTGTTCTCACTGGAGTCGAGCTGGCCTCTGTCAGCATGGCGGGAGGAATCTGGTGAAAAGCTCAGGTTTCAGGGGTGCCGTCCTTTCTCCCATCCATACTGGCAGAATCCCATCCCCCCTCCCCTCCCCCCCCCCTCCACTCCCGTGTCCTGCACAGGATTTGATAGGAATTACAATGCTATTTTTAAGAGCATCACTTTAAACATTGAACTAATGTGAAATTGAATTTCAAATCGTTTTGCTTTGAAGAAGAGAAGATATTACCAAGAACAGAATCAGCTTTTTCCTTCACGTGAGTTCCTGCCAAATAGTTGTGTGGCTTATGCGCCAAGAAAGGCATGAGGTCCCCTGGAGTGGCCGTGGTCCTTGTGGTGGGGCGTGTTCCAGCCTTGGCTCATTGGGTAGTGTCCCCCCCCCCATATTTGTATCTCCTGCTATAGTATTTCCCTTGTACTTGATCAAGACCTCCTCATAGCTAAAATCCCCTCTGTTGACTAAGAGATATCCTTTACAGCAGTGGTTCTCAGATGTGGTCCCAGGACCAGCAAGGTTAGCACCACATGGGGATTTGCTCCCTAAGAGGTCCCTCTCAACCCTCTCAAGACCTATTGAAAGTTCTGGAAATGGCACCTACCACTGTAGCCAGCAAGGAGGTTTTAATGCATGTCAGAGTTTGAAAACATCTGTCCTAGAGCAGGGCCTCTTAAATATCAGCACGTATTAAAAGTTGTACCAGGTATAATTGTAACCCCTCTATGTGGTATTTTCACAATGTAAAAAAAAAAAAAAAGTTGTACCAGGTACCTGTAATCCATTCAGGAGGCTGTGACCTCCTGAGATTGTGGTTCAAAGCCAGCCTGGTTAGGAAAGTCTGTGACATTCTTATCTCCAGTTAACCACCAAAAACAAAAACAAAAGCTGGAAGTAGAGCTGTAGCTCAAGTGGTAGAGCACTATCCTCGAGTGAAAGGGATAAGAGACATTTCCCAGGCACTGAGTTCAAGCTCTAGTACTGGCATCTACACATGCATGCACTCACACACATACACACGTGTACACACACACACATACACAACTGCTACAAAGCAGGCAAAATACGTGAGCGCCTGAGCCCTGCTCCTATAAACTACGCATCAGTTGTCCCAGGGAGGCCAAAACAACATCTCATAATGCCAACTGTGTGTCTGTCCTCATCAAATTGTCCTCACTAGCATGGGTCCTCACTAGAGCCTCCTCCATCCTCAGTTTCTATGCCTTCATGGTCCCCATTACACGGCTTGCGTGGGGTCTGGCTGAGAAGGGCTACTGCATTCCTCTTCCATCCTCAGCAGTTACTCAGTTTTCCTGAGATTACTTCTTTTGAGCCAATCATTATGTGTTTTAACTCCCCCTGAGCTGGCAGACACTAAAACTTAGAGTAGACTTGCTTATTGCATCAATGAAATGTGTCCTCCTCCTTCCTAAATAAAAAGGAGTTGCTAGAACATTCATGGCGTCCCTCTAGGCCCTCCTGCTCGCTAGGTGGGAAGTGAGCATCCCTTGCGGATGACTGGACCAGGTGCACTGCTTCTACTGGAGCCGAGTGCAGTGTGCTTCGGCACATGTAGACCGGTGCAGCACATGAGTTAACCACTGTGGACTTCAACACCTCACTTATTTTCTCTGACCTCAGTCTGGGTCTCCGGTTCCTGGTGTCTAAAATGAGGATGACAATGTAAACTACCTATGGCAGGGTGGTTGTGTATTGTGGCAAGATGCCTGGCTCTTTGTCTGGGCATTCGTTGGATTGTAAGCATTCGATAGCTTTCTGTGCGTGTTTGATAGGGAAGAAATGAACCAGAAATCAGGCTGGGGCCCCATGCTTCTAAGCAATGGGATGTACTGCAGGACTTCACCATTGCTGCAGGTCTGTCGAGTGGAGGCAGGTGGGTGTACGCTGCCAGCATGCTCCCAGGGGAAGGGACCTGGCTGGAGGAGTTCAGAGCCTGCTCCACGGAACGCAACCGAGTGTGTCGCTCCCACACAGGGACTTTCTCTACTTAGAACATTTTCGCCCTGTAGAAGTTATTTGATAATGGTTCTCTCACATTTTGGGGGGAGAATAAATGGGGTTTGAACTGGGGATATTCAACCACTTGAGCCCTGCCCTTGGCACTTTTTAAATTGGACCAGCTAGAACCATGATCTTCCTGTTGACGCTTCCTGCGTAGCTAGGACGACAGGCATGTGCCACAATGCTTAGCTTTCTATTGACTGAAATTGGGACGAACAAATTTTTGTTGGTTTTTTTGTCCAGGATGGCCTCAGTCCTTCTAAGTCACTGGGATGATAGGCACGAGCCACTAAGCCTCATTACTTCTTTTTTGCAGTTGGGTGATTAGATCGTAGACTGGATCAAGAGTGCTATGTAAAGTACATTTTTGTTTCTTTTCTTCTTTTTCTTTCTTTTTTTTTTATTGTGAAAATACCGTACCAAGGGGTTACAGTTACATGAGCAAGGTAATGAGTACATTTCTTTTTTTTTTTTATTTTTCATTGTGAAAATACCGTACAGAGGGGTTACAATTACATGGGCAAGGTAATGAGTACATTTCTTATCAAGCATTGTTGCCTCCTCCTTTGTTTTCCCTTACATTTTTGTTTCTTAGTCCTCTATTGCCCCAGCCTTCCCTGGGCCCTGTCCTTATTCTCCATGCACGATCAGACAGCAGCGATGACCACTCGAGATAAGAAATGTCATCATCCCTGGCAAGGACAATTTGTTTTGAAAGTCATTTTTCTTTTAATAGGCTTAGTATTGGGAATTTGACTGTGACTATGTATCAAGTGCATTAAAGAGACGGTGTGATCTTCGGAAGCAGGAATGTCTTTGGCACTACTGGATAGATATTTTAATGGTGTCTTTTTAATCCAAGTGTATAAAGATATGTTTTGTAATTTGATTTACCTAATCAGCAGTGTTAGTATATTGATGGACTCGGACACCTCCTGGGAACTTGAAGAGATTCTTGCACAGGAGCCTGGCCAAGACAGGATGACATCACTTCCCTATGCTGGACAGCACATCTCCGTTTCCCTTTGGCTTCGTTTGCAGGGCTAATGATTTCCAAAACTGACATAATGCACGTTACATATTTTAAAAACACATCAATGGGTTGTGCCTAAATTTCAAGATGATCCCATTATCTTCCGCTAAAGAAAAGTTCCTTTGG
Source organism: Dipodomys spectabilis (assembly GCF_019054845.1). Classification (NCBI taxonomy): domain Eukaryota; kingdom Metazoa; phylum Chordata; class Mammalia; order Rodentia; family Heteromyidae; genus Dipodomys; species Dipodomys spectabilis. Next base: position 7,236,610 of record NW_024870727.1, on the reverse strand, counting down.
AGTGTGGGATAGGTTTTAATTTTAACTTTTCTAAAAGTTGGCAAGTTTTTTTCCTTTTGGAGGTATGTATGACTTGCTCATCAGGTTGGTGTGTAATGCATCACTAATTACCACCCTACCTTGCCCCTCTTCTGTCATCTCTCACCGGAGTTAGGAAATGATTTTGATACCCTACATTTTTTCATCCTAAGACGAAACAGGAAATCACTGCGTGAGGCCTTTTCTTCATCTTTCTAAATCTTTTCTCCTTAGAGTTCTTAATATTTGTTTCCCAGAATATAAGATAGCACCTCTGTGTTGTTAGTGCCTCAGTCCTTTTTCAGTTGTGAGTGTTACTTTATAGTGAGAATAATTGATGTTAGTGCAGAGTGTCTGCTACTCAGGAAAGATGGTTTTCAGTTGCTTTACGGAAAGAAGGTATATTTTTACCAAAAAAATAGGGAAGCTGGGTTAAGTATTTTAAAGTCTTAAGTAGCCGATCTCAGGACCAAAATGCTAACTAAATAAAATGAGAATAAATTTGTTGACACTTCTCAATATTTCATGGAGACAAAGCAGAATTGACACGTGTGGCTTGAGCTAAAACGACCTTTTGTCTGGTGCCCAGTTGTCAGATAGGCAAATATGGTGTGCCAGGACTTAACAAAGGCCTTGGAGCCTGAAGGGCCTCAGTTTCCCCACATGCAGGTCTGACCTGGGTCTCACGTATGGACTAGTCAAGGAACCAGACCTGGCTGTGCATCAGATCCTTCGCTTGTAAAGTAGGCAGCGTAGTTCCTGCCTCATGGGGTCAGGGGAGGGATTAGAGGTGAAATCACTCCTGTGAAACCCACACTTCAACCCCTGGTAGCACTGAGTCTTGTCCATGAAGTTATCTGGTCTCTTTGAGTTGACCTCCAGTCATCCTTGATGACTCAAGCACATTCTTCCGAAGAAAGCAGGTTCACCGCGTGGGGTGGGGTGACTGTCCATGGCAGTGGGACAGTCACCATTCCCACCAGCTCCTGAGCTCTGTGCCTTACCTCTCCTCACCCTCCAGAGCACGGCTGGAGAAGAAGCCAGTCCTCTGGGCTGTCCTTGGCCGTAAGGCAGAGGAAGGAAATGGTGGGGTGGGGAAGAGGGTCTGCAGACTATTGGAGCTATAAAGGAAGTAGGAGGCCTTAGTAGTCTGCAGACTACTGGACCAAAGATGGGGTGACTTTGGTCCAAGAGCCTCGAGTCCCCTCTCATGTGCTTACTGGGTTTTCTCTGCTGCTGGTAATTATAGCAGTCTCTATAAAAATGTCATAAGGTAATCGTGGCATAAATGGTCATTTTAGAGCTCACCAGAGCACACTTAGATACCTTGAAAGCTTTCCTGGTTTATTATGTAATTAGAAGATATTAAACACTAGAAAGTGCTCCTCCTTTACACGCCCATCCCAAATCACCTGGTTCCATTTTCACAGATGTACATTAAATATTATGGGTGCCCTTCCTCTCACCATTTGCCTGTTTTCCCCCCTTGACCTGACTCCTCCCCTAACAAAATGTGTCTTTCCTGAATTCATCTCTGTTCAATTGTTTATTCAAAGGAATGATGCCATTGGAATCCTCCCCATACTTTAGTTAAAGTGTTAGTGCTTTATGCATATGACCCTGCATGTGTTTTCATATATGTTTGTGCCCTAGATATAACTTCTGCACCTGAGAGAAAACGTGGTGACTTCATTTTGGCATCATATATGCAGACCCTTTAATTCTGAGAATAAAGGCTTTTTCCCTGTGTTTTCTTCTTCAAAGTTGCGTGTTCTGCATTTAGATCCATGGCTCATTTTTTTGAGCTAAGTTCTTGTTACCAGGTGTGAGGTGTAAGTTGAGGCTTATTTACTGTTTCCTGTTGACATCCAATTGCTCCAAACCAGTTTGTTGAAAAGACTATCCTCTCTCCATTGAATTGCTTTTGCACCTGGGTCAAAAATCAATCGGCCATATTTGTGTATGTCTATTTCTGGAGCCTCTGTTCTGTCTCATTGATCCATGTGTTCGTCTCCTCACCAGTACCACACTGTCTTGATTACTGTAGCTTTATAGTAAGTCCTAAAGTCAGGTGCAATTTCTCCAAGCTTCTTTTTTTTTTTTTCTTTCAATTTGTGATAGCTATTTTAGTTCCTTTGCCATTCTACATAAATTTTAGAAGCAGTTTGACCTTATCTCTCATTTTCTTTTCTTCTTTCTTTCCTTTTTTTCTTTTTTTTGGATTTTGAAATAGGGTCTCACTATGTAATCTAGGCTGACCTTGAACTTGCCTTCCTCTTGCCTCTGCCTTCTGAATGCTGGAATTACCAGTATATGCTACCATACCTGGCTGGAGTCATTAGTTTTTTTTTTTAATTGTATTGTCTCTGTCAGTTGGGAGGGATCTTCTAGCTCATTAACAATATATATAATCATCTTTAGTATTTTTAGCAATGTCTTGTAGCTCTTTACATGGCTGAAGCAATGGGTGAGAGATGGCTTGAGTAAAGATGATTTTAGGCTATTTTGTATTGTACAGAAGAAAAGAGGAGGAGTGGGGGAGGCCTTTGGTGAGAGGAGTGGAGAAGGCCCCACTGGGGCGTGCATCCACCACCTCCAGGAAAGGGTGCAGTCACTGTAAGAAGTGCAGAAGGAAGGTCAGGACGGGAGTGGAAGGAAGGTCAGGTCAGGACAGCACAGCAGCATCAGCATGCTACTTGGTGAGTGGAGAGCTGTTCTGCTCAAGGACTGGGAAGCAAGGGAACAAGAACAATGGGACTCGTACTCTCGTTGAGCATATGAAAGAGTTCTCCATATTGCATGGTTGAGCTTTCTTAGATTTCACATTCATAGACCCTACATGGGGTTAAATTCTTTGCTACCCATAAGGCTGCATGCACAATAAGCCACTGGTAGCGATTTTCCAACACCTCGCTACTTGGTGAAGGCTGTTGTCCTTTGGTTTTGACTCTAAATAAGACAAATTTGTTCTCATATTCAGTTCATAATTTAATTAAGGGCTGGCACTCTGCCACTTGAACCACATTTCTGGCTTTTTGCTGGTTAAACTGGTGATAAGAGGCTCTTAGATTTATCCACCCACGCTGGCTATGAACCGTGATCCTCAGATCTCAGCCTCCTGAGTACCTAGGATTAGACGTGAGCCACCTGCACTCAGCTCCCTACTTGTTTTCCTTCATTTGATTAAACCATTTTATTTTAAGGGCAAATAATAAATACCCTGTCCAATGTTTGCTTTGAATGAAAAACTTTTACATTTTATATTTTAAACTATTTTGTTGTTGTTTTTTTTTTCCAGGATCAGAATTCAGGCTATCAATGAAATTGGAGCTGGACCATTTAGTCAGTTCATTAAAGCAAAAACCCGGCCCTTGCCACCCTTGCCTCCTAGGCTGGAGTGCGCTGCTGCCGGCCCCCAGAGCCTAAAGCTAAAGTGGGGGGACAGTAACTCCAACTCCAAGACACACGCTGCTGATGACATGGTGTATACACTGCAGCTAGAGGACCGGAACAAGAGGTGAGAGGGGTGGACGCTTGGGGAACAGAATCTTAATTCACATCCTTGTTTTTCCTAGTCCAAAAGACACATCCTTTGGTCAAGGCAGGAGCTTGTGTATATGACTATTGAATTTTAAACTCAAAATTTTATCCTCCTGTTGGATTTTCTAGAGATGCAGAAGATCTTGATTTCTCTACATGAGATAATATAATGCATGTTATTTTTCCTTCCCTAAAGCCAGATCAGAGAGAAGTATTATCGAAAGGGAAATGGCCAAATTTAAGACCACTCTATGTAATAGTTTCCTATTAGAGATGAAGGCCGAGGGAAGAGATGGTGTCTCTTGAAATATTCAGTAACCATTGGGACAAACATGTTTACGGATCTGAAATCACTGTGGGTGTGCACAGATGTGGATTTTACTCTGGAACTCTGAGCGGTGCACTATCAAATGAATCAAAGCAAATAGACTTGTTTTTAATATGTCTAAGCCCAGAAACAAAACCCAGCCTTTCACATCCTATGTATTTAACTTCATTTCTTCTGAAGATGGCTGTTCAGAAGATGGGCAACCTCTAAGGTGTTTTTGGAATATTTAGAGGAAAAGTTAGTGGTGACAGAATGTTCTCATACCAAAGAAAATCACAGTGGGGGGAGGGGGGAGGGAGAACACAAACCAGCACTCATGTGTCAGCATTTCTGTCATTTCCCCCTTATATCTTACAGCATTCTGGGCCTTTCCATGAGACTCTGGTTCCCCCAGAAATCCGTCCAGTATCAGTACACACTTTGTAGCCAGGTCCTAAGGGCCTTCTGGCAGACCAAGAGGCTGCCTGGGCTCCTGCCCTTACAGCCACTGCGGTACACACGGTTTCACAGGGACAGGGCTATGGTCAGGAGGCAGACACTGGGCAGACGCTGTGAAAGAGGAAAAGAGGAAAGAGGTCTGGCAAAGTCAGACAAAGCTTACTATGAAAGAGAAATGAAAGCCTGTAGCCCCTCCAACTGTAGACAAAAGGGAGATTCAAGGATCCCCACACATCCCAGAAGCCTCCTTTCACCTTCCTGCTCTGTTCTGAGTCCTGCCCAGCCTGCTGCAGTGCATGGGTGATATTGCAAAAACAACCTTGGGGGAGATGGACACCCGCTGCTTTGAGGACAGCAGCCCTTTGCAAAGTAGACTGTTGAGCTGAAGAAAAAATACTCAGAGAATACTGCTGAAAGCAGGTGAGGCAAAAAAAGAGTCACTGTGGCTGAGAATGACCAGAAGGATGAGGGAGAGGAGTAGAAGGAAGAAGAAGATAAAGAACAGGGGGATGACCCAGAAAGTTCTGTTTACCAAGCATAGACAGGGAATTTGGTGGTTTTTCCTTGTTTATAAAGTCTTTAACCCCCCCTGTGCACAACTCAGGGCTTTTAAAGAAAAGAGTTCAAATGTAAAGCTGTACAGGATTTGTTTTTAAACTCTACAGTATCTTTTTTTTTTCTTATTGGGTAGAGTTATCAAACTAATAAATGTAGGTTTAGAGACCCTGCCCTGGGCCTGGCACCAGAGGCTCATGCCTGCCATCCTAGCTACTCAGGAAGCTGAGATCTTATGAGGATCCAGGGTCAAAGCCAGCACAGGCATAAAAGTATGTGACAGGCTGATCCTCAATTAACTACCAAAAAGCCAGAAGGGGAGCTGTAGCTCCAGTGACAGACCGCCAGTGAGAAAGCAAAGCCAAGCCCCAGTTCTCTAGCAGCTATAAAGAAAGCCCTGTCCTGGCGATATTTTTGTTGACTGCTCACCTCATCTAGTGTGACAGGAGGGCACTGACAGGGAATTCAGAGCAGGTTCTCCTTGGTGCATAGTATGAATTAGTTATATATGGGGAATCTTGTTTCCAGTCTCTGATGAAGCTCAAATGAAATAATTATTTTGTTAACTGATTACCACTCTGTACATGCAATAATAATAATAACAGTAATAATAACAAGGTGCAGCTATTTTGTTGACATTCAGAAAGTGTCTTAGTAAACTAAAAAGCTCAATTGTGGCGGGAGGGGCTTGAACTCAGGGCCTAGAAGCTGTCCTTTAGCTTTTTCACTGAAGGCCAGTGCTTTACCACTTGCCAAAGTACTACTACCTGCTTTTTGTTGGTTAATTAATGCTAAGAGTCTCACAGACTTTGCTGCTCTGGCTGGCTTTGAACCGTGGTCCTTAGATTTCAGCTTCCTGAGTAAGATTACAGGTAGGAGCCACAAGTGGTGCATAATTTCCTTAGAAAATATTTGTGCAGTTATACTGTGTCAGAAAAATGAAGCACAGAAAAGTTGGGCTCTAGTTGGGACTGGATCCAGTGTCCCAGCACCAGTCCCATGGACTGGGATGGTGAGGGAAGGTACCCATGCTGTACGCATGTGTGGTCCCATCCTAGGGTCCCCTGATGCAGAGCTCTCTGAGCACAGAACCAAAGCTTGTGTCTAAGTGAGTATGCTGTCAAGGCATATTCAAATAGACCAGACAGAACAGAATGCAGAACACAGTGATCAATGTATGCTCTTCTCCAAAAAAATAAATAAGAAACAAGTAAATCACATGCCTAAATCTAAATGGCAATTTAAGAAATCTGACCATTAGGAAAGCAATATTTTTTCTTAATTTTATGAGCTGGAGTCCCCAGTGTATCTTGTAAATTAAATTTGTCAATGTTCTCAGAAAGTTATTAAAGTGATACGAATCCTGGGCATAATAAATTCTTGTTCTATTTGTAGAATAATTTTCCTTGGATTTTAGTTGGAGAAGGACAGCCTAATTTTGGTTGGTGGATGACCTTTCTAAGTGTCTTGGATGAAACCAAGCTCTTATTCTCAATGGCCCCTTAGGGATCAGAGTTGCATCCTAGCCTTTGTTACTAGTGTAGGTTTTGTCAGTCCAGACTTTGGGTGCTTTTGGGTGTGCCTTCTTCCCAGGTGGGCAGCTGTTTTTTTTTTCAGTGAATTTGGTGCCAGCTCATGTGCTCTTTGGCATACACATCTTATTACAGATGTGGAAGGAAAAAGCTCATCTATTCTGCTTGTGGCCCAGGTGAGATGCAGAGATGAGTTCTGATTTACTCTCTTGTGTGTCGTATCTCAAAGTATTTCTCTAGCCCAGACACTTTGCAACCCGGGCTGTGGGCATTTGAGATAAGAGGCCCTGATGTCCACACGGTACAGGCAACCTTGCCTTGCCAGTATTGGAGTGGTCTTAACTGAAGATGTTGGCAACAGAAGAATAGCAAAAATGAATAACTCTACCCATGTCTGGTCATAGATTAAAGAATGGCTCCATCCGGGTCACTAAGCCATGACTCTCACTTTTCCTTCATTCATGAAGTAGATTAAACTGGACAACGATCTCTCCTGTCCTTTCCACTTCTTTCCGCTATAAAGTACCATGACTGTGTAAACCATCTGTGAAATAAATCCTTTTCAAAATGGCATTGTCCCTTTTAGTGATGGGGACATGCTATGTTTTGGTTTTATGTTTTAGCTTTTCAGTATCACACTTAAGAGTGACTACTTTGCTTGGTGCTATTGGCTGATGCCTGTAATCCTAGCTATTCAGGAGGCTAAGATCTGAGGATTGAGGTTTAAAGCCAGCCCAGGTGGGAAAGTCTCTGTGATTCTCTTCTCTAATTAAACACCAAAAAGCTAGAAGTGGAGCTGTGGCTCAAATAGTAGAGAACCAGCCTTGAGTAAAAAGCTAAGGGAGAGCAGCATGGCCCAAAGTTCAAGCCTCAGTACTGGCACAAACACACACACACACACACACACACACACACACACACACTTGTAAACATTGTAAAGGAAACTACTTGGTGCCTACAAAGTGCTGAGTACAGAGAGCCTCAGGCTCGATCTGAACTTACCTGAATCACATGGGCTTGCTACACTGAAAGCTTGCTCCCCATTGGATGGGCCATTAATGCCCATGGATTCATGCTTTGGACTTGAAGGTCCCTACTTTACATTTATATGTACATAGCACCCTTGAAGCAGTGCCTCATGCTTCTAAGGCTAAGTTTGTACCTCATGATTCAACTAAGAGTGTTCAATTTTTTTCCGCTATCTTCTTTCTTGAATTTCTATATGGTAGGCCTTCTAAGTTATTTGACCTCTCCATAAGCTCTTATCTCACCCAGAAAACAAATTCACATTAAACAGCGAGCAGACAGTATAAGGGATTTTATTTAATTTCACCAGAAAAACAGAAATGAGATTAGATCGGCCTTGCTGTGATTAAGTCTGTTATTCTTAACAGATCCAGCAGAGAAAATCTGAATGGCTTTCATTCCCTGTTATACAAGAAAATTATATGCCCATAAGGCCAACTTAACCTAATACACATACTAGAGGACCAGGCACAGGCCAGGCATGTTGAGATAGCAGTGTTGTGCGATGCTTCTGAAGATGCATCTGTCTGTGTTACTGAGATGCAGGGTTGTGTCATACTCAGAACTGAAGTTGGTGCTGATGCCGACCTTTGCCGGTCTGAGGGCCCTGATAATTGCACACAGCGTTGAGGCAGAAGAGCGTAAATTCCAGGAATGCATTTGCGGTTAATGTGTTTGTCAGGGTTAGTCAGACAGCCCTGTGGGTTTATGTTGTTGTTGTTTTTAAGTTTTGTGCCAGCAAAATTGGCTCCCTGTGCTCATGCTCTTGACTCTGTCCCCATGGCCAGCAAACTGGAGAGGCTGTGATCTTTGTAATGGGCCCGTCTGTCCGCTGGTGCAGATGGACAGACACACCCACATTATTATGGTTCTCATTAAGGTCTGAAAGTTTGCACACTAGGCAACTAGGAGCCCATGTGTGGGCACAGAGCAAGCACTTGAGTTTCCCAGTGTTCGTCCTCTCTAAGCAGAATCCTGCTTTTAGTTCCCAGAGCATGTTGCTCAATTAAGTGACATGAATGTCACTCCCAGGCTGGGAGACTACATGTACAAAGGGGGTTTTAATTCAATGTGTCCTTTATGAATACAGGGCACCTTGATCAGGGTCACCCCTTCCATCATTCTCCCTGTCTCTCCCAACCCCACCCAGCCCCCCATTTCCTAGTTCCATTTTCACATCTGTACATAGAATATAGTGACTATATTTTTGCCTACCTCTCTATTTGTGTCTCCCTCCCCTCAGCCTCTCTTACTCCCCAACACATGTTCCAGCTTCCTCCTCATTTTGTTACACTGTAAGTTTGTTGTTCAAAGCAGTTACACTATTTAAATCCTCCCCTCCATATACCATACTTTCATTAATGCATTTGTGTGTATGCATATGACCCTGTATATGTTCACATATACATTCATAATTTAGATGTCACTTCCACATAGGAGGGGAAATGTGGGCTGGACAGTGGTCCACTTGATCATGCCCATCAATAAAGGATGTTTCTCTATGACCTTCAGTCCCAGAAGATGATGTGGTGTCCGTCACAGGTGTCAACTTGCTGTCGCTATCACTGACCTGCCACTGAAATTCCCAGCTGATTTGAGCCATATTTCTTGACTTCTTTTGCCTTAGTTTCCCCCACTTCCCAGGCAAATAATGATGCCTGGCCTTTCTAAATGGGAATATATTTGAGAAATATTTTTATTTTCTCAGAAAAGAAGCATAAAATTCCAGCATACAAAATGAAGAGTATGATTAGCTTAGTCCATTTCAGGCTGAAATGTCTAGGCACAAGCAGCACTGAGGATGAGCTATTTGAGCTCTTAATTGGACCAGAAATAAAATCTGGATGATAGCTTTTACCTCTCGTGTAAGTAAAATAAATAGAATGGAAATGAATAGCGTCTTCCTAGGGTTGAAGCAAGGCCACTGAGCAACTGGACAGAAATGTGGATTTGAAAGCAACAGGAGAGTGGGAGGGTCTCCAGGTTTTCTCTTTAACTACAAATTAATATCTCTTTTAATATAGCAATGTCTAAACTGGGTGCAGGTAGCTTATGCCTATAATCCTAGCTCCTTAGGAGGATGAGATCTGAGGATCGCAGTTTGAAGCCAGCCCAGGCAAGAGAGTCCATGAGATTCTTATCTTTAGCCAGAAGTAGAGCTGTGACTCAAGTGATAGAACACCAGCCTTGAGCAAAAAAGCTAAGGGATACCACCAGGCTCTGAGTTCAAGCCCTAGTACTGGCACAAAGATAGGTAGATAGATAGATAGATAGATAGATAGATAGATAGATAGATAGATAGATAGATAGATAGATAGATAGATAGATAGATAGATAGATAGATCTCAATGTCTAAAACTACAGTTTTTACAAGCAAAAATTGAAGGCAATGTTTTTATTCCTCTATTCCTTTTAAAGAATTTCTCCCATCAGCAGCAACAGTGTATTTTTATTTAATTAAAAAAAAAGAGCATAAAAATTCAACCCATTAACCAAACGTGTTCACAAGTCAAAAAGCCCAAAGCATAGTCTGACAGGACCCAGGGGTAAGGGATTAGCCCCGTTTTCATCCCCGTTCTAGAAGGAGCCCTGTTCTTGCATGACCAGTTTGTAAGTGGGCATCACCATCAGCATCTGCTTAGGGGATACATGTTCCTTGTCCAGGTGTTGCCACACACCGTGCCATCTGCTTCTGCATAGAAATGCAGGACTCCGTGTTCCTGGCAGGGTGAGGGGAGAGTCCACTCACCAGTCCTGCTTTCAACATCTCCTGCACCCAAATGCCACTTGAATAACAAAGGAAGCTTTCTTCCCCCTCCCACCCTCCTTTCCTCTCTTTTCCCCCACCTCTTGGTTTATCTGCTCCTCTCTGCCTCCATGAGACCCCAAAAATGAAGAAAAAGGAATTAAAAGAGGAAGGCATTGTCATTGTTAATGAATATCGTTGTACCAAGTTTGGGAACAGATGTGGGTTTGTGACGTTGTGAAAGATGTTTTGAAAGATGCCATTTGCAACCTTTTGTGGATCACAGGCCATTTCAGGTCAGCAGGTTAGATCACTCTGAGCCTTCATGTGAAAGGGCTGTGCTTAGCCTTTGGTGGGCACACAGATGATAAGATGGCAGCAAAGCAGTAAACCCACACCCCTGCGCAAGAAGTCTTTTCATTTAAGATGTATTTAAGATACAGGCTATCAGGCATGCTTGGATGTTCCTTTCTAAACAAATGGTTTAAGAAAACCGCTTAAAACACATTCTGTATATAAGGTAGGATCTTATTTTATGGCCTGGGCTTTGGTCCTCCTACGTGGGCTTCTCCATGTCTGCCGCCGTTAACAACAGATGTGTGCCTCTGCATCTCACCCCACAGCTGGAGTAACAGGTGTGCACCATTGTACCCAGTCACTGGTTGAAATGGAGTCTCATGAACTTTTTATGCCCAAGCTAGACTCAGACCACAGCCCCTAATGTTCATGTCCCAAGTAGCTAGAATTACAGATTTGAGCCATCCTGCTTTGCTAATAGTTTTGTATTCTTTATTGACTAATAGTCTGTATTTTAGAGCTGTATTGGGTTCATAGCAAAGTTTAAGAGGGAGGTAGACTGGTGTCCCATCTCCCTTCTTCTCCCAGCCCCCATTAGTAACATCCCTCCAAAGTGGTGCATCATTACAGTTGATGAACCTACACAAAACTCCTTGTTACCAGCCAAAGCCTTAGTTTACATTAGGGTTCAACACTTAACGTCGGCATATCTGGGGCATCACTCATACATTTGTCTCCATTGTAGTATCAGAGAGACATTTTATTACGTAATCACAGACAGTAGAAAGCTTTAAGTCATTGGAAAAAATCTCCTCCAGTAAAATCCATGTGTGCTTGTTGCCATCAAGAAAATATTACTCTTAATATGTTATTACTATGAATAATGCTAACATTTGTTAATATAAGTAAAAACAAGTTGGAGGCAGAGCTGTCAAGAATTCTGTTAGACTGCAGCCTGAGGTCACCCACATAACCTCCCATTGTTTCCCCTTCCTGAGTTAAAATGCCCAAACTGGGTGAGACGATGTGTGTTTGTAAGGTCAGCACTCAGCAGGTTAAGGCAGGAAGATCAAGGTCGCAGTACAACCTGGGGAACAGAGCAAGACCCATTTTCTAAAACAAAGAAGAAAAGAGCTCCAGCACTGGAAGGGCAGGCTGCCTGGCCTCCAGCTCCCATCTCCGGGCTTTGAGTGGCTGGGAGACCATCCTGGCTGACACAGCTTGGCGTCAGGCCCGCATCCTTGTTCACATTCAAAACCAGAGCCCTTCTGTCGTGGTGTCTTGGGATATTTGGTATGGTTTATTCTATCACACAAAGCCTCTAGCTTATTTATTAATAAATTTTAAATTTAAGTCAGTCTTTCAGGAAAAATATAAAAGAAGAAAATGACGTTGGTCTTTGTAAAGGCGGGATTTGATGAATATTTTTAATCTCTCCCGGAGTGGTTCTAGCCACAGGGGTGTTGACCCTATGGAGTGTTCAACCATGTGCCGGCCCATAAATCATTGATTTCGACAGGAAAAAAACAGTCTCTTTTCTGCTGCCTCCTGGAATGATAGAAAATAATTCTAGAATGGGGGTGAAAGAGGGGTTATATCGATTTGTGTGTGTTGGCTCATGTGCTGGTGTTTTTGTTTGATCTTTGCTACTTGATATTTAAGAAGCAAAGAAAAACAGAAGTTCTTGTCTGTGTGTGTGTGTGTGTGTGTGTGTGTGTGTGTGTGTGTGTGTGTGTGTGTGTGTGTGTGTGTGTGTGTGTGTGTGTGTGTGTGTGTGTGTGTGTGTGTGTGTGTGTATGTGACATCTGCCAGAAAGACGCTGCAGATACCAGGACTAGAATTCAAGGCCTGGGCATTGTCACTTTTTTTCTTCAAAGTTGACACTCTACTATTTGTACCACAGTTCAACTTCCAGCTTTTTGGTGGTTAATTGTAGATGAGTGTCACAGACTTCTTTTCCTCTGGGCAAGCTTTGAATGGTGTTCTTTAGATCTCAGCCTCCTGAGTAGCTAAGATTACAGGCAGGAGCCACCAGCAGCCAGCAGGAATGCCATTTTATTTGCTTGATAAAACATGGTGGCACAGCTAGTAGGTTTGGTGAGTTTGGAAATTGTATGTGTGTTCTTTGTTCAGTGTCAGTCATACTGAAGAATTTGAGGACTCTGTGTGCCTTGTGAATTTCTTTGTGACCACGATTGACATCCAACACTTATGATTGAACATGGACACAAAGTCAGACACATTGAGCCCCTTTCCAAGAGAAAATGCTTCCCCTGGGAGGTAAGAGAAGCCAGACAGCAGAGCCCTCCCTAATCATCTTCTCTAAACTCTTTAAACTGAGCCTTATGACAGGGTTGTAATGCACTTGGAGGTTTCACTTCTTCAAGCCTTGACTTCCATTTGGGATATAATTAAGGGTAATTACTCCCGTTAGAGAGTCTGGCCCAGGTGAGGCCGAGTTAATAAATAGCTCTTTGCCTCTGGCATTAGCCAGGATGTCTTCATTAAGGAGATAATATGTCAGGAGAGCTAAGCAGGTTGCCATGGTATTTGTGGGTTCCAACCTGGACTCTGGCTTTCTTTGAGATCGAGAAGTAAAAGGCACTTCCTTCCACCACAGAGCAGACAGAACACTAAACAGTGAGATGACTAGGCCTCATGAAGTCCACAGCGAAGGCTGAGGGATGACTAGATGTTCTACATTAAACATTGGCTCAGACACACTTAAGTAAAACAAAGTAAGCCTCTGGCCTGTGGCTCACGTCCTAGTTACTCAGGAGGCTGAGATCTGAGGATTCAGATTCAAAGCCAGCCTGGACAGGAAAATCCATGAAACTCTTCTCCAATGAATCCCCAAAAGCTGGAAGTAGAGCTGCGGCTCAAGTGATAGAGCGCCAGCTTGAGCAAGAAAGCTAAGGGACAGTGCCCAGGCTCTGAGGTCATTCTCCAGGAGCAGCACACACGTGTGCACGCACACACGCACACGTGCACATACACAGAAACACAGATATTTAATCCCTCCTTCTCTATCAACCACATGTCCATCCATGAGTGTTCTTCAACACATGAAAGTGTGCTGCTGTCATTCAGAAAAACCTGTCCCCCACCCCACGGACCAGCCAACCCCTGGGATTGGGCCTCCACATCTAGCATGCAGCAGATATTTGAGAACTTCTTCCCGCCTCCCCTTTACCACTTGAGCCACAGCTCCACTTTCAGTCAGAGAGGTCAGATGGTGACTCTGTGGGTGACTGGCTTCCAGAAGCACAGTGCCAGCAGCCAGTGCGCAGGTGCAAGGAAGCCCCTGTGGAAATAACATGGTGTGGTTGGGTTACATCAAGGGGGGGCTCGCGGGGTACCCGGACCAGTGGGTCACTTCCTTTATCTCTGTGACTCACAGTGGCTCCCACCTGTGATCCTAGCTACTCAGCAGGCTGAATCCCCAATTCCAGGAAAAAACAACAAAACAAAAACCTGTAACTTATGCAAAGTTACATTCTAGAATTTTACAGTTAGCTTTAAAAAATTAGCATAAGTATTTTGCAGTTCTAGGTAATCCATTGTCACTGGAAAAGTGTTAGGTTTTCAAGACTGCGGGGTTGGGTGACGGGGTAATACCTAAAATACAAGGCTTTTTTTTTTTTTTTTAGATATCTTTATGTGTGTTTCATTAAAAAATAAGTTCAGCCTAAATGGTTCAACCCCTGCCATTTTTCTTCATTTTAGCGAACCTGTCAGATGACTCTGAACACCATAATTTTTTTCTTTTTACATATTTTTGTCAAAGGTATATAACCCTTAATATTTTCTTATTTAGGAAGGAGCTATGTAAGGCCTATCAGGGAGAGAGAGAGAGAGAGAGAGAGAGAGAGTGTGTGTGTGTGTGTGTGTGTGTGTGTGTGTGTGTGTGTGTGTTTCCCCACAATGAAATGTTTGAAAAATTCTATAGTTTACTAGTAAATAAAAACAAGAGCCAGGTGATGTTGGCTCACTTCTGTAATCCTAGCTACTTAGGAGGCTGAGATCTGAAGATCACAGTTCAAAGCCAGTCTGAGCAGGAAAGTCTATGAGACTCTTACCTCCAGTTGACCACTAAAAAAGTCAGAAGTGGAGCTGTGGCATAAGTAGTAGAGCACCAACATTGAGTGAAAAGGCCAGGCAAAAGTGGAAGGCCCTGAGTTCAAGCCCCAATGTTGGTGTGTGTGTGTGTACAGAGAGAGAGAGAAAGAGGGAGAGAGAGGGAGGGAGAGAGAGAGAGAGAGAACAAACAAGCAAACAAACATGAGTGACTAATATTTCTAGAATCTGGACCATAACCAAAGGAACCTCATTCCAATCTCTGTATGCGCTTGGTTTTGTGTTTCTTTTATGTAAATACTCATTAGCCATTAAACTTCACCATTCCCTAGCAGACTATGTGAAAAGAATTTGTCAGGTTGGCCTCCACCAGCTTGTATCATAATTAACTTCTCAACACTAAGATTACAGATGACTAATGGCTCCTCTGCCTCCTCCAGGTTTATTTCGATCTACAGAGGACCCAGCCACACCTACAAGGTCCAGAGACTGACGGAATTCACCTGTTACTCCTTCCGAATCCAGGCAGCCAGTGAGGCTGGGGAGGGGCCCTTCTCAGAAACCTATACCTTCAGCACAACCAAAAGTGTCCCCCCTACCCTCAAAGGTCAGTCGCCAGCCAGTGGTCTCTGTCACACTGTCCCCTAAGAGGAAAGACATGCTTGGTGCTAGAGTAGGAAGTTCCATTCTTACCTTAAATATGTGCAGTAGTTCTAGTATTAGCACAACAAAATTAAAAGGACATCCTAAAACAGATGATGCATTGGATTGTCTGGTTAGATGAGAGGTAATAGGAGAGGATGTGGAGAAGCCATCTGTTCTGTGCTGTGTATGAGTAGTGAGCACTCTCATCCCTACAAACAATAGACTAAGGAAAAGCACTACTTGGACAGGCTCACGCCTTTAATCCTAGCTACTTAAGAGGCTGAGATCTGAAAATCGAGGTATGAAGCCAGCCAGGCAGAAAAGGCTGTTGGGACTTTGGTCTTTAATCACCAAGAAGTTGGAGGTAGAGATACCACTCAAGTGGTAGAGCACTAGCCTTGAGCAATAAAGCCAAACAAGAGCACAAGGTCCTGAGTTGAAGCTCCAGTACTGGGGAGGGGTGGGGAGGGGAATCCATGCAGGCCAACAGTTATTAATATTAATATTAATATTAACTAATGAGACGTCTCATCCCATTCTGTCCTGCAGTAACTCCTCTATGCCTAAAGCACACCCAGCTGGGTTACTGAGAGACTGAGCAAATACCTCTCCTATAAGGCCGGACCCAGTCACGCGCTCACTCACTCTTTCTGGATTCTTACTAATAGAGCTAGAATATTGACTGTTAAATTTGAAGCTTGGATGTGTGCGTTTCTGTTCCAGCACCACGAGTAACACAGTTAGAAGGCAATTCCTGTGAAATTTTTTGGGAGACGGTACCACCAATGAAGGGCGACCCTGTCAGCTACGTTCTACAAGTATTGGTTGGAAGAGAATCCGAGTACAAACAGGTAAGAATTGGTGTGTATGGCACACGTGTGGGTCTCTGAGTTACGAAAATTATTGTATACTAATTGGACCTGGCTAGTCATGGTCTTTAAAAAAACCTTTTATTCCAGCCAGGCACCTGTCACTCATGCTTTTAATCCCAGCTAGTCAGGAGGCTAAGATAGGAGTTCTCAGTTCAGAGCCAACCTGGGCAGACAAATCTGTGAGACTCTCGTCTTTAATTAACCAGTAAAAAAACTGGAAGTGGAGATGTGGCTTAAGTGCTAGAGTACCATCCTTGAGAGAAAAAGCAAAAGTGTGAGGTTATAAGTTAGGCCCAGTATTCACCCCCCCGCCCAAACACACACAAAACAAAACCTCTCTCCTATGTTCCATGCTTTTCCACCTATTCTTGGAAATATGCTCTGCTTCTCAGAGCCCAGTAACTGCTAATGTCACAGCAGAAAAAAAAAAACAAAAACATTATTTGTTCAATATTGTACATGTCAGTTTTGCCCAAATGAAGGCAAATCTATTCCATTATTTGGATGTAGATTTTTACTGGCAGATTTCTGTTCTAAATCCACTGTCTGTTGTGTATTTAGCTGATGGATCTATGAGTTCTAATGGAACAGTGTACAATCATCTGTATGCCACAGAAAATTTCTCTTATCATAAACAACTATTTCCTGGTGAAAACACAGGACCCCCTCAGTAGATGGACACATCCTCAGTAGATGGACGCATCCATCTACCAAGAAATGCATAAGGACCACAGTCCAAGAGAAGTCACAATTAGACCAGGAACAATGTGTCCTGGGTCCTGGGGGAAATTTTTTTTTTCTTCTGCTTCTGCCTGTTCCGTAAGCATTCATTTAAACACCATTTTTTGAGTGTTTCCTTTTCTTGTTCAGGATGTAAGATAGGGAATAAGGGTGATTTGTATTGTATGTGCAGAACAATGGTTAACTTAATTATAGTCCAGGGATAATAGGCACTAGGCTTTGAATTCATAGAGGCAAAGCAATAGCAAATGGGAGGTAATCGGGCACCGTGGGAGCTGCAGGCTCTCCTGGGGAACTCAGTGGGACTTCATTACAGCACTCGTCAGGCAGGGTCCTTTAGCATGTGAGCTGTGTGACTCATTTTTGTTTTACTGAAACTGGCCACCTAGCTGGGTACTTGGGATATGTTTATTGCACCAGTGAAAGAGGCAGTTTCAAAGTTAGAGGGTTGTTGATATCAGCAGTGGTTGGTGATCAGAGTTCATCGTGGAGATTGTTGTTTAGAAACTTTGATGAAAAAAAATCTCCTGGCACAGGAACATGTCCCTTGTCCTGAGCTTATTTTTGTGGGATGAGTGTTGTGGTATTTTTACCTTTGTGCTAGCTGATTAGCTTTCAACTGCTCAGCTGCTGTGATGCAAGAAAATAGCAGCAGGGTTGGTTTGTTTGTGAGCTTGTGACAGTACTGAGTCTTCAACTCAGGGCCCAGATGCTATCTCTTTGCCTTTTCATTCCAGTCTGGCTTTTTACTGGCTAACTGGAGATAAAAGAGTTTCATAGCCCAGACTGGTTTTGAACCATGATCCTCAGATCTCAGCTTCCTGAGTGACCAGGATCACAGGTGTGAGCCACCAACTCCCAGCTCAGATGGCAGGTTTTCATAATTATGCAGTCTATTCAAATATTCATCGTTACCTAAAATTTTCCTCTGAAGTAGAATACACATAGTATTAATTTGGCTTTTCTGACAGTCAGTGAACATTTCAAACACAGTGTTGTGTTGTGGTTGGTTGTGGGTTTTTTTACAGGAAGGTTAATTTTCTTTTTGAACAGTAAGATTGTAAAGCATGATTGAAAAGGATGAAGAGGGCATGCGTGCTATTGCTCTTTGGCACAGGTAGAGCATAGACAGTTCAACCCATGCATAAGAAGTAAAGCAAACGTCGAAAAACGAACTTTACAACTTTGGCAGGGAGGGGGAGGATATAGGAGGGCAGGGATGGGAAGGGGAAACAAAAGAGGAGGCAACAATGCTTGATAAGAAATGTACTCATTACCTTGCCCATGTAATTGTAACCCTCCATCCGGTATTTTCACAATAATAAAAAGAAAAACTTAATAAAAAAAAGAAGTAAAGCAAAATTCTCATATCCATATCTCTGTCCCAAGAACTATAATTCTGACAGAAAATGTTGCAAAGAAGCATTTGGAAGTGAGAACAGGATCTGCTGACTGCAAGAAATGACTTCCTCTTGGCAGTCCGGACTTAGGCCTGAGGCTTTATGGCTTCTACTAGGGTATAGAGCTCTACGATTTATTTATTCATTTGTTTATGCCAGTACTGGAGTTTGAACTCAGGACCTGAAACTGTTAGTTTTTTTACTCAAAGGCTGGTGTTCTACCACTTGAGCCACACCTCCATTTCTAATATTTTGGTGGTTAACTGGAGATGAATCTCTTGGATTTGTTTGCCCAGGCTGATTTGGATGCTTAGACTTCAGCCTCCTGAGTAGCTGGGACTACGGGCATAAGCCACTGGCACCCAGTACATTCCGTTTTAAAAGCCTGAAATATGTCACTTCTTTTGGAAACACTATTTATTTCAGGAATGATTTTTTTTTCAGCACAGGAATAAACAGTGTGAAGTCATGGCTGTTCAGAGTCACATTTAAACTGAAAATCAAAATAACAACCTTTAAAGGCCATGATTTGTCTTTAGCAAATTCTTAAGGGTTTGGGGTCTGGAAGTTCCCTTAAGTATCCGATGAAGGCCATGACCTTTTATGTCAGAAAATTTCCCACATGTGAGCCAGTTAAAATTTCACATCAAATGAGTTTGTCTTCAGATCCCAAAGCTCAGGTCGGGACCCCTAGCTTACTGAGCTATACTAGCTTACTGGGTGCTTTTCCTGTGAAGAATGTCTGATATAGGCTCTGAGTGCTGGTAGGAAAGGCAGTTGGTCATTCCGGACTCACGATCACAGCCTGTGGGCAGATTCCCACCCCCTAGAGGCCTGCAGGTGAGCTAGCAGTGGCCTGAGGCCCGCTCTGCCTCCTACCCTGTGTGGTTTGGAGGAATCAATTCGCCTCGCTGAGCCTTGGCTCTCTTGCCAGAAAAGCAGAGATGATAGGCCTGCTGCTCACCCACAGCCATAGGAGGAGTGGAAGAAGAAGGTGAACTTCCCGCTTCCATCCAGCACTTGGGGGTGGAGCTACGTAAAGAGCCACAGACCTGTGTATACTTGCTTCCCCCAAAAGCTGCTTTTGAAAGGATTTCAACTTACATAGCATGTTACCCTGAATTAAGCTTTATGGATTCTTTATCTCAGTTATGTGGGTTTTACTCTCCTTTATTGGCATCTGGAATAAATGATCAGATTTACTTTCAAATATATTGCTCCTCAAATCAACAGCAATTGTCCTTATGAAAGGAAGGTTGCATATATACTTTAACATGATGATCGGTCACTTCAGTAAAGAAAATCTGGAGCTTCGCGTATGAAATTGAGTTGAGGCAGGAGGAGAAACCCATAATGGTGCCTCTGTCAAAATGAAAGAAAATGAAGGGACATGATGGCATGGCCAGTTGCCCAGCGCCAGGCTGGGTTACCGGGTGGAGGCCCAGCAGCAGAGTCCAGCCTCTGTGACTTGGGCTTGTAGCAGCATCGGCTCCCACATCTGCTGGTCTCCAAGGAGCAGTGAAGAACCTGGGCTCCTCATGATTTCCTCCAGCGGGTGTCTGCATGTCCTATATCATGGGCCCTGGTGATGGTCCTGGCTGCCTCCCGGCTACCACAGGGAGCCGGCAGGAAGCCCAGTCCAATAGCAATGTCATTCTCAAGTTCTAGAGAATTAGAGACACCCTCTCATCTTCGCCCTAACCTATGTGGCTCAACGATACCTTTGTTTCAGGGAGTTGTTTTTCATCCCCAAAGACATGGTGACTTTGATGCATAAATGTTAGAGAGATGCTAAATTCGTTCTTGATGATTTGGGGTTCGGCAGAGTATCTGGGACTTAAAAATTCTCGTTGTTGTTGTTCTAAATACCCACAAGTTTAAAATGAAGAGCAAAGGTCTGCAACTATAATAATGCAGATGGCTTATTTTCATTTAGTTATATAAAATATAATTTGCGGCGAGGTGCCAGTGGCTCATACCTGAAATCCTAGCTACTCAGGAGGCTGAGATGTGAAGATCATGGCTTGGGCAGGAATATCTGTGAAACTCTTTATCTCCAAAAAAAACCCAGAAGTGGTAGAGTGCCAGCCTTGAATGAAAAAGCTAAGGGACAGCTGCCAGGCCCTGAGTTCAGGCACAAATAAGAAGAAGAAAAAGGAGAAAGAAGTGAAGGAGGAGGAATAATAATTTGCTTCTTCTATAAACATTTAATTTTTCTAATGGACGTGGGCATTGTCTTGTATTTTAAGGCCCATTTTCCTTATTGTCTTTGAACCTGAAAATCCTTCGTGTATTTTTCTACCTTAAATTGCTAAAAGTGAAGGTATTTCATGCAGCCTTTTTGTTGGTTGGTGAGTTGGTTTTATGACAGTACTGGTGCTTGCCAGCACTTTCTACCACCTGTGCCATGACTCCGGCGTGACTACTTACTTTGGCTTTAGTTACCTTTTTCAGATAAACCCTTACAGTTATGCCTTGCCTAACCTGGACCGAGATCCCATTTGCACTTCCTGCATAGTTGGAAAGACAGCTACATACCACCACACACAGCTTTGATTGGTTGAGATGGAGTATTGGGAACGTTTTGTCCCAAGCTAGCCTCAAACAACCTCCTTACAGCTATGTACCAAATGATTTTGAGGGCCTCACATGGCCCCTAGACTGGACATTCCCTCCAGTGCTTAGAGCAGTTAGTTAGGGTCAAGAAGTTCCATGGAAACATATGATGTCTCTTTGCAAGATTCTCTAACTGCAGTTTCTAGGAATTTATACCTACTTTTGAGCCCCCTTTCCTATAAAGATGTAGCCACTGGGTTTGGGACCATGGCTCAGTTGGTAGAGCACCAGCCAATGAGCCAAAGTATCAGGTACTGAGTTCTAGTCCAGTCTTGGGGGAAAAAGAAAAATATAAAAAGATGTGCCCATGAAATTCTGGAAGCTGTAGAGAGCACTTAAATAGATATCAATATCTTTCTATGCACTTTCCAGAAGCCTCTAAAACTTCCACAGGATCAGTTATCAAGTGGATTTCAACCGTGAGGTCATCCTTTGCAGAAATGAAGAGGCCACATCGTACAGATGTGGCCTCCGTCTTGGCATAGTAGAGGCTGAGGTGGAGAACTTCCCATAGTGTTTGGAGGGAAAGGCAGAGCCATCTGTGTAGGAAGCTGGACCCAGGCTGGGGGAGCTGAGAGGTCTTTAACAGAGACACCAGCATGGGAGTGGAAGTGGCACATGTTTCGTAAGGCAAAGTCAAAGACTCTATGTGTCACATTGTCATCTTTCGATGATGTCATGGGATGGGTGATGGAATGTGGGGCATGTCACTGCCCGTGGGCCATGTGGGTGATGAACTTCTCTGTAAGTTAGGAATGGGATCTCATACAGAATATTCTGTTTGTTAGAATTTCCCAAGTTGATAATTAATTGGTAATTACATTATGTTAAGAGATTAAAGAGCAATAAATTTAATAAGGTTCATTTGTCTCCACAAAACTGTGTATGTGTATGTCTCTGTGTGTTTGTGTGTGTAGTGTGTGTGTGTGTGTGTGTAAGCGCACACGCACGTGTGCACAGCTCAGGTCCTAGGTGCTGTCCTTTAGCTTTTTTACTCACGACTGGCACTCACTCTGCAACTTGAGCCACAGGTCCACTTCTGCCATTTGGTGGTTAATTGCACACACGAGTCTCATGGACTTCAATGCCAGGGGCTTGCTTTAATCCTCAGATCCTCACATCTCAGCCTCCTGAGTAGCTAGGATGATAAGCATGAGACACCTGTGCCTGGCTTGGATGAGAACTTTTTTTATATCATTTTTGCCGTTATGGATTGAACTTACACCAAGGCTCTGATGATCGCCTAGAGACCACAGTGTTGTGAGTTCATTGATGATGGCATCCTTTTTCTTAAAGGTATACAAGGGAGAAGATGCCACATTCCAGATCTCAGGCCTCCAGACCAACACGGAGTACAGGTTCCGTGTGTGCGCGTGCCGTCGCTGCCTGGACACCGCACAGGAGCTCAGCGGAACCTTCAGCCCCTCCGCGGCTTTCACCCTACAACGAAGTGAGGTCATCCTCTCCGGGGACATGGGGAGCTTAGATGACCCCAGAATGAAGACCATGATGCCTACTGATGAACAGTTTGCTGCCCTCATCATGCTTGGCTTCGCGACTCTGTCTATTTTATTTGCCTTTATATTACAGTACTTCTTAATGAAGTAAACAACTCATATGAATTTACTTAGTGCTACACATTTTAATACACACATTTATTCAGATACCCCACCCCCTTTTTTAAAAAGCCCTTTTGTTCTTTGATTTATATACTTCTCTTGTTTTACAGATTTAGCTAGGAAAAAAATGTCAGTGTCTTGGTGCACCTTTTTGAAATGCAAAACTAGGAAGAGGTTAAACTGGATTTTTTTTTCTTTTTTAATTAAAAAGAAGAAGAAGAAGAGGAAGAAAAGCAAACCAGATACCAAACGCTTTCTTATGTTTTCTTTTTGAGTTTTCAAATTTGCTTTGATTTCTGTTTTTCACTGATGTCTTTGGCAAGACTTTGATTTTTTTTCTTTTAATGTTACAATTTAGTAATTTATAGTCACCCGTCACTTCTTTATCTTGATCATCTATATCTGTAAACAGAATCACAGCATGTGTGCTTAAGAGGACTAGGTTGTCAGCACTGTCAGAGTTACTCATACAGCAACACATACACAAGCGTGTGCACTCACATACAGCTGCCCGAGCCGTCATTGCCACTCAGTTTTGTAACTGTGTTTAGGTCGTTTAATTCAAAATGTGTATTTTAATCGGAAATGTTTTAGTAATCTATAGTTCTTCTGATTTAACACTCTATGAGCTGCCTGTATAAAAAACAATCAAGTAATCAAAATGCACCAATAAATTACGGCGCATTGTGTAGATTTGACCACACAGATTCATAGCAGTAACTTTAAGAGGGCATTGTGCAATAGATAGTTGTTTTCTTTATTCAGCTATTTGAAAAGCTGCTTTAACTTGTGTGTTTGTCTTTGTATATAACTACTTTTCTAATCACTAGAGTTATTATATTCTGTTACGTTTAACCACAACGCTACAATGACAGTTGATGACGGGTTAGTGCCTCTGCCCATTTGTCTGTGACTTACACTAATTTTGAGCAGTCTTTGTACATGTCATCTCATGATTTGGAAAGATTTGCCTTCTGGCTGTTCTTTGAGGTATCAATGAAGTGATTGAATTTCAATACCTTAATTCAGTGCCCATCATACTAGTGTAACAGCAGGTGAAGAAATGATTTAAAAAACAACCCAAAGGGGAAATCACCTGAATCTGTAGCTCTTATTTCTGTGGGTGGACCAAGAATGGGATTTGGCGACCAGCCTGGGTGGGAGGGGATCGGGAGGCCTAGATGCTCTCCCTGGATCTGTCACTAACTTGCTGTGTGATCTGAACACGTCACTTTACCTCTCTGTGCCTCGGTTTTTCCATGCTTGAAAAGAAAAGAAAATGGAGGTTCTTATGCTTGTTGAAGTGCTTTGAGATCCTTGATGAGCAGGTGCTATCGGAGTGCACAGTGTTTCTCTTACATGTTTATGTTTTTGAGTCATGAGATAATCGATTTTAACCCAAAGTCATTGCATTGTTTATATGAAGTCCATAATGTTCAAGTACCTCAGGGACACTTAAGGAATTGGAGGTGCAAATGTATTCCAAAAGGGTGCAACAGGCACAGAATACCCCCCACCCCACCCCCCACTCTCCTGCTCTAGGTTTTTTTTTTTTTTTTTTTTTGTATATTTTTGCTACTTGGTTTTCTTTTTTGTTTGTTTGGATTTGGGTTTTTGTTTTGTTTTGGGGTTTCTGTTTTTGTTTTTGTTTTGATCATTGCTATTTTGTGCTTGGTCTATGTTTTGTCTAAGATGCAGTAAGTATCCTGAACTAGCTTATAATATTCCCATACCAAAGTCATGGGGGAAACACCATTATTTGTTTTTGGTTTATTTATACTATATTCTGCATACAGTACTTTAAATGCCAATTACAGTGCAATCTTTATTTATTGTAAAAATAAAATTTTTTAAAAATGTACTTATATACTAATTCTCCCTTGTAGCATGTTATTTTTGTGTGTTTTCTACTTTTGTAATTTTAGGTCAGTCTCATTTCTTGGCAACAACATCTATACTAGTATTAACCTTCTGACGTTTTCTTGTGTTTTTAATGAGAAGAGCATTTAGTGCATTGAATGCCAAAAACAAAAACAATCTATTATCAGTGATTGAAAGGTTTACATGTACCCAGAAAAACCATAATCATCTCTTGAAAGAGTGCTACAATCCATGAATTTAATTCTTTGTGCCTATATTGATGTAGTAACTACTAGAACGAACGTTCTGTATTTGTTCTTGACTGTAATTAGTGTAATTAGCCTGGCAAATAGATACCATCAAGGTAAATAAATTTTTGCCAAAGTTCTGGCCTTTGAAGACCCATTCTCCATCTAAATGTGTGATTTAACCTGCTCTGACATTATGTCTACATTTCAGATTCAATTTGATTGCAGGTAGTTTAGATGAAATGGCTTTTTTTTCTTTTTTAACCTATGAAAATTCAGTGCAGTCATTTTTGCAGAGGAAGAAATGCTTTTTTGAAACACTTCAGAACTGCTGCTATCAGGAAATTCTCTGAATCAGTCAAAAAAATTTAAAGGAAATAATACTTTAGGTCACAATTGCTTCAGACATTCATTTGATCTTTCTGAGATTTTCATCCACTCTCTTCATCCCACCAGAAAGCTGAAGTATGTGAAATCCAAGCTGATTGCACTTTATTTATTGCTTTCTATTTTCTGGTATTCAGTATATTCCTTTCAATCAGAAAATTACCACACTCTCTATGGCACTATTTTCTATCCTAAATCTGCCTATGTGATATGGATATATAATGCTCTATATTTCATTACACACAAATGATAAAGTATTATAGTAAAACCTTATCTTTTTGCCCTTCTGCCATTATGCATTGAGTGAGCTGCTTCCTGATAGGTAACTCTGCTTCTCTGTATGTCAGACTCATCCCTGACACAAGGAATTCCAACCAGTCCTATGGCACAAACTGCCGTCTGGTCTCAAAAAAAAAAAAAAAAAAAAGATTTTCTTAAAAACACTTTTTTTTAAAAAAAGGTATGTTTTCATATGATCTGCCTTGTTCTTTTCCACTTGAAATGTTGGCATTTTCTAACCTTGTTTTCTTTGACCATGGTAATTCAGTATTCATGTCAAAATTGAAAAGTGCCCTAATTGAATGTGTTTGAATGTTATCCTTGCACAATTCTTTAAATTGAAAGACAAAAAAAAAAAATGTTTTTACCTCACTGTTGGACATACATTCCAAGCTTTTCAACTCTAGGAGAGAAATAATCATATGTTTTCTTGTATTGTAAATTTTAGACTATTTCATATACGTTGTATTAAAACTGCCATATCGATTTTTAATGTATAGATTTTTGCAAATACTATGCTATAAGTAATACCTAACTATCTGTAGTGTATATGTAATATATTTATGCCCAATAAATGTTTTAATTCTTTCTGACTTCAGAAGGGTTTTTCTGCCATGAATAGGATTACTTTTGTTGTTGGCATTCCTTGAAAGATCGAAACAACACTGCCAATTTGCTAGTCAAATGCCTTTAGAAGCCACACAGGTAGCCCATGCACCAGGCTTCATTGAAGGAGGAAGCTGAAACTTGGCTTGGCTGGTGAACAATCCTGGTTAAGCAAGCTTAGCTGGTGAAGGACACCATCTCACATGTACTGATGTTGCAAAAGAGTCTAAAAAGCCAATGTCTCCATAGGAACCAACTAAAATGTGACTGCAAACTACATCCACTGCCAGCTTAATGCTTCATTATGCAGAGGTCTCCATGTCTAAGCTTTTATCAGGAACTCCCTCTGTGACCTGACACTGTGTACTTCCTGTCCCATGACAGTTTTGGTCTTCCTCCTCCAGGATTCAATCAACAACAATAATAAAGCATAGCGTTCCTCTTAAGGCTGTTGTTCATCATTTATGGTGAAGTTGTTTTGCTTGGAATTCCTCCTATTTCAGGGGATGTATGGAGTGCGGGGAGACAGTTATACCAAAAAGCTCACTATGTGAAGAGTGGTGGTTGTTCTGAGCACTGGTGGTTCGCTCCTGTCATCCTATCTACACAGGAAGCTGAAATCTGAGAATCTTGATTTGAAGCCAGTCAAGAAGAAAAGTCTGTGAGACTCTGATCTCTGATTAACCACCAAAAAGCTAGAAGTGTAAATGTAGCTCAAGTGGTAGAGCACCAATTCTGGAAGAAAAAAAAATCCAAGCAAGAGCTGGAGGCTTAGTTTCGGTCTCAGTATGAGCACCTAAAAAAAAAGCACAAACTTAGCACATGGCCCAGAAACTCTCTTCCTAAGCATATGGCCAAGAGAAATGACATGCACATGCCAAACTTGTTCACACACATTGCCAGCAGCATTTCTGATTCCTAACAGCCAATTCAATACACACACAAAAAAGGTGTTGTATGCCTTGTAGTAGAGCGTAGAGTGAATAGTATAGAATGTAGGAGAGAGTAAAATGAGTGTACACTGCCCTGAGTAATAATTAATTAGAGTGATAATTAAGCTCTCCAACTATGGGAAGTAGGAAGACACAACTGCCCTGGCAACCATCACGGAGTTTGACTCCCTGGCTGGGCCACTGTGTTAGCTATGACTGGATTCACAGACCTGATGCCTTAAAGCAATCGAGAGATCCCAGGAGTCCTTTGTAAGAACTGTTTCCACAAAGATGGAGCTGGAGACAGATTACTGAGAGTGAAAAATGAATATCTGTTGGAAACTTGTGAATAGGGAGGGAGAAATAATGGCTGGTGGTTGACCGGGACACAAGAGCGGCTGGCTGCCTTACCCTCAGTACCTTAGGATGGCCATGGACATTCGGTTGACCCAAGAGAGGAAGCAATTGAAGATGGAGAAGGAGGTATATTTGGGGTAGCAATGTTACCCAAAGGGAAGAGTGCAAACTAGCTTCACCACTGAAAGATTTAACCTTAAAAACTACATTTGAGACAAAGGGAAAATAATGGGTGTGTGTAGAGCAAAGTATAGAAATAGATGTAATAGGAAAATGCATGTTTGAGAAAGCCTCTGTTATTTCAGGAAGAGCAGGACTAGGTCCTGAGTGTAGAGAGTGAAGGGCCTGGGAGGGGCTTAGAGGCCAGCGTGGTGCTGGGGGAGAGAAAACAGAGCTCCTTCAGGAAAGTTGCTCAGGAAGGGCTGAGCAGCCTTTGTGGAGTTGTCTATCAGCAATCAAGCAATTTCCTTGAGCAAATCCAGGCTGGAGTGTCAAGCAATGAATGGCCAGGACTTAATGAGGATTTTAATATTAGCTCAAGAGGTCAGGCCCCAAAGGGAGAAAAACCCATCAAAGATATGCAAGAGAGGAGGCCAGCGACCCCTGTAAGTCAAAGATGACAAAGCTGTTGAAAGTAGAAAGAGAGCCTGGTGGGCGATCAGGGCAAAGGCCCCCAACCACAGTGGTACTGCGTCTCTCACCACGACCTTGAGCGATCCACGTTCAGTTCCCTAGATATCATCACATCACCACGGCCCTGAGCATTACCAATATGGGTCACTAGACATCATCACATCGTGGCCCATTGTCCTTGGAAGACTTGCCCAAGAACACCCAGCATCACAATGGGCATCTAGAGACTAAATGACGAGTGGGGAGCTGGTTCAGGATGTATGGAGCCTCTGATTGAGTCTAGAGACTGATATGTCTGCCAGGCTGTCCAGTGATCTTTAGAGTCACGTTGCTGTCTCCTAGAGACACCTATTTCTGAGCCCTGGACAATGCAGCCTGGGCAGTGTTCTCCCTCAGCACCCCTCCTGTCTAGAGAGAGCTCTGCTTATCTGTTGCCCATTAAATCGTGCTGTTGGTGGTAGTAGTGCCAATCCTGGGGCTTGAACTCAGGGCCTAGGTGCTGTCCCTGAGCTTTCGTACTCAAGGCTAGTGCTCTACCCCTTGAGCCACAGCTCCACTCGCAGTTTTCTGGTGGTTCATTGAAGAAATGAATTTCATGGACTACCTGCTCTGGCCAGCTTAGAACCTCAATCCTCAGATCTCAGCCCCCTGAGTAGCTAGGATTACAGGCATGAGGCACTGGTGCCTGGCCTTTGTTCAATTATCTTTGTTTTACTTTTCCCTCTGAGTTGGTAAACCTATCCTTCAAGACTATAGAGCCAAAAGACTCAATCCAGAGTTTACCATTTTCAATGTTTCCATATGGGACATGGATTTTGAATACTGAGCCTATTACATAGACGCCAGAGTAAGCATTAGAAGACCCAGGGATGAGTGTTCATAGAAAAGCATCTATTAAGAGCTGGCTGGATTCCCAACATGGAACCAAGCATCATAGAAGCATTATTTCATGTATCAGAATAATCCTTTGTATGATATTGCTATTTTCATTTTATGGACAAGGAAGCTGAACTCCAGTATTACTTTTTCTTTCTTTGGTTGGTTGTGGGGCTAGAACTCTGGGCCTGGTCGCTGTCCCTCAGCTCTTCAGCTCAAGGCGAGCGCTCTACCACTTGAGCTACAGCACCACTTCCGGTTTTCTGGTGGTTTATTGGAGATAGGAGTCTCACAGTCTCTCCTGCCCGGGCTGGCTTTGAACGGCGATCCTCAGATCTCAGCCTCCTGAGTAGCTAGGATTACAGGTGTGAGCCACCAGCGCCCGGCCTAGTATTACCTTTTCAATGTCACTGTGGTAGAGGTTTTTCAAAGATGGCTGAACCTCATCTCCCATCATGGACAGTAAGGCCCTCCCACTGCCTCCTCAAACCCCACACCGAATCTGCTGTGACTGCTCCAACCAACAGAATGTGACCAAAATATCTCTATATGCTCTCCAAAAGTTTCACATAAAATGCCATGCGTCTGGGGGGAGGGTTGGAGGGGGGGAGCGGGAGAGGCTGGGAAGGGATGGGAAGGGTAAACAAAGGAGGAGGCTACAATGCTTGATAAGAAATGTACTCATTATCTTGCCCATGTAATTGTAACCCCTCTGTACAGTATTTTCACAATAAAAAATTTTAAAAAATGCTGTGCATCTACCACCTGGTTCTGCTGGATGTTTATGCTGGAAAAAAACCAACAACTGGTAGGAGTTAGTATAAAAGCAGGCAGTCAAAGCATTTCACCTACAGAACTTTCCAGCAATAAGGTAAGCTAATAAACCCAAAACCGCCTGGCAATGAAATGAGGGATGAGCTAATAAGGACCAGTCAGTAAATTTCCGGCATCGTGATTTCACAAAGAGACCTACTGATCAGAAAGCCATCTTCAAGAACTCTAGCTCTCCTGATTTAACCCAAGGCCAATCTCTGTTACCAGGAAGATGGCACAGGATGGCTGAGATGGGCCAAAGTGCTGTCTTGCAGTGGCAAATCTATGCCACGTGTCCTCTTTCTCTGCCATATTTCTTTTCTAATAAACATTCTTGTCTTCTTTAGTATAATTGTGTCTTTCCTGAATTTCTCTCTTGCCAGACACAAAAGATGGAGTTAGAGATTAAGTTTTTCTTTTTTGCTCACTTGGATTCATTGAAGAGTAACATAGCCATGTCCAAAGTCTGACATCTGCAAAGCTGCCATTCTGGCTTAGCTCCTCGGTCATCCACGAACAAGAACCAAAACTGACCTCACATCCAATGCAACCTAATGTCAAGCTTTCCTATGAACTCTCACTGCAACCTTCGGAGAAACCCAGCCTTTCCTGAAGTTCTAACCCAGACAATCATGAGCAAAATGAAGTCGTTGTTGCTTTGCCACAAGTAGAGGGCTCGTTGTACAACAAATGTAACTGGAATAGCTTCACACCAACAGAGACGAATAGGGATTCCTGCAAACTAGTTTGCGTGGAGGCCCAGCTCTCAAACGCTCCATTCCCCTCCATGTTACTTCCTCTGGCTGTCTCCCTTGCCTCCAGTTTTCTTCCCACTTTAGCCATATGCCAAACTAACCTCTCACTTACTTAGGCACATACCTGCTTTTCACTAGTCTCTGCTTTTTCACTCTTTCATATATTATACCATGTAAATCACATGGGATTCTGTGCCATTGTTCTATGTGGCTCTGGCTATGAAAACTTTCATGACAATATTGCTAAAGAAATCAACCATTCAAATATTATTACTTTTATGCTTCTTGGGGTGGGGGAAGCCATAAGTATTCAGGCTTTGATTAAAAATAAAATATGTGCCGGATGCTGGTGGCTCATGCCTGTAATCCTAGCTACTCTGGAAGCTGAGATCTGAGGATTGCGGTTCAAAACCAGCCAGGGAAGTCCATGAGACTCTTATCTCCAATAAACCATCAGAAAACCAGAAGTGGCACTGTGGCTCAAGTGGTAGAGCTGAGGGATAGTGCCCAGGCCCAGAGTTCAAGCTCCACGACCGACTAAATAAATAAATAAATAAAAACATGCTATCTTCCTCTTAGCTATGTTAACTAGGAGTAAGGTGAATCTTCTCTCAGCGTTCTGGTATTTTTCAAACAGATTAAATTTAGGGAGATCAAGAAAGTGCACTAGGCACTGAGCAATAATGATGATTAAGAAAATGATGATTAGGGGGGCTGGGAAGGTGGCTCAGTGGTAGAGCGCTTGCCTTGCATGCAAGAGGCCTGGGTTCTATTCCTCAGCACCACATAAGCAAAAAGAACAAAGCCAGAAGTGGTGCTGTGGCTCAAGTGGCAGAGTGCTAATCTTGAGCTGAAGAGTTGAGGGACAGCCAGGCCCAGAGTTCAGGCCCCACAATCGGACCAAAAAAAAGAAAATGATGATTTGGAGTTGAAATCTGTGTTTGTAAAGAGCTAAGATCTCCCCCTTCTAATGCCCTATCTCTGAGAGTCACTGACTTCTTTTAACAAGAAGGCACCTTTTGGGTGTTGGACGCATTTTGAAAACCTGTGTTTCAGCAGACAGCGGCGCATGCTAAGCATGGTGAAGCCAAGGAAATGGCCAGCAGAAATGAATGAAGTCACACATTCTGCCACTTTTGAAATCTCAACCCAGACCACAATCCTGGGGCCTATACCCAATTGAACCTGTTTTTCCCCTCTTCACTCTGAAGGGCCCACTAAGAAAACAAGGCCGTCCTTGAGTCAGTTAAATGTTGCTTGGCCTACCGTAGGTGTTTCTGTTTCCTGTAGCTCCCCTGTCGCGCTCAAGGTTCCAAATGGAGCAGCTTGTTCTGTGGTCAGTGGGAAGCAGCATCTCAGTGCTCCTCCTGCTCCTCCGCCTCCAGTGCTATTGAATTCCTAGATGTCTTCTCCAACATTCTTTTTGTTTATTTGTCTTGTTGGTTGTGGGACTTGAACTCTGGGCTTGGGCACTGTCCCTCAGCTCTTCAGCTCAAGGCCAGCACTCTGCTGCTTGAGCCACAGCGCCACTTCCGGTTTTCTAGTGGTCTATTGGATATAAGAGTCTCATGGACTTTCCTGCCTGGGCTGGCTTTGAACTGTGATCCTCAGATCTCAGCCTCCTGAGTAGCTAGAATTACATGGGGCCTGGCTTCCAATATTCTTAAGCTGTAACCTGAGCTCCAGGTCAGAGAGGGCACAATTCTCATTAAAGTACTTTTTGACAAACTCATCTAGGGTCATCCAGAAGAGACCATGGTCTCCCTGCAGGCATGGATGTGGAAAGTTCTTTCACAGGGAACTTAACTACAAGTTCTCTTTCTTCAATAGACTGTGTTTCAGCTTATCTGCTTCTTCTTTAGTGATCTATAACATGTTGTATCATTCAAGGGTGTCACTCATTGTATCAAAGTTGAATTTACTAGCAACAAAGACCTTTATATTATCTTATGATCTGAATAGTTCCTGCAAAGCCTCTTGATGATGCCATCTTTTATTCTTAATTAGAAATATGTGTTGTTTTTTTCTAATCAGTATGGCTACATTTTCAGTGTGTTTGATTTTTCTCAAGGAATCATGGTTTCTCTGAGTTTTGTTTTTTTTTTTTCTGATTTCTGTTTCATTGATTCCTGGTATGATCTTTATCACATACATTCCACAAGTTTCTTAAATTGTTGAGACTTTTTTTTTGGTCTGAGACCAGGACTTAAACTCTGTATCTGAGCTTTCTCTCGTTGGCTAGTGTACAGCCGTTCCTCTAACCCCTGATGAGACTTTGGTCATGTGGAGATGTTAAATACTATCAAATGCCTTTACTGTATTTGTTGAATTGTGTTTGCTTTCTTTTCCTGTTGTTCTCTGGCTCATCCTAAAAATCTTTTTTTCTGTTACATACTGCTATCTTAAATTGCACTTATTTAATTTTTATCAACTTGTTTATTTGTGTGCCTATACTTCTTCAACAAAATGTAGGACACAAGCATAAACTTTAATGGAATCCTTCTATCTGGTACCTAGAACATTGCCTGGAATATAATGTGCTCATCAACTCATTAATTAATGACTAGGTAAATTTATATGGGAAGACAGGGAAAATACCTGCTCCTTGCTATTCTTTTGTCATCTAATTATCCACAACCTTCATTAAATGTTGAGGCAAAGAATTCCAGACTCGTTCTGTTTTATTTCTCCCTCCACTTCTGGACTAAAGTAATGCTATCAACACTTATACGTTTGATTAAAATATAACCCTGCCTAATTGAAGGATTTTTTAAATTCCTTCCTGTCGGGTAGCAGAGGTTTGCAGGGAATCAGGAGCAAAGGATGGCATGGCAGAATGACCTTGAATCTTTCCTCTTGCCCTGGGCTCTTTTCTCCAAGGATTCTTCCCTGTAGGGAAGGGCTTGGATGATTTTCCCCTGAGTCGCTCACTTCAAGTCAGCAACATTGATGCCCAGGTGATGAGCATCTTTCCTAGCAAGCCAGCTCTAATCCCAGTTTCTAATCCCAATGCCTCTGTCACAAACCGGTGTGGGCTTCAGCAAGTCACCTCCTCTTGCAAGCTGTGCTGGGCTTCCCTGTCGTTAGAAGGATGGCTTCTGCTTCCCGGGGGCCTCATGAGTCAGATAAGAGAGGAAGTGTGAAAGAAAAGGGTGACGTAGGTAGCAATGCTCAATTTTTAATAAAGACCTGAAACTAGAGACCCGTTCTTTATGAGATTTGGGTATGATAATGATGACAGGCCATTATAAGTCAGCTTTAATTTTTTTTTGTGTGAGATTGTACCACTCAGACTTCTAGTACAGATACTTCTAGTACTATTATATGATTTTTCAAAAGTTATGACTTACTAAGTATGTAGTCTCATATATGTGAGCACTTTCACTTGGCAAATACGATTCCAAGTGCAAAGGAAAATGTAGAGAGGAAACCCCTGTTGGGGTGGGCTTACATTCCAGTAGAGAAGCAGACAATTACCTCTGTTTGATTAAAAAAAAAAAAAATGAGCCAGGTACTGGTGGCTCACTCCTGTAATCCTAACTACTCAGGAGGCTGAGATCTGAGGATCATGATTTGAAATCAGCCTGGACAGGAAAGTTCATGAGACTCTTCTCTCCAATAAATTTCCCCAAAACCTGGAAGTGGTGCTGTTGCTCAAATGGGAGAGTGCTAGCTTTGAGCAAAAGAAGTTCAGAGACAGAGCTGAGGCCCAGAGTTCAAGACCCAGGACAGGCAACATTCCCCCCCCCCACCTCCAAAAAAAAACCAAATAAAACAACCAGGCAACTATAGAGTGACGTGTGCCCTTGTCTTTCTGTCACCTGCTATTTTTATAGTGCTAAGAAAAACCTTTTCTACATACAGACACCTAAAGCTTCTTAGGACTAAGAGGGCTATCAACTTATACCCCTACTTGTGGCCCTTAAAAGTATACTTGGCAGAGTAAAAAATAGAAAAAAAAAAGTTTTCTCCTGCTCTTGTCTACAAAAATTTGTCACTAGGGGCCAAGAGTGGATGACCTAGACACCATAACCCAGGCTTCCATAAATCTACAAGGACTTCTGACCAACTATGGCTTTACTAAATAAAAGAGCTTTAAATATGGAGGGCTTGTGCCACTCACAGACCAGGACAAGTCTAAACTAACATTTGTATTAAGCCACAAAGCCTCTTGAAGACAGTTCACTCAAGGACAACTCTCAGGGGAGACACCTGTCCACGTGTCTTGACTGCTATCTTTCCTGGCACCCCTAGTTAGTCTAATAGTTACGCTCACATTTGGCCTTTGTATTCTCAACCTGCTTGTTGTTTTTTTCTTCTAGACTGGAATCTAGAAGCTACAAGTGGCCAGAAACAACAACAATGAAAGGTTAAAGTTTGAGGCAGTGACCACCACGTGTTGCTTGTTTCTGTCTAGCAAAGCAACACGTGGTGGTAATCAAAACACCTGGTTGATTGTGTGCCTATATAAGACCTGCAAATCCTTAGCTCGGGGCTCTCCTCCTAGGCTCCGCTGTGTTGGAGTGTAGGACGAGGCCCGAGCTGCAGCCCGTTTAAATAAAACAGCTGTAGAGTCTGACTCTCGGTGGTCTTCTTGCAGGGGGGGGGGGGGTCCTGCGACCTTGGCATAACAAACAACAACAACAACAACAACAAAAGACATATAAACGGTCCTCCAGAGTTTTACCATGGTCCATTGCAATGCGCACAAGCCAATTCTATCTGCCTAACAGACCCTTCCTGGTGGATCCCTGACTGCCATGTCCCACTCAGGCTTCAGCAGGAAGCAGCCATCACCCCTGTTCTCTAACATTTGGAGTTTTCATCAGAGGGGGCTGGGGAATGAGAGAGAAAGAGAACTGTTAGATAGGTAAGGATAAAAAGGTAGCTATTACATGTGTCTGTCCCATCATGGAGGTTCTTGTTCCCATAGTGCCTTGGGCTACTTCTCAAATGCTTCTTCCTGCTTAGACACTTCTTCCCATAATGCCCTGGGGTGCCTGTTCAACCAATGAAAAAAGCAGGGACAGTACATGCACAAACCCTGAAGCCCCATACTATAAAACCTCCACCCCAAAGGACTCCACAGGACTCCTCTCCTGATAGAGTTTCTGCTACTTTCTTTCATGGCTTCCTTTTATTTTCAAATAAACTTATTCTGTTTAACTTTTTTTTTTAAAGGTGAAGCCTAACACATTTGTAGTCCTAGCTAATTAGGAGGCTGAGGTCTGAGG
The DNA here is from genome assembly GCF_019054845.1 of Dipodomys spectabilis. Classification (NCBI taxonomy): domain Eukaryota; kingdom Metazoa; phylum Chordata; class Mammalia; order Rodentia; family Heteromyidae; genus Dipodomys; species Dipodomys spectabilis. The sequence continues at coordinate 7,201,180 of NW_024870727.1, read as the reverse complement.
TTTGTGGTTCAAAGACATGCTGGAAAAGTCCTTAAGATTCTTGTCTCCAATTAACCAGCAAAAAGTCAGAAGGAGAGCTGTGGCTCAAATGGTAGAGTGCAGCCTTGAAGCAAAGAAGCACAGGGACAGTGCCCAGACCCTGAGTTCAAGCCTCAGACCAACACAAAATCAAATAATAACAATAGTAATAGTAATAATAAATGGATGTTGAGAAGGAACTGAGGAGGAGAAGTTGGAAGACGTGGAAGAAGAAGAAGAAAAAAGTGTAGGAGGCGTTTTCTCCATGGTAAATAAGACAGTAAGACATCTTATTTCAACGTCCTCATCAGGGGAGATTTTGAGCTAGCTAAGACTCCGGGGCTTAGCATTTACTTGCTGGTTGATGGAAGTTTAGAAAACAAAGTGAAAATGCTTCCATTTCCCCATTTCAATCTGCGCATCGCCATCTGCTGTCCTTGCTTCCCTGGTGAAGTTCAGGAAGCCACAGACTCACTGATGCCAGCTCAACATGGATTCAAAGCCCTGAGGTCAGGAGAAAGCTTCCTGATCATTTGTCTTCAGCACCTCTGGGACTTTGCTCATTTTCTACAAAGGCCTGGTGGTCCCAAAGCACACATTGTTGAATGAGTTTCATTGACCAACCTTTTGATCATAATGCAGGCAGGTAAAACGCGTAACTATTGTCTCACGGTCATCTGTCCTTCGAGAAGCCTTTCATCATTGGAGAGTCTTTTTTATTTAATTATGCACCCCATTTGCGACACCCAATCTCAGCAACAGAGAGTAAAATCAAGTGCAAGTGTTATCCCATGAGTCTGCCTCTCCATACCTTCTTTGGCTCTTCTTGGTATTGGGGCTTGAACACAGGCCCTGAGTGTTGTCCCTTAGCTTTTTTGCTCTAAGGCTAGCACTCTACTACTTGAGCCATAGCACCACTTCTGGCCTTTTCCTGGTTCATAGGTGATAAGAATTTCACAGACCTTCCTGCCCGGACTGGCTTTTGAACCTCAGTCCTCAGATCTCATCCTCTGGATAGCTAGGATTACAAGCATGAACTGGTGGTGCACAGCTGTCATCTCTGTTTTACTCTTAGCATAGTGTTCACAGTTCCTGGCATTGCCTTTGGGGCTCTGCCCATCTCTGGGGCCACCTTCTCCCACCTTGCACCAGCCTCTGCCCTGCCTTCAGTGCCTTAGAGATATCATGCCCCCTTCCCATTCTCCTTTCCCTGCTTCAGCCACCTGACCTGCTCCCAGTCATCCTTTGTGCTCTTCCATTAATGTCCCCTCCTCATGGGCTGCCCTTCTTGGTCTCATGCCCCACACAAGGTTGGGTAAACATGCAAGACTTCAGAGCATCCACTCATGTTACACAACTGAATTAAGCTAACCGATTATTGGACAGTTGTTTCCTCCACATTAATTTTCTCCATCAGACAGACCAAACCAGTGCTTGACCACATGGTTTATTGACACTTTCTTTTTCAGTACTGAACTCATGAGAAATGCATTTCTCCTGTTGGTAAGCTGACTGTTTATGGTATTTCATGATGGCAGCCTGAGCAGACTAACAGAAGAGCTGACTAAGGAAGTCCCCGGAGAAGAGGACCTGTGAGATTTGCTCAACCTGGTTAAGTGGGCCACAGGATATTTCTATATGATGATGTTGATCCAACCGGGTGCTGGTGGCTCATGCCTGTAATCCTAACTACTCAGGAGGCTGAGATCCGAGGATCACAGTATAAAGACAGCCTGGACAGAAAAGTCTGTGGGACTTTTATCTCCAATTAACCACCAAAAAGCCAGAAATGGAGCTGTGGCTCAAGTGGTAGTTCATCCATCTTGAAGGTAAGGCTCTGAGTTCTAGCAACAGTACAAAGAAAGATAAGAAAGAGAAAGAAACAAAGAAGGAAGGGGAAAAGACAGAGAAATGGAGATGGGGTAAGGAGGGAAGGAAGGAAGGAAAGGAAGAAGAAAGGAAGGAAGGAAGGAAAGAAGGAAGGAAGGAAGGAAGGAAGGAAAGAAGAGAGGGAGGGAGGGAAGGAGGAAGTTTTTGGAGAGACAAAGATAAACAAATGAACCAGTGGTACTCATTGGACACTATGTTAGAACTGAACTATGCAGCTTGTGGGTGGGGATGGGAGGGAAAAACTGGGAAAGAACAAGGAAAGGGGTGACATTGTCACGAGCAGGAGGAGCCTCCTTTAAACCATCCATCTCCACAAAACTCTCCCCTCTCCCCCTGCCTTCCCGGACTTTGCACATAGCACTGGTTCACCCACAGAGGCCCCTCTGTTCCCCCATCTTGTTCTTATCCGTGTTTCATATCTTGATGCTCCCGGGGACAGCTACAGAAATAGCAAAGGATAGAGGAAGCAGGAGACTGATAAAGAGGAGCAACTCAAGCCACTGAAATAATGAATTCAGATGACATTAACATTTATCTGATACCTGGCACTTGCTCTTGGCTCTTTTTTCTTTCTTTCTTTTTTTTTTGGGTCAAGTCGTGGGCCTGAACTCTGGGCCTGGGCGCTGTCCCTTAGCTCTTCAGCTCAAGGCTAGCACTCTACCACTTGAGCCACAGTGCCACTTCCAGCTTTTTTTTCTGCTTATGTGGTGCTCAGGAATCGAACCCAGGGCCTCATGCATGCAAGGCAAGCGCTCTACCACTGAGCCACCTTCCCAGCCCGCTCTTGGTTCTTAAGATGACATGGAAATTGTTGCCTTGGAGCAGTTGTGTTATGGGGGGGGGGGAATCCTCCTCTTACAGGAAAATTTGGGGTTCCCAGTTGCCCTAAGTATTGTTCTCCAGCAAGAATTTCCAAGACTAGACAAGGTGCAGGACTTTCCCCCCTAATTCATGGAGAACACCAGCGAGAGATGAAGATACCTTTTATACAGAGGACAGAGACAACCTTAGTCATGTGACCAGCAATGCACTTCTAGAATGAGAGCACTTTGAAGCAGGAACGGAGTTAGTGAAAATAATGAAGTGCATAATGTTGGAAGTTCGTGTTTATTGACAGTTGGATTTTACTTTGTAGTAAAAGTATCAAGGAATTCTAATCATACTGTTTTCCCACTGATGGTGGGTGGCGAGGGGGAGAAAGTGGGTACTGTCTTTCTCGTGTTTCAGTTTTTCTCTGTGTGTGTGTGTGTGTGTGTGTGTCTGTTGTGAATTTTGGCAGTTTATGTTCTATTTCAGTTGCTAGAGCATCACAGTTTCTTGGGGGTGAATTATGTGTGGGTACCACACATAATTGTGTGGGTACCACAAGGAATTTCAAGCTCTGCTGTGGGCTGTGTAAAATTCACAATTTGATAAGAATGTTCTTCATACCTTGACATAGTGACCGCCCCACATTCTATTTGTACTGGCACCCCACAATGAATATGTTTAACATGGAGAATTTTCTTATGTTTTTTGGAATCTTACATGGATAATGGCCATCCTCCTTTTAAAATTTTCCACTTTCCTTCCTTGCTTCCTTCTTTCTTTCCTTCCTTCCTCCCTTCCTCCTTCCCTTCCTCCCTCCCTCCCTCCCTCCCTCCCTCCCTCCTTCCCTTCCTTCCTTCCTTCCTTCCTTCCTTCCTTCCTTCCTTCCTTCTTCTTTTCTTCCTTCATTCTTTCTTCCTTCCTTCCTTTTTGAGTCTTGCAATGTAGGCCAAGTTAGCCTCTTTCCCTCTATCATTCTCTTTCTCCCTCCCTTCCATCCTTGCTTCATCCCTTCCTTCCTCCTTCCCTCCTCCCTCTCTCTCTTCCTTCTGCCATTCCTTCCTTTTTAGGTCTGGCAATATGGGCCAAGTTGGCCTCTTTTCCTCTCTTCCCTTTCTCTTCTTTCCCTTTCCCTTTCTCTTTCTCCTTCCTTCCTTCCTTCCTTCCTTCCTTCCTTCCTTCCTTCCTTCCTTCCTTCCTTCCTTCCTTTCTTTCTTTCTTTCTTTCTTTCTTTCTTTCTTTCTTTCTTTCTTTCTTTCTTTCTTTCTCTCTTTCCTCCTTCCTTCCTTTCTTTCATCTTCTTCCTTCTTTCCTTCCTCCTGAGTCTTGATATATAGGCCAAGTTGGCCTTCAGTTCTAAATCCTCTGGTATCATAAGCATGTGCCACCATGCCCAACAAAATTACAATTTCATTCTCAATGAAGGAAAATATTGCACTGTGGCAGAATTATTTCCAGAAGCTTTATTCCAGTCTACCAATTAGATGACCAAAACTCAGCCATTAGTGAGATTAGCTGACTTATTAAAGTGTCTCATGGCACTGATACAAAGTTGGTCTCATTCAAGTGTGTGCCAACTTGTTCTTCTGACTGTGGAGCTGTCACAGTAACTGCTCTCATGAACTTTTTGCACAGGCGTAAGAAGCTATAGGACCCAAAAGGAGTCAAATTAATTTGAAAGATAATTATTTCATTTGGATGTGAAAACGTGCTTTGCATGCTGAAATATAAATATACTTTCTCAAGCATTGTGTGTTAAGTAGACATCTTTGGGCATAGGTTTCTTCGTGGAAAGGATTTTATTCAATTTATAGCAAATTTAAAAGCTTATGATCATTTAACAAGTTCTGATTTCTACCCGAGGAGGAATGCTCAGTCTCTGCCTCCTGTATTTCTAGACTGGCACTGGCACCAAATCTACAATTCTCCCCATTCACCCCTAATCCTGCAGACCACCAGCCTGGAGATTCCGTATCTTGAAGAACACAATGAGAGCCACACACAACTGTCTGTCCTTCCTTCTTTCCTTATTTCCTTTCTTCCTTCTTCCTCTGCCCCTTCTTTCTTCTTTCTGTCCTAGAACTAGTGCTTGAACTCAGGTTTCAAGCTGTCTCTTTTCCCCCAAGGCTGGTGTTCTACCACTTGAGCCACACCTCCACTGAGCACCTCATCAAGATTGCATTTGTCCTGAATAGACTTACTTTGTGTGTGTGTGTGTGTGTGTGTGTGTGTGTGTGTGTGCTGGTGGCAAGACTTGAACTCAAAGCGTTGAACTGTTCCTAAGTTTGCTTTCTCATGGCTGGTGTTCTTCCACTTGCGCCACACTTTCAGGGTTATCTGGGATAAGAGTCTCACCAGCTCTTCTTAGGCTGGCTTCAAAGCTCAATCTTGCAGCTCTCAACATTCTGAGAAGCTAGCATTACAGACAGGAGCCACCAGAGTTTTTCCTAAATGTTTTCACTTTTTTTTTGGGGGGGGGGGGGGAGTGGAGGTCCGGTTGTGAGGCCTGAACTCTGGGCCTGGGCGCTGTCCCTCAGCTCTTCAGCTCAAGGCTAGTGCTCTACCATTTGAGCCACAGCTCCATTTCCGGCTTTTTTTTTCTTTTTGCTTATGTGGTGCTAAGGAATCAAACCCAGGGCCTCAGGCATGCAAGGCAAGCACTCTACCCGCTGAGCCACCTTCCCAGCCCCAGTGTTTCCACTTTTTAAGGACAGGTCACTAGTAAGTAGTTGCATTAAAGTAAGTTGAGATGTGGTTCTTAGTTCTTTGCATGGTTATTGGGAGTTTCTGCTGGGGATTTATATGTCTAGGAGGATGAGTGATTCACTTTCAGGAGACAGATTTCTCTCCTCTGCACAAGCTAAACCTGAGAGGTGACAAGCTACCACCTGTTGCTTATTTCCTGGGGGAAACACTGGTGGGGAACACTGGCTGCGAAAAACCAAGCACCTCATACATGGCAGCTGGAGAATGCCAGGTCCTTCTGCTCAGATGCTGAGAAACATTTGGTAGCAATCCTAATCTCTCAAGAAACTGAGATCTGAGGATTATGATTCAAAGGCCAGCATGGGAAGGAAAATCTGTTCGCACCTTGTCTCCAATTTACCTGGCAAAGGCTGGAAGTGGCGGTGTGGCTTAAGTGGTTGAGCACCAGCTTTGAGTGAGAAAACTAAGGAACAGTTCTTAGGCTCCAAGTTTAAGCTTCAGTACTAGTGTGTGTGTGTGTGGTGTGCACGCACACACAAATTGTACATACTTATGGGGGTAGAGTGTGATCATTGCACACGTGTAGAGTGTACAATAATAACTTCCTTACCTACTTAGCATTTGTGTTGGAATGCTTTGAACTCCTCCTTTATTTCTTTACAAATATTATAATAAGTGGCTGTGAAATTCGATTTCTTCTTCCTGAAGGATGCTGTTGCTTCGCAGTATTAAAGTGCTCTGACACAAGTGTCCAACACATCCTATCTACAAGCCCCGTAAGGGCTAAGAGGCCATAGTGCCTTCCCACGCTGCCCCGCCTTCTCATCCCCTGCCTGCCTTCTTGGCTCCTCCCAAATTTGACTCCACCCATTTCACATGTTGCCCTCCTTACTCAATTAAAAATTATACAAATAAATTGTGATGGCACACACGCACACAAACACATACAAATCATCATTTGTTTGAACACGCTAGTGAATCCTGTTGAAAGGCTCAAGACTCAAGCCTGGCAGTCTCTACAGTTCCATACAGATAGAACTAGTGTGGTGATTAGAAAGGGTGGGGTCTAAAACTGTATAAGGATCCAAACTCAGCCTTCTTCACACATAGCTTAGCTAGCTTCTTGCTCTGCTACCACCACCCTGCAAAACAAAGAAAGAAGAACAGAAAAATAAACCATGGAATGAAGAAAGAAAAAGAAGAAGAAAGAAAGAAAGAAAGAAAGAAAGAAAGAAAGAAAGAAAAAAAGAAAGAAAGAAAGAAAGAAAGAAAGAAAGAAAGAAAGAAAGAAAGAAAGAAAGAAAATCCCAGTTAAGGTGGTACAGACTTATAATCCTCAAGCACTTCACAGGCTGAAAGAGGAAGATTGTAAGTTTGAGGCCAGCCTGGATTACATATCCAGAGTTGAAAAAAAAAAAAGCCAAGCACCCAGGCACCAGTGGCTCACACTTGTAATTAGCTACTCAGGAGGCTGAGATATGAAGACCCCAGTTTGAAGCCAGCCCTGGCAGAAAAGTCTGTAAGACCCTTTTCTCCAATGAACCACTAAGCAAACTAGAAGTAAAGCTGTGTCTCAAGTGGTAGAATGTTAGCCTTGAGCAAAAAAGCTCAGGAACAGTATTTAGGCTCTGAGTTCAAACCCAGAACCACCACACATACAACATAAAGAAAAACAAAGGAAAAGCTATCTACCAGTGACTCATACCCATGGCTCTACTTGGGAGGCTGAGATGAGAGGATTGTACTTTGAGGCCAGGCCAAAAAAAAAAGTTTCTGAGACCATTCTCAGGTGTGCAGTGGTGCACACCTGTCAGCTTATCTACATAAGAGAGGCTCAGGTTGGGAGTGCACCATTATAGCCATGCTGCTGTGTACCTACCACCCTAGCTAAGGCAAGAAGCAAAAAAAAAAAAAGGATCACAGTCCAGGTATATGCTTGGGAAGGATGCAAGACCCTGTCTTAAAGATAACTAGCGTGAACTATGGTTCAGCAGTAGAGCATCTGTCTAGCAACTATGAGGTACTGAGTTCAAATCCTAATATCCCTCCCCCGCAAAAAAAAAAAAGAAGAGAGAGGAAGAGAAGAAAGAAGAGGAGGAAGGAGGAGGAAGAGGAGGAGGAAGAGGGAATGGAGGGAGGGAAGGAGGGAGGAAAGGAGAGAGAGAGAGAGAAAGAAAGAAAGAAAAAAACAGGGGTTGGGAAGGTAGCTCTGTGGTAGAGCACTTGCCTTGCATGCATGAGGCACTGGGTTCGATTCCTCAGCACCACATAAGCAAAAAGAAAAAAGCCAGAAGTGGCGCTGTGGCTCAAGTGGTAGAGTGCTAGCCTTGAGCTGAAGAGCTGAGGGACAGCGCCCAGGCCCAGAGTTTAGGCCCCACGACCAGACCCCCCCCCCAAAAAAAAAGGAAAGAAAGAAAGGAAGGAGGAAGGAAGGAACGAAAGAAAGAAAACCTCAAGTGGTAACAACAGGCTGTAAACAACCTGATATGTGTTGGCTTTTCTAGGAACTAGATGGTCTAGAAATCTCATTTGTTCTCACCAACAGCTTTTAGGATTCTCATTGTCCTGTTAAAAGCAGACACGTGTGAGGTTCATGTTGGGTAACTGCTTGGTGGCTCCTGGCTGGCAGATGATGAAGCCATGAGTCAATCCTTCAGCTGTTCAGCTTTCGATCGAGTCCTGTCCCACCTGCTCTGCGCTTGGAGGTTCAATTAAGAAAGGAGCTATTATGAAGAGGTCTGAAGCAGGCCATCAGGCCTCGGTCGCCAGCAAGTGTCCATGAGCTGAGGAAGACAATGCTCAGCCCAGAAGGCTCCCCCAGCCTCCACCTCCTCACCTCTGCCACCACAACCTGAAATGACCTTTCCTTTTCCTTTCTATCATTTTTCTGTACTGGCACTGGGGCTTGAACTCAGAGCCTGGGCGCTATCACTTGAGTCATACTTCCAGCTCCAGCTTTTTGCTGGCTAACTGGCAATGAAAGTCCTAAGGGCTGGGCACTGGTGGCTCATACCTGTAATCCTAGCTATTCGGGAGGCTGAGATCTGAGACTCAGGGATCAAAACCAGCCCAGGCATGTAAAGTATGTGAGAATCTTATCTTCAATTAACCATCAATTAACCGGAAGTGGAGCTGTGGCTCAAAGTGGTAGAGCACTAGCCTCGAGCAAAAAAGCTCAGGGACAGTACCCAGACCTTGACTGACAAGCCCTATGATTGACCAAAAAAAAAAAAGAGGAAAGTCTTAAGGATTTGTTTGCTCAGGCTGGCTTTGAACTGCAGTCCTCAGATCACAGCCTCCTGAGCAGCTAGGATGTGAGCCACTAGTGCCTGGCTCGGTCTGTAAACTTTCATTCCCTGACCAGCACCAGGGTGTGGTTTCTGAGAACAAGGGCAAAAGAGCCCCTTCCCTGACTCTGAGGGCTCGTGGCCCTTGGGTCGCAGATGGGTGCCACCCCTGCAGGGCATGTGGGCTCTGGGTCACAGGCTGGAAGGTCCCCAGGTCGCGGGTGACATGGGTTCCCATGGGAACCGGGGGGTTCATCCAAGGTCCCTTACTTTTCTAATCCTTACTGGAAGTGGTTCATTCCCTAGGAAATGTTGCCACCCTTTACCACCAAACCTTGTATTCACAAAATATGTCTCTCAGAAATGTAAAATGGAGCAAGATAGAACTAAAGTTAGGACCAGAGGTGAAGCAACACATCCCAGATACCTTACAAAGACATTTATTAAGCAATGACTTGAAAGAGGAAGGAAACTCAATATTGAATTCCATACACAGCTTTGTGAGAACTATAGTAGTCTTTATTAATATTTCAAAAAACAAACTTAGAAAGAATTGCAAGTGAAAATACCACCAGTGACATTTCTGACACATATAACAACATAAATTAACCAAGTACAGCATTAAATTCTATGTGGATTTAGATACACCATCTACCATAGTGAAATGGACATACAGTACTCTGGGAGTTTAACACACTCAAGTGTTTCTAGGATGAGAAACCTACACTACTAAAAGTAAAACACATAAACATTTTTATGGTTGGAGCCAGGGAGGTGTTTTTGGATTTGAAATGCTAAAATCACAAAATCTTCCTAACCCTTCTTTCTCATCACTTTCTCTGTGGTCGAGGGAGAGAACTCTTCTAGCACATTCTAATAGAAATTTCTGGTCACTTAAATGAAGCATACTTTTCGAGGATAATACTGTTTTGCCAGTGTTGAGGGTAATTGATAAAGCAATGCAGCATCACAGCATAAAAAGATTAATTGGAATTCCAATAAATAGGCAAATTATTAGGAAGGGCATAAACATAGCAGTTATTTTTAGGATAATGACAATTCTACCAACCAAAATAGCTAGTATCTAACATCATGCAAGAGATTGCCAAAGGAAAAGCACAAAAACAAACTTATCCAATCTTTCCCGCTACTTGATTCAACTTTACAAATTTCAGAGAATCAGTGTGATTGGATTCATTGAATGTCGATAAGTAAATAATTTGAGCTAAATGCAATGAGCTTTGATAAACAGTCCTTTCATCTGCTGATTTTGACTAGTAGCCTCTTTTCTGGATTGAATATGTATAGTATCAATTCACTCACTGAATTAACATTTGTCTCTGTCACCTAAGTAAGTTACAATTGTACATCCTAGCTAGTATTGTGATTTAAATCACAAAGAAATGATAGGAAACTTATAAACTAATAAACCATGTTGGAGAGAGTATATCTTCTATTGATATTATCTTATAATGACATTATTTACACTAGCTGCCTTATTTCTGAAAGCAGAAATCTCTTTTCTGTTCACTTAGACATTATGATGAGAAATTTTTATAACTGTTAATATGCGTATCACAGTTCATAGATGTATGCACTACTTTTTAAAATGAAGATTTTCAGGCACCAGTCTTGCAGAAAAAAACCTCACAGTTTTGTTGTTAATATTAAATTCAAGTATGTGGATAAAAAAAAAAAGAGAAAAACAGCTGAAACATTAATGCTGAATGAAATAAGGGTAATTGTCATGATTTCAGGTAAGCGTTTGTATGACAAAAGCTGGAATTTTAAGCCAAATTACATCACAACCTTCATTGTAATAAATAGTTTACCATGAAATGACTTTGAAGGTTGCTAAATTTCCTGATCACAAAGCTTCCTATTTTAAAATAAAGGATGGCAATGCGCATTACCTTTAAAGCAATGATTTAAAAGTTCCTACTCAGGTAATAGTGAACATGCTGTCATGAAGATGATCTAATCCTTGATTATGAGACTGTGTGAAATGTGGGCGAGATAACCAGGAAAATGGAGACACAATCAGGCCTTGAAAATAGCTTACCCACCCCCACTGTGTGAGGGAAGAATGTGGAAGGTGGTGACAGACAGGTTAACTCATGATACATTGTACTGGTGTATGCAGGATGATCCCAGTTCAAATCCACTCTGAGCCAGTGTCTGCACCACCAAAGTGGGTTGGCTGTTAGATAGTTTCCCTCCAGAGATGATTATTTCATGACTTAAAGATATTTATCGGTCACCTACCAAAGCATGATATTGAAATAATTATGTTCTCACAAAGGAGAAATAAAATCTTTGGCTTATTAATTGCTAGGCAGATACTAAATGCTGAGAAAAGATAGGCTTTTAAGAACAACCTTCCTCAGAGTAATTTCCTCTTGTCCCTGAGTCTTAGACTATAAGTGAAGTATAATACAGAAGTTACAGTTAAAAAAAAATTGCTGAAGAGGATGAATTGCTGAAGAGCTCTTTCTCCACAAGTAGCCTCTGAGTTCCCAGATTGCCCAGTGCAAAACTCTGTGTGTGTGTGTGGAGGGGGGGTGTACGCGCGCACACGCGTGCATGTGTCCTCGCTGTAGAAATTATTTTCCAGAATTGAGTTAGGCTATGCTACAAGTGCAACCCCTCAAGAGATGGAGGACCAGCGAATAGATTAAGTGACTAATTAGAGGTTGGGTTTGTTTTCCTCTAAAGTAATCAACTATGCAATAGAGGTTAAGCTTTTTGCTTTGCTTTTCATTTCTTCTCAAGGAGGATTTGGCTGAATTATCTTTGGGAGATTTTCCGTTTAGAATAAAAATAGTAAATTCTCCAATTAATGTTTCATGGACCTAAATGCACTGGTATACTTAAAAAAAAAGTACTCATATGTTCCTAAAACTAAACTGAGTAACCAGCTTGCTAAAATTCTGCGTCTAGACTGAATTGTTGTGAACTTTTAGTGTCCAAATGGATTTCAGATATTTCTTTAGTGAAATAGTTCTTATGATGAATATGTTCGGATGTTCAATAGATAGCCAATCAATTATTACAGCATGATAATCTTTCTTTTGGATGAGTAAAAAAATCATGGCAGTAATTTCCTTAAATAGCTTAATTAGTTCCATAGTTAAAACACTAACTTTAAGTATAACCTGCTTGTAAGATTCAGTACTGCACTTGCATTTAAAGAAAGCATTTTTGAGTGATATATTTAATACAAAATGGTCCATTATACAGGGACAGTGTATACAAATGAAAAATTTAACTTTATAAATGTACAATATTTAGTTGAAGGTGTCTACTCATTCATAATTATGATTAGAAGGCTGACTAGAAATCAAGTAAACACATCTATCAGATAAGCAGTGGAATATAAATAGCAAAAGAAACTCAGAGAAAGGACATGACATAGATATGTCAAAAATAAATGACTGCTGTTTACAAGTTTTGAATATTAATAAGCAGTAGCATTTACTAGATTCTGAGTCTTGTACCTGGACCTACCTTCTACATCTGAAAAAATTCTAGCCTGTGAGCTTGTCAGAGTAAGTCATTATTCCTTCCTCCACATAAGTCAAAGCTTAAGTGTTTTTATTAGGCCAAATAAGGCAGTTTGTGACTGCCTGTCACTTTTTTTTTTGTAAAATTGCAATTCTTGAATAGTAACACATTCAACTAAACTTAAGCACATTCTGTTCTTTTTTGGGACTCATCATTCTAAAATTCTCCTCTGTTTATTCACCAGGAAAATGTACTTATTTGAAAACAGTTAATATAAGATTATTGAGAATTCTGTATATACTCTAGAGTCTTCCTGCTCAGTGTTGTTGCCTCTACTCACATTTGTCCAGTGGACAAATTTGTCTGTTGGAGTTGAATTTATGAACTGAATTTCTCCTTTTAACTAAATTTGAGTTCAGAAAGTTCTTGTTGATGTCATTATTTGAAAACTGTTAAGGGTATTTATACCATTGAAATTGCGGAATTGACTCTTTCATCTGTAAACGTTCTGAAACTTAGATGCACTGTTCTACCAATGAAAACAATGTCCAAATAGAAGCGGGGTGTAAGTATAAATGCCATATCAGATTTCAGGATTAAAAAAAAGAAGGTAAATGTCTCATCCAGGATTTTCATATTGATTATTAATGCATGCTGAAATGTATTTCTCTTGGGAAGCATGTTCTAGAGCTTTATGAAAACTTCTAGTTTTTAAAAGTCAAGTTTTGAAACATATTTTATTGTAATGCTAGTCTTCTAATCCAATCATTTTGATCACTATGGGAAAGCAAATCAGATTTAGTGTTTTTCCAGCCAGGACCATAACTACTGGCTCTGAAACTCCTCCTCTTTCTGAGATGGAAAGCCCCCATCAGTACCAGCTCCAGAACACAAAGTTATAGGCAGTGGATTCATGGGAAGAGAGTAGGACAGCATAGATGAGTGTGGAATACAACCAAACTGCTCAGACCCTCCCCACCCCCATTGTCTCCAAGTTCATGGGTCCCTAAATCTGGAACTGACCTTCAGCTTCCTCCCAAGTCCTGCCTGATGTCCTATGGCTTCTGGTTTGGAATAAGAAGCAATGACTGGACTGGGACATGTGCTCTATCATGTGTTGATACTAGATTTTGTCCAAGCCCGAGAACTTTCATCTTTCAGAGTAGACATCTTTCTCTGGGAGGATTCAAATCCTAGGAGTTTAAACACAGCCATCCGGTACTTCTTGGACATGATGTTGTACAGAATGGGGTTGATGGCAGCACTGAGGTAGAAGAGGACGAATGACACCAGGTTGCAGTATTGGCTGATCTGAGCAATTTCTAGGGAGCCAGGCTCGAAGGACTTAGAAAACAAGTATCTCCCCACGTGGAAGGGAAGCCAGCAGAGGATGAAAGCAAACACCACTACAGCTGTGAAGGACAATGGGAGAAAGATGGTCAGGTCAAGAAACATCACAGCAAATCATGTTCTATCTTTAACACTTAGCTTTCTTTAGAGAATGTGTAGTGTGGTCACCGGGAAACACTGCTCTGCTCTTGACATAAAGAAATGTTATGTTTCTGACCTTTCCCATTCCTACACTCTAACCAAGATGGAGACTGAACCCACAGTTCAGCAATTTTTACTGAGCTGCTCAGCCATTTCTATTTTTGATTTTGTGATTTGAGTTAACATAATGACCACACTCATCAGCCAATTCCTTCCCCCAAATCAACCATTTTATATGTATCAGGCCTGTATGAATGAGTCAGGATGATTGTACTCAGCCATCACTGGTAATCAGATACCTGTGGTGCTTTTAAAGAAAGCAGATTGGAAGGAGATACACATGCAGACATAGAGAAAGAAAAATAGATGATAGATGCATGAATGGATGGATGGATGGATGGATGGACACATGGATGATGTATAGATAGATATAAATCAATAATGACTAATATAAACTATATATAAACTATTTAAACTATTATTACATGTGATAAAATAACATATACCATCCACTTTGATTTGCTCAAGTAAGATTTTTTTTCAATAATTCTACATTTTTCAAATTGTGTTTAAAAAATTCAGAAACTATGAGGGAATGGAAGGGGTTGAGAGCGATGAGAATGAATGATGGAAGATGTAAACTGACTCATAAACTGACATGTTGGATTAAAACCCTTTGTACAACTACTTAAAGATAATTTCATGAATTGGGGAGAGAAAAACGGAAGACAGAGGGAAAAGGATCTATGAGTGCTTGTCCCCATTCAGTGATCCTCTTCAGAACTGTCAAGGAAGATGAAAATTAACATGGTAGTAACATTAATTCCCAAGGAAGAAACAAAACAATATGCAGGAGGCTGGTTTTGAAAATTTGAGTAAAATTAATTAATGTTTTGCTTGGATTAAGAACACATTTTTATAACTTCCCCGAAACCAAGCACCTAAGGTAGTGAGTTCATACATTAACTATGCAGCATCCTGGAGTTGTGGCACTGCACCCAGGGCTCCTTGTGGGGGCCACTGAGGGGGTGTAAGTCCCGCAGGTGCCACAAAGTCTCCTTTCCTCTAAGGGGACACTTGTCTAATCTCCTAGCAAATGCTGCTCACAGTCACAGATAATGACCTAAGCAAACCAAAGGAGACCTGAGCACCAATCAGTCACTAACTTTTTTTTTTTAAACAACACTGCCATAGACACAGCAGGGAAATAAACAGTCAATGAAATAATCTGAAAAAATCTCCAGGACATGGAAAAAAAAAAACCCCTCCAAATGTAGAAAGAAAAATAAAAGATCCCCTATAGAATCAAACAAATTGGTCATGGTTTGGGTGATTTTGCCCCTGAATACTTCTTCAATCATTATGTACCTTGGATATTCTGCCATTTCTCTTTGAAACAGGAGCTCCAATGTCACCTTTCACACAACACAAACACAGTAGACTTTTATGAATGATCTCGGTTTTGAAGTAACTTTCTGGACTAATGTGAAACTCATTTTAGGGAAATAGAAAAGTGAGACTGATTCCCATGAAGGAGAGAAAGAAGGTATAGCAAGAAAAGAGATACAAAGAGATGGAAGAGACCAAAAGAATCAAGACAATGACAAGTGAGAGAGGGGGAGACAGAGACAGACAGACAGACAGACATAGAGAAAGAAAAATAGATGACTGAGATAGATGATAGATAGATAGATAGATAGATAGATAGATAGATAGATAGATAGATAGATAGATAGATAGATAGATAGATAGATAGATAGATAGATGGATAGATACTGGATATATACAGAAAGAAGTCCAGAGACATCAGAGAGGCAATAACTAGAGGAAGGAGATGGCTCGGTAGATAATGGATGATTGATGATTACATACATGATAGACAAATAAGATAAATGGATAGATACATATATGCATACATACATCATGCATACGTATAAATATAATAGAGACAGAGACATTGGAAGACATGCGATAACAAAGTAAGAGAGGAAGGAGAGAGAGAGAGAGACATGGACACACACAGAAATCGAGATGCATACAGAGAGCCAGAGAGCAGGAGAAGAGAGAGACTCCAAGCAGGGGCAGAGGGGAGGACAGGAGAGCCAGGCTGGCGACAGCGGCGCGCGATCCCGATCCCGTGGCGCGCGGAGACTTACCGAGCATCTTTACCGTCTGCTTGTGGTTCTGGTCCCTGAGGGAGGCCCCGGCGGCTGCCTCGCCCCGGCGCCGCCGCCACAGCTTCCTGCCAATGAGGCTGTAGAGGACCGTGAGGCAGAAGACGGGCAGGAAGAAAAAGACGCTGGACACCCACACCATGACGGTGAGCAGCCCCGAGCGCACGGCGAACTCGGTGGCGCGGCACTCGTTGGTGTCCCGCGGGTCGGTGCCGTTCTCGTGCTCCACGCCGACCAGCACAAAGATGGGCCCGGCGCTGCAGAAAGCCACAGCCCAGATCACCAGGATGACCAACTTCACCCGGCCCTTGGTGACCACCACCTTGGCGCGCAAGGGGAAGCAGATGGCGAAGTAGCGCTCGACGCTGAGCGCCGTGATGGTGAGCACCGTGGCGTAGGTGCAGCTCTCGCTGACGAACTGGAAGAGTTTGCAGAGCAGGTCGCCAAAGTTCCAGGGCCGGTACTGCCACAGGCGGACCAAGTCCAGCGGCATGCACAGGAAGATGAGCAGATCAGAGAAGGCCATGCTGGATAGGTAGAGGTTGGTGGTCGTGCGTAGCTCCCGGAAGCGCGACACCACCAGCATGGTGAGCAGGTTGCCCGCGATGCCTACCGCGAACAGGGCCACGCAGGTGGCCGTGACGCCCGCAAGCAGCGGCGCGGGGAACAGGGGCAGCAGCAGCTGCTCCGTCAGAGACTCGTTGCCCAGGGCTGCGTCCCAGTCCGGATCTGCCACGGTGAGGTTGGGCTCCAGCTCCTCGGCGGGGGTCGCGTTCCACATGTTGCCTGGTGGCCTTCGCTGATGGGAGATCGCGACGGTGCGGGTCCCCGGGCGAGTCCGCTCAGGCGCAGAGAGTGCGAGGAACGAGCGCCCGGGCGCAGTGAGGATGCTTGGAGAGGAAAGAGAGAGGTGGGGGGGGGGGGGACGGGCTGGAGCCAGGGGAGAAGGTGAGACCTGAGAGGCGGCCAGAGAGCTAGGGGGAAGAAGGGGAAGACGGGGGCAGGGGGGCGGGGGCGCTGCGTCGCTCTGGCACCGCTGCTTCCCTCTAACCTCTTGCACAAACTCCTGGTCTCCGAGCCCAGCCTCCCCGCGGCACCCACACGCCTACCTGTCAGCGGAGCAGCTGCGCCGGCCCGGCCAGGAGCGCGCGATCTCCACCCAGCTGCGTCTCACACTCGCTGCCCAGAGCCAGAGAGCGGGACCGGAGCGCGGGGCTGGAGCGCGGTGTAGGAGCGGGAGTTCTCTCCTGATCCTTGTGCGCGCTAGGGGAGCCCGGAAGGACTGCTCATTCCTGTAGTAGGGGTGGACACCCTGGTGAAAGAGTCGGGGGCGGGGGGGGGGGGGAGAATCTTGGTTGGGGGAAAAGGTGAACGTGCCTGGCTTGATTGAGAAAGGGGTGGGGTTAGGAAAAGAAGGCGCTGGTGCCAGGATCCTGGCTATTAGAGGAGACAGAGGCACACCTGGAGAGAGCCTCACAAAGACCCAGAACGCCATCGTGTTCACCAGGAGAAATAAGTTGAGAAATGAGAACCGTTTGAGCAAGCTCACTCACGGAGTGGTTAGCATAAAAGAGAATTCGAACTGAATTCCGTGACTCACGCCAGTAATCCTAGCTACGCAGGAGGCTGAAATTTGAGGACAAAGGTTCGAGGCCAACCAGGGCAGGGAAGTTTGTGAGACTCTTATCTTCAATTAACCACCAAAAAGCAGGTAGTAGAACTGTGGTTCAAGTGGTTGAGTATTATCCGAGAGGGAGAGGAGAGGGAAGAGAGAGAGCGAGCAAGCGAGCGAGCGAGCGAGCGAGAGAGAGAGAGAGAGAGAGAGAGAGAGAGAGAGAGAGAGAGAGAGAGAGAGAGAGAGAGAGAGAGATTTGGGTTACTCAGCGAGCTTGGGCATTCAAGAATCAAGAGGCAAGATGAGTGAATAATGCCACCTCAAAATTCAGCTCCCTAACTAGGGTGGAGGGGAGATTGCTTTTGCTCGGTGCAAACCAGGAGCAGGACAGAGGAAGGACAGCGTCGTGGGTAAGATGAGGAGTGGCGGGGGAGCAGAGGCCGGCACACACTGGAGTGCGCAGTGTTTTGATGCCTGATCAGGAGCCATGGACCCTTGGGTAAGGCTTTCAGCCTTGGAGCTTGGCTTATTAGGGTGTGTGAGTGAGCTCGGTGTTGGGGTCAGGGGCATCAGTAAAGGAAATGAAGGCTGCTAGGCCGTCACCGCGATGAATGGATGGAGACGCCCCTGCGTGACGGGCAGATCCCCTGAGCGCAGCCTGGGCACCTGCTGCCCAGGATTACAATTGGCATCCAGGAGGGGAGACTGCCTGGCCAGAGAACTCCCTTCCCCTCCCCTATCCTCTCCTCCTCCTCCCCCCCACAACCCCAAGCCCTTAGAAGCCTCTTGTGGCAGCTATCCAGGGAAGGTGTTCAGCACCCTGGCCAGCGCCCAGCCCATTGGCCAGTGAGCCGCCTGCAAGAGCCATTGTCATCCTTGGCCATTCAAAGCCTCAGCCCTGCTGCAATTTATTTTTTTTAAGGTTTATTTATAACCAAGCAGGGTGCTGTTGACTCACACCTGTAATCCTAGCTACTCCGGAGGTTGAGATCTGAGGAGTGTGGTTGGAAACTCGGGCTGAAAAGTCCTTGGGATTCTTATCCCCACTTAGCAGCAAAAAGCAGGAAGGGGAGGTATGGTTCAAGTGGTAGAGCACCAACCTGGAGAGAAAAAGCCAAATGAAAGCACAAGCGTACTTGAAATGGATTTTAAGCCCAAGATCAGCACCACCCACAAAGTTCACTTGTAACTACTATTTAAAAAAATATGGCAACTATATGAAACCATGAATTACTAACTTGATTTTTTTTGAAAAAGCAATACTTTGACTTTCCTACTCCCAGCTCTACATTGTGTGTGTGTGTGTGTGTGTGTGTGTGTGTGTGTGTGTGTGTGTGTGTCACTGTGAGTGTGTGGACAAGAATATAAAATAGACTGAGAAAAATAAAAATGCTGTAAGAAGTTATTGTCTAAGAAAAAGAATCAGGAAAGTATTGTTAGACATATTTCTAGTCTGTTTTATGGCTAACAGGAGCGGGGAGAGCAAAAAAAAAAAAAAACAATGAGCCCCCCAAAATACTATAGTAAAATTTGTCATGTTGTCACAGCCAGTTATTTAATTGTACCTGGGTATTTTCTACAAAACAGACAATCCTATGCTGTGGGATTACAAAAGAAGCAGAAGATTCTATGACATAGATCAGTTCATTATGTCATTGTTATAAAATATGAAAAAGCCCTGTTTCTCCATGTAATAAAAGCATGAAAAGCACTAACAACAAAATAGGTGAAACCCAGATAGGCTCTGTGTTGATAAGCTTGTCTGGAGAGAAAAGTATAGTTAAAGAAGCAAGTATGGGAGAGTATTCCTAGGTGAATTTTTAGAGGTGGGTACACACACCAGAGTAGAATCAAGAGAATTATGAACTACTTTAATGTTGGCAAGTTTTAGGAAAGGCTTCTCGGTAGAAGGGGCATCTGAGCTGAATCTTAAAGAATTTGAGTTCTGTCTGGAAAAACAAATTCATTCACCTATTCAAAAGGCCCACAGCACTTGGGGGGGGGGGGTGGGAGAAGCCAATATATCTTGTCCTATGAGTGCTGTAAAGATTATTGTTATGGACTTAAGGATTCTTGTATAGCCCATCAATACTGACCAATGTCTGATTTTCTTTTGATCCTGAAATTGTCCCTTTTTTTGCCCAATGGTATCCCTTTCAAGCTGGCTCCAGAGTACTTTTGACATGGCGCAAATGTTGAGAACTTCCTTGCTTTGTGGCCCAATGTGATGTGTGGGGCTCATTTTGTAAATGTTCTACTCTAGACCTGAGAAAAGCCATGTACTTGAAAAATACATGGGGAGAGGGGGGATTTGGGGGACTAAATTTGAGTAGTAGGAGGGAATGATTGCATAGCCAGAGTGTGTGTGTGTGTGTTGTTGTTGTTGTTGTTTTTGCTTTGAAGTTGTGAGATGATGATGATGATGATGTAATAGTAAATCAGAGACATCCACAGTCTATTTTGATCAGGTGATCAAAAGTAATGCCATTATGCTACCAGTTGGATAATATTCCAGGGGAAATGGGAACTCTTTTTTTTTTTTTTTTATTCCTAATGCTCTTTCCCTTTCCTGGGCATTCTCTATCAGAGCATGTGGTCCTTTAACTCTTTCTGAAGAGTAACAATCTCTTTCTTTTTTTAAAATTTTTTATTGTAAAGATACTATACAGAGGGTTATAGTTACATGAGCAAGGTAATGAGTACACTTCCTATTGAGCATTGTTACCTCCTCCATTGTTTTCCCCCTACTAACCCTTCCCTCCCTACCTTCCCCGAGGTTCTTTTTTTTTTTTTAATTGTGATTAAGTGATTACACAATTTCCCAAATTTCACAGTATTGTGGAATAATGATGCTTATTTAAAGTCACAAGTTCATTCTAACTTTCCTGGAGCAAATTGTCTATCACCATCTATAACATATAATGGTGTACACATATACACCATACATGTGATCAGCAGCATGGGGATATTTAGTAGTGGTTTGACCAGATGAGTGGGAGTTCTTTGTTTCTTAAGTCCTGTTAATTTTGTCGTATCACCTGACATTTTGGATTTAGCATCCACTTATCAGGGAGACCATGTACCGTTTGTCTCTTTGCTCTTGGCTTACCTCGCTCAACATGATTCCTTCTAGCTCCATCCATTTCCCTGCAAATGCCACTACTTTGTCATTTCTAATGGCTGCATAATATTCCATTGTGTATAGATACCACAATTTTTGGATCCATTCATCTGTGGTGGGGCATCTGGGTTGTTTCCATATCCTAGCTATTGTGAACAGTGCTGCAATAAACATGGAGGTGCATGTGTCCTTGTATATTGGTTCCTGTCTTTAGCTTTCTAAGGACCCTCCAGACTGCTTTCCAAAGTGGTTGTATAAGTGTACATTCCCACCAGCAGTGTAATAGGGTTCCTCTTTCTCCACATCCCCTCCAGCATTTGTCGTTGGCTGACATTCTGACTGGGGTAAGGTGGTATCTCAGGGTTGTCTTTACTTGCATTTCCTTCACCACCAGGGATGATGAACGGGAATGGGAACTCTTAACCTAATGATAAGGAAACACCTCACAAACTGAAACAGGAGAGCACTTTATTTAAAAATTCCTTTAAAACTAACAATGTTTTAGTTTCTTTTTTTTGTTTGATTGTTTTGTTTATCTGTCTTTTTGGTGGTACAGTAGGCACAAAAATGGAGAAACAAAGGGTAAGCAAATGCATCAGTGGTACTATACAACTTGTGCATGGGGATGGAGGGGGGGCTGGGAGAGAACAAGGGAAGAAGTGAACTGTACTTATTATCTGGTTTATGAGATGCTAACCCCTCTAGACATCACCTTAATAAGAATTTTTTAATCCTCTAAAACTTCAGTGTTATATGAGACAAAGTAATACTGAAGTTTACCATCTTCTCTGTGTCAGGAACATACAAACATACAGGAGGGAAGATGGCTGCACCAACCACCACCGGAAATGTTCCAGACTAGAGGAAATCAAGGAGAGACAGTTAAACATCATTCCTTGTCCCAGAATGGATCCCAGCTGTTGCCATTGACACCCATAGATAGGGAATAATAAAGTAGGTAGAAATGTTGGATCGATGTTTTCTGAAATCAATAACTGTATGAAAAGAATGTCTATTCTTAGAAATACACATTCAACCATAATTCATGCAACTTGCTCTCAATTGTTTTGGAAAACATTGTGTATATGTTACATGTGTACCCAAATGGACAGAATAAATGATAAATCTTATCTATGGGAGAAAATGTTAATGAGATGAATATGGGAGGAAGGTAAAATAATTTTCCTTTCATTATTCTCGCAACTTTTCTGTAGCTTGACGTTATTTCAAGAAGTCACATGTTTATGTACGTGCTTCCAGCTCAGTTCTCATTTACTTAACTTATTTGACTTGGGGTTCAAGCTGAACATCTTGACTTCTAGCCATAATTACAGAATTATTAATAAATACAATTATTTAGGTATATAGCAATCATATAATTATTTATCTTGTAAACCACTAAATTATTTCAAATGAATACATCAAGTTTGTCATTAATAAAGTTGATATATCAAGATTGAAATTTTTTCGAGTTCTCCTTGGTTCTTACAATATGTCCCACTTGTACAAGTAAGTACTGTGCTTTAAAACTCTGCTAATGCTTTTCTATGGATAATTATGTTATGATTGGTGTGTATGTGTGTGTGTGTGTGTGTGTGTGTGTGTGTGTGTGTGTGTGATACTGGGAATGGAACCCAGGGCCTTATGCTTTCTAGGTAAGTGCTCTATCACTTAAGCTACATTCCCAGCCCATGTTACCACTTTTATATATGGTTCCTTTCTCTCAAGGACCTTGAACTTTAGTAACTATTTTTAAATTTAATTTTACTTTTGAATATATGATATCTACATTATTTGACAGAACTTTAAAACGAAGCAGGATTCTAAACTAAAAACTGTACGTCAAGTATGTTCATGAAAATGTTTCTCTATTTTCATACTCCCTAATAGATAAAAATTAAAGAATTGTAGGGGAGTAGAAAGGGGTAAACGGGACAAAATAAAGGATGGGATAACAGTGTTTAAAAATAAATGAACTCAAAATGTACTCATTACTTTACTTACGTAATTGTAATACCACCCCCTGCTCATCATCTTTTCAATAAAGATTAACAAATAGAAAATAAATAAAATAAAATAAATGAAAAAATAAAAATAACAAAAGAATTTTAACTTCTTAGTAAAATTTCAGAATACAAAGGCAATATTACAGAACAGTAGCATCTTATTGAAAAATAAACCTAAAAAACAACATCACTCACAATGTCTACAGAATTAAACATTTAGGTATAAATATAACCAATGAAGTGGCTGGTATTGGTGTTGCACACCTGTAACCCCAGCTACTTTGGAAGCAGAAGCAGAAGGATCTTCAGTGAGTCCAACCCCAGAAAAATGTATTGAGACTTTTGACCCCCAAAGAAAAGTAAAGCCCAAAGCACTGGAGCATAGCTTAAGGTGTACAGTACTTGCCTAGCATATGCAAGGCCTTGGATCCAATCCTCAGTACCAACCAAAAAAGTAAATAAATAAACATTCTCTCTCTCCCCCCCACCCCCGCAACATTACCAAGAAAGTAAAAGATTTGTGCAATGAAAATGATGCAATGGTGACCAATTTTAAAGGCTGCACAGAAAAGAATTGAAAGTATGGCAGATGTCCCTTGCTCATGGATTAGAAACATAATCTAGTTACAATGTCCCTTCTGCCCAAAGCAGCCTATGAATACAATGTAATCAAAATCAAAGTACCAGTGTCATTCTTAATGGAAATAAAACATAGTTTAAAATTCATATGGAGCCAGAGGACAACCTCAATAGTTATATCAGTCCTAAGGAAAGCACACAGACACAGACACAGACACACACACACACACACAGACACACAGACACACACAGACACACACACACACACACACACACACACACACACACACACACACACTCCATACCTGATTTCAGAATCTACTATATAGTACAGGGGCTGGGCTATCATTCAGCGATAGAGTGCTGAGCGAGATCTTGGATTTGATTCCCAGCACTGCAAGATAAAAGCAAAAGTAAAAACAAACAGAATTCTACAAAGTTATAGAAACCCAAAGAGCATTTTGTTGGCATAACAACGGACAGGTAGGTGGATGGAAGAATCCATTCATCAAGACAGAATCACTGGAGATACTATTCTGTACACATGCAGCCAACTTAGTTGTCTTAACAAAAGTAAAAAATAAAAATCTTTACAGGAAAGAACATGAAGGGTGCTGGCAAAACTGCATATTCACATGCAACAAAGCAAAAATAGATCCCAACAACTTCTGCACACAAAAATCAGCTCAATGGATTAAATATCTAAATACAGACCCGAAAGAGAACATAGAGGAAACACTTTAAGACATCAATGTAGGCAAAGATGTTTTAAAAATAGGATTCACAAAGCACAGGCAACATGAAAATGTCTGAGTCTATCCATAGTCTACATAAAAGGTAGTATACTCAGCCCTCCATATCTGTGGGTTCCATATTGGATGATCCAACCAATTATGGATGAAATATAATTGAAAATATATTACATCTGTACTGAACATGTACTGAACATTTTCCTTGTTATTGTTCCCCAAGCAATATAGAATAGCAACTTTCTTTTCTTTTCTTTTCTTTTTGTGGTGGTAGGCCTGAACTCTGGGCCTGGGCGCTGTCCCTCAGCTCTTCAGCTCAAGGCTAGCACTCCACCACTAGAGCCACAGCATCACTTCCAACTTTTTCTGCTTATGTGGTGCTGAGGAATAGAAGCCAGGGCCTCATGCATGCAAAGCAAGCACTCTACCACTGAGCCACCTTCCCAGCCCAAATAGCAACTATTTAAATAGCAGTTGCATTATATTGAGTACTATAAGTAATCTAGAGATAATTTAAAGTATATGGGGAAATATGCAAATTCACACTGATTATGTAAACTCAGACTAATTTACATAACAGTCTTGAGAAGCTGCAGATTTGGTACCAATGGGAGATCCTGCAAGGTTCTGGAACTAGTTCTCCATGATTATCAAGAAGGAAGGTATGCTGGGCTGGGAAGGTTGCTCTGCGGTAGAGTGCTTGCCTTGCATGCATGAGGCCCTGGGTTTGATTCCTCAGTACCACATAAGCAGAAAAAGCCGGAAGTGGCACTGTGGCTCCAGTGGTAGAGTGCTGGCCTTGAGCTGAAGAGCTGAGGGATAGCACCCAGACCCAGAGTTCAGGCAGGAGGGGGAGGAGGAGGAGGAGGAAGAGGGGGAGGGGGAGGGGGAGGGGGCATGCCAGAAGAAGGCATGCCGTATCCAATATCTTTTTTTTTTTGGGGGGGGGGGTCCGGTCATGGGGCCTGAACTCTGGGCTTGGGCGCTGTCCCTCAGCTCTTCAGCTCAAGGCTAGCGCTCTACCACTTGAGCCACAGTGCCACTTCCAGCTTTTTTTTTTCTTATGTGGTGCTGAGGAATGGAACCCAGGGCCTCTGGCATGCAAGGCATACGTTCAACCACTGAGCCACCTTCCCAGCCCCTTATCCAATATCTTTTACTTTTTTTTTTTGGTTGGCCATGGGGCTTGAACTCTGGCCTGGGCGCTGTCCCTCAGCTCTTCAGCTCAAGGCGAGCGCTCTACCACTTGAGCTACAGCGCCACTTCCTACTTTCTCCTTTAACCTTACCTTATCTGCTAGGATTCTCTTGCATCAATGCTATTTTTTAAAGTATTTTTAAAAATCTTTTGCTGATACTGGGCTTGAACTCGGGTCTGGGTACTGCACTGTTCCTTAGCTTTTTTTTTGCTCAAGGATGGTGTTCTGTCACTTTAGCCACAGCTTAGTTATGGTTTTTGGTGGCTAACTGGAGGTAAGAATCTCATGGACTTTCCTACTCTGCCTGGCTTTGAATTAAGCTCCTCAGATCTCAGCCTTGTGGCATCTAGGATTATAGGTATGAGCAACCAGCACCTAGCTAGCAATGGTATTTTTCAAATGGTTCTATTAGACTCCATCTACGGAAACTTTCATGGTTTCTTTCTTTTTTTGGGGGGGGGAGGTGTCGGTCGTGGAGCCTGAACTCTGGGCCTGGGCACTGTCCCTCAGCTCTTCAGCTCAAGGCTAGCACTTTATCACTTGAGCCACAGTGCTACTTCTGGCTTTTTCTGCTTATGTGGTGCTGAGGAATCGAACCCAGGGCCTCATGCATGCAAGGCAAACAACTCTACCACTGAACCACCTTCCCAGCGCTCATGGTTTCGATTATAGAGATATATCTTAGTTTCATTTAGTCATTATTGATTGGTAAATATTAGTGTGTTTCAATCATCTTTTGTCATGAATAATACTGCATATAACATTTACACAAGTACTAGTATAATAAAATAACATAAAATAAAGTAGGAGTTTAATAGAAGAAATGGAACTGGGAGTATACAAGTCATTGAAAGTGTGGGGAGACAAGGTGAAGGGTGGAGTCTGAGTTCTGTAAATGCATACAGAATTTCAGTGTAGAATAACAGGCATAGCACTATAGTATGTTCTTCGAAGAGAAATAGTTGGCTCAGAAGATGAAAGTGGAGTATCTGAAAGTATATTATTCTACACATTTTCTCTGCATGAGGTTGAATCCTTGTGTATCTCCACTAGCAATCGATGGTAACACCTGTGTTTCTTCAACCTCTTGCAAAACAAGGTGGTCCCTCTATAGCTAAGATATGGAACCAACCCAAATGCCCCTCAGTAGATGAATGGATCAAGAAAATGTGGTATATATACACAATGGAATTCTATGCCTCCATCAGAAAGAATGACATTGCCCCATTTGTTAGGAAATGGAAAGGCTTGGAAAATTTTATATTGAGTGAAGTAAGCCAGGTCCAAAGAAACATAGGTCCCATGGTTTCCCTTATTTGCAATATCTAGTATATGTCTGAGTCAAGCAGAAAAGGTCAGATAAGGTGATGTTAGGGAAATGAATCCTAAGATATGTATTTAAATGTTTTTTTTTCTTTCATGCAATTGTTTCGAACACATTTATAATATTATTTCTTTGTTGCTTTGTATGTCCCTCCCCCACAGTATAACCCCTGTTTTCACTGTATTTGATGTCGGTATAATTTGTGGAGGGGAAGGGGAAAAACAAATCGTTTAAATAGGGATACAAGTGGACCCATTGCAACAATGAGATGTGCAAGTCATTATGTTGAAAATAACTTTACAACTTTGGTGCAGGGGGTGGGGAGGGTGCTGGGAGGATTGGGGGGGGGTGGGGGGAGGATGGGAAGGGATGGGATGGGGAAACAAAGGAGGAGGCTACAATGCTTGATAAGAAAAGTACTCATTATCTTGCCCATGTAATTGTAGCCTCTTTGTACAGTATTTTCACAATAAAAAAAATAATAATCATGAAAAAAACCAAAAAAAAACAAGGTGGTCCCTGTTGAATTTTTGGCCATTTACTTTATGAGAAATTATGTCTTTGTATTTTAATTCATTATTTTATTTTATTTTACTTTATTTTGTGTGCTGGTCCTAAGGCTTGAACTCGGGGCCTGGGCAGTATTCCTGAGCTTTTTTTTTTTTTTCTCACAGCTAGTGCTCTGCTAATTGAGCCACTTCTGGCTTTTTGGTAGTTAGTTGGGCACAAGAGACTCAGAATTTCCCATCTACGTTGGCTTCAAACCACAATCCTTGGATCTCATCCTTCTGAGTAGCTAGGATTACAGACATGAGCCATCAGAGCCCAGCCCAATTTTGTTTTGATCTTGAATGGTTATTCATTTGTTTCAATGTCAATTGTTGACAAATTAGTTTTCCTGTAATAACTAGAGGTAGATTTTTCTCATACATCAAATTTCTATGTTTCAGAATCCAGACTCAATACTTAAGCTACACATATTGTTTCTGCAGACTTTTTTTTTTGGCATGTAGTAAATTGTATTCTGCCATGTGCTATTTCTTCTATTAAGTAGCTATTGGATTTTTATATTATTCTTTAACTTCCTGTATTAAGTCTGTATCAAGTCCAGGATTTCACACATAAATCAAGAAATCTTTAAAAAATATATATATAGGAACAAATTTATAGTTTTATTTTACTTTTAAATTAAATCACAATGCTGGCTGTCCAGAAGTGATATCAAGAATTCATATTTCCTTTGTCTTCATTCACCAGCATCCACTCGGTGTGACTTCCAATATCAAGATTGCTTCACAGATTGAGAATATCAAGGGTGTATCACAGATTAAGATTGATGCCGGGGCTCCAGTCATCCAAATAAGTTTCAAGAAAGAAGAAACAGAACACAAAGGACAAAGAATTTTCTTAAATTCAAAATTCTTACCTATATTAACCTAGCTAACTTCAACTTCAAAAGATGCGGCTCAGCATGGTAGTATGCGCCTATAATCCCAGTTACTTGTGAAATAGAGATAGAAGGATCATAATTTGAGTCCAGCTGGAACAATAATTTAGTGAGAATCTTTGTGAAAAAATAAGTCAGGTATAGTGATTTCTGCCTGTAATCCCAGTTGCTCAGAAGGTAGAATAAGAGAATCCTATTGATCCTATTTGAAAAACAAACTAAGAAAACAAAAGACCTGCATGGCTACTTGCCTAGCAAGCTTAGACCCTGAGTCCCTAGATTCAATCCCAGAATTCCTAGTATCGCCAGGCAGACAGAGAAAGAGACAGAGACAGAGAGAAATAGACTTTTATAACCAGGTCCTTGATCACTCCCTGAGTTCTAAACTTGGGTAAACACCTTACCTCTTTGCCATGTTTCCCTGGCCAGACTACAAGCAATTTGAAAGCAAAGGTTTCTTTACCTGACCCATGAGACCTAGCACTGCGTCTTTGAAGGTAACAGGATGTCTGAGTAAACACGTGCTGATTGGATGTCTTTTACCTTCCATCTAAAATCTCATGTATAAACAGAGGACACAGAGAAGGCCCAGAGGAAATTGAAGTGCGGTGTGCATCTTCTGTAAGAGCCATCACTTACTGGAATATTCCACTAGAGCTTTGAACATAATGTCCTAATATATTTGGCTCCATTGCTTCCTACCATATCCTACCTCATTTACATAATATCATGCACATATTTCAAAGTGAAAGTGTGTATCACTCTTTCCTGACCAACAAGCCGTAAGTAAGAATCTAGATTCAAGATCTACTGCATCAACGGTGGATTAGTAAAATTGTATTTTGTAGAAATCATTTAATCTTTAGCATGCAGGTACCTCAAACAATTGCTTTTATGATCAGCAATACATTTTCACAAATGATCATTATGAATAATTAAGTATTTTCATAGTTTAGAGGATCACTTTAAAAATCTATGTTTTTCTAACTGGAGAAGTAACATGTATTTCTTAAAAATTAATTATGTAACCATAATCCCTGTGTACATCTCCTTTATAATAACAATACAATTTTTTTTTAATTCAGCATGTTAGGAAATGATTGCTACCTAGTATGCCCTGACTTTCCTTTAGACCAGAGCAACTGGTCTCTATCCTGATGTTAAATACCGTGTGTGTGTGTGTGTGTGTGTGTGTGTGTGTGTGTGTGTGTGTGTGTGTGTGTGTGTGTGTGTCCTGGGGCTTGAACTCAGGGCCTGGGCACTGCCCCTGAGTTATTTTTTTGTTAAAGGCTAGTAGTGTTCTATCTCCCAAGCCACAGCCCCACTTCTGGTTTTTTGGTAGTTAATTAAAGATAATTGTCTCTCAGACTTTCCTGCCTATGCTGGTTTCAAACTGCAATCTCCCAAATCTCAGCCCCCTGGGTAGGTAGGAGTACAGTATGAGCCACCAGTGCTCAACTTCGGTTTTTAGCTCTTTTCTCTTTCAATTCTCAGATCACCTATACGTAAGTGCAGACAGACAGACAGACAGACACACACACACACACACACACACACACACACACACACACACTCATTTCTCCATACTGTAATCTAGGTTAGATTAGATTCTTAACATTTACATTTTATACTAAATATTAGTAAATCTAAATTGCATACTATGCTGCAACATTCTCCTTCGTTGGAATACTTTTTGTTTTAAGCCAGGTGGTGGTGGTTCATACCTATAATCATAGCTACTCAGGAGGATGAGAATCGTAAGCTCAAGGTTCAAAGCCAGCCCTGGCAG
Source organism: Dipodomys spectabilis (assembly GCF_019054845.1). Lineage (NCBI taxonomy): Eukaryota > Metazoa > Chordata > Mammalia > Rodentia > Heteromyidae > Dipodomys > Dipodomys spectabilis. The sequence continues at coordinate 7,171,475 of NW_024870727.1, read as the reverse complement.
TGAGCCTCTTACCTCTAATTAACCAGCAAAAATCAAGAAGTGGAGGTGAGACTCAAGTGGTAGAATGACAGCCTTGAGGGGAAAAAAGAAAGAGCACCAGGCCCTGAGTTCAAACCCAGTACTGAAACAGCAAGCAAGTGAGGAGCAAGAGAGGTGTGGAGGGAAGAGAGAAAAGAAAGAAGGCAAAAGAGAGAGAGAGAGAGAGAGAGAGAGAGAGAGAAGAGAGTGGGAGGGGGAGAAAGAAAAGAAAAGAAAGAGAGCTGGGTGCCAGTGGCTCATGTCTGTAATTCTAGCTACTCAGAAGACTGAGATTTGAGGTTCACAGTTCAAAGCCAGCCCAGGCAGAAAAGTGAGATCATGAGCGATCACTGTGGGCTTGAAGGGAGAGATGAGTGGCTTCCAGCATCACATCAGTCCCGGCTCCTCCCCAGGGCCCTAGTTGGTCTCTCCCACTTTATGTCTCTTTTCTTCCCAGCTTCCTATTTGGCTGACCTCAGCACCGGCAGTCGTGTCCAAAAGCAAAGCCATTTGTAGACGGTACAAGCAATGACCTCAGTGGTACAAGGTCAGATACTCAAAATTCATTTCTTCTTCCAAGTCACTACTAGTGATTCTGCCTCTTTGATGGAGTCCATTCCCATGTACCAAGACAGCCTGACTCGATGGAGAAACAGGGAGGGGGCTGAACTGGCCATGTTGGGGAGATGGGATGGGGATGGGGGGAGGAGGAGTCAAGAGCCATAATGGGGTTCAAAGGTGAAGAGCCTCCATGGCCACGGTTAGGATTTTGCTTTTACTCTGATTGATATGGAAAGTTACTGGACGATCTGAAGCAGAAAAGCGACATAATCTGACTGATATTTCATATTACAATTCTGGCGGATGCTTAGAAAGAGGCAAGGGCAAAGGCAGGGAGGCCATTTAGGAAGTCATTTTAAGAATCCAAAAATAGTTTAAAAGGTACAGTTTACGTGCTATGCTTACGAACCTCGCCGGCCTATGGTTTGGCTTATACAACTCAAAGTCTGATGCTGTCATTAACTAACACAGGAGAGATTAGAGGTAGAACAGGTTCTAAAAGAATGATTATGAGATTAAGGTTACCAGTACTGAGTTAGAAACACATGTGGGAAATTTTGGTAGAGAAATTAGGAAGGCACTTGGTATACTGCTATGAAATGTAGAGGTAGAGAAAAATGGAGGGAGCAGGAATAGATAGTATTTAAATCAGATGTGAGATTAATATCACATTGGAAGCCAGGGTAGCTGGAAAAAGGGTCCAAAGTCCTTGAGATCTGGGGTTGTCTGCTTACAGTCCCGAGAAAGGATTTATAAGTAGTCACAAGAATAGAACTGTAGGGCTGGGAAGGTGGCTCAGTGGTAGAGTGCTTGCCTTGCATGCATGAGGCCCTGGGTTCAATTCCTCAGCACCATATAAGCAAAAAAAAAAAGAAAAAGAAAAAAGAAAAAAAAAGAATAGAACTGTAAGCAGGAAAGTGGGAGGTTCTAAACACAGAGAGGAAAGTACAGCAAAGAGAGAGAGCAATCAGTTACACAAGATTCTGCTAGGAGTCACATAAAAGGAAAATTGACAATGGCACTTAGGCAATGATTGTGGAGCCATGTTGCAGGCAATTCTACTTGGTTCAAGGGAGCATGGAAACGCATCATCTGGTCACAGCCACTAGAGGAGGATAGGAATCACAGGAGGGTTTTGTTTTCTTCTCCTTCTTTCTGTTATCTAGGCTTAAACACAAGGTGTCTCACTCCATCAGCTTTCTTGCTCACAAACATTGCTCTACTACTGAAGCCATGCCTCCAGGCCTGTTTGTGTTTGCTGGTTCATCAGGGATGGCGTCTCACAGACTTTTCTGTCCAGGCTGGCTTTGAACTGTGATCTTCCAACTCTCAGCCTCCTGAGGAACAAGGATTATGAGTAAATATTAGAAAATTCATAGAATTTCTAGGAAAATGGGCCAGAGGGAGGCAGCCTGGGCAGAAGGGCACATGAGGGTCAGTATCTGGTTAGCATTGGGTCCTGGAATCTAACTGGCAAGGGCAGGCGCTCCTGCAGCCATCACACCTGGTGCCCAGAGGGCCCAGCCACTCGGCAGCACAGTCTGGTTGCTATACTGCCCCCAGGAAGCTGCACAGGCTGCACTACCTTTTCCAGGGCCAAACAGCATTTCTTCTGTCACCACATCCACGTGTCACTGTCTCCTGACAGACACACAGTCTGGAGGTGCCGGGTCTTCTTTTCTCAAGCCTTTGTCTTCCGCTGACACTAGCTGCACGGAGGATGGCAGGCAAAGATTTGGTTGCTTGGGCTGTTGGCGTGGGAGCAGCATTTTCCTTCCTACCTCAATGCAGGTGGCGTGAGCTTCACCTGATACAGAGGTGGGGTGGGGGTGTTCAGATAACCCATAACCAAACATGAAAATGAGGAAGTATTCCTTAAATTGTGATCCTGTATTCGGCTTGGCTTCACTGGGAGCAAACACCTGACAGGGGCTAGGGAGCAGAGGAAGGATGTATTTTGGCCTAAGGATTCAGTAGCCCCTGGCTCCTTGGGCAGAACACCATGGCCGCAGGAGTGTATGTAATACAGGAGATCTGTTCACATGATGGTGGACAGGAAGCAGAGACAGAAGCAGGAAGGGACCAGGATGATGTATAGCCCCCGTGACACATCCTCAGTGAGCTATTTCTGCAGCTTGCCTCTATCTCCTTCTTCTTACCACCACCAGGAATGCCATCCTATTAAGAATCGGAGAGATTAAAACACTGATGATCTATTCATTCCTAGAGAATCACTCACAGACCACCCAGAGGTGTGCTTTCTTCATCTATGCACTTCTCAACCCAAGACAATCCACAGTCACATGGTTCAACGATGCAAAGAAATACTAAGTGGCCGTGGAAATAATTCTGATCAGGGCTTAATAACATAAACAATCATGTTTGATTTTAAGTGACATGAAAATTTCTGAAAAAAACACGATCTCTATTATTTTGTTATCTTTATTATGTATCCTACATATTATGTATAACTATTATTTTTATATCATTATATATGTGTATCTATATCTTCTATCTATCTATCTGTCTATCTGGCATCTATCTCTCTATACACATTTATCTTACTATGGACCCTTGCCTTGCTTTCTCCTTTCACTATTGTGAATAATGTTGCTGTGAACATTGGTTTACAAATATCTGTTCTAATCTATGCATTCAAATTCTTTTGGGAATCTATTCAGATGTATATTCATGTGGTAATTCTATTTTTAATTTTTTAGGCACCACCACACTTTTCCATAGTGACACAATTTTGTGTTACCACCAGCTATGTGTAAGGGCCCAAATTTCTCTACAGCCTCTCTAATACTTGTTAATTTCTGCTTTTTTAAAAACAAATCCAAATAATAGCCATCAATTAATAAATGTGAAATATTTCATTGTGGTTTTGATTTGCTTTTCCATGGTTGGTGAGATTGAACATCTTTTCATGTGCTTATTAATCATTCACATATCAGTTTGGGAGAAATTTTTATTCAACTTCTTTGCCTTTGTGTGTGTGTGTGTGTGTGTATTGGTACTGAGGCATGAACTCAGAGCCTTAATGTCTTGCTTGGCTTTTTCACTCAAGGTTGGCATTGTACCACTTGAGCCACAGCTCCATTTCTGGCTTTCTGTTGAATAATTGGAGATAAGACTCTCATAGCCTTTCCTCCTGGGCTGGCTTCAAATTGTGATCCTTGGAACTCAGCCTCCTGAGTAACTAGGATTACAGGTGTGAGCCACTGGCACCCAGCTTCTTTACCCATTTTAAAATAAGGTTTGTTTTTGTTGTCCTCATCTTTAGGTTGTTCCTTTGACTTCCGAGTTTATGTATTCTTCCAATTAATTTTCTGATGACTCTTAAAACATTTGCAAACAAATGCAAAGGAGGAATGTTAATAGAAATGTTAATAGAAACTAGTATTCCATTTCAGTAGAAACAATCAGTACAGCTGGTTTCCATAAGCAAGGCAGTTTCAGAGTGCTTCAACAGATGGTGTTCAGAGAATGAGCTCTGCGGATGGAATTACAACAAATTCCATTCAATTAAAACCCCACTTAGCACAAGCCTTCAACAGTTGCTGCCCTCTCTGAAGCTCATCTATAGTAGAGACGTCACTTTGGGACTTTTTCATTGGTACTGTGTTTGGCTCTTACGTGAGATTTTTCTACAGGTGGCTCCACTGGTATTTTGGTGATTGCTGAGGAGTTGAAGGTTAGGAGATGGAGCGTATTTTTATCTCTAATAGAAAGGCACAGAGGAGGCCAGTGGACTGTTAACAACCAGAAAAGATTTGCTAACAAGACGTGTGCATGAATTACTTTATAAAAATCAACAACATACCCTAAGGCTATTTTGCTAGAGATTGCAAAATAATTTTAGTGGAAATTTATTATCCTATGTCATTTTTTTCATCTTTAAAACCCCACTAAATTGAAATCTCCTTACAGTTCTTAAAGTTACTATTGCCAGATTTTTCTAAAACTCAGTAGATGTTTATCAGAACAAATCCATGACTGCTTAGGCAATTCAATTTTATTGTGTGGAAATGTTTAACATCTCATTCCATAAAGTCTGAGAAAGTGCTTTTAGAAACCGGGATATTTTTTTCCCTTTATACAAATCATGGAACGTGGCAGAGCTAATGAGGGAGGCATCAAGGGATCGGAGAGGATGCAGAGGAATGCAAACAAAACCCTCAGTGTATTTTGCCTACTGAATATTCATTATTGGAACAATCATCCTCCTCACATGTCAGTTTCAAGCCCATCACATCCCACTAGCTAGATGTGTCTGCAATCTTTCCCTGTCCGCCATCAACGTCCAACACCAAACTCAATTACACAGAAGGCAAGTTCTTACAGCCCAGCAAAACCAAACTTCTTTAAATCTTGCTTTCATCTGTACCTTTCCTACATGAAATATTTTTAGTGGAGCCTTTGTTATTCTTCCATCAAGTCTTAAAATTTTGACTTCTTTTGGCCTTATCCAAAGCTTAAACTCTGAGTACCACAGAATTGAGAATGGGACTGGATCAGACTGGATCAGGCTCTCGTGGCTGCCCAGGGCTGCATCTGCTCCAGGATCTCATCAGCATAAGCAGAAATAGCAAGGTGCTCTCCCTGCGCCCAGGGCTCTCAGAGCTGACTGAGCATAGACTCTGCCCTGGTCCACAGGTCTGGTGGTCCATGAAGACCAGGCCTACAGACTGACTCAAAAACAGAAGGCAAACTTTATGAGTAAGCCAGATGTTTTATGCATCTGGACAAATCAGAATTCCGAGTCCTTTTTCTTGTTTAAGTCAGATGATCATATACTCAGTTTTCTTTCATTATCAAAGTAAATCATGAGATTCTGTTTTAGATAAAGCAGCTGCTCCCTGTGCTTGATCTTTGTGCTGGTTCTGGGGCTTGAACTCAGGGTCTGGGTGCTGTCCCTTAGCTTTTTTGCTCAAAGCTGCCACTGTACCACTTGAGTCATGGCTCTATTCCTGGATTTTTGATGGTTAATTGGAAATAAGAGTCTCATGGTGGGCTGGGAAGGTGGCTCAGTGGTAGAGCGCTTGCTTTGCATGCCTGAGGCCCTGGGTTCGATTCCTCAGCACCACATAAGCAAAAAGAAAAAACCCAGAAGTGGCCCTGTGGCTCAAGTGGTAGAGCGCTAGCCTTGAGCTGAAGAGCTGAGGGACAGTGCTCAGGCCCAGAGTTCAGGCCCCATGACTGGACCCAAAAAAAAAAAAAAAAGTCTCATGGAATTTCCTGTTTAGGCTGGCTTTGAACCAGGATCCTCCCATCTCAGCCTCCTAAGTAGCTAGGATTTCAGATGTATGATCATCATACAGTTTTAGAATTAAAATAATTCATTTAATTTTATTTCTACTAAGATGTTATAAACCTATTACCTCTCTACTTACATGTTTTTACTTTAATACTTTTTTTATTGTAAAAGTACTGTACAGAGGGGTTACAGTTATATGAGCAAGGTAATGAATACATTTCCTATCAAGCACTGTTGCCTCCTCCTTTTATTCCCCTACCATCCCTTTCCTCTCACCCTATATGTTTTTTAAATTATATGTTTTGTTAAATTATATATATAGCATTACTGGGATTTTAACTCAGGGCCTTGCTAGGCAGGTGCTCTATTATTTGATCTATATCCCTGACTCTATTTGCTTTAATTAGTTTTCAGAGAAAGTGTTTTTCCCCCCTGGGGCTGGACTATGATTCTTCTATCTAAGCTCCCTGTATAGCTGATACATGTATCAGCTTTTTGGTTAAGATGAGGACTTGTTAGCTTTTTGTCTGAGCTGGTCTGAAATTATGAGCCTCCCGATCTCTGTCTCATAAGTAGCTGGGATTACAGGCATGAGCCACTGAGTGCAGCTCTCCTATATTTTTGACTTTAAGTAAAACTTGTAGAACAGAGCAGCATGAGAGGGAGGACTTAGATCTATAATCTTTTTAAAGACGTCAGTGCTCATGCCCACAATGACAGGGAAGTCTTTTTAAAGAAGTCGGTGCTTGTGTCCAAGTACCAGTAATATCCATACTAATTTTCTCTTTGCAATTTGTTGTTCATACAACTTGGGAGAGAAAAAATGAGCTCAATTTGAATTCTTGACCCTTCTTCCAGCCCCCATCCCTTTCTGCATCATATTCTTCAGTCCATTGTGTTAAATTTTTCAAGTTCCAATTCTCAATAGAGAAGAAAGGAAGTGAACAGGCTCTCTACTATTCCAAGGATGCGTACAACACTCACCTCAAATTCTGCCAGCTGAAAATAGCATGAAATTGCCATAATGGCAGCATTACCATTTTTCTTCTCTCCATTCAAAATTCTAGAAAAAAAAATACCCTTCCACAAATTACTGTGAACATTATCTAACATGGTTTGCAAAACGTTTACACGTTTTATTTTATTTTTCTACTGATGATCCTGTGAGACACAGAAACACCAGTCAGAATGTCTAATTTCAAATAAGCTAGCAACCAGTACCTCCATGCAATCCTCCCTTTCAGACTTGGGGTGCTGGCTGGATTAAAGGGGTGAGAAAAAGAGACTGTGAGATGGTTCCCTATCTCTTCAGTGGTGGAGGTTGCTGGGAGAGGGGAAGAGCGCCAAGGAATGCCAACTAGAGCAGGAGCACTCCAGGGCAGAGGTGGCTGGGAAGCTGTCTGGGAGGCCTATTCTTTTCCCCTTTGCTTCAGAGCAAGAAACCAGCAGTGTCAACCATGTTATGATCAGGACAGGAAGGACAAGTGTAATGTTACACCCCTGTCATCCGGGCATTTCAGAAGTGGAGTCAGGAAGAGCGAGAGTTTAAGGCTAGCCTTGGCTACATAGTAATGTCCTGTCTCAAACACCATAACCATTGGGAGTCTGGAGGAGTCTGGCTACAGAAGTCCATTGCTCTAGGTAGAAAAGAATGATTTATTAAAGCCTAAACAATCAATGGCCCAACAGCAACAAATCCTCTACACTAGGACCAAATCCTCTACACTATGAATATCACCATTGACATACTACAGTAGAAAATGAGAAAAAAAAAAAGTCCCAATTTGCTGAAGCTAAGTGATATGATTAACAGTTGATAACATCTAGACAGGTGAGAAATAAACATAATTACTGGTTTTATGGGTTTTATATGGTTTTATAGACATTAAGAACATAGACTGCCAGGCACTGATGGCTCATGCCTATTAATTCTTAACTACTCAGGAGGCTGAGATCTGACAATTGCTGTTCAACGCCATCCTGGGCAGGAAACTCCCTAAGACTCTTAGCTTTAATTAAAACCACCAAAAAGCTGGAAGTGGAGCTGTGGCTCAAGTGATAGAGCACTATCCTTGAGCCAAAATAACCTCAGGAACAGCTCCCACACCCTAATTTCAAGCCCCAGAACCAGAACACACACACACACACACACACGTGCACGCACGCACGCACACACGAACATAGACTTTAGCTAGAGCTGATGACTCATGCCTGTAATCCTAGCTATTTAAGAGACTGAAGCCTGAAGAACTGAGATTTGAAGCCAATCAAGAAAAATCCACAAGCTTCTATCTTCAATGAACTATCCAAATGCTGGACTGGTGGCATGACTCAAGTGGTACAATGACAACTGTGAGCAAGAAAGCTAAGCAAGAGTTTGAAGCCCTGAGTTCAAGTCATGTTACTAGTACAAACACACACGTGTACACACATGCAAGCACACACATACATTTACATACACTGGACTTTATAACTCTAAAACTAGATAAGAAAGTAATGGAGTAGATAAATGTGTAATGGAGTAGGTAAATGTGATAAAAAAATTATATTCTATACACACAGGAAAATGTCACAATGTCATTATCTTGTGTATTTTCCATGGACTTTATAAAAGAATGGAAAAAAATAGAATTCGCAAAAAATTTAAAAAGTAAATAATTTATAAAGTTGTTAGGAAATCATTTTAATTAACCAATAAAAGTTAGAATAATGGGAGGGAGGAGAATGAAACAAAATACATGTTTAAAATAAACTTACCAGTCAGGCATGGTGGTGCATGCCTATAGTATCAGCACTTGTGATGTTTGGAGGAGGAGGGCTGGAAATTTGAGGCCACCTTGGGCTGCATAGTGAGTTCCAAGCCAGTCTGGGTGACATAGTTGAGGCCCTGCATCAAGAAGAATTTTTTTTTTTAAAGTACCAATACATAAAGATACATTAAAGTGCCCAATATTCTAGTGGTCTAAATGGAAATGGTTTAAACTCACTGTGCAAGGCACAGGTGGCTTGTGCCTATAATCCTCGCTACCTGTACTCTGAGAATAGAAGGATCATGGTTCTAGGCTAACCTGGGCAGAAAATTCTGTAAGATCCCTTTTCAATCTGTGGCCGGATATAGTGGCACATGCCTGTAATCCTAAACTACATGAGAGGCTAAGGCTAGGAAGATCACAGTTCCAGGTCAACTTGGGAAGAAAAGTCCAAAAGGCTCCATCTCACAGGAGAGTGTTAGATACAGGCTGTCCTCCCAGGGAGTCTGAGAAACCTGAATAAGCAGAGCACAGTTTGGATGCATGCCCAGGTAAGAAGGAAGACTCTATCTTAAAACTAACCATGGACTGAAGTGGCACTGTAGCTCAAGTGGTAGAGCGTTCGCCTTGAGCTGAAGAGCTGAGGGACAGCGCCCAGGTCCAGAGTTCAAGCCCCACGGCCGACCAAAAAAGAAAAAAAATAAAAAAATAACCATGGAAAATCAGTGCTGGAGCTGTGGCTCAGTGGTAGAGCATCTGGAAGCAAGCCTGAGGCCCTGAGTTCAAACCCTAGTCCTACAAAAATAAAAACAAAAAAACCCCGCCATTCCTAGTGTATTATGATTATGAACGGATGTGGGACTTTTCTCAAAGGCTGCTGAAAACAATGAGCCATGCCACAGCTGCTGGATGGAATATTCTGTTGAAGTCTGTTGATCAACGGAGCAATTTAACTTTAAAATTTCTTTGTTGAGTGTTTTGGTCTGGATGATGGATGGATGGATGGATGAGAACAGGGTATTGGAATCACCCACTATTATGGTAGCTATACTTTTATGTCCACTGGTGTTTGTTTTATGAAACTGGGTATACCGGTGATAGATAGATAGATAGATAGATAGCTAGATAGATAGATAGATAGATAGATAGATAGATAGATAGATAGGCAGGCTGATGGTATATCTTCAGTGGATTATTCCCTTTATTAATATGTTATTTGAAGTCTGCTTTTTGTAGTATTCCTGTAAGTATCAAGTGTCAGGCATGATGGTACATGTCTTTAGTTCAAGTTTACAGAGGCTGAAGTAGGAGGATTAGGAGTTGAAGGTCAGCATGGGCTACCCAGTGAATTTGAGGTCAGTATGGCCTATACAATAAGACCTTGGTTTACCAAACAAAAACAAACAAAGCAAAAGTCTTTAATGAAAAAAATAGTCAACATCATATGAAATTTCAGCTTTCACATAATCTATGTGGAAGAGAATTTTTACAAAAGCACTAAACTTTTTATTAGTAGAAAAAAGATAGAATTTTTATGCCTAACAAATAAAAATATCTATACAACCCTTAGTTTCAGGAGCAAAATCATAAGACAGGTTACATAAAATTTAAGACTCATCAATAAAACATTATAGATCAAGAAGTATGATGAACAGTTCAAGTTATATCTGGAGAAAAACTATGGGATTTAATTTGCCTACCACAAAATAATATTTACATAAATTAGTTAACAATACATTTGAAGTAGAATAAGTTGTAGAAATAGGAAACAGAACTAAACCAAGATGAGTTAAACCATCTTAACAGGCCCATATCAAGCACTGAAATAGAAACAGCAATAAGAGACCTCCCAGCTAAGAAAAGTCCAAGACCAGATGGTTTTACATCGGAATTCTACAAGGCCTTCAAAGCAGAGCTCACACCAGTACTCCTCCAACTCTTCAATGAAATTGAAAGAGAAAGTTCACTACCGAACACATTCTGAAGCCATCATAACCCTCATCCTAAAACCAGGCAGGGACTCATCAAAGAAAGAGGACTATAGACATTTCTTTGACGAACATTGATGCGAAACTTCTCAACAAAATTTTGGCCAATCGACTTCAACAATTCACCCAAAAAATCATACACCAGGATCAAACAGGATTCATTTCAGGGATGCAAAGCTGGTTCAATATACGCAAATCAATTAATATTATTCATCACATCAACAGGAGCAAGGATAACAACCACATGGTTATCTCAATAGATGCAGAAAAAACATTCGACAAGATCCAACACCCCTTTATGATGAAAGTTTTGGAAAAATTAGAAATCCATGGAACATTCCTCAATACAATAAAGGCTGTATATGACAAACCTACAGCCAGCATTATACTTAATGGTGAAAAACTAAAGCCATTCCCTCTTAACTCAGGAACAAGACAAGGATGTCCACTCTCTCCCCTTCTCTTCAATCTAGTATTAGAATGCCTAGCTATAGCAATAAGACAAGATGCAAACATAAAGGGGATCCAAATAGGGAAAGAAGAAATAAAACTCTCCCTCTTTGCAGATGACATGATCTTGTATTTAAAGAATCCCATAGACTCCACTCCCAAATTACTCAAGCTGATTCAAAACTTTGGCAAAGTAACAGGGTATAAAATTAACCCCCCAAAATCAATGGCTTTTCTATATGCCAACAATGAGAAAAGTGTGGCTGAAATTAGGAAAGCAACTCCATTTGTAATAGCCCCACAAAAAAAAAAATCTAGGAATTAACCAAAGAAGCAAAGGACCTCTATTATGAAAACTTTAAAAACTTGAAAAAAGAAATCAAAACAGAACTTAGAAAATGGCAAAACCCCCCCATGCTCCTGGATTGGAAAGATTAACATCGTGAAAATGGCAATACTTCCCAAGGCTATCTACAAATTCAATGCGATACCTATCAAAATTCCAACCTCATTCTTCAAGGAAATAGAAGAGGCAATCCAAAAATTCATAATGGAACAATAAAAGACCCCGAATAGCAAAAATGCTCCTCAACGGATAGAACGCTGCTGGAGGAATATCAATACCAAATTTCAAACTCTACTATAAAGCCATAGTAATCAAAACAGCTGGTACTGGCACAAGAACAGACCTCAGGACCAATGAAATAGAATTGAAAACCCAGAAATGAACCTACAGACCTATAGCCATCTAATCTTTGATAAGGGAGCTAAAAAAATAGAATGGAAGAAAGACAGCCTCTTCAGTAAATGGTGCTGGCAAAATTGGTTAACTACTTGTAGAAAACTAAAGCTAGATCCTTATATATCACCCTGCACCAGAATCAACTCCAAATGGATTAAAGACCTCGGACTCAAAGCAGACACTCTGAAAACATTACAGGATGGAATAGGAGAAACCCTAGGTCTTCTTGGAGCAGGCCAAAATTTTCTTAATAGAGACCCGGAAACACAACAAATCAAAGGAAGGTTGGACAAATGGGACTGCATGAGGTTGCAGAGCTTCTGCATGGCAAAGGACATAACTAGCAAGATCAATAGAAAGCCCACGGATTGGGAGAAGATCTTCACTAGCCATACAACGGACAAGGGTCTCATATCTAAAATATACTTGGAACTCAAAAAATTAAATCCCCCAACAACAAATCCTCAAAGAAACAACTGCCCAATAAATAAGTGGGCGAAAGACTTAAAGAGAAACTTCTCTGAAGAAGAAAGAAGGATGGCCAATAGACACATGAAGAAATGCTCAACCTCCCTAGCCATAAAAGAAATGCAAATCAAAACAACATTGAGATACCACCTCATCCCAGTTAGAATGGCTAAAATCAAGAACTCTAATAACAACAGATGCTGGAGGGGATGTGGACAGAAGGGAACCTTACTGCATTGTTTGTGGGAGTGTAAACTTGTTCAACCACTTTGGAAAGTAGTATGGAGGTACCTCAAAAGACTCCACATAGAGCTCCCCTATGACCCAGCAATCCCACTTTTGGGCATTTATCCAAATGTTTACAAACAAGACCACACTAAAGCTACCAGCACAACTATGTTTATTGCAGCATTATTTACCATAGCTAAGATATGGAACCAATCCAGATGCCCCTCAGTAGATGAATGGATCAAGAAAATGTGGTATACATAGCTAAGATATGGAACGAACCCAGATGCCCCTCAGTAGATGAATGGATCAAGAAAATGTGGTATATATACACAATGGAATTCTATGCCTCCATCAGAAAGAATGACATTGCCCCATTTGTTAGGAAATGGAAAGACTTGGAAAAAATTATATTAAGTGAAGTAAGCCAGGCCCAAAGAAACATAGGTCCCATGGTTTCCCTTATTTGCAATATCTAGTATATATATATGAGTCAAGCAGAAAAGGTCAGATAAGATGATGTTAGGAAAATTAACCCTGAGATATGTATTTAAGTGTTTTTTTTCTTTCATGCATTTGTTTCTAAAGCATTTATAAGATTATTTCTTTGTTGCTTTGTATGTCCCTCCCCCACAATATAACCCCTGCTTTCACTGTTTTTGATGTCGGTATAATTTGTGGAGGGGAATGGGAAACACAAGTCGTTTAAATAAGGATACTGGTGGACCCATTGCAACAATGAGATGTACAAGTTGTTATGTTGAAAACGAACTTTACAACTTTGGTGGTGGTGGGGGGAAGGTTGGGTGGGGAGAACGGGATGGGAAGGGGAAACAAAGGAGGAGGCTACAATGCTTGATAGGAAATGTACTCATTATCTTGCCCATGTAATTGTAACCCCTCTGTACAGTATGTTCACAATAAAAAAAATAGGAAAGAGAAAAGTATGTAGATAACAGAGACAAAAAAAAATAGAGAATAGAAAAGCAAAGAAAATTATTACTAGTACCAAAAATCTTAAAAAAGTGACTAACAGGGCTGGGAAGTTGGCTCAGTGGTAGAGCGCTTGCCTTGCATGCATGAGGCCCTGGGTTCGATTCCTCAGCACCACATAAGCAAAAAGAAAAAAGCTGGAAGTGGCGCTGTGGCTCAAGTGGTAGAGCACTAGCCTTGAGTTGAAGAGCTGAGGGACAGTGCCCAGGCCCAGAGTTCAGGCCCCACGACTGGATCCCCCCCCCCAAAAAGTGACTAACAACGTGGAAAGACTAATGAAAAAAAGCAGCAAAATAAAATGAGAGAGGAAGCAAAGAAACTAAAATCTCCGAGTCTTCACTGTTCCATTAAGTGATTATGAGTAGAGAATGCAAGCCGGGGTTCTGTGTTTTGCACCGAAGTTTCATTCATGAGATTTTCTGTACCAAAGTTTTTTATGTGTACCTGTCTCTCCCAAGAATTTATTATTTTATTTCTACATGTCTCTATATCCATACGCACATATTCATCTTTTGGTGCATTTGGGAGAGTCTGGAGATTAGACCAAGACCTCAAGACACTCTGGATCATTGTTTTACTCGAGAACCCAAGACTATAAATGACCAACAAAAACCAAGACCCGTGTTGTGTTGTTAAAGGCAGTCCCTAACATGAGAAAACTCCCAGGGAGCAACAGCTTTTATAGAGAAAGAAATCCTCAGGTTGTTAAGGCCAAGAGGTCAGTGGCAGACAGAAGCCACTTGGTCTTCTCTCTTGCTATGGAATGGGAGAAAGAGGAAGGACCTGGTGGTTGGGTGCTAAGCAGCAAGAGAAGAAAGTGTGACCCTTGTGCCCACAGCTGGTCACTGAGGATGAGTGACCCCTCCCTCCCCCCATGCTGTCTGGATTCTAGTCTACACTTTTTCTACTTCATCACTGTTTTTATTTTATTTATTTTTGTTGGTCATGGGGCTTGAACTCAGGGTCTGGGCACTGTTCCTGAGTTCTAGCGCTCAAGGTTAGCACTCTACCACTTTGAGCCACAGCACTTCTTGTTTTCTGGTGGTTACTTGGAGATAAGAGTCTCACAGAAGCCGGGCGCCGGTGGCTCACGCCTGTAATCCTAGCTACTCAGATGGCTGAGATCTGAGGATTGCAGTTCAAAGCCAGTCCGGGCAGGAAAGTCTGTAAGACTCTTATCTCCAATAAACCACCAGAAAACTAGAAGTGACGCTGTGGCTCAAGTGGTAGAGCACTCGCCTTGAGCTGAAGAGCACAGGGACATTGTCCAAGCTCAGAGTTCAAGCCCCATAACCGACAAAAAAAAAATTTTTTTTAAAAGAGTCTCACAGACGTTCCTGCCTCTTCTGGTTTTGAACTGCAATCCTCAGATCTCAGCCTCCTGAGCAGCTAAAACTACAGGGGTGAGCCACCAGGGCCTGGCTTCATCATTGTCTTCATAAAGGAATATTATTTTACAGAAAAGAACTTCTATCAGAATATGTGAGGCCATGTGGGACTACAGAAAGAAACAATATTTCTAGAGACAACTTTCTGAAGGAAGAGAATACCAAAAGGTCCACATCAATAACGTAACAGATAAGAAAAACAATATTGCTTTGCATGGTAGCTCTTTGTATCAGGCCATCAGCCAGTGGCTTTGTGTATGTTTGCTTTTCTTTTTTAATTTTAAATTACAATTATTTATTTTATTACAAATTTAAGACAATTCTATCTTCAGTAAGGCCCCAATCCTTCCCCCATACCTACCTTCTTTGTTGGCTTTTGTGCTGCAAAATCATGTAAAATATCAGGAAGAGCCAGGTATTGGTAGCTGATAGACTTATTTCACATAGTTAGAAAGAGATGTGATTTTAAAACAAAAACAAAAACAGGCAAACTACAAATCAAGACAGGTGCTGGTGGCTCATACTTGTAATTCTTGCTGAGGATCTGAGGATCATGGTTTGAAGCAAGATCTCAGCCTCCTGAGCAGCTAAAACTACAGGGGTGAGCCACCAGGGCCTGGCTTCATCATTGTCTTCATAAAGGAATATTATTTTACAGAAAAGAGCTTCTATCAGAATATGTGAGGCCATGTGGGACTACAGAAAGAAACAATATTTCTAGAGACAACTTTCTGAAGGAAGAGAATACCAAAAGGTCCACATCAATAACGTAACAGATAAGAAAAACAATATTGATTTGCATGGTAGCTCTTTGTATCAGGCCATCAGCCAGTGGCTTTGTGTGTGTTTGCTTTTCTTTTTTAATTTTAAATTACAATTATTTATTTTATTACAAATTTAAGACAATTCTATCTTCAGTAAGGCCCTAATCCTTCCCCCATACCTACCTTCTTTGTTGGCTTTTGTGCTGCAAAATCATGTAAAATATCAGGAAGAGCCAGGTATTGGTAGCTGATAGACTTATTTCACATAGTTAGAAAGAGATGTGATTTTAAAACAAAAACAAAAACAGGCAAACTACAAATCAAGACAGGTGCTGGTGGCTCATACTTGTAATTCTTGCTGAGGATCTGAGGATCATGGTTTGAAGCAAGCCCACGAAGGAAAATCCATGAGACTCTTAACTCCAATTAACCACCAAAAAGGCAGAAGTGGAGCTGTGGTTCAAGTGGTAGTGCGCTAGCCTTGAGGAAAGAGAGAGAGAGAGAGAGAGAGAGAGAGAGAGAGAGAGAGAGAGAGAGAGAGAGTCCCTGAGCTCATATATATTTCTATCTATCTATCTATCTATCTATCTATCTATCTATCTATCTATCTATCTATCTATCTATCTATCTACCTACCTACCTACCTACCTATCTATCTATGTCAGAAAGTTCAGAAAGAAATAGAACTGGAAATGAGCTGCTGTCAATATGGCCAAATTCTCTGCAGAAGGAAAAGGAGAGAAATAGAGAAAGAGAAATGGTGTGTGGTGGGGCAGGGAAGTGGGGGGTGGGGGGTGGGGAGCAAGGACAAAAAGGACTCGGGTTTTCTGGGAAATCTGGTTTGGGAATTGGAGCTTTGGGAAATGGTGCAAAGGAACAGAGAAGAATTTTCAGAGAAGCTGCTGTCAGTTTGGAATTCTTTCTATGAAAGATGAATGTGACCATGGGAATCACGTCTGTTACATTTAGACACTGGATTGTGTTCATTTGAATAGAACCTGGAGATGGAGCTGGGCCCACATTGTACAGTGCAAGGTAACTGAGTAATTTTGAAAGCAACAATGAGAAACAGATCGCTATCATTCTCATTGCATAAGTGAGGAGGTGGAGCTTGAAAGTTAGGCAACATTTCCCTATAAATCACTAAGATTTTAAGTGGTGACCTGACTTAGAATGCATTGAACTAAATATTTAACTTTAAAGGAGATGAGAGTAACTACTTTAATGATGATGAGAGTCAGAAATAGAGTATGTCCTGGACGGTGTTGGTAGGTCACAGGCTAGAAGAGTTACTGTGTTTTGTTGCAGAATTAGTCTGAGCTGACTTTATTCTCAGATTATATTTCATTATTTTTATTTTGAAACAGATGTGGTAAAAAGCAGACAAACTAAAAATCAGCACAGGTGCTGATGGCTCATCCTTGTAATCCTTGCTACTCAGGAAGCTGAGATCTGAGGATCACAATGAGAATCCAGCCTGGGAAGAAAAGCCTGTGAGAGTTTTATCTCCAATTAACCAGCAAAAAGCAGGAAGCAGAAATGTGGCTCAAGTGGTAGACCACCATCCTTGAGTGAAAAAAACAAGTGAGAATGTGATATCCTGAGTTCAAGCCCCAGAACTTGTATGCATGCATGCATGCACGTGCGTGTGCACACACACACACACACACACACACACACACACACACACGTGCACGAGAGTCAAAAGATATTTCCAAATTTTAAACAAAAAAATTAAACAAAAACTCTAACTGCCTGTGCAGTTGATGAGAAAAGCTTTTACTCCATCTTATGTTATTATCAGCTGTGTTTGAATCCTTATGTAATCCTCAGTGTTTCCCTGGCCTTAGTTTTGTGAAAATCCACCTCCCCCCAGGAAAATGGTGCCCCCAAATCAGTGACAAATTTGAGATTCATTCAAAGACGGCACGTCTGTAGTGGAAGTTGATTGGGGCTGTGGGAAAAGTGAATGCATGCTCTGCATCATTACCGTTTCCCTCAATGGTGCAGCTCCTGGAAACCCCAGGCCCCTGTTCTACTGTACACCGACCGAACCCCTCATCCCACCCGACCCTCCCTTCTGTACGGACCATCAACCTTGCTAAAGTCAAGACTTGCTCAACAGTTCTGGGAGCTAAGATTCTTTCTATGTAAATGAAAAGTGAGCCCCATCTCTATGCCATAGAGTTTTGGGGTTTTCTTGGATGGTTCTGGGGCTTGAACTAGTGGCCTGAGCACTATCTCTTTGATAGCTCACTCAAGATTGGAACCAAAACTCAACTTCCAGCTATTTGGTGCTTCATTAGAGATTGGAGTCTGCCCAGGCTGGTTTTGAACCTTGATCCTCACATCTTCACCTCCCAGGTGGCTAGGATTACAGGCGTGAGTCATCAAGCACCCCACTATCACAGTACTCTTTCTTTCTTTCTCCTTCCTTCCTTCCTTCTTTCCTTCTTTCTTTCTTTCTTCCTTCCTTCTTTCCTTCCTTCCTTCCTTCCTTCCTACCTTCCTTCCTTCCTTCCTTCCTTCCTTCCTTCTCTCTTTCTTCCTTCCTTCCTTCCTTCCTTCCTTCCTTTCTTTCTTTCTTTCTTTCTTTCTTTCTTTCTTTCTTTCTTTCTTTCTTTCTTTCTTTCTTTCTTTCTTTCTTTCTTTCTTTCTTTCTTCTTTCTTTCTTTCTTTCTCCTTCCTTCCTTCCTTCCTTATCTCTCTCTCCCTCCCTCCCTCCCTCCCTCTCTCTCTCTCTCTTTCTTTCTTTCTTTTTCTTTCATTCTTTCTGCAGGGACAAATGGGCACTCCAGCAGGAGAACCTGGAATAGAAGAATTTCCTTCCTTTCCTTCCACACCATTACCTCCTTGGAGTCAAAGATGTTTCTGTCAGAGAAAGTCCAAGGGCAAAGAGCACAGCCCTCCACCCTTGTTCAGCTTCCTGTGGAGCCTCCAGGTCAGGACAGGAAGAGAACTCACAATAGGACTACTGTGTTTCTTCCCAGTCTGCATCTATTTCTTGTGCTTCTCCTAGAGGGAGGGGATTGAGTAGAGAGGGGACTGCCACAGGAAGTGGGGAACATGTAGGAAAGGGAAAAGCTACAAGGAAAGGAAGCATAGAGCACAGAACTCAAGTCACTTGTGTCCCAAATTATCCTAATCATCTCCCAGCACAGTTTCCAGAAGCAAAGTGGGTTTCATATGTTGGAGCAAAGTGGATCTCATTTGTTGAATCAAAGTTTTCACATACAAAGAACACCAGTTTTCTCAGGAAGGTTGTGATGCATTGCTTTGTAAAAGACTTTTGCAAAATCTCGAGTTTCTATGGTTTGTAACCTTGGAGATGTTGTACATTGGTTTGGCAAGCAGGAAGTATTTGAACCCTCTTCTCTGTATCCAGATCATTTTGAGTTTTGATGTTGATGTGGCTTTCTACAAGATTTGAAGAATAAAAATGAGTGTGGGGTAGAACTCACCATAAAAATGCTTAAAATATGGCTGGGAAGGTAGCTCAGTCGTAGAGTGCTTGTCTTGCAGGCATAAGGCCCTGTTTGGATTCCTCAGTACCACATAAGCAGAAAAAGCCAGAAGTGGTGCTGTGGCTCCAGTGGTAGAGCACTAGCCTTGAGCTGAAGAGCTGAGGGACAGCACCCAGGCCCACAGTTCAGGCCCCACGACTGACCAAAAAAAAAAACAACAAAAAATGCTTAAAATAAAGATTCATTTAAAGGCGGCACATCTTTAGTGGAAGTTGATGGGGGTTGTGGGAAAAGTGAATGGCTCATGCTCAGCCCAGCACAGATGTGTTAAGTGCTCATGGCTCACAACTGTAATTCTAGCAATTCAGAAGGCAGAGGTCTGAGGATCACAGTTCAGAGCCAGCCTGGGCAGATCAATCCATGAGACTCTTATCTCCAATTAACCAGTTTTAAAAAAAAATAAAACTAGCAGTGGAGCAGTGGCCCACGTGTTAGGGTGATAGGCTTGAGTAAAATGGCTAAGCAAGTGAGCCAGGCTCTGAGTTCAAGCCTCAGTACCAGCACAAAACTATAAATAATAAGCCAGGAGTTACTGAGCATCTAGAACTTGCCAGGTTGACTCAGCTCTTCATGTGTTTTGTCATTTTCTTGTACTCACTCCCCACAAGGTGGTGTTATTTTTGTTCCAATTTTGCTGAATGAAACACTGAGACTCTGAGATCCTGCTGAAAGCCTCTTACCTCCCACAATCCTCTCTCCCACCTTTCAAGTACTTTGGGTATTGAAGCTATTAAGGGAACTTCGCCTCCTGGTGGACACTCATTGTATGACAGTAGATGACAGACTGGTCTGAAAGAAAGCAAAGAAAAAACAAGTTTCTTTCTGCTATAGGAGCCTGCCAAGGTCAGAGAAGCTGACCTTGCCTCTAGATTCATTGTCTTAAAAAATGATCCCCACTGCAGATGTTTAGTGGGCCAAAGTCCAGTAAAAGAAGGCCTGAACTTACTATTTTTTTCAAAAGCATTCATGTTTATGGCTTTCAAGAAGGGATTCACCAGTGACCAAGAAATTGTCATTTCAGAATACAGTCATCCTACAGCTTAAGTTTTAGGTGTTTTTCATCAGGGATTGTGTTTGATACACACCTGAACTACACCTCTAGCCCTAGTTTTTGCTGGGATGCTATTTTTTTTTGAGATAAGCTAATGCCTGACCCTTAATTCATGTACTTTAAGCTTCACTTTTTTGCTGAGCTCACATGTGCACTACTACTATGTCCAGCTTCCCCCATAAAGCTGGAGTCTCATGGGCTTTCCTGGTTGGGTTGACCTGGATTTGCTATTCTCCCAACCTCAGTCTCCCATTCGTGGTGATAAGGGGAAGAAAGCATTCTTATTTCCTGTTTCAGAGAATGTAAACAGCAAGGAGAGATTTTTAAAGGTTATTGGTTATTTTTTTTAACATTCAAATTATTAAGGCCGAGGTGGCTTAACATGTACCCGGGTTCAATCTCCACCACCACCAAAAAACAAAACAAACACACAGAATGCAAAGATGGTTCAACATATGAAAAATCAATAGAATAGGTCACAGTAATAGGTTGAAGAAGAAGAAAAAAAAACCCTTGATGATCGTCTGAATTGGTGCATTGGTGAGTGGAATGAATTGATGATTTGAAAGTATTTGACAAAATTCAATATCCTTCATTATAAAGAACACTCAATAAACTGGGATTAGGAAGAAAACAAAACAAAATTTAAAAACACAGTCCTAAATTTCAGTTTAGGAATCAGAGCATAAGGATCAATGGCAAAGGTTGTTATGACCTATTTTCAATGACAAAACAATTGGAGACAACTCAAGGGTGGAGTTTTATGATCTATTCATCCAAAAGGTTGTTACCAGGTCCAGGAGCCAGTGGCTCAGGCTTGTAATCCTAGCTCCTTGAAGAGCTGAGATCTGAGGATCATAGTTCAAAGCCAGCTCAGGCAGAAGTGTCCATAAAACTCTTAACTCCAATTAACTACCAAAAGGCCAGACACTTCTGTCTCAAGTGGTAGAACACAAGTATTGAGCAAAAAAGCTCAAGGACAGTGCCCAGGCCCTGAGTTCAAGCCCTGGTACTGGTACAAAAATATTATTATAAGCCCGATGCTGGTGCCACTCAGCCACTCAGGACACTGAGACCTACTCAGGAAAGGCCAAAAGATTCCATCTCTGATTAACCAGCAAAAATCTGGGCTGGAGGAGTCGCTCAAGTATTAGAGTACCACCCGTGAGCAAGCAAGCTAAATGAGCCTGAAATGCCGAGTTCAGGTTTAGGTACTCTGTAGTCATGTGAGCGTGTGCCTGTGCTGGGGCTCTTCATCTCAGCCTCATTCTCTCACTTGGCTTTTTTACTCAAAGCTTGTGCTTTACTTCTTGAGCCACAGCTCCACTTCATTTTTTTTTTTTTTTGCTTGTTACCTGGGGATAAGAGTTTCAGGAACTTCTCTGCCTAGATTGGCTTTGAACTGAGATCTTCAGATATCAGTCACCTGAGTAGCTAGCATGACAGGTATGTGTCACCAATGCCAGGCTCATGTACTCTTAATTCAGTGAGTTTCCTGCCATACACACACACACACACACACACACACACACACACACACACACACACACACACACACACATGCATATATTTACATATGTGTTTGTGGGTGTATAGTCCCATTTATAAAAAGAAAATTTAATAAAGCTGGAGTATTGTGAGTAAGTAGAAAGACAAAAGGACACAGTTTCCACATCTCCTTCATGTGAAAAGGACACAATGTCAAAACTGTTAACTTATTCTTCATGATTGTGCTTTTAAACTTTTCCTTCATGTTTGTGTAAGGTCCAATAATGCTAGTGCTTGTCTGTTTTTGTGCTGGCATTACAGCTTGAACTCAGTGCTTTCTAGCTCACAGCTGGTTCTCTACCACTTGAACCAGGCCTCTGGTTATTTAAAAACTTTGGCAGGTCTGAGCTTTGAATTCACAGCCTCATGCTTGCCAGGCAGGCACTTTACCTCTGAGCCATACTTCCAGCCCCCAAGAATGTTTTCAAAACTATGTTGGTGAGGTAAAAATTAATATGTCCCCCCCCCAACCCCACACACACATTCTTCCTAGAAATAGAGAGAAGAAAGGTGTAAAACTTGGAGAAAGCTTTGTTCCTTGCTGAAGTAACAAGGAATCTGGTATGGCAGCAGAGGAAGTGGAGGAAGGAGATTTAGAGGAGAAGGTCAGACATGGAAGTGCTTCCAAGTCAAAGGAAGGAATTTGCAAAGGTACGTGCAGGTGGAAGTATTTTCACCTTGCAGGAGACAGGGGAAAGGAGCACATGAAATCAGCTATGGCAGACGCCATCTGACTAAGACTTGGTTGTACAAGGCCACAGCAAGGAGAGCAGGTGAAAGGCTTTGCCTCCTCCAGGCAGAGAGGATGCCGGCTCTGAAATGGACAGCGGGAGGGGGAACAGCAAGAACTGGGCGAGTTCTGGGCAGGTTCCAGTATAGAGGACTTGCAAGTGGATCTGATAGAGGAGGGAGAGCGGCGAGAAGTAGATTTTCCAGGCAGTGTCTCTGAGGAGCTCCATTTTGGACACTGAGACTGAGAGCTTATTTGAAGCAAAGTCCAGGCTGGAGTCCGGAGTGTGGATGTCCAGTCAGATCAAATATTGCTACCCATCATTGTGGAGACCATCATGAAACCATGAGATGGGGTAAAATGATGAGGGAGTAAAGGGAGACCAAACATCAGCGGAGACCCAACACCAGACCCCACGGCACACTTTCTCTCCATTTTAATGGACTAATACATGAGAAGAAAGCACCCAAAGATACCAGGTGCTGGTGGTTCACCCCCCCAAGCCCTAGCTACTCAGGAGGCTGAGATCTGAGGATCAGAGTTCAAAGCCAGCCCTGCAGGAAATTTCATGACTACCAAAAAGCCAGAAGTGGAGGTGTGGCTAAAGTGGTAGCCTCTGTGTGTGTGTGTGTGTGTGTGTGTGTGTGTGTGTGTGTGTGTGTGTGTGTGTGTATGTGTGATGTATCCCAGGCTGATCTGGAACTTGTGATCCTTCCAACTTAGCCTCCTAAGGGCTGTGATTATAGGCATGTGCACACATATCAAATACAAAGAGGATGTTTTAAGGCAAGAGTATACAATGGCATTCAATGTTGCTTGTGGGAGGACTCAGAATTGATTGTTGTGTTAAACAGTACTGAAGTCATTGGTCATACTACTTTCTGTCAATTAAATGTGTTCCACAGATAGATAGATAGATAGATTCCTAATTTATAAATTATCTTCTTGTTTTGTTTATTGTTTTAGATAATAGGGTGGGGGACCTGTTTTTCTGCCCAGAGCCATTGGATATTAACAACATCATTCGAGGGTCCATGCAAATTTACTAACTGAAAAGTTAGCCCTGCTGCATATGGTCAAACATTTCATTAACTCACCCCTCACATGGTGGCTGAGCTTTCTTCTCTTTGGCAAGCTGTGTGATGTGTCTGGTATTGATGATGTGGCCACTCATAGCTGCTTTTCTGGGTCACCTTCTGTCAGTCTGGAGTGCAGTTGACTTCCTGGGAAGGCAAATTTGGAAAAGAGCTCACACTATAACTTGTCCTGAACACTAATGTATAACTCTCAAAGAGGGAAATTCCTCATTGCTTAAGGAACCATTATGGACGGCGGGCAGTAGGAGGCTTGTCGTATCTAGCTTTTAGCTCATCACCGAGTTGCAGCTAGATGATTTCGTGTTGTAGGTTATTGGACACATCAGCTGGTTCCACATTGAATGGTATAGCAAAGATCTTCAGTTCCATTTGTTTGCTTTAAATACACATTCGCCAGCATATTCAAATGCTGGAGAAGGCTTTTTGTCCTTCCCGAGTAGAGAAATGCACCACATAGCTTTCCAGTTGCCATTACCCCAGCCTTAATTTAGCTTCAAATGCTTTCACCTTGCACATGGAGACTTTCTTGGTGTATGCCACAGTGGCACATAATTATATCATTTGGATGAAAACGAATTCTTTCTTGACACACGCAAGTAACCCTATCTGAAAGCCAACCATGTCTGGAACTCCATCTGTAGCATGCCCTCTTACTGGTTTAAATGATAGCTCAAGATTTTTCATTGATCAAACAAGTCTCAGACACATCGCAACCATCCATGGATCCACCCCCCCTCCACAGGTCCCTTTTGCATCAAACTCTGCAGCTGTCCCATAATAAAAATAGCCAGTTGGGCTGCACTTGTTTGGTCTTTTGTCTCATCACAAAGTACAGAGAAAAATTGGAAATCTCTTGAGGAATCCTTTGATTGTGTTATTTTTCAATATTTTGTGCCAAAGCAGTCTCTAATCTGAGACAGTTCTCTGAGATAAACGAACACTGAAACAATTTGTCTTCGATGCTAGCACCTTTGCAGCAACCATCACATCCTGCCCGGAGACTTGGCCCAGTGTCCTTGTGATTAGTTCCCTCTACACCACTCATCTGAATAGTTTCTCTCTTCCCCAGTGAGGGCTAGTGAACACAGCTTGTGGTGATTCTAAGCTCCTCTGAAGAGCATTGATTTTGTGCAGACCCGTTTGGCCTGTCAACACATTGAGCCGAACATGTTTTGAGTTGTAATGACACTCGAGATTGCTTTTTCATTATTGTTATTACACAGACCACACAGCGGGCACCCAGAATTGCCTTGAAGTTCGTTAGCTGGGGTGAAGTCATTCTGTGAGGGCTGACATTCCAGTGGCTAAGGTTCTGCCTAGCCGTCTGCGTCTCAAGGTCACCCTGGCCCAGCCTTTCCACTAACAACCCTGCCTTCTACTCACAGTGCAGTCCTCCATCTTCTTCTTCCCTCCCTATAAATGCCTCTCCCCAACTTAAATGCAGCTGCTGCTCTCTGTCCTGACAGAGACAGCCTGCCAGTCTTGCTGGCATTAAACTTTTCTTTCTCTCCCAGATGTGTATAGTGTGCTTTACCCAGTCGAGACATCTAACAGAGTTCAACATCTGTCCATGTCTCCAAGAGACATCTTTCCTTTCCTTTCAGGGAAACATTTGAAGGCTGTGACACCATTTATGGTCCAGGAGCTATCCAATGTGTGCATCACCAGTCATGTGGCTATGTTGCTTTGATCAGTATCCAAATCTTGCCTCTGGTTCAGGAATATATGCCATATTTGAATCAACTTTTGAGGTGTGTTCTGTTGGCTTTAATTTTCTTCATCTGGATTTCCATTTTTTTGCAAGGATTGTTGAATGTGAATGTATAGATAAAGGTAGGACTGGAGTTGTCCTCTGTATGGACAAGGAAGTGGGCGGCAGTGTCACCGGTGCTCAGAGGCATGGTCTTCATCGTGAGAATCATCTCATCACCACGGGATCACTAAAGTCTCATCACAGTGTGTGAACACATCCACAACATGTATACCCGTAGCCTGCCTGGCACTGATTGTCCTGCGTCACTGCCATGCAAACTGGCTTCGGGCAGTTATTGAGAGGCATGTCTGTCTGTCCTGTCTTGTATTCCTGTGTCCTCCAAATGTACATTATTACTATGGTCCACTTAATATGAACGTTTGTAGCTATGACAAAAGTTTCTAGATGTATTGAATTTCAAGTCCTGCCTGCAGCCTTATGTGGTCTTCAGGCTGGACAGTTCCCACTGATGATTTTAGTGAGCCAAAGTTCTTCATTGTAATGTAATCGGTCATAGCAATCTTTTACATCATTGTTTATCATTTTCAAATTTTGTTGAAATAAATTATATGTTGGTGTGTGTGTGTGTGTGTGTGTGTGTGTGTGTATAAAACTATTACACATAGGCAGCAAGTGTCTTGCTTTCTAGCCTAATACAGTATTGAGTTGCATTTTTATTTTCCAGAATATGGTCTGCTTAGGAGCCAGTGGCTCATGTCTATTACCCTAGATACTCAGGAGGCTGAGCTCTGAGGATTGCAGTTCAAGCCAATCTGGACAGGAAAGTTTGGGAGACTGTTAACTCCAATTAACCACTGAGATGTGGCCCAAGTGGTAGAACATCAGTCTTCATAAGCTAAGGGATGGTGATCAGGTCCTGAGGTCAAGCCCCAGTATTGTTCTGCGTGTGCATGCACACGTGCACACACACACACACACACACACACACATACACAGAATCTGGACATAGAATAAGACGTGCTGACAAGGATGTGGAGTAAAAGCATTCCAAGTACCTCATTGGGAATGTAACTTAGTCCAGATCTTGGGAAAACCATTTGGAGATTTCTCACTAAACTAAAAATAGGATTTCCTGTAAGTCAGCAGTCCTGCTTTGTGCATTTACCTGTGTTCATTAACTTTCTTATTGTCTTGACACAATACCAGACACAAACAACTTAAGGGAGGAAACATTTATTTTAGCTCATGGTTTCAGATTCCAGTCCATCATGGAAACAGGAACATGTAGAGGAGTTTCTTCACTTCATGGCTACTGGAAAGCAGGGAGAGAGAGCCTCAGAAACACATGGGGAGATGGAGACATACATATGGAGAGATAGATATATATCTAGAGAGAAAGTCACAAATACACACACGGAGAGATAGACACACATGGAGAGAGACAGAGAGACAGAGAGAGAGGAGACATGGACAGACAGAAACAGACACTGCGATACAGATGACACAGAGAAATACAGTACCTACAGGATGGAACCAGAACAGAGATTCTGTAGTAGAGTACTCATGTTTACCTGATAAACCAGGACCGAGCAAGCCACAGTCCCGGAGGACACTCCCCCTCCTTTCCCCCCAGAGACCGTCAGCATCTTCCTCTCCTAAAGTTTCCACCACCTCCAAAAATACTGCCAGAGGCAGTGTTCAACACAGAAGTCTGTAAGGCACATTTTATATTTAAACCATGACTGTACTCAAAAGATTTGAAGTCAGTATATGAAAGAGAGATCTGCACTCTTACATTGAATGCAGTACAATTCACTATAGCCAAGATATAGAACCAACTTAACTATCAGTGGATAAAGACAATGTGATATATATATATATGTATATGTATATATATATATATATATATATATATATATATATACACACATATGATGGAATTCTAGTCAGCCTTAAAAAGGAAAGAAATGTCATTTGTGTCAATACGGATGGAATTGGAGGAGATTATGCTAAGAGAAACAAAGTAGGCATGGAAAGAGAGACGCTTCCTGTGCTCACTTATTTGTATAATCTGCAATGATAGAGTTCACAGAATTGGGTTCCTAGAGGCTGAGAGAGGCTGAGAGCGGATGCAAAGGGGAGACAGTGGTCCATGGGTAGGAATCTTCAGTTAAACAGGAGGAAGTCAGGGGAGGGGACTGAAAGATATATTGTGGCGTGTATTTCAGTAGAGTAAATTTCAGATGCTTTTACTCCCCAGATATTGAGTTGATGTTAGCTTAGCTCAATTATCCCACATTGCATCAATGAATAACATATTTTGTACCCCATAAATACAGATGGCTTTATTGTTTTGAATTTTTTAATGAATAAAAGAAGATACCCCCCATAATGCATAAGCATCATCTCAGACTTCTCAAAGATGCTAGATGTCAGGTGCCTGCCAATCCAAATGCATGGAATCTAACCTCAGATTGGGCTCTAGAAATCTGTTTTAAGCTCTCCACACCATTCTAAAGTTCACTGAACTTAGAGAAAACACCAACTATTTTGGATTTAGTGTTGGAGGCGGAAGGCATCCACCAGGGGGCGCAGTAATAGTCACAGAATTGGACGATAAGCCTACCATATTTTTATGCTTCTCATGCTCTGGGATAATGGGGGGAGGGGGGGCGGAGGAGGGCGGAGTGCTGATTGGTTGGTCCTGGGGCTTTAACTCATGACCTAGGTGCTGTCACTGAGTTTTTTGCCCAAGGCTAGCACTCTAAAACTTGAGCCACAGCTCCATTTCCAGCTTTTTGGTGGTTTATTGGAGATAAGAGTCTTATAGACTTTCCTGCCTGGGCTGGCTTCAAACCACAATCCTCAGATCTCAGCCTCCCAAGTAGCTAGGATTACAGGTGTGAGCCACCACTTTCCAACTTGACTCTTTTTTTTGTTTTTAAAGGAAACTTGATGTCACATTTCATCTTGATCAAGGAATTATTTATCTTTTCATCTATATTTCCATCAATTGAACTAGTGGCCTCTGGTATCTTGGTTGGTGGCTGTTCTTTGGGATTTTGATCACTATCTTCTTCTTTTGATGGACAGTACTCATCCAGATGTAGAAGTCTGGTGGTTGGCCAACTTTAAAATGAGATTCAAAAACCTCTCCATTATTATTAAAGGTTGAGGAAATTGATCACATGCCACAACACCAATGAGCCTTAAGCCATTATGCTAAGAGCAATAATGCAAAACACAGGAGGACAAGTTTAGTAGAACTCCCCGACCTAGGTATATTCAGAGACATAAACAGAATGGGGCTACCAGGTGCTGGTGGAGGGACCAACCTGATGCTGCTGTTTAGTGTGTACCGTGTTTCAGTTTGGGGGATGAAAGCATTCTGTACACAAGTGGTGGTAATGATGGTTACCTGACAATGTGAACTATGAACTATGTGCTGAAAAACGACTAAAACAGAAGATCCTGTGCTTTATAGATATGACCACAACCCTTTTTTAAAAGGATGATATAGATATGACAGAAAACTAGAACAATAGGAAAAAAGAAACAGCTATATAACTTTGCATACAATAGCAGAGACATTTAAATTGGGCACTGGTGACTCACGTCTATAATCCTAGCTATTCAGGATACTGAGATCTGAGGATTGTAGTTCAAAGCCAGCCTGATCAGACAAATCTGGGAAACTCTTATCTCCAATACACCTCCAGAAGTGGAGGTGTAACTTAAGTTACCTGAAAAAAAGCTGAGGGCGGGCTGGGAAGGTGGCTCAGTGGTAGAGCACTTGCCTTGCATAAATGAGGCCCTGGGTTCGATTCCTCAGCACCACATAAGAAAAAAGCCGAAAGTGGTGCTGTGGCTCAAGTGGTAGAGTGCTTAGCCTTGAGCTGAAGCGCTGAGGGACAGTGCCCAGGCCCAGAGTTCAGGCCCCACGACCGGACCCCCACCCCCCCCAAAAAAAGCTGAGGGAGAGTGTGAAGCCCTGAGTTCAAGCTCCAGTACTGACACAAAAAATAAAAAAAAAAAAATTTAAAAAAACAAATCAAACAAAAAACAGACTCTGATGTTCTTTGACTTGCAACTGCATCTCTCAATCTTTGTCTGTTCCCACCAGTGTTCCTTCTGGATGTCTCTGCACCCAATTTTCCTTCTTTTAGTGGAGACACTGGTCCTTCTGTGTTAATATCCAATTCCATCCTAACTAGTTATATTTGTAACGATTATACTTACAAATTAGGTTCTGATCTGTGAGGTACAGGGAGTAGGGCTTCATCATATCTTTCTAGGAACACAATTCCACTGATAATAAAAGCATTAACCATGAAAGAAAGAATTGATACACTGAGCATAATAAGAAACAATCGACTCAATAAATACATGAAATATTCAACATCCTTAACCATAAAGGAAACACACGTCAACATGAGAAGATTCCATCTGATACCAGTCAGAATGGTCATAATCAAGAAAATGAACAAGAACAAATGCTGAGAGAAGATGGAAGGGAAAGGACCTTTATACACTGAGGGTAGGGATGTAAATTAGTCCACCTGCTATGGAAGTCAATATGGAGGTTCCTCAAGAAACCAAAAACTAGATCTTGCATATGATCCTGCTGTACCACTCTTGGGAATATATCCAAAAGACTCTTAAGTCAGCATACAAGAGAGATACCTGCACAGCAACACTGTTTACAATAACGCTATGCTATTTACAAGTGATGATTGGATAAAGAAACCATAGTATACATATATGCGTGTGTGTGTGTGTGTGTGTGTGTGTGTGTGTGTGATGGAACATGATTCAGTCATATAGAAGAATGGAGTTGTGTTGTTTGAAGGAAAACAGCTGAAACTAGGGGTGTTAAATGATTGTATGTTTTTGCCTCATCTTCAGAATCTATGCATAAAATATACATCTGTGTATGTACACACACGTACATGCACACCTGTGCACACACATGTATATGCATGACTGTGAATGGGAGACTGCTTGAACTGGATGCTAGTGGCTCATGCCTGTAATCCTAGCTATTCTGGAGGATAAAATTTGGACACCCTGGTGCATACCTGTCATACAGCTATCACAGGATGCCTAACATAGGTAGCTCATGCTCAGGCACTGTCTGGGCAGAAAATGAGGCTTTATCTCAAAAATAGGGCTGAAGGTGTGGCTCAGACATAAGAGTACCTGCCTAGCAAGTAAGAAGCCTAGAGTTCAAATCTCAGTATTCTTCTAAAACTAAGGGGGGGGGGGCTGCTTGGGAGAGGAACAAGAATGGGAATAGCAACAAAGGAATGGTTGACAGAGATGAATAGTATAGGAGTACATTATGTCTATGTATGAAAACAGCATATATAAAATGTATGTATGAAAATATGTATATGTATGAAAATAGTGAAACTGGTCAAAAACTGTTCAAAATGAGTGGGGAGAAGGATTAAGAAAGGGTAATACTTAATATGCATGTTGTAAATACCCTAATGAAGCTTCTCTCTACAATTAATTGATGTTGAAATATTTTTAGAAAGTTAAAACTGGAGGGAAATTTTCAGTCATTGAAGAGGAATGAGATTGTGCTGTTTTGGGGAAAATGGATAGAAGGAAGTGGAGATCATCACGTGAAGTGAAATGAGCGAGACTTAGAAAGGCAGGTATCACATGCTTCCTCTCATTTATGGAGGCCAGGGAGAAATAACACAAACCAAAACAATGCAACTAAGGCCGTGAAAATGGAAGGGGAGGGCTTTGCGCCTTGCTAGTAGAGTGCTTGCCTAAAGAAAGCTAGCCCTTGAATTCAAACAGCAGTCCAAAACACAAATGAATCAACAAGAGCCAAGCACTTGTGGCTTATGCCTGCAATCCTTTGTGCACAGGAGAATGAGATCTAAGAAACACCATTCGTTGTTGCTCTTGTTTGTATTTTTTTTTCTGGTTGTGGGGCTTGAACTCAGGGCCTGGGCACTGTCCCAGAGCTTTTTTACTAAAGGCTAATGCTTTACCACTTGAACCACAGCTCCATTTTCAACATTTTGGTGGTTATTTGGAGATGAGGGTCTCATGGGTTTTCCTGCCCAGGCTGGTTTTGAACCATGACTCTCAGATATCAGCCTCTTAAGCAACTAGAATTGCAGGAATGAGCTACCAGGATGTGGCAGAATCATTTTTTGAAGACGCTTGAGAAGACAAATCTGAGAAACTCTTATCTCCCATTTACCAGCAAAAAGTCACACATAGAGGTATAGCTCAAGTGGTAGAGAACCAGCCTTGAGCAGAAAAGCTAAGCAAGAATGAGAGGGCCTGAGTTAAAGCTTAATACTGGCAGAAAGGAAAGAGAGTGTGTGCCGAGTTTGCATATCAATGGCAACACTCTTAGACTTCACTCAATTGATTCAAGCACTTCAAATACCAGCCATACCAATAACGGACTCCTAGGCCTAGCCTACTAAGCATGCCCCACACCCAGGGAAGCTCATGTGGAGGTCATGGGGAGTCCTCTGAGGGTGTCCTAAGGGCTGTTCTGAATTGCTGCAGGGAGATGCAGCTGCCTTGCCAGGGCGGATCCAGCAGAGGGTCGGTCCCACGTGGTCACCTCCTGGGGAGGCTGTCTTGCTGTGTCTCTGCTGCCCTGGGTTTTTATATGCTTTAGGCTGGCCCTTCCTTTCTGGCCATGTCTGATTACCAGGGCTGTCTTGGTGACAGCTTAGCTTCTGGTCAGGTCTAGTTATGGATGAGGGCGGAGCTGGCTTGTCTCTGGCTGACTCTGGTTATGGATGAGGGCTGGTTGCGTTGGTGGTGGCTCTGCAGGCTTTCTGGGTGTGTTCTTATCTACCCATTACTTAGTTCTAACTTCTAACTCCTAACTCCTCATTTTACAGCTTAACATTTCATATTATTTCACAGCACAATTACATTCAATGTATTTTTATTTAATAGTTCAATATTCAATATCATGTCAATAGTTAATAACACTCTATGTCAGTACATACTATGTCAGTATTTCATAATATTCAACACAGAGAGAGAGGGAGAGGGAGAAAGGGAGAAAGGGAGGGAGGGAGGGAGGGAGAAAAGGGAGGGAAGGAAGGAATAAAGGAAAGGAGGGAAGGAAGGAAGGTAGGTAGGAAGGAAGGTAGGAGGGAGGGAGGAAGAGAAAGGGGGAAGACAGAGACTGAAAGAAAGAAAGAAAAAGAAAGAAAGAAAAGAAAAGAAGATATTAATAAGATATGAATAAGTCCATTATATACTTGTATGGAAATATCACGATGAAAGCCCTTACTTTGTACAATCTAATATATGCTGATATAAATGACAGTTTCTCTCTTCCTTCTATAAGGTGTACATTGAAAGTAAGATTAGAAGCCCTTTTCACATTGTAGTAGTGTGAACCACACAAACACAAGCATGTAATGTTGTACTACCATGTTATTTTATTGAAAAGTAATGGCCATTTCTTCTTCTTCTGCAATCAAACTCAAGGACCCTAAGTGAAGAGTCCCAACTTTCAGAGGGAAACTTCACAAACCTTCACTTGGATGCAGTGACAATTATTATATCCCAGATCCAAAAGAGACTTTGAGACACCCAGTTAAAGGAGCTGGGAACTTTATTACAGCCGCGCAAGGTCCGCTTCCTCCTACCAGGAAAGTAGGAGAATGGCCCCAAGCTCAGGGTAGGATGGGTTTTTATAGAGGTAGGTTACATAGAGTTACATAGCTGAGCCATACAAGGTAGGTTGGCACATTTTCATCGGTTATGGTTATATGACCTTTAAATTCATTTGTTCTTTATGGTATATATCATACGTGATAATTTGCGATAGGCCACCCACAGTGAGACCACTCCGTGGTGCTTTTCAATTGGAGGACAGGGGTGATGTCACCTGTGGGCTCAAGGCCTTGCTACTGAGGCAAGCCAGCAAGGTTACAGCAGCAAAACAGCCTCGAGTCACAGGAGCATAAGCAGGACATAAGCTTGACTTGGTCAGCATGATCATACTATCAGTGCTATTGACACTATTACAGAAGTGATTGTTATTATAAGCTCCTGACTAACACAGCCACTCAGTGCAGCTGGTGATAAGCCTCAAGGTTGTCAGTAGCCTTCAGCAAAGCTGCCAGCTTGGTAAACTTGAGTGAAATGTTCTTTTGCTTTTTAGCAAGGTTGGAGGAAGGGCAAAGGCTGAGCACTTGTCAGCCTTTGTCTGGGGTTTTTTCTTTACCAAGAGGTTTTGTCCTTCATCAATAATTTTGTTCTGTTTTCTGATTTCACATTTTTGTTCCCATGGATATTCTTTTCCCAGGGAAAAGGGGGTTCAGGGGAGAGAGTAAATTCCCAACAGCAGGAAGGCCTGAGGCTAGACAATAGGAGGAACTTTCTGCCAGTGAATAGCAACTCAGATATTACAACACTCTCTTTAGTGGCATTTGCTGATTTCCATCCAATTCAAGTGGCATAACTTTCCATGGTTTAAAAAAATACCTGAGAGAACAACTTGCATAGGAGAATTATTTACATTAGCTCAGATTCTCAGAGATTTTTGGTTTTTTGGATCCTTAGTCTTGGCTCATTTGATTCTTTGCCCAAAGTGAGGTAGAAAATCAGGGTGCTGGATAGCAGGGGGAGAGGACAGAACTGAGGAGCAGGTCTAGCTTTACAAGACATGACCTATTTCCGGTCAGGCCCCTCCGAAAGTGTCCACCATCTCCAAAGAGAATGTCTGGCGAGGCTGGTGAGTGTAGTTGAAACCTCATGGTTCACATCCATCTTAAAGACAACCGTCACCACATCTGATCTGATTTCTTGGTTAGGGATGTTGTATTCCGATTGTCTTTCTTTGTGAGAATTATTGTAACATTTCCATAGGCTAATATCTCAACAGATGAATGATCATTTTGAAGGTGTTGGTTGTTTTTGTTTATTTTGTTTTGCTGTTGGAACTGGGGTACCTTTGCTCCCCACAGTCTCATTGGACCCTGGGCCTAGGCGTTGTCCCTTAGCATTTTTGCTCAAGGATGGTGTTCTACCACTTGAGCCACACCATCACTTCTGGCCTTTTGCTGGATTATTGGAGAGAAGAGTTTCCCAGTCTTTTCTATCTGGGCTGGCTTTGAACTGCAATTCTTAGATCTTAGCCTCCTGAGCTAGGGTTAGTGGTATGAGCACTAGCACCTGGCTTGTTGTTGTTGTTGTTGCTGTTGTTATTGTTGTTTTTGTCTTTTCTTTTACTTGTACAGGTCATTTATCCAACTAAAAACACTCCAAAATAACTAGCTTCTTGGTCCAAGTCAATCAAACTTTCATTAGTCACAGAGACAAAAATCCGGTCATTTTCCTTAAGTTCAAATACTCCCCCTTGATAGATAGAATAGAGTCCGTATTCGGAATCTTTGGCCCAGCAACTATTTCTAGCACTTTTCATCAGCAAGATCGGGTCAGGGTAGCTTGTGTTCTTGTAAATATATTGAACCATCTGTTTGACTCTCTTTCTAGAACCTGTTTTGGGAGATTCTTCCGGTTCTTGAAATCGGAAGTACACTTGGGAATAGATGTAATAGAGGCCTGCTTTGTGGATGATCAGCTCTCCATTCCTCAAGTGTAAATTGCTTAGGAAGGAATGACCCTTTCTTGATGATTCCCAGGACTTTATCTTCTGACCCAAGGTCGTGTCATTCTTGGAGTCTGCATGAGAAGCAAAGAGCAAGTGAACAGGGAGAATGTGGAGCAGTGCAGAAAGACGAGGAATCCCTGGCAAGCTCTGAACAGTCAATGTCTGATGAGCTTGCGGAGGATTTCACTCTCATGCCAAACGCCTTGCTCTTTCAGCCTCATGTGGGTGATGGAATCTACTCATGCACAACTGAAGGAGCTCCTGAGTCAGCATGACCTACAGGAGGTCCCTAGAGGACCTGCACCTCACCTGCAGTCGAAGTCACACCTGTCCTACTCAGCTCCGAATGGCAGCGTGGGCAGCCAGAGGGCAGCTTTTCCCCATGGACAAAGCTCCCATCCTGAACGTCTGACTTCTTTCTTTCCTGTGCTGGAAGCTGGAAATGCAGACTTCAGAAAGGAACCCGAGCAATGGTGTCTTGCTTTCTTAAGGTCAAAGCTCGGGCTTTCTCACTATTTCTTTAGGACTTTTTGAATGTGTCCTCAGCCTTTCAGGCAAAGGTGCCAGCCAGCCAGGCGGCATCCACAATCCAAAATAAGAAAGGACAGGAAGTGCAGCTGTGGCTCAACCTGGTAGAGCATTAGCTTTGAGCGAAAGAGCTCAGGGACAGAGCTCAGGCTCTGAGTTCAAGCCCCATGACCTACAAGGAGAAGAAGAAGGAGGAGGAGGAGGAGGAGGAGGAGGAGGAGGAGGAGGAGGAGGAGGAGGAAGAGGAGGAGAGAGAGAAGGGGGAGGGGAATAGCAACCAGGTCCTGAGTTCAAGCCCCAGGACCAGAAAAAGAAAGAAAGAAGAAAGGGAAGGAAGGAAAGAGAAAGAAAGAAAGAAAAAGAAAGAAAGAAAGAAAGAGGGAGAAAGAAAGGAAGGAAGGAAGAAAGAGAAAAAGGATTAAGGAGTACAGAATTAAAGACCCTTGGTTCCTTCATACTATAGCTGCCAAAATGTCTGAATGAAAAAGAGCCCTAACTTAGCCTTCATCTCCATTGATTGGTGCAAAACTAAGCCTTTTGAGAGTGTCAAATTATTATCAAATTTGTTGATGAATCACAAATAGTAGTATTGCTGTGCTTACTTGTGGGAAGATGGGAAGAACATGCTAATGGTTTCTAAAACATGAATTCAGAAGGCAAGCTTCCAGAAAATGAACTCATAGAACAGAACCTTTTCATCTATAACTGATGTCTGAAATTACCTTAACATGGGGCAAAGCCCTTCGTCACAATAAAGGTGAGCTGAGTGTCTGTGGCTCATGCCTGTGAGCCTAGCTTGAGCAGCTGAGATCCACAGTTTGAAGCCAGCTTGGGCAAAAAAAATCCATGAGACCCTTATTTCTAGTTAACCACCAAAAAATTAAAAAAACAACAGATTAGAGCTCAAAAAGTAGAGCTCCAACCTTGAGCAAGTCCTAGTAGAGGCAGAAAAATAGATAAATAAAACTATTATTGAGTACTTAACTCAGACTATTTGCTTGTACTGGTCATCTTCAATCTTATGATTGTCTCTGAATGTAAAGAATCTGGAGTTGGCTTCTTAAATCACACTACACAGGCATCTAGGTGAGATGGAGCTAAGTTCCAACTTGAGTATTTACAGCACCAGACTATGGGCTGTATCACAGCGCTATGTTCACACCTGGCTCTCTAGACAATAATCAGACTTAACATCGTTGTGGGAAACTGACATTTTGGTGAGATGTTTCTGTAAGTGAAGTGATTTGCAAGTCAAATGTTTCCTGTGATTCAACTTTATATAACTTCCACTAGGTGCTCCCAGTGTGTCAGCGAAAGAATAAACATGGAAAGTGGTAGAAGGCCAGGGACAGAGACAGATAGGCAGGTAGACAGACAGAGAGACAAAGAAGGAGAAGGAAGGTAGAGAGGGTATGAGAAGATAGTGTGAGATTCAGAGGAGATAGGAAAGGTAGACAGAGACAGAGGGAGGGAGAGAGGGAGAGAGAAAGGAAGAAAGGAAGGAAGGAAGGAAGGAAGGAAGGAAGGAAGGAAGGAAGGAAGGAAGGAAGGAAGGAAGGAAGGAAGGAAGGAAGGAAGGGAGGGAGGGAGGGAGGGAGGGAGGAGGAAAAAAGAAGGAAGAGCAAAGTCAATGGAGCTGAGCCTGGGAATTTCCAAGACAAAATTCTATCACATGGAGACCCCTTATACCATTATATATCCTATGCTACTTCTGTATAACTTTTGTATCTGAAAGCAATCGATCAGAAATCAATCATTTTGTAGATTGCTGTATACATATTTGAGGATAGCTGTATAAATATTTCAGATACAAGTTAAAAAAAAACTATTTCAAAAAATTCTTCCGTTGGCTTTGTTGTCAGACTTGTTTCTCTCGGGGCTGGAGATCAAGCCCAGGGCCTTGTGCTGTAGCACCCAGCTCCACCCCAGCCCGTGTCTTACGTGGCACTGAGAGCACACTGCTTCTCCGAAAAGTCCCGGTGATGTGAGCCGCCACTTTCTGAGGTCCTCGCTCTCTCATTAAAGAGGGAGAACCGTATTGCTTTTCTAAAAGAGAAATCACAGCACTGTCACAACTCATTCTTGAACATGGTACAGTTCCCAGCTACTGCAAATTAGGCCTTATCAGCACCTATGTCCTATGCTACTTCTGTGTAACTTTTGTATCTGAAAGAATCAATCAGCAATCAATCATTTTGTAGATTGTTGTATACATATTTGTAGAGAGCTGTGTAAATATTTCAGATAAAAGTTAACAAGTTATTTCAAAAAAATTCTTCCCTTGGCTTTGTTGTCAGAGTTGATTCTGAGTGCCACAGAACAACCCATATTTTAGTACAATAATCAATCTAATTTAATTAATGTCTAATTTGAAAAGTACTGTAGATAGAAAGAATGGTAGTAATATGTATTATAAGTTATCAGCGTCATAGAGGTAAGCTCCAAATAGAGTAGAACAAAGTGAAGCTTCTGAACACTTTCAAAGAAAGAAAGAGGAAAGGAAAGAAGGAATGAAGGAAAAAAGAAACTGTAGACTTGTAATAATCCTGTGAAGCAGTTCAGAGTGTGCAAATAACCAAGTATTGGCAACGTTTTACTTTACATATATTTAGAGCATGGCACCAATGGCTCATGCCTATAATCCTAACTACTCAGGAGGCTGAGATCTGAGGGTTGCAGTTTAAAGACAGCGCAGGCAGGAAAGTCCATAGACTCTTATCTCTAATTACCAGAAAAGTTGGGAGTGGAGCTGTGGCTCAAATGCAAGAGAGTGCTAGTCTTGAGCACAAAAGCTCAGGCCCTGAGTTTTAGCCCCAGTACCAGCACACACACACACACACACACACACACACACACACACACACACACACAGAGTTATATTTAGAAAAAAATAGTGATACCAATTTTTATCATCTCCACTATCTTGCAAGCTACTGATCCGTGATAAACCATTGTCCATAAATGCTGTAACATGTCCACAGTCACCCAACATTCCCTCCATTGCCACAAAAAGAACAGGGATTGGCCTGCTGGTTATAGAATTCAATGTATGAGTAAATAAGTTGCTTACAACAGAGCATAAATGAACAAGTAAGATTATCGACATCATCCAAAGTACCATAGAGTAACTTACAAATACAATAAAGTTCTCTCTTTAAAAAATTAGCTTACACCAGGCACCGGTGGCTCACGCCTGTAATCCTAGCTACTCAGAAGGCTGAGATCTGAGGATTGTGGTTCAAAGCCAGCCTGGGCAGGAACGTTTGTGAGACTCTTATCTCCAATTAACCACCAGAAAATGGGAAATGGTATTGTGGCTCAAGTGGTAGAGTGCTTGCCTTGAACCGAAGAGCTCAGGGACAGCGCCCAGGCCCAGAGTTCAAGCCCCACGTCAAACCAAAAAAAAAAAAAAAATTAAATTATATTCATTCATTGAGTTCATATTGGCAAAAAGAAGACGTCTCTTTATACCATACAGGCCTACATGGAGTAGCCACTGACTTCACTGAGTGAGGAAGGTGGGCATGGATAGGAGAAAGACATTCCCACACAGCCTAAGCAGAGGCCAGAGGTAGGCGGCACAGTGCAGCCTGGGACAGGGCCTTACAGGATTCAGGTCTAGACTCAAAGAGGAGCCAACACAATGGAGCTCTAATGTTAACCTAGAGACTCACAGAACATGGAAAGACATGTTGTTCAGGAAAGCAAAGAGATCCACGTTCCACGTTAGGCCAGTTTCTTATGTATAGGATGGCTCACGGGATAGATGGCGGGAGGGCCATGTGATGGCAGAGAAGGAATAGTTAGGCTAACAGGTGAGTGTCATTGGTCAGGATCAGAGCAGTCGGCCTTCATCTAGGCTGACAGCACAAGGGACCAAAAGGAAGTGGGACATTTTTATTGAATAAGAATGAATGGAAAATGAGAAATCTCTTTCCTCAACCTGGCGTTACTTATAAATTATTATCATTATTGTTGTTGTTGTTGTTGCTGTTGAAGCATATTCTCCTCAAAGCAACAATCTCTTGAGCGAATAACTGAGAAATTTGATAAAACTGTGGAGTTAGAGATGGGGTAAGAAAGTTGGCATAGATGAGACATAAATCATTAGTGAGGGATGATAGACAAATGGACAGAGCAAATCCTTCCGAGAAGGTGGAAAAAGTTAAACAATACATGCTGGCCTTCCTGCCATTTCACTCATCCAGGTTCTAGACCCTTCAATAGAGCAAAACTGCTTCTTTTTTTTTTTAAAGTTGTATTGCTGAACATTAATTGTACAAATTGATTTTATACATATATAAATATACTTTCATTACATTCACCCACTCTCATTCTTCCCTCTCTCCAAATAGTCCCTATTCTACTTTCACATCCTTTGGAGGGTGGGGGGAGGAACTAGATTCCACACATGAAAGAAAACATTTGATATTTGTCTGTCTGAACTTTAGTGCTCCATCCTTATTTCTTAAAAATGATAGCATTTAATTATTTGTTCATGCTTGTATAATGTTGCATTGTGTGTATGTGTGTGTGTGTATGGGTGTGTATGTATCACTTTATTTGTTTGTCTGTTGACAGTCACCAACGCTGATTTCATACTTGACTATTATGAGTAGTTCTGTGAAAAGCACAACTATGCATTACCTTTCTTGTGTGCTGATTGAGATTCTGTTGGATCTGGACCCTGGGGTGGTGTAGCCTGATTATGTGGAAGTTCTATTTATTGTTGTTGTTGGTGGTGGTGGTAGTGGTGGTTGTAGGGCTTGAACTCTGGTCCTGGGCACTGTCCCTCAGCTCTTCAGCTCAAGGCTAGCACTCAACCACTTGAGCCACAGAGCCACTTCTGGTTTTCTGGTGTGTTATTGGAGATAAGAGTTTCATGGACTTTCCTGCCTGGGCTGGCCTTGAACAGAGATCCTCAGATCTCGGCCTCCTGAGTAGCTAGGATTACAGGCATGAGCCACCAGTGCCTGACCTAATTTTAATTTTTGAAGACCCTCCACACTGATTTCCATAGTGGCTGAACTAATATAAAGTCCCATTCACAGTGTATAAGTGTTCCTTTGTCCTGTATCCTTGCCAAAATTGGTTCTTTTTTTTTTTTTTTTTTGTCTTCTTGCATAAGATAGAATCTCTGTGTGGTTTTGATTTGCATTTCTTTTTTTTTTTTTTTTTTTGTCGGTCGTGGGGCTTGAACTCTGGGCCTGGGCGCTGTCCCTCAGCTCTTCAGCTCAAGGCGAGTGCTCTACCACTTGAGCTACAGCGCCACTTCCGGTTTTCTGGTGGTTTATTGGAGATAAGAGTCTCACGGTCTCTCCTGCCCGGGCTGGCTTTGAACCTCGATCCTCAGATCTCAGCCTCCTGAGTAGCTAGGATTACAGGCGTGAGCCACCAGCGCCCGGCGATTTGCATTTCTTTTATGGCTAAGGATGCTGAACATTTTTTCATGTATTTATCAGCTATTTGTGCTTCTTTTGACAACTACATATTCAGTTCATTTGCCAGGTTATCAGTTTGTTAGTTCTTTTTGTACCAGTCCTAGGGCTTGAACTCAGGGCCTGGGCACTCACTGTTCCTCAGCTTTTTTGCTTAAGGCTAGTGCTCTACCACTTGAGCCACAGCTGCAATTCTGGCTTTTTGTGGAGATTCAGTTAGTGGCTTGAGACAGTGAATGACATAGCCCATAGTCTGGATTGGGGCAGAGAAGGAGGACAGAAAGCCATGCACCCTGCTCTGAGGTCAGTGATAGCAAATTAAGACAACAACAAAAAATGACTACCTTGAATTGCAGGAGTGGTTTCCTCAAAGGTTCTCAAAACCATCTGCAAACAGTATTGAGTAAGCTTGTTAATACATGTTTTACTTATGACAGCATACCTATAACTCTTCTTGCTGAAATCTAATAGGACATTTCCACAAAGATGGTCATTGTGAAAGCCTTACATTGTTCAACATAGGGCTTCTATGTGGAGCGGGTAAATGGGATGAAGACTGAGAGAGACATCCCTTGATCAGTGGATCAAGACTTGGTCCTCTGTCTGGGAAAGTTCTGCCTCTGAATGAAGTCTTTGGAAGGTCACACTCAACACACAACAGGAGGAAGAGGACATCTCTCTCAGGTCTCCCAGAGTAAGGCAGTCTAATGCCCCCCAGGGCACCATGTGGCTCATAGACGACAGGACAGCCACATGCCATGGCTCACTCTTGTGGGGCATGTGTTATCAGGTGGAGAGGGAAGAACACAGTGTAACAGCTTGCAGTTGTTGGACAGACCTAACCCTTACGCTTCCTCAGCCTCATGACACCCACAGACATCACAGGTGTGTCCTGGTAAGCACAACATACACATTCTACATCCGGGTAGTATCTTCTCACACCTTTGCTGAACATCTAGTAGCCTCCACATTGGACCAATGAATAGGGAAAACCAATAAGAAAGTGTAAGCTGAATGCTTGTATTAAGGGAACAGAATCTGACTTAACTCAGTCACAGCTCCTGAACTGCCTTTATTCAGCTCTGCCATTCCCAAGCGCTCTGTTTCCCATCACTGTTGCTAATTTTTCAGATGCCACAAATATGCCTCTTCTGAACACCCACTGCAAAGTGAAGCTGTCTGCTTCAACTCTGCCTCAAGGCTGGACTGCAATCAGTCCTGGGCTCTGGAGGAGGGGAGGCAGAGTGAAGAGGAAGGAGTATTCTCTCTCTCTGTCTCTCTCTCTGTCTTTGTCTCTCTCTCTCTCATCTATTTCTCTGTCTCATTCCTCTAAATTTGAGACAGGAAAGAAGAAAAAAGGGAGGGATGGAGAGAAGAAGGGAAGGGAGGGAATAAGGGAAAAAGGAGAAAGAAGGAGGAGAGAGGAAGAAGGAAAGGAGGAAGATCAAATGAGAATCCAAGCTCTGAGATGTAGATATTAGCCCTAGGGTCTGCTCAAGCTACTTAACAGACCAGAATTCCAGTTTCTTTCTCTACTTAAAAATGTCTCCAGGCCTGGGATGTAACTCAGGGGCAAAGCACTTGCCTAGCAAGTGACTGTCCTGGGTTGGATCCCCAGCACCATAGAAGAAAAGACCAAAAAACATACAGTTAAAAATGTCTCCATACAATGTATTTTGACCAATGTCACCCCTTTCAGCATTCTCACCTGATCCTCTCCTACCCACCCCTTCCCTCGCTTTTCTTAATTTTGTAGGATATACATTGAATTCTTGACTGCATTCTCCCCCTCTTCTCCTCTTTATTCATCTACCCCTTTCCCCTTGACCCCATCCCAGTACCCCCTTTCTGGTGTTTTATTTTGCTGTGTCTTCATTCAGCCCACTCCTCAGTTTCTCCAGTCTTCAGAAGTTGCTGGATTTACCCTGCCCACCTCCACCCTACTTAGGGGACTTCCAGGTTCTGTCTTAAAAATTCCACCACCTGGCCTTCCCCTTTCCCCTTCCTTCCCCTACTCCAGTCCCAGCCGCTTCTGTATAGCTGTGTGCGGTGGGTGATCCATTCCCCACCTTTACTTCTAGGTTGGCCATGGAACAAGTGGGTTTCTGGGGTACCCAGGTAGATAGATTTCATTTCCTATGGAAATAGCATCACAGGATACATCTGAGTTCTGCTCCATAGACCAGGAGCAAACAGAGCAAAATACAACGGCTATCAGAATCACATCTGCCTCCTCCCTGGGAGATAGGAGATACCTACCAATGCTGGCCTGTGTGGGGTTTCTTAATTTATACAGAATGACCTTTATGGGAGAATAAAAGACAACTATTTTTAAACTTTATCTTACGAAGAAGGAAGCAGCCAGAGGCTGATTTGATTTGATCTAAAAGTAACATTATACAACCACATTTCGTAAAATCAAATGCAGTATTTTGGCCAGAGATCCTATTTTAACAACTTCCATAAACCGATAGTTTTTGTGTGGATGTGGGTACTGTGGCTTGAACTCAGATTCACAGTTAGCTTTTTTCCTTCAAGACTGGTGCTCTACCACTTAAGCCATGCCTCCAATTCTAGCTCTCTGCCGGTTAAGTATAGCTAATAGTCTCATGGACTTTCCTGCCTGGGCTAGCTTCAAATTGTGTTTCTCAGATCTCAGCCTCCTGATTAGCCTTATAATTTGTCATTTTACTGACTGAAGTTCCTAAAGTGTCTCATTTCCCTTTCTTCTTCTATGCATACAAAAATAAAGTTGCATTTACTTCCAGA
This sequence comes from Dipodomys spectabilis, assembly GCF_019054845.1. Classification (NCBI taxonomy): domain Eukaryota; kingdom Metazoa; phylum Chordata; class Mammalia; order Rodentia; family Heteromyidae; genus Dipodomys; species Dipodomys spectabilis. Next base: position 7,127,847 of record NW_024870727.1, on the reverse strand, counting down.
GATCGAGGAAGAAGATAAAACACCAGCTTGTCCCCTTTTGTTTTCTAAGTGCAAACAAAAATCACACCCATCCTTTATTACTAAGAATCCTTGAACACATTACCTTGTTTCCTGTCCCCTTTTGTTTTCTAAGTGCAAACAAAAATCACACCCATCCTTTATTACTAAGAATCCTTGAACACATTACCTTGTTTCCTCATAAAATAAAAAGGCTTAGATGAGGGGGTATAAGTCTGGATTATGTGCATGACTATGAAATCTGAAGAACTTGCTTCAACACACTGGGCCTCCGTTTCCTTATTTACAAAATGCAAAGTCTACACTTGATATCATTTTCCTCTGGCCAGATACACTGCTGGTGAGATGACCCACCTTTCTAGCAAGGTGCTCCAGTTGCTGCTTTACCAGCCAGCACGGACTGTTCATTGCTCCTTCATTGCCGGAGCTCCAAGGGACAGCTTCCTCTAAGAAGCAAGCTGTGATACTTTCGGAGTACTTCTCCTGCATCTGCGGGAAAAAGTAAAACAACATGATGCCCACATAATTTTTCTGCTTGCTTACTTGCTTCCTTCCTTCCCTTTCTCATGCCAGTTCTGGGGTTTGATCTCAGGGATTTCAATCTCACCTGGCTTTTTTGCTCAAGGCTGGTACTCTACCACTTGAGCACAGCTCCACTTCTCGCTTTGTGCCAGTCTTATAGACTTTCCTGCCCAGGCTGACTCTGAACTACAGTCCTCAGATCTCAGTAGCTAAGATTACAGGTGTGAGCTTCCTGTACCCAGTACCCAGCCTTTTTCTCTTTACACAAGTGGAAGTGACAACAGCAGAAATGAACCAGAGAATCAGACTGAGTTTTGCTACTGTGGATAAATCCATGCTGTGAATGAGAAACGCCATGCTACCCTTCATCCATTGACTACAAGAAAGCAGGTGGGTGTAGGGGAAGGGTATAGCTGTGGGCCAGGCATGCCAGTGGACAGTGACCTCTCTGCCCTACCTCTCACCAGCTCCCCATCCCTCTTGCTCTCCTCTTCTGCCTGTGAGCTGCCTGCAGTAATGTCTGAGGTCCCTTCCAGCTCTAACAAGTGTGGATCTATCTCGCCCTAAAGCTAAAACACAACTAAATACCATGCAGGCAATGGAGACAGCCTAAATGCTAACATCTTCAATACCGTCTGTGCAACCCTTTGCAGCAGAGGCGATGTTCTGGTGTGTGTGTGTGTGTGTGTGTGTCTGTGTGTCTGTGTGTGTGTCTGTGTGTGTGTGTGTCTTAATACTGGGGCTTGAACTCAGGGCCTGGGTGCTGTCCCTTATCTTTTCTTGCTTGGAGATAGTGCTCTACAACTTGAGCTGCAGCGCTACTTCTGACATTTAACTGGTTAAGTAGAGATAGAGTCTCATAGGCTTTTCTGCCCAAGCTGGCTTTGAACTTCAATCCTCAGATCTCAGTCTCCAGAGTAGCTAGGATTCCAGGTGTGAGCCATCAGCACCCAGCAGAATGTCCTGTTTCTTAGTTTTCCCTCTGGTAGCTCAGTAAGTTCTAGCAACAGATGTGATTTCTCTTCCTTTGAGGGCAGTGGCAACTAGATAGGCTGCCCCTGGAACTTCGCATGGGGCTCAACAATTAATTACCCATACTCCCTAGTGACTTGCCTGCCAGAAACTCTGCATACCATTGTAAGGTTTTCCTCTTGCTAGAAAGTAAGCATTTGTAATAGCTCCATTTCTGTCAACAAAATCCTAACTCTCCTAAACAAACACTTGCTCGGCTCCCCTCCCCTGCCACAAGCACACATTCAACACATCTTAACAAGGGCAGAACTCCTTTTTTTTATTATTTATTATTTTTTATACTTTTAGAACTCCTTTTTCCTACCAAGGGAAATTTGAATATTTATAATGTCATTCTCAGGCTATACAAAATGGTCAATAGAGGTCAACAGGTTCTCAGGCAGCCACGGAGAAATAAACCAGAAGCAGTTATGCAGGTACAGTGGCCCACACTTGTAATCCTAACTACTCAGGAGGCAGAGATCTAAGGATGGAGTTGAATTGGAACAATCAAATTCACATGAGGTACATGGCATGCATTTCCCTAACAGACAAGTGACACTCTCTGACTTTTGTGTGGGGATAGGCAGTACTGGACTTGAAGAGCCTCAGGCTCTTAATTAGCTTTCTCCCTTAAGGCTAGAGCTTTACCACTTGAACCACACCATCACTTCTGGCTTTTTGGTGGTCAGTTGGAGATGAGAGGCTCAGGGACCGGCTGGCCTCCAGCTGTGAGCCTCAGATCAGCCTCCTGAGCAGCTAGGATTACAGGCACCGACATGAACTCTTGTTCCTCATATTCAGACCTGCATTTTTAGCAGAACCATCCCTGAGCAAAGTAGAAATTTGATTTGCTGTCATATCTACAGGAAACATCCAATGCTGAGTATAGAACTTGAAAAAGTTCAAATAACTTCTACAGAAACCATAAAATGCTGAGTCTAGAACTTGGAAATAGCTCAAATAGTGACTTTATTACAGGCGTTGGCTGTGGCACACTCATCATGTCCAAGGAGAAGTTACAATGTCAGCCCTTTGCACTCATACAATTGCCAACCCAGAGCCACCTCAGCAATAGACCCAAAACATACATCAAAGATCTGCTTATATTTCCATGACCCACAGGTGCAGAAGGAAAAGAAACCTGATATTTCAAGACTGAATCTGATCTCAGTTTAACTGCTAGATTGGGAAAGCTCAGCTTGTGGATGTGAAGTTTTTTTCCCCCTACTTATTTAATAATATTTAAGAGAATCTCAACTGGAGATGTGGTTCAAGTGAAAGAACCCCAGCCTAGCAAGTGAAAGCCCTAAGTAAGCCTACTGCCTGGTACTTAACCCAGTGACTGGACTAAGAAAATGGTGTGTGTGAGTCTGGGGGGGGGGGGGGGGGTGGGAGGAGAGAGAGAGAGAAATAGAGAATAAAGAAGAATGGAATTATAGCATTTGCAATAAAATGGATAGAATGGCAGATTATCATGTTAAGTGAGATAAACTGAGCTCAGAAAGATAAATAATGCATGATTTTCCTCATATGCAGAATCTCCATTTGAAATAATGACATTGTTAGCATTATCCCCACCGCTGGTCCTCAGCTCCACCCAGACCTGGAGTTCCCGCCATACAGCTGGCCACTCTTTCTCTTTGCCCAGACCCACCTGTGCACACAGCTACCTCACTACCTGCCCCCAGACCTACTAGCCACTTGGATAGGGACAGACACCATGTGCTTGCTTTCCCAGGAACTATGGCCCCTCTAATAAACCATATAATCTTTCTCCTGTGCCTGCCTGCCTCCTCTTGGTCTCCTAGGATGGTTGTGAAGAATTACAAACATGACTGGAAAAGGGGGCTCTGCTTGGGAGTGGGGCACCAGCAAGTGGGGAGAGGGAGAAAGGAGAGTGTGCTGGGAGTGAATATTACAGGGTGTATATGTACAGAATTGTATATGCTACATGAAAATATAAGTGTATGAAGCCCACTGAAAGCTGTTAAGAAAAAAAAGGAGGGAGGAGGGTCTAAGATATATTAGCATCAATGGAGGAATTATGTTGTAAATGTCACAAAGAAACCTCTTTGTGGATACAGGTGGACCCATTGTGATGGGTACAAGTCGTTATGTCCAAAACAAACTTTACAACTTTGGTGGTGGGGGGGGGGAGGATTAGGTGTGGGGGCAGGGAAAGGGATGGGAAGGGGAAACAAAGGAGGAGGCTACAATGCTTGATAAGAAATGTACTCATTATCTTGCCCATGTAATTGTAACCCCTCTGTACAGTATTTTCACAATAAAAAAATTAAAATTAAAATAAAAAAAAAAAGAAACCTCTTTGTACAGTGAAGTGTTAAAAACTTTCCAGGTTCATGACTATCACTAATGGCTCATGCCTGTAATCCTAGATACTCAGGAGACCATCCGGGGCAGAAGAGCCCTTGAGACTCCATCTCCAAAATAACAACAAAAAGTAGGACTGGGGCATGGCTCAAGTGGTAGAGAACAAAGAGAACAAGCTTGAGACCTTGGATCTAAAACCCAGTACTAGTAAACAAAATGGGGGCATAACTCAGACAGCACTCACAAAGAGTGCCATTGCTAACACTGCAAATCACAGATCATTTCAAAGACAAAAGCCACAACCATCCTCAGGCCCCTCAGCTGCACTTGGTCCTCACAATCCTGTAGTCTACCCACAGATCCACAACAAAACTTTCCAAAAAGAGCAGGCTGAGAACCGAGGAAAGAGAGATGACTGCATTGTACTCACCTGCTTCAGCTCACTGGAGAAGTATATGTATGTCACAGCCACAGAGAAAGCCTGCAGGACTACCTGCAGGAGTATGGTGAAGACCAGAATGAGCCCAAACGTCTGCCTGAGGCTGGGGTCGGCTGGGGGCCGCAGGGACGCCATGATCTTGCCTGTGCCTGTCTCCCAGCGAGTCATTTGCAGGGATGAACTTCTCTTTAGTTTAGTTTCCTGACCAGGAAATGACCAGCACCACCACCACACATACACACACACACACACACACACACGCGCACATGCGCACACACACACACACACCCCTACAGAAAAACAAAACAGAAAGTTCATCCCCCAACGATTCTAATCTAGTACTTACACAAGAGACGGAGCAGATAAACACACCTTAAATAAACACATTAAGTCCAACCAGCTTCCTCCTGCTCTGCACAGACCCTGGCACAATCCGAGCAGCTTCAGGCTAGACAGATGTGGTGCTATCTTCCCTCCCCACACCAGCTTCCAATTTCTGAGGAGTAGGAATGGCTGCATTTGTTTTTTATACACCATTCCCCCCCCCACACACACACACAGCAAGCCAGAGCTATATAGTACTTGGAACTTTACAGCTTTCCTGGATCCTCCATCTGTTTTAATGAAAATTTCTAAGAAGATTTAGGGAATTTACTATTTGGCAAAAAGACACATGCTTTCTACTATTCACTGTTGACAAGTCATTCATTTTGATAGAACCCGAGGGAAATTTTTTTTTTTTGGGGGGGGGGAGGTCTGGTCGTGGGGCCTGAACTCTGGGCCTGGGCACTGTCCCTCAGCTTTTCAGCTCAAGGCTAGCACTCTACCACTTGAGCCACTTCTGGCTTTTTTCTTTTTGCGTATGTGGTGCTGAAGAATTGAACCCAGGGCCTCATGCATGCAAGGCAAGTGCTGAACCACCTTCCCAGCCCCAGAGGGAAATTTAAGTTTAAATCACAACACACACACACACACACACACACACACACACACACACACACACACACACACACACACCCCTTTACCATTTCAGTGGTATGTTCAGAATTGTTTCTCAATCCTGGTTGACTTTGGAATCCTCTGGAAAAGCCTTTAAAAACTTCACTGCCTGGGTTCTACTTATCATTTATATAATCAGGCCTACTGAGAACAGCATACAGACACTGGCATTTTGTCAGAAGCTCACTATGGGAAATCAACTGGGACGTCCATTGCCAATGGTAAAAAAAAAAAAAAAAAAAGTGATATAACATTATGCAGCCACTTAAAAAAAAGAAGAATGCGGTGTCAGTAGCATATACCTGTAATTCTAACTACTCAGCAGGTTGAGATCTGAAAATCATGTTTCAAAGCCAGTTGGGGCAGGAAAGTATATGATACTCTTATCTCCAATTAACAACCAAAATGCGGGAAGTGGAATTGGGGCTCAAATGGTAGAGCAGTAGGCTTGAGCCAAAATGCGAAGTAAGACCCTGAGACCTTGAGGACAAGTCCTAGTTCAACACAAACGGGAAGAAAAGAAGGAAGGAAAGGAAGGAGAATAAAAGACAAGAAAAAGGAAGCACTTTTGAATTATTAGCATCTCAGGCCTGTAATCTTGGCTATTCAGGAGGCTGAGATCTGGAGGGGAGAGGTTTAAAGCCAGCTTAGACAGAAAAATCCATGAGATTACATCTTCAAATAACCAGCAAAAATAAGGGTTGGATGCATGGCTCAAGTGGTAGAGCATCAGCTGAACACGCAAGCTGAGCTAGTGAGAATACCAGCAAAAAAGAAAACACTTTCACTTAGATTTTAAAAATATTACTTTGTTTTATTTGAGGGAGGACATTCACTTCAGCTGTAATCATTTTAGCTAAAACATTCACCAATTTCATTGCTGTACTTCCAAATTCCTAGAGTCTTTCTTAGTTCAAGAATTACTGCTCCAGGGGCTGGGAAGGTGGCTCAGTGGTAGAGCACTTGCCTTGCATGCATGAGGCCCTGGGTTAGATTCCTCAGCACCACATAAGCAAAAAGAAAAAAGCCAGAAGTGGCTCTGTGGCTCAAGTGGTAGAGCACTAGCCTTGAGCTGAAGAGCTGAGGGACAGCGCCCAGGCCCAGAGTTCAGGCCCCACAACCGGACCCCCCCCCCCAAAAAAAAAAAAAAGAATTACTGCTCCAGCTTTGGCTAAGTCACTTGATTAAAGAACCATTTTTTAAAAACAAACTCTTCTTTCTTTCTTTCTTTCTTTTTTTTTTGGGCCCGGTTGTGGGGCCGAAACTCTGGGCCTAGGCGCTGTCCCTCAGCTCTTCAGCTCAAGGCTAGTGCTCTACCACTTGAGCCACATCACCACTTACGGCTTTTTTCTTTTTGCTTATGTGGTGCTGAGGAATCGAACCCATGACCTCATGCATGCAAGGCAAGCGCTCTACCACTGAGCCACCTTCCCAGCCCTCTTTCTTTTTTTGAACTAGTTGGTAGAGTATTTTTATTCATATTTTGGGTGTGTTAAGTAAACCTACTCTGCTCAGGTTCTCTGAGAATTACGAGCGTTTTCATTTCTTGCTAAAATTAACCTGTTTATTCTCATGAGCATTTCATCTGAAGAAGCATGGTGGAGTGAATATGGTGACACATGCCTATAATCTTAACTACTGGACAGGAAAAGAGAGGGCAGTTTGAGGCTGTCGCAGACAAAAGTTAGCGAAAGCCTATCTCAAAAACAAGCTGTGAGAAATGGATCGCTGTAATCCCAGTTGTACAGGAAAGAGAGCTGAGAAGAGCATGGTCAAATGGTAAATGTTTTCCTAGCATGGTCAAAGCCCTGAGTTCAATCCTCAGTACAACTACCAGAAGAAAAGGAGAGAAAAGAAAACAAGCAAACAAAAAAGGATAAGAGAAACTGAATGTATGTTTTCTCTGTTCAACCCCTCTTGTTCTGCAGTGTAGTATTAAAAATTGAACCAGGGACTACTACTTAAGCTATGTTTCTAGTTCTATTTTATTTTACTGCACCCCTCCCTCCCTCCCTCCCTCCCTCCCTCCCTCTCTTCTTTCCTTCCTTCCTTCTTTCCTTCCTTCCTTCTTTCCTTCCTTTGAATTTGAGATCTTCCTATCTCTGCTTCCAGATTAGCTTGGATTATAGGTAGGTGTCACTACATTTGGCTTCTTTTCAATTCTTAGCCCAATGACTGTCAAGTGCAACATACATGTAAAGCACCAGGAAGTTTGTTCAAAAACATTGCTGCCTGGGCCTAATCCCGCATAGATCCAGTCTGCCTCCATCCTTCCCCTGTGCCTGTACAAAGACAGCATGAGCTAAAGCTTGTATCAATATAGTAGCTGGAAAAGGGGGAGACAGTGTGAGTTAGCTGTTCCTGATTGTGACTCAACACTTGATAAAAATCAACTTGGGGGATGAGCAATTTGTCCTGTGATTTTAGAGATTTCAATCCCCAGTCACAGTAGACTCCTTATGGTGGTGAACACGTGGCACCAGATTTGCTTATCTCACAATGGCTGCTGGCTGTTAGGTTTTTAAAGAAGAGGCCGAGTAATAACAGCACCACGCACGTGGCATTTGGGTAAGGGGAAGGTTTATTCATTGTTCCTATATTCATCGTTCCCGACTAGTACCAGGCCATGTTAGCACTCCACGTGGCTGGGAAAGGCCTGGGAAAGAGGCATCTGGGTAGGGGTGCGGAAAGGTGTGGCCACATTGAATCCAAATGTGACCTCAGTGGATGCAGACGTGACCTCTTCCAGGTGTGCCAGTTGCCTGGGTAACACAGGTACTGGGTGGAGACTTTGCTGCAAGGAAGGTAGAGTCTGCTCACCATCCAGGAGTGGATCTTACATTCCAGCCTTTTAATAATCATGAAATAAGGCATGGATTCTCTCTGGCTACTTCCTGCTGACAAGGGGGCATTGACATTAGGGGTAAAAGGCTGGAATGTGGTCCCCTCCCAGAGAAGGCAGCGAGCAGCAGCTGTCCTTTGGTAGGCGTGAGCCTTTAGATGAAGTCTGGAGGAGACAAGTATCTTGGATGAAGTCTGGAGAAAGTCTCATGAGGCATTGAGGGACTGAAAAAAAAAAACACTAGAGAGCAAATAAATGGCAAGAGGAAGGACTTGGGGCTGAAAATTAAAAATTAGATGACTTGGCTAGAATGGCTAGTTCTTATCTCCTGCATTCCAGGCTGTCCTGGAGTTGGTAGAAAAGTTCCTAGCTACTTCTGACATCTGGCGACTAGGTAGGCGAGAATGTCCAGTAACAAAGGCGAGAATGTCCAGTAACAAATGCAAGAATGTAAATTCCTGTCCAGTTAAAAGGTATACAGGTTGGACAGTAGATGGGCAGGCTTCTTTCTTCTATTAACCTCCCGGCTCTGATTAATTTTAGAATGGCAGGCACAAAGTGGCTGATGTCACATCATCCCCTGTTACTCCTCTCCATGGTCCCTTGTTCCCCAGACTGACTGAATCACGGGGGTCTAGGTGCTTGTTTCTGGGATGGCTTGTCCCAGTTGGCATGCACAGGCTTTGAACTCAAGGCCTGGACACTGTCCCTGAGCACTTCTGCTCAAGGCTAGTGCTCCACCACTTTGAGTTATAGTGCCACTTCCAGTGTTTGTTGTTTAATTAGAGATAAGAGTCTTGAGCCAGTTTCTAGCCTGGCTCCTTGCAGGTTAGTTGGGAGATGGAGTGTTAGGGACTTTTCAGCCTGGGCTGGCTTTTAACTGCAATCTTTGCCATAAAACCTTTATAATTTCCAATTAAAGCAACAAGGAGATCAAATAGAGTAAGTAGAGCTTATTACCTGCTCCTTATCAGGAATTGACCAACAAATATTCTGCAATGACAAAACTCGTTAGATGTGATGAGAATTTTAGCACAGATGTGCCCAATATTTTAGAACCATGTAGTCAGTAGTAGAATACACAACACCAAACAAAAAATGCAAAACTCAAAACCTAAAATTTTTGAGAACAATGTTTAGGCATCTTTGGTAACAAAGCACATCAGATGGTTGGGCCTCAGTTACCAGGCCCTGTGAAAAGAGCAACTTGTTAGTAAGGCACATTTAGAATAAATGGGTGGATGGAGTAGTAAGCTTGGTAGAAGGGTAAGGGTCAGATGGGGTCAAACCTTTAACCCACCATGTGGCCAAGATGGCAAACTCAAGATGGCGAATTTCTGAAAAAAGTGCAAAGAAAGCCTGAACAAATAGATCTAGCCTAGATTGGCTCACCTTTTTGAGAGGGAGCCTAGAAGGGGGCCCCCAGGACCCAGCCTTCATCACACTCTTCAGGCACAAGCCAAATAGTTGTAGAAAAGAGAAAAGGAGAGAAAGTTGGACATGATTAGCAGAGAGAGCAAAGAGAACCTGAAAGTAAACAGACTTCTGACTATTTACCATTGCAGAGGCAAAAATTGTCTAAATCTGAGAACAGCATAAAAAATTAAGCGCTCTGGCTTTCCAGGGAGTGCAGGAGGCATTTCAGAGGGGTTTCCAGGACCGGAGTGACACACAGCACCCCATTAAAAGCATAGGAGAGAAAAAATTAGTGAGTGAAGGAGGGCTTATCGAATGGAAGCCGTGTCCCGACTTACCACCAAGCCCTGTAGGGAGGAGTGGCCAAGCAACCAGAGTCAAGCATCCTTGGCTCCAGATTTGACTGGCCTTTCAGTTAAAGGCCTAGTAGGTTCTCTGGCATGGAACCACGTCTGGAGAGGGACTGAGCAACAGAGAACCCTTAGAGAGTAGTTTACTCACCAAAATGTAGAAGCATGGAGGTGGATGCAGAGGCCAGCAGTGGTATTGATGTGCTGTGTCCACAGCAGACTGGTCCCCAAAAAGGTCATCAGAACTGTGGGTATTCCTCAGAGCAAAAAAGGGGGAAAAACAAAAACAAACAGAGAGGAATCCCACCTATCTTGACTTTAAGCCCTTCCTGGGTTCAAACAGCACTATTTGTGTTAGGTTTTTAAAGAAGAGGTTGCCGTGTAAGAACCACACCACGCACATGGTATCCAGGTAAGGGGTAGGGTTTATTCATCTTTCTGGCTGGCACCAGGCCATGTTGGCCCTCCACAAGGCTGAGAGAAGGGTGGAGTCTGCTCACCTTCCAGGAGTGGACCTTATACTGGCCGAGGGTTGAGAGGGTCTCGGGACCCTGGGAGACCTACTTCCTCCAGCTAGGCCCCACCTCCCAGTAGCCCATTCAAGACAAGCACTCATTAGTGGTTCCTAGTCCACTCATGAAGTAAATGATTTTAATGGGGATGGTGAGGGGCTTCCCTCTGCTTCCCAGTTTCCAATACCAAGTCACAGATCCTTGAGATCCAGGCCTTGAGATCCACTGGCGAGTAAAGAAACATTTCCGGGACTCTTGCAGTAAGCAAAGTTTCACAAGGTGAAGTTTAGCTGGGATTTTTTTCAACATAGCAGGAGAATGAGAAATGAGAACAAAAACAACCAAAAAAGGAAAGAAATATTTTCTGTTCCCCACATGGAAATGAGAGTTAAATGTGTGTTCCACACACTCAGAATGGAAGTTCCTATGTGTGACTTTCAGAGCTGGGAAAATATACCTTAGTGTTTCCTCATTGTTTTTGAGTGGGAGCTGAGCACCAGTGGCTCATGCCTATAATCCTAGCCACTCAGAAGACAGAGTGTCACTGGACAGAGGTGAGGTTTAGTGAAGCTTCCCTTTACATATAGGAACTCTTTAACTTGTCGGGAGCCAAAAGGGAGTCTCTCATCATGATAGGCTTGACTATCTCACTGGTACATCTTGAGGCTGAGTTTACAGAATCTGACCTTTTCACTCTGCCCTAAGCAAACATCCTGCAGCTGCTACGGCCAATGAAAAAACTTCCTTAACAACCAATGAAAAAGCTTCCTTATTCCAAGCATATAAATACCCCTGTGTGAAAAATAAAAATTTGCAGCTTGATCAGAATCCCTGCCTTGCTGTCATTCTTTGTATCTCTTGTCCCTTCATTCCTTCTCGCTTAGGTTCACTGCCCTCATTGACGTCCTGCGGGTCGGGACATTTACTTAGGGTCCTTGACTTGGATCCCAAATAAGAATTTCTGGACAAGTCACAATAGTAAGAAAACCTGGCAGAGATTTATTGAGTAGGTAAACAAGCAGGCAAGCAAACAAATAGACAAAAAAGGAGACAAACAGAAGGACAGGGGCACACTCTAGCAGATAGAGACAGAGAGATAAACACACAGACAAACACACACACACACACACACACACACAGACATGCACATGCAAGGAGACACCCAGACAGATCAGGAGGTGGACTCCTGACTTAAAGACCTGCAACCCAGTACTGAGTTTGAACCAAACTTTCAAGACAAAAACCACATGCTTGGGTGGGAGTACTCAAGCTCAACAAAAGCAGACCATATACACAGCACAAAGAGCAGAGCTTTTCCTGGGGCTAAACAATATGATGCACCATCGTATTCTTTGAAGCACAACTCTCTTTGCTCTCCTGGAGCTATGCACCAGCAATTCAAAGACTGGCATGTCTCACCTCTAATCCTTTGAAGCTGAGTGGAAAGCTCCTACCACCCAGCTAGGCGCCAGAAGAGCTTGTGAGAACAAGGTGATATTACTCAGACCCAATCTCCTTACTTCAGTTGGATATGGGCTTTCTTGTTCACAGGTAGAATATCAGAAAAACATGCTTCTCCCAGGCATCTCCCAGCTTCCCAATTCTGTTCTCTCAAATATAAGAAAGTTAGCATCTTAAAATGTGAGGGTTTTCAGTACAAGAATTGTGTTAAAGTTTTCCACTGACATATTTATAATCAGTTTTCTGTTATTTTGTTAAATAGTTTGAAACATAAACTTATAAAGAGAAAATATTTATTTTGGCCAAGAGTTGAAGAGGTTTTTTAACAGGATTTTTAGACCCCAGACCCCAAATCCAAGAGTCTCAACTTAGGTGCAGCCACTAGCCCCAATATGCTAAATAAAAAAGACATGGTATAGGGCAGAGAAAGAAGATTTCTTAAATGGCAGCCATAGGAATACATTTTAGTATATTCGATACATTTTCAGCTGTCTATAATGGTACAGACATTGGCCTCAGGTTACATACAGAAAATTGTGGTGGGAGGGGGAGAGGAGGAGCAAAAAGTGAGAAGGATATGCATAGTTAAGACAGTTGCAAGTCACTGGCATGGCTTGGTTGACCCTTAGCTCAGTCTTTGTCCATGGAGGCCTGGCCTGTAGTCTCTGCTCTTGGATATTCCCTTCAAGATGATAAGAAGAAGATATTTCACAGAGGAGCAGTTTGACATTTGTCACAGTTGTGTATCAATGGAATCCTGTCTTTCATGGAGCCCCAGAGGCTTAGGAGAGAATGATCAAAGAAGGGGGTGGAAGGAGGTTGAGGCCTCATGCCTAGCTTTCAGTTAATTCTCAGGCCCACAAAAAGCATCTTTGTGTGCATGCATGCACGCATGCATGTGTGTGTGTGTGTGTGTGTGTGTGTGTGTGTCTGTCTGTCTGTCTGTCTGTCTGCCTGGCTTGGGCACTTTCCCTGAGTTTGTTTGTTTTTTCCCTGTTGAAGGATAGCACACTACCAGTTGAACCACAGCTCCACTTCCAGCTCTCTTGGTTAGTTAATTGAAGATAAGAGTCTCACAGACTTTCCTGCCCATGCTGGCTTTGAACTGTGATTCTCAGATCTCAGTCTCCTGAGTAGCTAGGATTACAGGTGTGGGCCTGGCAACAGAAACATCTTATTAGTTGCCTCTTACAGTTTCTGTCTGTGAACATCTACTCCTTTTGTTTTGAGCCTTCATTGAGGATATATACATATACATACACATATATGTTCCATATACATACATATATATGTGTATGTATATGGAGCACCTATATATGTTTGTATATATGTTCCACACACACACACATATTTGGAGAAGTATGTGGTAGAAAGAAGTCATAACCAGGGTATGAAAACAAGAAACAGGAAGATACTAGGGTCCCACAATCCCCTTATGGCCACATCCTTGGTGAGCAGAGCTACCCTCCAACAATTAAGACCCCCAAAGATGACATGAGCTAAGAATTCAAGCCTCTAATGCATGGGCCTTTGGGAACATTCTAGATATAAGCGATAGCAAAATAGAATCATAGAACATGTGTGTAAGATTGGATAGTGTATTCACACCCATATGTACAGGGATGGGGAGAGGAGGAGAGGATTGACTTTTCAGAAACAGGCTCATGAGACAGTGGGAGCTGGCAAGTCTGAAGTCTGTAAGGTAGGAAGCCTGTGGCTCCCACCTGGTCCTAGCTACTCAGGAGGCTGAGGTCTGAGGATCTCAGTTAGAAGCTAGCCCAGGCAGAAACATTTGTGAGACTCATACCTCCAATGAACTACAAAAGTAAAGCTGAAAATGGAGATGTGACTTAACTGGTAGAGCGCTAGCCTTGAGAAAAATAAATAAATAAATACAAAACTTCAGGGATAGAACCAAGGCCCTGAGCTCAAGCCCCAGGACTGACCAAAATAAATAAATAAATAATACATACAAACCACTGTGATGACCGTGCAAGGTCATTGCTTTCCTTTGGTCACACCTCAGCCTGCATCACACCAGCCATTTCGGAATTCTGTCATCCCAAGTTAGCTTCTGGCTTAGATTTTATATAAATTGAGTAATAATGTGTGCTCTTTGTGACTAGTTTGTTTGAATGTGTGTGTGTGTGTGAGAGAGAGAGAGAGAGAAAGAGACAGAGAGAGAGAGGGAGAGAGAGAGAGAACATTTGTGTTACTTGTGTTTCACTGTGGTGTGTGTTTAGTGCTGATAATATTAAAATAACAACACAGATCCACAAAGCCAGATGGGTAAATTTTAGGCATTTTGGGGGTACTCATCTACGTACTAACTAAAACAAGATATTTTCATTGCTCCAAAAAGTTTCCTCAAGTACCTTTCCAGTTCATATCCTCCAGGTAAAATAGGATGTTTAGACCCCAGGCCTAAAGTCCAGGAATGTGACCACTCACCCTATATGTCAAACAAAGATGAAGGGCGGAGAAAGGAGATTTCTCACATGGCACCCAGGGAAGACAGCCCATCAGGACAACTCCTGCCATCTTCAGAGGCACAGACCTCAGCGGAAAGGTATATACAAAGTTAAAACAGCCCCTGGTTTCAGGTACTGTCTTTGTCCCAGGAGGAATTCCAGAGATGTTATTCTTATTTTGTTACTGGCCTGGGACAGGAACTAGGTGATCTCCTGCTTTGTGCTGTTTGCTTTAAGACACTAAGAAGACATTGCTGGGTTAAGGGGCCATATGCTATCCACACAAGATTGCTTCTCTGTGAATCTGGTCTTGCTTGGAACCCATAGTGATTGCAAAGTTGACTGTAGCAGAGAATAGATCGGGTCAAAGGGCACAGATTCAAAGTTGAGGGATTTTTTTTTTTTACTTCACTCACAGGATCCTAAAACTTCTTTTAAGTTACTTCTTAACACAGGTCATCACTTTCTATTTTGCTTATAATGGTTTTGAGATTTATCCCTGTGTGACACAATTTTGTAGTTTGTTGCCTTTTGTGAGTAGCGTCTGTAATTTGTTCTCCTACAGATGGCCAAGATGTTCGTTTCCATTTGAAAAGGCTATTTGGAATACCAACAAATGAGCCCATGAAATATATTTAGCAGAACAATACTGAAAACTTTCCAAGTCTCCAGGGAAATATGGACAGCTGGGTGATGCAGGCGGTCCAGGTGCATGCAGACACTTGGCCCAGCTGTTGGACTTCCACAGACATCTGGATGGGGAATAAACAGGAGGACTCAGTTGGACTTAGATGCTGTGCCAGTGCTCCCGGGCAGCAGGTCCCAGGCACTTGGCTAACTACCCACTATGCTCGCATGTTAGCTTTCCCTCTGTGGCTTCTGATGCCCAGAATGGATGTAAGCTAGCATCCAGTTTCAAGAAGGCGTCAAGCCATAGCTCTTAGGGGGTGGGGACTGCACAATCCGGGCTCCTCTGCTCTCTTGGTTCTGAGTTGGCCCATGTGGGGAGTCAGTGTGCGAGAGACAGGGGAGCCCAACGTTCATGTGTCCTTCCTGGGTTTTCCCCAGCATCTTGACCTCATCCGTTTGCTGCCATCCCCCGGCTTCCTTTCCCCATGTTTCATATGCTCATTTATTCTTGCTTGTGGTCCCTTCCCACAGTAAGTACAAGAACTTAATTTTCTCTCTTCTCTCTTCTCCTTGGGCCCAAGCTGGTGTTAATAGTCAAACAAGCAGTCCATGTTGCCTCTGATCTCAGAGACCAGGCCTGAGATGCTGGAAGCAGAGAATGTAGGGGTACCACTGGCAGTGAAAGGGTACTGTTGATATTTCATGAGGCCCGAACAAGCTGTCTGGGTTATTTGATTTCAAAGCTCTCTAGAATTACTCTTAGGAAAACTGTAATTCAGCATAATTCTGGTTCCCTCACTTTTTCCAACTATTCAAATGAAGGTCAGTGTAACAGTTCTGTCTGCTGCCATTAACTGTTCAGGACTTAGAAGCTAAATAAACAGTCTGGGCTGACTGAGTTCAATGCAGTCCCAAATAGATCATCTGAAATCTGGAACCCAGCAAAATTCTGGGGCTTTTAGATTGTCCAACTCATTGAACTAAACATAAACTTTGGAGTCTATTCAGTTAATATTAACAGTTGGGGATTTAAAAGCTGTGGTCCAATGAAGCCTACACTAGCATTTGGGGAATATTGAATTCAATGATGTCCTGAGTGGCTCTTATGAAAACCGCAACCCAGCATAATCTGGTGTTTTCAGTTTTGTGAACACCTCCAACTAAATGTAAATGTAAGAGTTCATCTGACCATCATTAACTTTTTAGGATGTAGAAGTTGAAATTATTAAGACTACTTAAATAAGCATGGGCCTATGAGTTCAATGTGGTTCAGAACTGCTCATATGAAAACCAGAACCCAGAGAAACTCTGATGCAGTGCAGCTATGCCACATCCTGTAGATCACAGGCACTTGCCTGGGTAGTACCAGGAAAATCACCAGAGGCTTAAACACTTGTGGGTTTTTTTCTTACACCTTAATGTAGAGAAGGAAGTCCAGGGCTAACCTTAGCTTCTCCAAGAGTAAGTCTATGGACATGATCTGCCTATTTCCTTCTTGTGCCATCATGAAAAGGGCAAAACCAAGTCTCAGTAGCTTCCAGATGGGTGAGATGTGAGAGTCCCAAACCTTGAAGACCCTAGTAATCATTCTGTACATCAGCACGGAGCTGGTATTTAGCAAGTATTTCCTAAATTGTCAATTCACGCATGCTTCCTTCTAAGATTGTATGGGGTTTTACAACCTCACTTCTTTCTTCAGGAAAAAAAATTCTGGGCTTTCTATAGGGAGCTGCCATGCCTCTGTCCATTTTTCTTCAAGAGACAAGCACATTTTTAATTTTAATCAAACAACAACCAGCACCACCTCCAAAATAACAAGTTCTGTTTCACCTTCACACCCTGAAGCTCCAGAGGGGAAAGTGTACTCTATTACAGGTGGAATCTCACTCCCAAGAATTGAGCTTCATTTCCAAACTGTGGATTAATTATCTGGAAGAGAACCTGTAGTTGCAGGGGCCAGCAGATTAATTCTCTTTTTCTTTCTTCTTAAGGGTACAGCCAAACAACCGCTGCCAGTAACACAGCACTACCCCTTGTCTGCAGGATGTTTTGTTCACAAAGAAACATGAAAACAAAATGATATTTGAAGGGCAGTTTACTAGACACCATGTTAACTGTACCTCAAAAGCTTTGAGGTAATTTCTATTGAATTCAGAGGAAAATGGGACGGTGTAATTGGCCACAAAATGAAGGCACACCGTCTGATTGCACCTCCATTATCTAACTAACGGCGGTCACTATATGTCTGATTGGGACTAAGGTTAATTATTCTGTTCGTTACACTGCAGGGATGTCAAGCTAAGTTGTTTTGCTCGTCATTTGACTTAACTGGATCGCTGACCTTTTCCCTTTAAGTTATGGCAGCCATTTTGTTGTGCCTTAGATTTTTCTTATACTTCGTTTTCCATTTTCCATGGATTGTATCTTGACATTTCCTATAAGATAATGCTCTTATTCTGCACAGAGATCAGTGTCTCTATCATCTGATATTAGAATCATTCAGAGATAACATGCAGAACTTCTAGTTGGGATGGGAAAGAATATCCAGAATGATGACTATACATTGATGAGGTCATGGTCCAAAGTCAATGTAACATAAGGTCTCTAAGGAACATTTATTTATAAGGTGTTAGCAATTCCAGATTTTTTTTAAACTGGAGTTATTTCTCACTGAAAGGTTCTGGATGAGCTGATTTGTGTCCAATACCTTGTCTTCCTGACAGTCGTGTGTGTGTGTGTGTGTGTGTGTGTGTGTGTGTGTGTGAGGTTGTAAGGTGTTTCAGCTGGTGAAGGAGTTCAGATAGTGTTTTCTTGCTATAAATGGTCTGCTTGTTGTATTCACTAGTAATTTTGGCTAGTATGGTCCCTCAGTCAGTGTTTTGACCTAGTAACCCAGTGAGCTATTCACTTTGGGAAGCAACATGGTGTAGTGATGACATTTATGGGTTTAGGAATCAGGCAAGGCTGGATTTGATTCTGGGTGCTGTGGTTAGGTCACTGAGTGGTGGTCCTGATTAGGTGTCATTCTAGATTCTTGGTGTCATGAATAAAGAATTGAATGAAATGCTCATGACTAGTGAGATGAGTACAGGTTTCTTGAAGTGATTGTAGAGAGAGTAAAATAGGAATACATTCCATGGTATGGGAGCAGGCCTGAGAAAGAATGCTTCAAACCCTGTTGGAGTGGTATCTGGAACAATCTATGGCAGAATTGTATTGACCAGAAAGACAGCGGGCTCCTCACACAAAAGGAATTCTTCATAATGGACAAGTTGTGTGTGTGTGTGTGTGTGTGTGTGTGTGTGTGTGTGTGTGTGTGTGTGTGTGTTTATACTGATTGAACATTAGATACCGTTATAAAAGAACTGTGTGGAAACAGAAAGCTCCAGTAACTTTTGGTCATGTTTTGTATGGAGTGACAGAATGAAAGAGGCTGTTTCTGAGGGGAGAGCCACAGCTCATTGCCTTCTCAAAAGGTGAGGAGACTTTTCTACTAAGCACATCAAATGAGTAGAAGTAAAACTGTGATGAGAATTCTAGTTTCTACACTCTAAGTTGGCTCTTCATCCACATGAATAAAATGTGTATCAAATCCACGATGCCTTTTTAAATGGTTAAATTGTTTTTTGTTGTTGTGGTGGTGTCAGTATCAGGGCTTGAACTGAGTGAGGGCCTTGCACTCTCTCTTAGCTTTTTCTGTTCAAGGTTGGTGCTTTACCATTTGAGTCACATTTCTACTTCTGACATTTTGCTGATTAATTAGAGATACAAGTCTCTTGAATTTGTCTGTCTGGACTGGCTTTGAACCACAATCCTTAGATCTCAGCCTTCTGAGGAGCTAGGATTACAGATCTGAGCCACCAGAACCTGATACTTGTTTTGTTTTTAATGTGTGTGTGTGTGTGTGTGTGTGTGTGTGTGTAAGTACTGAAAGTTGAACTCAGGATCTTTCATTCTTGCTTAACTTTTTGGCTTTAGTTTGGTGTTTTATCATTTGAGCCATATGTCTGGCATTTTTGTGGTTAATTAGACATATGAATTCTCAAATTTGTCTGCCTGGGCTGGCTTCACACTGGGATCCTCAGATCTCAGCCTTCTGAGTAGCTAAGAAAACAGGTGTAAGCCTCTACTACCACATTCATTAAATAGTTTTAAGACAATTAACCCAAAATTCAGATAATATTATCTAAGGAGAAGGTAAGTATACTTTATAGGACACTGTGGGAGTAATTGCTCCAGGTACATTTTTTTTGGTTGAGTTCAGACTAATCAACATGGTTCAGAAGGAAGAATTTATAACAGTATGTCAAAATGTGGTAGATCTACATTAATGCATGTTGTAAACTGAAATCTGCCTCCCAAAATTCAAATACTGAAGTCCTACCAGTATCTAAGAATGTGATTGTGTTTGCAGATTGGGTTTGAAAGAGGTATTAAGTTAAAATGGGGTCATAAGAGTGTGTTCTAGACTAGAGTTGGTGGCTCAGGCCTATAATCCTAGCTACTCAGGGGCTGAGATCTGAGGATCATTGTTTCAAGCCAGCCCAGGCAGTAAAGTCTGTGAGACTCATATGTACAATTAAGCACCAAAAAAGCCAGAAGTGGAGCTATGGCTAAAGTAGCTGAAGTGCTAGCATTGAGCTGAAAAGATCAGAGACAGCACCCAGGCCCTGAGTTCAAGCCCCAGGACTGGGGTGCATGTGCACATACATTACACACACACACAAGAGTGGATCCTTACTTGTTGAAGTACTTACTTGGGGTGTGTGTGTGTGTGTGTGTGTGTGTGTGTGTGTGTGTGTGTGTGTGTGTGTGTGTGTGTGATATGTAGGTCAGGGTCTTGAACTCAGGGGCCTGGGCACTATCTCTGAACTTTTTTGCTCAAGGTTGGTGCTCCACCACTTGAGCCAGAGCTCCAATTTTTGGTGGTGAATTGGGAAGGCAAATCATCCAGAGTTGCATGGCAAGAATTCTCTGGAGAAGCAGCTGGCACAGAGCTGGGTGGTGATTGGGACACCGTCAAGATAAGGACCTGCTCGAGGTATTAAGAGCATCATCCATCCCAGAATTCCTATGTGCTGGCCACACCCCCTTGCTCTTCTGAAAGTCACCCCTCTCCTAAGCCTATGTTCCTCAGGATCATTGTCGGTCTTCATTTCTGAGAAAAATTCCAAGAAAAGATTTGGTGGGATGAATTGCCACCATTGGTCCTCGGATGGTCACTGATGCTGGATCCTTATCATCTCCCTCTCCCCACCCCCAGCAATCCTAGACTGTCAGTACATAACACTAATCTATGTGGCTTGTGGCTTATCTGATGGAGTCAACCACGTATTCACCTGTGAGATCCCCTGAGTCACAGCCTTCATAGGCCATCATTGCTGTAGTTTCCCAGCTATAGCTAAAATTGGGCATGGGCAATCCCCGCTCATGGGAGGAGACTACTTCTCACGACAGATTTCTTCCAGATTCCATTCTGTATATCAGATTTATATTCTCATGATAATGAGAATCATTTAGTCCTGACAGTATGCTAACATTTGGGGGGAATCTGCTGGGTTATTAGTACAAACAACCTAAAACTACCAAGAGGGAAGCAGTAGCTTTAAATTTAGTAATGTTCTTACTCTGTTCCCCCTTTGGGACTATAATACTCAGACCCACAGAGATAAAAAGGCAAGAATAAGTATACATTTCCAAAGTCCTATTCAGTATGGGTTCTTCTAGGCTAGCCTTTTGTTTTCTGGAATGCTATACTTTAGTTGTTAATTTCAGAACATATACCAGCCATTGGTTTAAGGTCTATACATTGAAGTTTTGTTCTCCATCACTGGGGGAGGTGTTAGCTGTACTCGGGTGTGGGCATTGTACTTCCAATAAATTGTCCACAGGGGTAGATGAATGAAGAGGAGAAGATGGGGGGAGAATTTCATGTATATTCTATAAAACTGAGAAAAGTAGGGGCTTGGAAGGTGGCTCAGTGGTAGAGTGCTTGCTGTACATGCATGAGGCCCTGGGGTTGATTCCTCAGCACCACATAAGCAAAAAGAAAAAAGCCCAGGCCCAGAGTTCAGGCCCCACGACCGGACCCCTGACCCCCCCAAAAGAAAACAATAAAAATAATGTTTAAAAAACTGAGAAAAGGGATGGAAGGGATTGGTTGGGAGGGATGGTTGAGAATGTTGAAAGAGGTGACCTTGATTAAGATATATTATATTAATAAGATACTTTATTAAATGGCAACTTATTTGTACAACTACTTTTTTTTTTAAGTATTAAATAAAAGAAGCCATCCCAGTACTGTTGGAGGTCAGCAACTTGCGGATGGTGCTGTATGTGACAAGGCCAGTGGGTGCCATGGCTGTTATCTTTCAACTCCTCCTCCGTGCTGTAGTCCTTTGGTCTGAGATGGTGTCCTGTGGGACTGTGTTTTTGGGAGATTGGCCATTGAGCAATGACATTAACTGAGCAATTATATGGAAGAAAGGCAAATCCATACCTAGTCAGAAAGAACCATATTTGTCAGGCGCCAGTGGTTCACGCCTGTAATCCTAGCCACTCAGGAGGCTGAGATCTGAGGATTGCGGTTCAAAGCCATCCTGGGCAGGAAAAGCCGTGAAACTCTTATATCCTATAAACCAGAAAACCGGAAGTGGTATGGTAGCACACATGGTAGAGAGCTAGCCTTGGGCTGAAGAGCTGAGGGACAGAGTTCAAGCCCTATGACTGACAAAAAAGGAAAAAGAAAAAGAAGAAAAAAGAAAAAAAAAAAACATTTCTTCTCCCAGGCTGAAGGAATTTCTTGTAATCAACCTGCCACCAAGTAGCTGATGGACTCCTTTGAAGCAATAGTGCCCTGTCACTATTACTGTTCATAATCAATACGTGATGTTTTGGCTGCTATCATCCAAACATTCTTCATTTCTTGAGGAAGCTCTGAAAAATAGCGAAAGGCTGCTTTGCAACTTCCTGTACAGAAGCCAAAGGAGATGAATTCTATATCGGCTCTGCCTTAGCAGCTAGACTGGCTAGCCAGAACCCTTCCAAGTTCTTAATTTTCAAGACAGGATCAATCAGCTATCATCACTATATATGTAAACAGAGTGAAATTTCCAGCATACAGTCTAAGAGAATCCTGAAGTGCAACTACAGCAAGAACAGCCAGCCAGCACTAGGTAACCATGTCAACCACAGAAAGTAACCACAGAACCACAGGAGATAACCATAGCAATCACAGCAGGTAACCATGACAACCATAGTGGTAACCATGGCAACCGGTGTGGGTAACATGGTGATAGCAGTGGTGATAATGTTCTAAGTGTTCATTCATGTGAAAAGGTTTTGGCTTCGCTGTGCATCTTTTTATTGTTGTGGTTAAGTAGATGTACAGAGGGATTACAATTCCATAAGTCAGGTTATGAATACAATACATCATGGTAAATATCATCCCTTTCTTCATTCTACCTGATTTTCTCCCTTCTGTCCCTATCCTCAAGTTATGTAGCTCATTTTTATGTAATATACATTAAAGATAATGACTACATTTTGAATTTGCTTCTTTGGTTTGATTTGGGTACCTAAATCTCTGATCTTCTCTCTGTGAAGTTCCAATGATTTGTCTTATTGTGTTGTTTAGAGTCAGCTTCTGTTTATACAATGAATAATCTGTGCTAATAATATGACTCTTGTTAGCATGAATCACATACGTGGCTAGATAGGGAGCATCAAGTCGCTGATGCATGAAGACATAAACCTTGTGAAGATGGGTTCCTGGGAAAGCTAGAGTAATCCAGTGAATCCATGGGACAAGTGTTCACAAAAGCTCAGCAGCTGGGGGAAGGCCTGATTCACAGAGAATGACTTGAGCTATGCTCAAGGCTGTGGATATAGTTATTAGAGTAATCAAACATCCTATAACAATATTTCCCCTGATTGATTTTTGTTTTTGTTTCTTTTTTTTGATGAATTCTCAAGACTAACATCCGGATAATATGAGTAACCAGCTATCATTGCTGAGTACTACCTGTCTTCCCATACAATGGGACAGTGTGAAAGGAGAAGTTATCATATCTGACTAGTACATTCAGAAATCATAATTTTTTGTTTTTGTATTTGCTGGAACAATAGTTTCCTTAAGACAAAAGAATTTACTTCCACTCTATTCTGAAATCACTCTCCTTTTCGACATTTGTGTTGTAACTCCTTCCTAGAACCTAAAATCAAGTTCAGAACGATGAGTTTTTTTTTTATTGTGAAAATACTGTACAGAGGGGTTACAATTACATGGGCAAGATAATGAGTATATTTCTTATCAAGCATTGTAGCCTCCTCTTTTGTTTCCCCTTCCCATCCCTTCCCATCCTCCCTCCCCCCACCCAATCTTCCCCACTCCCTCCCCCATCAAAGTTGTAAAGTTCGTTTTCGACATAACGACTTGTACATTTCATTGTTTCAGTGGGTCCATCTGTATCCCTATTTAAACGATTTGTTTTTCCCCTTCCCCTCCACAAATTATACCGACATCAAATACAGTGAAAGCAGGGGTTATACTGTGTGTGTGTGTGGGGGGGACATACAAAGCAACAAAGAAATAATCTTATAAATGTGTTAGAAACAATCGCATGAAAGAAAAAAAAAAACATTTGAATACATGTCTTAGGGTTCATTTCCCTAACATCACCTTTTCTGCTTGACTCAGACATATACTAGATATTGCAAATAAGGGAAACCATGGGACCTATGTTTCTTTGGGCCTGGCTTACTTCACGTAATATAATTTTTTCCAAGTCTTTCCATTTCCTAACAATGTCATTCTTTCTGATGGAAGCATAGAATTCCATTGTGTATATATAGCACATTTTCTTGATCCATTCATCTACTGAAGGGCATCTGGGTTGGTTCCATATCTTAGCTATAGTAAATAGTGCTGCAATAAACATAGTCATGCTGGTAACTTTAGTGTGGTCTTGTTTGTAAACATTTGGGTAAATGCCCAAAAGATGACGACTTTTAAAAAAGTGAAATAAAACAGGGCAAAGTACAGTTGAGTACTGATGGCTCAGACTTGTCACCCTCACTACTTAGGAGGCTGCGATCTGATGATCACACTTCAAAGCTAGCTCAAGCAGGAAAGTTTGTGAAACTCTTAGCTCCAAAAGCCAGAAGTGGAGGTGTGACTCAAGTGGTAGAGCACCAGCCTAAGAAATACTATCCTGAGTTCAAGCCCAGTACTGGCACACACACATGCACATACACACACGCAAATAGAAATGATCATAATAAATGCTTATCTCTCTTTAACTTGGGGTTCACAATGATACTGATGGTAAGCTACGATCCCAACCTTTTTTTTTCACATAGACTTTGCTAACTGTCACAGATATTGTGTTACATGTGTAGTCTCAACTATTCTGCAAACTGGTCTCTCTCTCTCTCTCCCCCCCCCCCCCACTGACTCCCTTCTTTTCTCTCTGAGACATTAAAACTAAAAGACTCTAAGCAATTTCTGTACATGGATAGGATTGAGGTCTTAAGACTGAGAAAAATAGAAGTCTTCATGTGGCGCTCTAGGAAGTTGGCTTTAGGCTGATTTCAGATAAAAATAAATAGAAATAAAATGTGTCACAATCTCTGTGTTCAGCCTGGCTCAGACTGCAGCAGATGCAATAGCTAGCATTAGTGGGGGCACTGGTAACTTTGACCTTTACACCGGAAGGAAACACAAAGGCTACCCTCTAACCTGTGGAGATGTGATCTCTCAGCCCTTCTGATCGATCCATTTGTAGTTGTCTTTGTTGCTGTTGGTGGTGGTCATGGGGCTTGAACATGGGGCCTGGGTGCTGTCCCTGAGCTCGTTTGCTCAAGGTTAGCTCTCTACCATTTTGAGCTACCCCCCTACTTCCTGTTTTCTGGTGGTTAAGTGGAGATCAGAGTGACATAGATTTTTCTGCCTGGTCTGGCTTTGTACTGCAATCCTCATATCTCAGCCTCCTGAGTAGTTGGGATTACGGGCATGAGCCACCAGTGTCTGGCTTCATTTCTCATTTGTAGGAAAAGAAGACATTCCTGTTCTAATGTTTAGAACCTAACAAACTGCATACATATTTTTGATACTTTTATATTTCCCTAGGTGACTATCAGAAATTGTCCTCACCATGGTAACCACAGTACGGGCTCTGGAAAATGCCATTTCTGATTGTGTTGTGCTGAGCTGAGCATCAAAGGAAAATGATATGAAAAAGGGAGTGTGTCAGATCAATTCTTCAAAAAATTATCTTTTTAATATACTATTTAATTCATCTCAGTGTTTCCAACATTTTGAATGGCAAAGGAAAATCATGCTTTCCCCATGAAATAAATGAGTGTGTGTGTGTGTCTGTGTGTGTGTGTGTGTGTGTGTGTGTGTGTGTGTGTGTGAATACTGAGGGTTAAACTCAGGGACTAGACTTTCTCCTTTAGCTTTTTTGCTCGTCTGTCTCTCTACCTCTTGAACCATGCCTCTACGTCTGGTTTTTTGGCCCTTTATTGGAGATAAGATTCTCTCAGGTTTGTCTAGTCTGGCTTTAAATCACTATCCCAGATCTCAGCTTCCTGAGTAGCTAGGATTATAGGTGCAAGCCACCAGCACCTAGATTTAATTAATGTTTTTACGATCTTTAGTAGTTGTACAAAGGGGGTTCAATTCAACCTGTCAATTTGTGAATAGAGTGTATCTTGATCAATGTTACCCCTTCCACTGTTTCTCTTCATCTCTCCCAACCACACCCAACTCTTCAATTTACCTGGTTCTACGTTCACATATGCACATTGAATACTGTGACTATATTTGTACACCTTTCCAGAGTGAATGAATTCTTAAATGAAGTGAGGGTTTAGGAAAGCATGAGAGAGTGAGAACTGGTTTTGCTGTCCAGTTGTTGGTGGCCATTTCTTCTTTGTTGAGGAGAGCAAGGAGTTTGCTATTGAACTGGAGCTCAGCTACCTGAGTTCCTGAGAGCAGGAAAGCAATCTTGTGGAAAGGAAATGAGGTACAGCCTCTGGATGAAATAAACACATTACAAACTGGGTTGGTGTTTTGCCTCTTTATTCCTAGGTCTGTTGTCTTTTATCTGTCATTTCTTATGGTTTTATCAGTTATTTTAAATTGCTGGTGAGGCTCTGTGAGAGTGTTCTTATTCAGAGTTCCTTCTCAAGTGTGTTGGGTATCTTAAGGTTACAACTTAAGCAGGGATTTGAGGCTTAGATGGGTTTGGACATGGTTGCATCTTTGGGCTGGGGATTATAGACACAAAGGAGGCCAAGAAAATAGGCATCTGCTGGCACCTGGTAGCTCATGCCTATAATCCTAGCTACTCAAGAGGCGGAGATCTGATGATCAAAGTTTGAAGATATTCCAGGCAGGAAAGCCCTCCAAATTCTTACCTCCAATTAAACAGCAAAAAGCTAGAAATGAAGCTGTGGCTCAAATGGTAAGAGTGCTAACATTGAGCACAAAAAGTCAGGGACAGTGCCCAGGCCCTGAGTTCAAGCCAGAGGACAGAAGTAGAAGAAGGAAAGAAGGAGGAGGAGGTGGAGGAAGAGGAAGAGGTAGAGGAGGAGGAGAAGGAGGAGAAGGAGGAGGAGGAGGGGGAGGAGGAGGAGGAAGGAAGGAAATAGGCATTGATGCAAATTAGAAACACTCATTTCCCCCTTGATACTCACATCTTGAAAAATACCAGAACTGCCATTGCTACCCTTGTCAGATCAGCTCCTCATCCCTTCCTGCCTCCCCAAACACACCCTGTCACTTTAAGAGAGATAATCTGTGACTGAGGGCCATACCAGGTGTTGGTACATCTGCCCAACACAGAAGCTGTTTAAAAAGTCACTCATCCTGTGACTCCAGGTATGATTGCTCTCCCACCTCAGCTCCTTCTTTGCACAAATAGCCCCTTCCCTTGGGAAACAAACCACCCCTGACCCCTTCTGCCTTGCCTGACTTCACTTTTCTGTCTGATGGAGAGGGACTCTAGTTGTGAGGGAGGTGCGCCATTTTCTCCTCAGCTGAGCTGAGCCAGACTTGGATTCCCGTCTCAGGTTTCCATTCCAAATAAAGCCTGTTGGTTTGTTGAGGTCACATTTCTGCTCATTCTCTTTTCTTACAGGCATCTGCACTCTTGAAGCTTTCTCCTCATGGCAGCTGAAGTTGAGTACCAAACAGAGCCTCCAAGTCATTGATGTTAGAGCTGCTACAAAAGCAAAAGCAGGTATTAGACCCAGAGCAGCTCCCAGGTCATCCACAGGCCCATGTAAGGAGTCCATGTTTTTCAGCACAAGCAGCTTTTAAGCACCTCTTGCAAGCCATGCCCATCCCATTCACCTTCTTACACCCTAGGAAGCAACTAGGCACCCCAACTGGAGCCCAATCTGAGTCTGAAGATGACCCCACAAAACAGATGGTTCTACTCACCCTCCTGCTGCCTTGGGAAGTCCCTCCTCTCCCCAACTTTGTTCTAGAATGTGGCTGGACAGTCTTCCTGAACAGCAGTCCCACCCTGGTTCAGGAAAACAGATTAGTGGTCCAATCTACCCAAACAAGACCCCAGAGGGCAGCCAGGCATTTTTTACTAAGTGGCTCAGTCTGCCAGATTTCTTAAAAGTCTCCCTCCATCTCCACCCCCCCACCTCTGTCACACACACACACACACACACACACACACACACACACACACAACACACACACACACACACACACACACACACACACACACACACACACACACACACACACACACACACACCCTGCCCCAGCCAGCCCCATTCATCCTCCACCAGTCCCAGGAAGCAACTGAAAAACCTGTTTGGCACAGCTCAGTCCACTGAGTCCTGAGCAGATGCTCAGCCTTGCCTGCTCACCCACATTACCCTCCAGGAGCCTTGTGAAGTCGTGCCTGTAACTCCTGGGCACTGACAGATCCTCTATCTGGACTCACTGGTGTGGTCTAGCCTCATGAGGCCTTCAGATGCTGATGCCTTGCAACTGGACAAGCTGTATACCATCACCTAGACCCACTGGGATCTCAGAACCTCATGGATGTTCTATCTCTGCTGGTAGTACACTTCACTGCTAGCAAGCCTGCCCATCCCAAAGGAGCTGAATTTCAATCTGTGCAACACCATAATCCCTGTAGGTCACTTAGACTCCCACATACATGGCCAATGTTGACTTTCTGAGGAAGCTACATGGACATGACACCAAATTATCCACCTGGAACAAAACCAAACAGCATCTGCAACTAACCCCGCAGACACATTGTCAGCAGAAAGCCTTTTACTATGAGAGCTATCCTAGGAAACAGGTAGGGGCAACCAAATGCAGAAATGGAAATACCAGGTACAAAAAGTATGAATAAACAAAGAACACTGATTCCCTTCAAAGAAACACAATAACTCTCTAGTAACCAGATTCAAAGAGAAGGAAATCAATAAATTGCCTTACAATTAGAAAACAAAAATTATTCTTTTTAGTACTAGGGCTCAAAATTAGTGCTATCCTCATGGTGAGCAAATGATTCACCACGGAACTACAGCTGTAGCCCCAGAAGATGACTTAAAGAAAACTAAATGGAATTCAAGAGAACATAGACAAAGGATTCAATAAAAATCAGAAAGGTATTCATACACTGGCAGGAATGACATTGATCCAGATGCGCTGTACCTAAAATTGGACTTGTTACATTTCAATGAACATCTCTTTGTGCAACTATTTAAAATATAAAAAAAGATATTCATGCTATATGAATGAAAAAGCCAACAGAGATTACAAAATGTAAGCAAGAAGAAAAGTAAGGCTAAAAAACTCAATAAATGAAATTAAAAAAACAATAAAAAGCCTGAGCAGAATTGATCTGGCAAAAGAATGAATTTCTAAACTTGAAGACAGGTCTTTTGCAATAAGGAAGCTCAATTAGAAAAATATTTAAAGATATGGACATAGACAATAACTTTCCAGTAGGTCTCCAACTGTCAAGAAATAAATGCTAGAACTGACAAATGAGACTACATCAAATTAAAAAGCTTCAGCACAGAATGGGAGAAAATCTTTGCAAATAATGCATTAAACAAAGGATTACTATCCTGAATATATTAGGAGCTCAAAAAATTAAATACCAACCCCCTCCAATTAATGAAGTAATGAATTGAGCAGACAGCTCTCAAAAGAAGAAGAAATGACAAACATGTGAAGAAATATTCAACATCCTTAGCTATAAAGGAATGTAAGTCAAAATGACAATTAGATTTCATCTCACCCCAATCAAACCCCAATCATTAAGAAAACCCACAAGAAATGCCAGTAAGGAATCAGCCTTTGACAGTGGAATCCTCATACACCCTCATACATGTCAGTCAACATACACTGAAATACACTGGTACACTCATGTTTACAGCAGCACAATTTACAGTAGCCAAGCTATGGAATAATCTAAGGGACCCAACAACTGATAACTGGATAGGGTCCATAGATACAAAGAAGAGTGAAATTATGTTATTTGCAGGAAGATGGACAAACTGGAGACAAAACAAAAGAAGCTCAGAAAGATAGATATCATTTGTTTTACTCATATGTGAAATCTACACTAGCTTTCTGTGTGTGTGTGTGTATGTGTGTGTGTGTTGTAAAAATAGCATAGTAAGCAGGTGCCAGTGGCTCACTCCAATAAGCCTAGCTACTCAGAAGGCTGAGATCTGAGGATCAAGTTTCCAAGCCAGTCTGAACAGGAAAGTCCTTATCTCCAATTAATCATTAGAACTTCAGACTCAGAGCTGTAGCATAAGTGGCAGAGCATTAGCTCAGGGACAACTCCCAGTCCCTGAGTTCAAGTCCCAGGATGGGTACCAAAAAACCCATAGTGAAACACACTAAAAATGTTTAAAAAGCAGGCAGGAGGACAAGGAGATTAGGAATGAGTAATATAGACAGGGTAAATAAAAAGTAAAAACAAATAATACCCCTAACTTCTTCTTTTCTTCAAAAGAATGAATCACAAGGTTTTAAAGAACATATATGTAACTAATCTGTTTTTTAAAAGTTGTGGCAAACAAGCCAGGTGCTGGTGGCTCACTCTTGTGAGCTGAGATCTGAGGATTGAGGTTTGAAGCCAACTCAGGCAGGAAAGTCCATGAGACTATCTCCAATTGATGATCAAAAAGTCAGAAGTAGAGCTCTGGCTCAGGTTGTAGAGCACCAGCCTTGAGTGAAAAAGCTAAGGGACAGAACCCTAGCCCTGAGTTCAGTCCTAGTACTTGGGCGCGCACACACACACAAATTGTGGCCAAAAACACATAATATAAAATTTCCCATCTTCACCATTTTTCCATGGGATAGTTCAGTAGTGTTAATTACATTTCCATTTGATGCAAGCAACTTTTCACCTTATAAAAAGAGAAAGTCAAGACCTGCTAATTAACTGCTTTCTATTTCTCTTTTCTATAAGTACTGACCACTACCTCATACTTTCAGTCTAATGAACTTAATACTTACGATACTTCTTATAATTACAACCATATGCTATTTACCTCTGTGAGAATGGCTTATTTCTTTTTTTTTATTGTGAAAATACTGTACAGAAGGGTTACAATTACATGGGCAAGATAATGAGTACATTTCTTATCAAGCATTGTAGCCTCCACCTTTGTATTTCTTATGATGATGGTTTAAAGCCAGCCCCTGGAGAGGAGTCTACTGCACTCTTATCTCAAAATATCTAACAAAAATCAGGGCTAGAGGTGTTAGAGTGTTAGAGTAGCCATATAGCAAGTACAAGGCCCTGAGTTCAAGTCCCAGTACCACAAAAAGGGAAAAGAAGGGTAAGCATATTTGCACGTCTGAATTTCTATACATTAGCTGTTGAAACTGTTGAAATCTGCCAAAGAAGAGTAAAATGAGGGCTGGGAAGGTGGCTCAGTGGTAGAGCACTTGCCTTGCATGCCTGAGGCCCTGGGTTCGATTCCTCAGCACCACATAAGCAGGAAAAAAAAAGCCGGAAGTGGCATTGTGGCTTAAGTGGTAGAGCACTAGCCTTGAGCTGAAGAGCTGAGGGACAGCACCCAGGCCCAGAGTTCAGGCCCCACGACCGGACCCCACCCCCCCCCAAAAAAAGTCAAATGAGCCACAATGTTTTTCATGAAGAATTCTTTTTCTACATATTGTTTCCTGTTGACAATGGGATTAAGGTCAGGTTTGTCTTGACAAAATCTCTAAGTCATACACAAAGCAAATAATAGTTGATCAAGAAGAAATAAACCTCAGTATTTCTACAATAAAGGATAATAAATGGAAAAACATAAAAAAACAAGTTCCATAGATTTAATCTGGGGAAAAAATAGAGTAGTTTATAGTAGCTATCAATCCAGGTTCCAACAGCTATCATCTCCCCATTCTCTATAGAGTCTGCTCTCTAATCTGACATTATTATTTTTTTGAGGCCAAAATCTAAGTATAAAAAATGTTCTACTATAGCTGGGTCACTGAGCTCACACCTGCAATCGGAAGGCTGATTCTTTTGCTATTCGGAAGGCTGGGATCTGAGGATCCCAGCAATTGCTTGCAATTAGTCCCAAGGTATAATAAGAACTTCCTCATTGCTCAGTCAGGGAGGGGGCAAACTCCAGTGCTGGGATTGCAAAGTGGCCCAGCCCAGGTAAATTGGATATCAGATGATTTTCAACATTCCATACTTTAAACATGTGCTTGTTTGTCCATGGAGGAACTTCATAAATCAGTAAATTTTTCTACATTTATGAAACCGCTCTTTACAATTTACCAGTCATTGCAAAGGATGCATATCTCAATTGCTTATATTCTCATGTTATTCTTTTTAAAAAAATCAATGTAGCTTGGCACCAGTGGTTCATGCCTATTGTTAGGTTTTTAAAAAGAGGTTGCCAAGTAAGAACCACACCATGCATGTGGTATTCAGGTAAGGGGTAGGTTTATTCATCAATCCAGCTGGCACCAGGCCATGTTAGCACTCCATGCAGCTGGGAAAGGCCTGGGAAAGAGGGGTATCTGGCCCTGGGCTAGGCCTTATCTAGGGCAGGGGTGGAGAAAGGTGTGGCCTCTTCCAGGTGTGCCAGTTGCCTGGGTAACTCAGCTACTGGGTGGAGACTTTGCTGTGAGGAGGGTGGAGTCTGCTCACCATCGAGGAGTGGACCTTACACCTATAATCCTAGATGCTCAAGAAACTGAGATCTGAAGACTGAGGTTCAAAGCCAGGCTAGTCAGAAAAGTCTGTGAAGCTCTCCTTTCCAATTAAAAGCAAAAAGCCAGACTAGAGTCATGGCTCAAGTGGTTGAGCTCTAGCCATGAGTAACAAAGCTAAGTATGAGTTCCAGGCTCTGAGTTCAAGCTCTTAATGGCACACACACACACACACACACACACACAAATGTTACACTGTTCTCACTAGGTGTAGCTCATTGAGAACAGTGTATAGTGTGTGCCTTTCATGCACAAGACCCTTTCATGCACCACCACTGGAAAAAAAATCACCAGGGAAACAGAAAAGAGAGGGTACGAGGAAAGAGAAGACGTTAAAAAAAAATAAACAGGGAAACAAGAAAGGACAATAAACAAGGGGGAAAGAGTTATGCTGATTAAAGATTTACTATTCCTGGGTTCCCAGAAGCCGGATAAGTTTCAGGAATAAAAACTTCTTTGAGAGCCTCTGGTGGTTTCATTTCCTTCTAATTGATAGGATCTTTCTCAAATTAGTAGGCAATTTGATTGGCTATGCAGTCATGTTCTGATTCTCTTAGATTCCTGAATTATATAACAGCCAAGTAAAGAAAATAATCAATGAGAGTGTAATGTTTTTCTACAGATTTTGATAAGGATTTTCAAACATGAAAGAAAAAACCCCAATCTTGGGCTGGGAAGGTGGCTCAGTGGTAGAGTGCTTGCCTTGCATGCCAGAGGCCCTGGGTTCGATTCCTCGCACCACATAAGAAAAAAAAGCCGCAAGTGGCGCTGTGGCTCAAGTGGTAGAGTGCTAGCCTTGAGCTGAAGAGCTGAGGGGCAGCGCCCAGGCCCAGAGTTCAGGCCCCACGACCGGACCCCCCCCCAAAAAAAAAGAAAAAGAAAAAGAAAAAACCCCAATCTGGTAGAAGTAAAGTTGACACTAGAAAAGTGAATGAATTTCAAAGCATTATTAAAACCGTGTATTTAGACAACAGACCCAAAGCCCAGGAGTCCCAAGTTAGGTCTGGCCATTCAGCCCCATATGCCAAGTAAAGAGCCATGGTGAAGGGCAGAGAAAGGAAATTTTTCCCATGCAACCGTGGAAGACAGCCTTTCAGGACATCCCACCCGTCTCCAGAGGCACAGACATGGGCTGACATAGGGAGAACTGGGTAGGGAGGAGATAGGAATGTGCGGTTCACAGGCATAAGCCTGCTGACCGATGGCTCAGTCTTTATGCCTGGAGGAGTTCCAGAGAAGATAATATCACTTTCTTCCGAGTTTCTTCTGAGTTTTTGACTGTTTGCTTTAAGATAACAATGAGCAGTCCTTGCTTGTTTGAGGGGCAGGGTGCCTTCCTGCAAGATTGCTTATCTGTAAATCTGGTCTTTCTTAGAGCCCTTTGCTAAATTGACTGCAGCAGAGAAAGGCTCAGATCAAAAGGCACAGGTACAGAGCAGGGGAACTTAATTCAGAGGGCCCAGCAAAAACATCTCATGCGTTGTTTCTTACAATTATTTTTTGTTCAGTGGAATGAATCCTATATGTTTTATAGTCACTGGTCCAATGGAATAAAAGGGAATAAAAGGGAATATTGCCCTTTATTCCCCAGGCTGAGTGGTGAGAATGCCCTTGAATTCAGATTACAGAACTGATTATTGCTAGTGCAACTTATAACTTTGCCTTCCAGCTAGACTCGGGTCATGTTTTATGCTATTGGAAACTTTTTTCAATTCAAGAGGTAAAAGAACAGAGTAACTTAATTAATATTGAATACAGGCTGTCATTACCTCTTTATGTTGTTAGTTGTAGGGCTTGAACTCCTGGCTTGGATGCTGTCCCTGAGCTCTTTTGCTCAAGGCTAGTGCTCTATCTCTTTGAGCCACAGTTTTTCTGGTGATTAATTGCAGATAAGAATCTCACTGACTTTCCTGCCTGGGCTGGCTTTGAACACTGATCCTAAGGTCTCATCCTCCTGAGTAGCTAAGATTACAGGTGTAAGACACCAGCACCTGGCTTGTCATTACCTCTTGCATGATCATCCTGATCAGAGAAGAAGCTATTAGAGATATAAACAAAGCTGGGTGTACACATAAGTGCAATGAGTTCCTGCAACAGAAATCATGGGGTCATAGCTACAATGCACAGAAAGACAATTAAGTGCAAGCCCAAGATTATGGAGCAGCCTCAGACCTGGATTCATCCATGCATTCTTGGTGATAATTATATCTAAAATGGGAATAGTAAACCAAGTGACAGTGGCTCATTCTTATAATCCTACCTACTCAGGCAGCTGAGAGGCAAGAATCATGGTTCAAAGCCAACCTGGGCAGGAAAGTCTGTGAGACTGTTGTCTCTTAATTGAGAAGCGTGATATATATAACCAGATAGACCTGTATTTGCCATTTTGTATTAGACCGGTATTTGCCATTTTGTATTTTCTTTAACTTGCCTTTCTGCTTCTGTACACATGCTTGCTAAACCTTGAAGAATGCAGCTGCTATTCTACCCGCCCTTGAACCCCCGACACTCCTGGTTCTGGAGCTGAAATTAATGACCCTCTGGCAGGGAGTACCTGACACATCCCGACCATTTCCCCTGGCCTAGGATCCGAGATAGTGGCTGCCTGGCAACCACTTCCCCCGGGGTCGGGGTCAGAGATAGTGGCCATCTGGCAACCACTTCTCCTAAATTACCCTAGAAGTACCCTCTAATTAGTTTAGAGCACAATAGCTCGCTAGCCTGACCAATTATTAGCCCCAGCCCTTTTCCCGCTTTGTACTGTGTCAATCATCTGCTAGAATTATGATTTAAATTTCCCACGTGGTGTATTGATTCGTTGCCAATACATACTGAGGCCTTACCTCTACCAAAGAACATATAAAAAGAGCTGTACCCCTGTGCTAGGGACCTCTCTCTGCACTCGGCCATCAGTGCACAGAGGGGTCCGTGCTCGAGCTCGTCAATAAACGACTCATTGCCGCTTGCATTGATCTTTGGTCTCTGGTAGTCTTTTTAGGCGCTTCAAGTCTCTGGGTATTACATAATAACCACCAAAAAGCTGGAAGAGGAGCTGTGGTTGAAGTGGTAGAGCACTAACTTTGAGTGAACAAGCTCAGGCCCTGAAAGTCTAGGACACACACACACACACACACACACACTAGTAATAAATGATATATCTCTACTTCTCTGGGGTCCATGAAGATACTGATGGAAGCCAAGGCCCCAATCATTTACCTTCTTTTGTTCACATGAACCTTGCTAAGCATCACACTAAGAGTCCTGTATTTTATATGTAATCTCAACTGTGCTGCAAACTAAAGTTCTCTATCTCTCTCCTTTCCTCTCTCTCTGAGAAAGTAAAAACCAAAGACTATAAGCAATTCTAAAAGGGTGGAGCTGAGATCCTAAGACCAAGAAAAATGCAAGTCTTTCCTCATGAGGTGCTCTAGGGAGTTAGGTTTTAGATTGATATCACCTTTGTGTGGTTATTTTACCTGAAATATCCTGATGAAAAGGCTGAGAGGCTTACTTTTCTACATGTAAACTCAACCCTCTACTCTTAGGAATGGAATGTTGAAGGTAGAATTGGTGTCTTTCAGGTTTGCAGAATACTTGCTCATAGATAAGCTCATAGGAGAACACAACATCTTCTGTACTTAAAGCCACAGTGGGGCCGGGGTCAGGGGGTCGGGGGGGGATGAAGCAGGGAGGAGGAGGTCCGACACTAGGTCCTGGGTCCCTGGAGAAGCCTGTGTGGCCTGTGTTTAAGTGGAGGATCCATAACAAGGAGGTAAATGGGACCCCCACTGAACAATACAGAGCTGAAGCAGAAGGAGCCCCCTGAAAGCATAATGGTAGATGCCTGGTTTTGAGCACGGAGTAGCAGGACAGCTCTTTAGACTGAGTTGCTCTTCCTCATTGCTCTTCCTCTCTGTCTTACCTTGTCTCCTCCAGTGTTCCAGGTGGACACAAAGGCAGAGGCACATGCCAATATCAGAGAGGAGCTGCTGGAGGAGAAATAGCCCCACTGTATCCTGGCTTACTTTAAGATAGGGCTGAGCATTAGAGGCCCCACTGGGGATCACGGGCTTACAACTTGCTATGGATATAAGAGTAAGAGGCACCCTTTCTGGCTATTCTGACCACAGAAGTTTAAGCCACTGTCATTCCTGGCCCTCTGTAGGTCAGGATGTCAAGTGATGCTGAGCACCAGCGGATATCAGGATCGTAATGCTAGTTACTCAGGAGGCTGAGATTGGAGAATTGTGATTCTAAGCCATCCCTGATAGAAGTCTATGAGACTCTTATTTCCAATTAATCATCAAAAAACTGGAAGTGAGCTGGGCACCAGTGGCTCACGCCTGTAATCCTAACTAATCAGGAGGCTGAGATCAGATCTGAGGATCATGGTTCAAAACCAGCCCAAGCAAGAAACTCCATGAAATTTTTATGTCCAATAAACAACTAGAAAACAGGAAATGGTGCTGTGGCTCAAGCAGTAGAGCACTCACCTTGAGCTGAAGAGCACAGGGAAACTGCCCAGACCCAGAGTTCAAGCCCCATGACTGACAAAAACAAAAACAAAACAAAACTGGGAGTAGAGGTATGGCTCAAGTAGTGGAGTATTAGCGTTGCATGAAGAAGCTCAGGAATAGCCCTGGTACCATTACCAAGAGAAAAGAAAGGAGAGAACAAAATATGTCAAGTGACCTGCAAGATTTAGAGCCAGCACTGTTATATACAGAAAGTCAGAGGAAGGGCAAATTAGTTAGGACCCAGGTCCCATGGACAGCCTATTGGCCTAGCAAGCTAAAGCCAGATGCAAGACAGCCATTATTTCACA
Organism: Dipodomys spectabilis; assembly: GCF_019054845.1. Taxonomy (NCBI): domain Eukaryota; kingdom Metazoa; phylum Chordata; class Mammalia; order Rodentia; family Heteromyidae; genus Dipodomys; species Dipodomys spectabilis. The sequence continues at coordinate 7,090,778 of NW_024870727.1, read as the reverse complement.
CCACCTTGCCTCTGCCCCTCCCCAGCTCCTTTCTAGTTTTGATGCCTTCCTGTAACCCTGGGGAGAGAGCTTGTTGAAGGGACCTGATTAGGAATTAACAACCAATCAGAATGTTGTAGGATCGTGGGACCTAACCAAAACTAGAACAGGGGCAACCAATCAGAACACAGCCCAGGAACCCCTGCACTCACACATATGCAAACATACATTCACACACACACACACACACACACACACACACACACATACACACACACACACACACACACACACACACACACACAGATGGATGGATAGTCATAGAACAGCAATGGCAGCAGCCTTCAAGGCAAACACTTCTCTTCTGAATAAAGTTCTTTATATTCTTCTTTCATTGTCCTGGAATTCACTCTTCAAACTCCTGAGTCGGAAACCCAAGGGGGTCAGAGCAGGGCTGGTAGTAGAGCTGCAGCTGCAACACCAATACTAATAGGTACTGCCAGCACAGAGCCACTGATCTCTGCCAGCTGCTCAGCCAAAAGGGCTGTGTGTGCTCTGCCCACCAAGAGCAACAGTAGAAAAGTTGAGATTGCCAGTGTGCCAGCACACCTAACTATGGGTATGTTGGAGCATTTAGCACATCGCTGATGTTGAATTCCCCGTTTGACCTGCCTCCTGTCCCTAGTAGGCCTCACTGACTGTGGAGGAATGTTCCAACCGATGGCCTTGTTTTCATTGTGAGGGATGTTACCTTTCAAATTGAACAATACCACATCATCTGAGCAGCAAAGAAGATAACTTGTGTTAACAGAGGCTTGCGTCTTGTGGTTCAATATTTTCCCATTTGAAAGTCTAGTGTAACCTAAAAGAAAGGAATCCAGGGCAGGGGAGTTTGCAGTAAGCTACTAACTCACTTCTGCCATGATTGACCATGCTTTATCAAACATATATATATATAGTAAAGGTTCAAACATTACTTCCCTTACAGAATGCTTGGCCCAAACTTATACTGCCATTGACCTTACAATGCCTCTGCCTCACTTCCTTCAGGCAAACTGGCCAAGACCAATTCACTTAGCTGTGGCTCAGAACGCACCTGTCTGGCCATCTTCTCAGGATTATCAGCTGCCCTGTCATCTGCCATCAAAAGGCTGAACTTACAGCCCGAACCTCTGCTGGCATGAGGTTAATAACAATGATTGGCTCCAATGACAAACATGCTTTTGAGTGGCAATGACCTCAACTGTCTCGATCATCAGTTCAGATAAGTGTCCAGGGCCAGTTCAACAAAGAACCTTTTCAGAGAATGATCTAGGCCAGATCCCACTGGACTATTGCAAGCACAGTGAAGGACAGTCATGAGCACAGTGCTCTTCAAGGAAGGCACAAGCCAGGGGACTGCTCTGATAGGAGTCAGACTGAGTGAAGCTAAAGATGTACATGGAAAAACTACAACCAACTTCTTCTAGGGCACCCCAAGCCTCCCCACCCCAAGCTTCCAAACGATAGATCCCACCCATTCCAACTGTAGCTTATGGCAGGAGGAGACTGGCATCAGATGACCAGTCAGCTACAGAACTGGGACATCCCTGGTGTCAGTAACTAAATGCTTAGCTGGCCTGTCCCCGGACACTGACAGAGACAGAGCATGTCACCTGTCAGTCACCAAGTACTGTAGGACCTAACTTGCCTTTCATAAACTAAGTCAACACAAACACAACCCACAAGGTGAGACAGATTGACAACATTCCATCATGAAATGGGAAAGGTGTGTACAGGACCACAGTCTCCTGGGGCTCCAGGCTATCACGTGATTTCAAGAGTTGGAAACTTCACAGTGATACCCAAGGTATCACAGCTGACTACTGCTGAACCACTGGTGCCCCCAATTGCAAATTGGGGGCCCTTCCTAGAGGAAGTTCTTCCAAATACATACAAATAAATCAACCCAAAAAATGTGCGACAGAATCCCCGCATGGCTGTGCCACCTGATCTTGAGACGACCAAATCCCGACCCATGAAGATGTGAGGAACATCAGCACCAGGGACAAAACAGGCAGCAGAGTGGTTGCACATGCAGGCTACCACCAATCCCTGCTACGTCTTCCCCGATTTCTGGACAAAAGCCACTGATCTCACCAAAAGGCCAACAACCAACCAAAACCAATTAGAACACATGCAGAATCATGGAACACTCTTAAAGCTGCTTTACAGAAGAAGACAAGAATAAAAAAGGGGGTTGGGAATGTGGTTTAGTTGTAGAGTGCTTGACTAGCATGCAGGAAGCCCTGGGTTCAATTCCTCAGTATCATATAAACAGAAAAAGCCAGAAGTGATGCTGTGGTTCAAGTGGTAGAGTGCTAGCTTTGAGCAAAAGAAGCTCAGGGGCAGTGCCCAGTGTAAGGTCCATTCATGGATGGCAAACAGACCCTGCCCAATACCTGTGTTACCTAGGCAACTGGGACACAATGAAGAGGTCACATCTGCATCCGCTGAGGTCACATCTGGATCTGATGTGGCCACACCCTTCTCCTACCTGGTCCCACCTCCTCTTACTTGGTCCCACCTCCCTTTACCTGGACACACCTTTCCCTACCCTTACCCTAGATAAGACCTAGCCCAGGGCCAGATGCCCTCTTTGCCAGCTGTGTGGAGTGCCAACCTGGCCTGGTCCCAGCAGGCCTACTGAATAAACTTACCCCTTACTTGAATACCACGTGCGTGGTGTGATTCTTACTCGGCTACCTCTTTTTAAAAACCTAACACCCAGGACTGAGTTCAAGCCCCAGGACCTGCAAAAAAAAAGAATAAGAAAGGGAACTAGAAGGGTGGCCAAATATGATGAAAATACATTCTATACACATATGGAAACATTGCAGTAAATCCTGCGGTACAGTGAAACTAAACTTGACAAAGATATCTTGATGTTTGGACAAGATTTATGGCAACAACGAAAATAAAACAGCAACAAACAATGAGTCCAGTGGTAGCCAGGTGTACACTGTAAGGTCTGCCCGGGGGCCATGCAGGCCCTGGCCTCTACCTCCTGCATAAGTCTCCACCCAGTACCTGCATTGCCTAGTAACTGGCACACCTGGAGACAGTTACCTCCCCCTCCTCCCAGGTCACATCCTGGGCCTCACTGTCACACCTCCCATTGGACCTTGGGAGGGTCCCAGACTCTGAGGTCAATCCACATCTGGTGAGGCCACATCCCCTAGATAAGTCCTGCCCTGGGGGTGGGGCACCCCTATAGCCTATGCACCTCTACCATGCTAGATGAGACAACAGTTCAGTAAATAACCTCCTCTTGCTGCCTGAATACCTCATGGCATTCTCTTTAAAGGCTATCTAATTAAACGTAACTACCTAATTACCTTACACACGTGCCTATATACTGTGAGCACTCAGGAGGCAGAGGCAAAAGGATTGTGAATTGAAGGCCAGCCAACGATACTTCATGAGTTACACAAGCCTGGACTGCATAATGAAATCAAACCAAACCAAATTAAACAAACAGCCCAACAAACAGCCCAGTAGGTGGAAAAATATTTTTCATCTATGTGGAGGATAAAGGCTCCTAGCAAAGCAAGAGAAATGAGAACAAGCAGGCCCCTGGAGGCTGACCCAAGCTCTTGGCGCCACTGGAGCTGGCTGGGTCCCTCAATCAGGGACCTCGGGCTGCAGCCCACATGCCGCCACATGCTTGACTTGAAAATACAAAAGCTTACCAGGCAGCTGTTGCCTGAGACGGATTGCTGAGAAGTACAAAGAGCCCAGAGAGGAAAACAGAAAGCCAAGCACCAGTGGCTCACACCTGTAATCCTAGCTACTCAGGAGGCTGAGATCTGAGGATCTCGGTTCAAAGTCAGTTCCGGCAATAAAGAATGTGAGACTCTTTATCTCCAAGTACGCTCCAAAAAAAAAAAAAAAGCCAGAAGTGGAGCTGTGGCTCAAATGATAGAGTGCTAGTTTTGAGCAACAAAGCTCAGGGACCACACCCAAGCCCAGAGTTCAAGCCCCGAAATGGGCAGCAGCAAAAACAAACAAACAAACAAAATGAAACAAACAAAAGCCTATACACCACACAGAGAAAGAAAAAAGGAGTATAAAACAAAAAGGCAAACAGAATTACACCAACCCAAGGCTAGCCCCTAGGAGACTTCCACAAATGGACCACATCTGGCTGATCCAGCCACCTCTGTCAGAAATTTAATGATGTCCGCCACAGTGGACACCTGTTCTGGGCTGTGACAGGGAGCCCGCTCCCCACCCCCACCCCACACTTGCCCCCCCTTTGGGTGAAGACCATTCTGCTAGTGTGGTCATCCTCCTAGTTTCTTAGCAATCCTGATGAAATGGTGTTTCGGATTGCCAGGGAGGTTCTACAAGTAAATCACATCCATTCATGCTTTCTAGGGTTTCCACGGACCCCGCTCTGCATCCAAGTTGTTTTGTTTTATGAAGAATCGTGAAACATGAAAACAAAAGGTGGTGTTACAAGTTACTGTTATAATGGCTTTTTACAATCACCCTTTCATTTCAACCTGTACAACTCTCTAGCATTTGTTTCAGGGAAGGTCTTAATATTTCACTGACCTCTTTTTGTGTGGGTGTGCCAGTACCAGGGCTTGACCTCAAGGCTCTTGCTCTTCAGAGTTGGTGCTTTATCGTATGAGCCACACTTCTACTTCTGACTTTTTGCTGGTGAATTGGAACTGAGAAATTATCAGATTTGTCTGCCCAGGCTGACTTTGAAATGTGATCCTCAGATCTCAGTCTCCTGAGTAGCTAGGTTTATAGGAATGTGCCACACATAGCTTTCTTTGACTCTTGAAACAGCTATTTTGAATATAGGATTCTTAGGTGACACACATTTTTTTTCTTTTAGCACTTTAAATGTATTAGCGTATTGTATTGCCTTCTGGTCTTCAAATATCCACAGATACTTGATCAGAAATGTGGATATCTATGGATGGTGGCATTGCGAGTTTTCTTTAAGTAATGAGCCACTTCTCTTCCTATGATCAAGAAAGTCTCTTCAGCTTTATCTTCAGACTATTTTATCATCAAGTTTCTTGATCTGGCTCTCCTTGAGTTCATCAGACAGAGTTCATTGAGCTTCTTGGATTTTTTTTTCTTTTTATTATTATCTTAAATAGTTGCACAAGAGTTGCCCTCAACAAAGCAGTTTATGATACAACCCATCTCCATCAATGTCACCCCTTTCCACATTCTCATCCATCCTTCCCAAACCACTGCTTCCCTCACTCTTCTTCACTGTGTAGGACATACATTGGATTCTTGACTGCATTCCCCTAGGATTCTGGGCCCAGCCCATCATGCATGGCTCTTCTTGAAGGTTTGTGTTCTTGTGTCTCAACACATTCTGGAGGTTTGGGGCCCATATTTCTTCGAATATTCTCTCTCTCTCCCCCTTTCCCTTTCTCTTCTCCTTCTGCAATTCCCAGAGTGCATGTATTGCGGTTACCTCATGGGTCCCTAAACAACTCTTCTTTTGACCTTTTCCTCTCTGTACTGTAGAACCAGTAGTTTCCATTGTCCTGTCTCCAAATTGGCTGGTACTTTCTTTTGCCTGCTAACATCTATCTTTAAATCCTTTCATTGATTTTTTTTTAACCATTTCAATGATTGTACTTTTCAGCTCTACATTTTCTTTCTGGTATCTTTTTGGATTTTCTCTCTGGTATCTTTTTGGGTTTTCTCTCTTTGTGGATGTGTTCATTTTGTTTGTATGTTAATTTGTTAATTTTCTCCATATTTCCCTTTAGTTCCGTGAACACCTTCAAGACAGTAGTTTGAAAGTGGAGCAGATCTGCTCTCAGATAGTTTTCAGAGAAAATTTCAGTATATTTAGTTCCTGTGAATGAGCCACACTTTCCTGTTTCTTTGTACGCTTGTTGGTTTTGATTGAAAGCTAGGATTTGAGCCTTATAATTTGATAATTCTGGAAATTAGATTCTTTGACTTCTTTAAGGCTTGCTGATTTTCTTTCCTTTTTTGTGGTTTTGATTATTGTAGGATATCTACATGCTGAGGTGTAAACATAAGGCTTTCTCCGGGCTTTTCTGAGTCTGTGTGTTATGCTGGGTATGCATGGTGACTTTTCAGGACCCTTAATAGATACAATTGCTTTTAAACATCATAATCTTTAATATCTGGCCCCAAAGAGAGAAAAGGGGGCGGGGGGAATGAAGGAAAGGAAAAGGGTGCTTGCTTTTTAATTCCCATGGAAGTCACTTCAACCTGGGGAGGGGAGAGAAAATGTTCCAACAATGGCTGCCATTGTGACCAGAACCAGCAGAGATCAGTGCTCAAATCCCCAAGAACAGAAAGATGGGGACTCCTGTGGTCTCCCCTGGAGCCTGCAGCTCTCCGCAAGTGTCCAGGGAGGGAGGGGAGCAAGGGTTAGCCAGTGTATCAGTAGAAGAATGCTAGAGCTGATACTGACTGAAATAATTGCAATTTACCACCCAAGCCTTCTTCTGGAAGTTGTAAGTATCCATCCTCTAGCTTCAGAGCTTTGGAGCAGACCTGCTGGGTTCTACCCTGCAACTGTCTCAGCAGAAGACACTAGAGCATCTCCTACTCCTGTCCTCCCAGAAGCCATTCCCAGAACTCTATTACTCAACAGAAAGGAGAATTACTGCACAGAAAGGCCTCATACTTTTTACATAAAGAACTATTAATAACTCAGACACAAGAATACAACGTAACAACTTTCTTCTTCCTGGAGGTCCTGCTTATAGTGAAACCAAGGAGAAACGAAAGTGATACTTTAAAAGAAGAGAGAGGAAGGGGAAGAGAGAGAGAAACACAGACTGAAAATAGTGACACACACAGAAATTTCCTGCTTCATCTTCTAAGAATTTGGATTTGTTATGACAGAACACATCTTCCTGTCTAGGCTTTTCATTTACACAGTATATCATCAGGATCATCATCATCATCATCATCATCATCATCCTGATATCAGGATTTGAACTCAGGACCTCCCACTTACTTGGCTTGCTTGCTCTGTTGGTACTCTGTCACTTGATACACACTTCCACACTAGCTTTTAGCTGATTCATTGGAGATGGAGTCCCTCAGACTTTTCTGCTCAGGCTAGTTTTGATCCTCAGTTGTCTAGCTCTCAGCCTCTTCAGTAGCTAGGATTATAAGTGTCTGGCATGTTCTCATTATTGATGAAGGCAGTGTGTTATGTTTCTAAATGACTCAAAAGTTTTTAGCCACTCTAGAAGGATAAATATTAGGTTCTTATGGGACAACACACCATGACCTATTATTCCTTTAACTCTCATTTCTCCACCTTCCTGTTTCCAATACATAGAATTTTTTAAAACTCTAATTATGCTATTTTCCTGCTATTGTTTTCTAGTATAAGTATATAGAACCAATACATAAAACTTTCACCCCAAGATCTCAGGGCATAGAGACCTAGGATACGTGTGCCTCCTCTGGAGATCCTGGAGCTTGCGCACAATTAATTTTTTTATTGTGAACATACTGTACAGAGGGGTTACAATTACATGGCCAAGATAATGAGTACATTTCTTATCAAGCATTGTAGCCTCCTCCTTTGTTTATCCTTCACATCCCTTCCTAGCCTCCCCCCCCCCACCAAAGTTGTAAAGTTCGTTTTCGACATGACAACTTGTACTTCTCATTGTTGCAATGGGTCCACCTGTATCCTTAAATGACTTGTTTTTCCCCTTCTCCTCCACAAATTATACCAACATCAAATACAGTGAAAGCAGGGGTTATACTGTGGAGGACGGACATACAAAGCAACAAAGAAATAATCTTATAAATGCGTTAGAAACAAATGCATGACAGAAAAAAAAACATTTGAATACATATCTAAGGGTTCATTTTCCTAACATCACCTTATCTGACCTTTTCTGCTTGACTCATACATATACTAGATATTGCAAATAAGGGAAACCATGGGACCTATGTTTCTTTGGGCTTGGCTTACTTCATTTAATATAAATTTTTTCCAAGCCTTTCCATTTCCTAACAAATGGGGCAATGTCATTCTTTCTGATGGAGGCATAGAATTCCATTGTGTATATATATACCACATTTTCTTGATCCATTCATCTACTGAGGGGCATCTGGGTTGGTTTCATATCTTAGCTATGGTAAATAATGCTGCAATAAACATAGTTGTGCTGGTAGCTTTAGTGTGGTCTTGTTTGTAAACATTTGGGTAAATGCCCAAAAGTGGGACTGCTGGGTCATAGGGGAGCTCTATGTGGAGTCTTTTGAGAAACCTCCATACTACTTTCCAAAGTGGTTGAACAAGTTTTCACTCCCACCAACAATGAAGTAAGGTTCCCTTCTGTCCACATCCCCTCCAGCATCTGTTGTTGTTAGAGTTCTTGATTTTTGCCATTCTAACTGGAGTGAGGTGGTATCTCAATGTTGTTTTGATTTGCATTTCTTTTATGGCTAAGGAGGTTGAGCATTTCTTCATGTGTCTATTGGCCATCCTTCTTTCTTCTTCAGAGAAGTTTCTCTTTAAGTCTTTAGCCCACTTATTTATTGGGCAGTTGTTTCTTTGAAGATTTGTTGTTGGGGGATTTAATTTTTTGAGTTCCAAGTATATTTTAGATATGAGACCCTTGTCCGTTGTATGGCTAGTGAAGATCTTCTCCCAATCCGTGGGCTTTCTATTGATCTTGCTAGCTATGTCCTTTGCCATGCAGAAGCTCTGCAACTTCATGCAGTCCCATTTGTCCAACCTTTCTTTGATTTGTTGTGTTTCCGGGTCTCTATTAAGAAACTTTCGGTCTGCTCCAAGGAGACCTAGGGTTTCTCCGATTCCATCCTGTAATGTTTTCAGAGTGTCTGCTTTGGATTGTCCCCATTTCTAAAAAGGGACCTCTGTGTATTTGGCATTGCTTGTAATGGGTAAATTTTATTTATGGAGACAATTTTGATCATTTTTGTGGTGGTACCAGTATTAGGACTTGAACTCAGGGTATTACACTCCCACTTAGCCTTTTCTATTTAAGACTCATTCTTTACCTCTTGAACCACAGGTCCATTTCCAGCTTTTTGGTAGTTAATTGGAGATAAGTCTTTTTCTGCCTGGGCTGGCTTTGAACTGTAATCTTCTGATCTTAGGCTTCTGAGTAGCTAGGATTACAAATGTGAGGCACCAGTACCTGTTTGTTTGTTTTTTTACATCATTTTTGACATGAGAAAAAAATGTATATAAAAACTGTGAAGAGATACAACTGGCAGAAATATCAACATTAGACTTTTTTGGTATTCATACTTTGATTTATCTTTGGACAGCTATTTGGCCTGTATTTCATCCATGAGGTTTCTGTGAGGCTCATCCAGGTGAAGGCAGAGAGAAGCAGATAACGTGATTAGTTTGGGGATGGGCAGGTAACTCAGACTTGCCCAGTGAGAAAGAGTCAGCTCTGTTAGCCTTATTAGTGTCTGCAAAAAGACATTCCTTTCCCGTGTCTGGCTAACCTGGAAGACTCTAAGCCTGGATTACTAATGACCCTCAGTCACACAGGGAAAGAAAGAGCTTTCTAGGAATACAGCCAGCACGGAATAGCAGCATCGAGCCAGACATGTTCCTGACTTTAGATCATCTGGGTTCAATTGCACTTCTGCCTCGGACGGTTTATGCAAAACAATGACTTCTTCCTTCTGGGCAAGTCATTTTTCACTTGATGTCTCTCCTGGCTAATGGAGCCACAATAGAATGATTCTGTTATTCTTGGTTTTCTGGTTCATAGAATCTTCACACTTTATTTCCCGGTATGTTCTTTCTTCTTTAGAGATTTCTCAGGTCATTTTAGTTGTCTTATTTCTGTTATCATATTTTATTTTTCTTTTGCTGGTCATGTGGCTTGAACACAAGGCCTGGGTGCTATCCCTGAGATCCTTTGGCTCAAGGAGAGTGTTCTACCATTTGAGCCACAGCTCTAAATTCTGGCTTTTTTTTTTTTTTTTGGTAGTTCATTGGAGATAAGAGGCTCATGGACTTTCCTGCCTGGTCTGGCTTTGAACCCACCCTCAGATCTCAGCCTCCTGAGTATCTAGGATGATAGACAGGGATGAGCCATCGGTACCTGACCTACTTGTCTTATTTTTGAGATGTGCATCTCTCCATGTTGTCTTAATTGTTTGTGAACTCAAGCAATCCTTCTGTCTTAGTCTGATGAGAAGCTGGAACTCTAGGCATTCACTACCATGTCTGGCATGTCAGGTCCTTGAAGTATCTATTCCTGGCTGATTTGACAATACATTCATCTTTCTAAGGGAAGCTGGATACATAATTGATTTTCCCATAATATTCTTCTTCAGTAGGAACAAGTGTGTGTAGCTGGTTTCTGCATCAATAAGTCAATGCCTGTGTTTTGCCAGGTAAGTACTTTGAATATCATATCCATCTGGGATAAAGATAGTGGTCTAAATTTCTCTGAATATATTTTCTGTTCCCAGACAATCATCAAACTAAACCACAAATAATTTCCAGATAACTTAAAATTTAGTTATAAGTTTAACCTTTGATCAAATAATGGGAAAGTGTAGAATTTCCCCTCATGTTTAAACCAGAATAAAATTGACACTGAAGAGCCACAATACCTGGATCCCATCCTTTGCCTCTATGGCTTGAAGAGGGAGAAGTAAAAGAGCAAAGATTTATTGAAGAAAAGGATAAGCAGAGTTCCCACTACACAGAAGAGATCCCAAGGACAGGCACCTTTTTTTTTTTAGTGGGGGGGAAGGTTGTGCAGGGGTTAAAAAGATATCTCTAGGAGGAAGAGCTTCATGATTCTCAAGATCACTGGACAGTTTGTAGGAACATATCTGTCTCCAGATCCAAGCAGAGGCTTCCCAGAGACTCCCAGTGCATCCTGCAGCCCCTCTGATTGGGTGCCCATTCTGGTGCACACCTTTAGAATCCAATCAGTCAGAAAGTATTCTAGGGGCAAAGGGCCAAGAAGTGATGCCCAGGGACTCCCATCTGGGACTGCTCAAGGCCATGGTGTCGTGATGTCTAGGGGCTTGCTCAAGGCCATGCTCAAGGCCCTGGTGAGGGTTACAGAACCAGTCTGGGAGGGAGCCTTTGCCCAGATGGCTTAGCCAGGCTCTTTTACTTTTCTCAAAATTAAATACAGAAAGGAAGAAAGAAGGAAAGGAAGAAAGGGAGAGAGGGAGGGAGGGACAGACGGAGGGAGGAAGGATAGAGGTTCAAGGACAGCCTGGATAGGAAGTTTTCTAGACTCCACCTCTAAAGCAATCAGCAAAAAAAATAGGCTGGATGGTGTGGCGTATGTGTACATATGTTCACTTTTACACAAAGCCAAGTTCCTTCAATTTTGCACTTAGTTTCACCGAACAGAATGAGCTAAGACTTGACTGGTCCTAGGGCTTAAATTCGGGACTTGGGTGCTGTTCCTGAGCTTGTTTGTGCAAGGCTAGCACTCTACCACTTGAGCCACAGCTCTACTTCTGGCTTTCTGTTAATTGGAGAGAAGAGTTTTACAGGCGTTCTGGCCCGTTCTCAGCTTCCTGAGTAGTTAGCATTATAGGCCTAAGACAGCAGGGCCCAGAAATACTGTGTACATTCTTAAAATGTCTCGTCTTTGCTTCTGTGAGCTGCTGAGGAGAAAAATAGGCAGTGCTCTGGAATCCAACGATGGTTGCTTAATTCCTTTTCCTATGAACAATAACACGACTGCACGGGTGAAGGGTTCTAAGGCAGAAAAACGCATGTGGCAATGTGAGACACGGATGGCAGACTGCAGAGGTCTGAGCTGACTGGAACACAGGGTCTGTATTGGCCTCCTTTGAACTCAAACAAAGATTCAAAAAAGATTTATTATTTTTCCAGTCAGGGAAGGGCTAGTTGGAATTGAACTTTGTTTTTTCCCTAAACTCAAATTGTAACAAAGACAGGATGTCCTGGCTCCATCCGAAGGAATTTCAGTTTCCATTTCTCTTTCCTATGGCCCTCATCTCTCAAGGCAAAGAAGACAAGAAATATACTTAGGGTTCTTCAAAGGGGAAAACAATTATTTATTTTTAATCACAGGCACCGTGATGAAGGCCTGGATGCATACATACTGAATATATATGTGTGTGTATGTGTGTGTGTGTGTGTGTGTGTGTGTGTGTGTGTGTGTGTGTGTGTGTGGTTGTGCATGTGTATTGCTATAAGCTTTGCTTAACTGAACAGTGAAAGCCAAGTGTCTCTGTTGTCTTGATGTTCTTCTAGGTGAAAACTGAATCCTCTCTGCCTCAGATGAACAGATACTGGCTCCAGTCCTGGGGCCCAGAAAGTATGGGAGTTGAGCTGTGCAATTTAGTCACCTGGAAACAAGTCAGTTCCTGACTAACATAGAGATGAATTTTTTAAACTTACAGAAAGTCAGTTTGGAATTTCCCAGCAAGTAGTTTGGACTGTTCGACAGCTAATGTTTTTTAAATGAGTCTAAGATGAATAAAGTAGTGTATTGTGATGTACAAAGCTACACTTTGTTTTTCAATTTAGTTTAGTTTGTATTTTTTATTTGTCTATTTGGAGGTTTTGAGACAGGGTTTGTTGTGGTTGTGTTATTTTTCCTGTCTGCCCTGGGGCTTGAACTCAGGGCCTGAGTGCAGTATCTGAGCTTTTTTTTGCTCAAGGCTGGTGCTCTACCACTTGAGCCATAGCTTTACTCAGCTCTTTGGTGGTGAATTAGAGATAAGAGTTGCATTGACTTTCCTGTCAGGGCTTCACACTTTTGCTTAGCTTTTTCTGTTCAAGGTTGGTACTGTGCCACCTGAGCCATAGTTCTACTTCTGGCTTTTTTGATAGTTAATGAGATGAGAAAAAGATAAGAAAGTCTGTGGGTAAGAGTTTTGAGCTCCTCAGCTTTCAGCCTATTGGGTAGCTAGGGTAACAGGTGTAAACCCGGCTTGAGACAGGTTCTTTCTGTGTAACCTGTGCTGCTTACAACTCAACGATCCTCCTGCTTTTGTCCTCCTGAACACTGGAACTCCAGGCCTTGCTTAAAGCTGCATTCAGTTGCCAGGCATGGTGGCTCAAAGACTGTAACCTAGCTACTTGGGAGGCAGAGATGGAAGGCTTGAGGTTACAGGCCAGCCTATGACGCTGAGTCTCCATCTCAACCAATGGCTGGGTGTGGTGGTGTATGATCATTATCCCAGCTACAGGGATGCACCACAGCTGGGTACAGAGGCCAGCGCCTGTCATCCTCAGCACAACAAATCGAATAGCTGCCCAGGCCAGCAGAGACAGATAACCAATATATGAAGGGGCTAGATAGGAGTGGCTCAACTGGTGGAGAGAGCCTGCGTAGCAAGCTTCCTGTTCTGAGTTCAGTCCCCACTGCTGTGTTATTATCGCAAAGTCAGGAGGGGAAGGGCGTGTTAATTGGTGAGGGGGCCGGCATGAGATGAATGCAATCAATTTCAAGGCTTATTAAAATCAAGGTTAAGCACACTTGCGTCCTGCCTGTGTTGTTGCCCTGCTTTTATTCATTACTACCAAGAAACGAAAGTGTAACTAGCAAAGCCAAGGGAACGGAAGTGAGGCCTGTTAGTTTGCAGGCTCTGTGTGTTAGGGCGCCCTCTATCGGCAAACCCTGAATAGTGCGCCATATAAGAAAGAACGCCCACCCCCTCACCCCCATCTTCTTTGCTTATTTCATTACCAATAGTGCTCTACCACTTGATCCACAGCTCCACTTCCACTTTTCTGGTGGTTAATTAGAGATGAGTCTCATGGACTTTGCTACCCAGGCTGCCTTTGAACTGTAATCCTCAGATCTCAGCCTCATGAGTAGCTAGGATTATAGGTGTGAGCCACTGGCGCCTGGATTTATCATCAATCTTTTAACCCTTGCACTCCTTCGTAAGCTACAGTATTGACAAGGGGGGAAAAAAGAGCAAGAGCAGCTTTCTCCATTTGACCTTGCCTGCAGGCCCCAAGCAATCAGTGTTCTCTAAAATCTGAGAAAGAACATCCTAAGAACCACATCCTAGAGAAGTAAATTCTTGGAAAAATGGCTCCTCCAAGCACAAAGTGCTCATCTCCATGGAGAACACTTGTGGCAGGTCATATTCTATCTCAAGGATAAACACCAGTTTAAAAGCATATACAGAATGCATTCTTTCCTGAAAGGGATGCCCAAACACAATGATCCTATATTTAAAGTAGAGCTCAGAGTCAGACAGAGTCCAAGTGGTAGATTAAGAGCAAAGATAAACACCTATCTGCATAGCTTTAAGTCAGACCCTCTCTTTACCACAGATACACCCTTGATGCCAAGAATTGTGTGTCTCTCTCCCTTTGAGCACACACACACTGGGCTGGAGTGTGCATCTGAGTTTCTGTTGGCTCTTTGTCCGCTTGCTTACTTACTCAATAACGTTCTGCCAAGTTTTCTTACCATTAGAACTTGTCCAGAAATTCTTATTCTGCAATCCAAGTCAAGGACCCCAAGTGAACAGTCCCTACTTCACAAAGTAGAACCAGCAGCACCAAAAAAATGTGAAAAAGTGATAAAACAAACAAACAATTTTTCTTGGCACTGCTGTGATATATGACTGGCTTATCTCCATGGCAGAAAATAAGACCTATCTTAAAAATATCCGGCATGAAAGAGAAGTAGAGGAGTGGCTCAGTGGCAAGAGTGGCTGCTAGGCCATCATTAGGTCTTGAATTTGAACCCCAGTTCAACCAAAGGGAGAAAAAAACAACAGAGAAATAATATAGTGGGTTATATTATGTATGGTAAAATGGGATTCTAGTAATTATATATGAGATATGTGTTTAATTTTTAACGCTTTTCTTTGGTACTCATATATTGTTATTTTGGGGAGGTTTAGGGGTTTTGTTTGTTAAGGGTTTTTTTGCCATTCTAGGGATTGATGTCAGGGCTTTGTGCATGCCAGCCAGGCAATCTACCCCTGAACTTCACTTGTAGACTCTATTAGGAAGTCTTGAATAAAACATACAAACTAAAAATCTTTTGTATCTATGTACAAAAGGAGAAGTATAGTAAATACTATTGTATTAAAGAATTGTCTAAAGTTAGATATTAGATGTTCATGCAGTAACAAGAAAAAGAATTACAGAAGTAATAGAGATGTTGATTTCCTTCCCTGTAACCATCAGTTCATTATATAGATGTATCACATTACAGATCTTAGCTATACACAATGAAAGGAAAGAAATAATTTGGAAAATAATTTTTATGATTGAAATTTATTTCTAAAAAAAAAAACAGAAGCTAGCTACTGGTAGATCATGTCTGTAAATCCTAGCTGCTCAAGGAGTTGAGATCTCAGGATCACAGTTCGAGCTAGCTTGGGCAGGAATGTCTGCGAGACTCTTACATCCAATTAACAAAAAAAAAAAAATTTTTTTAAAGCCAGAAGTGGTCCAACCTTAAGCAAAAAATCAAAAAAGCTAAGGGAGAGCTTCCTGGACCTGAGTTTAAGCCACAAAGTATGAGCATGCATACACACACACACACACACACACACACACACACGAATTCAAATTTTTGAACAGGTGTGGCAGCAGGAAAGTCCTGTAGGAATTTCCATATTATGCCCAGAGAAGATGGGGTTAGAAAATGGGCCTCATCTAGCAGCTGGCTGCGTCAGAGCTTGCCCTGGCCTCTCCAACCTTGCAAACACTCGGTGCCGGCTTTCAAGAAGGAGCCTGGCATTAGGAAACCTGCCTCTCCAGGAATAGAGTGATAAGATGCCAGGAAGCCCAGGACTCAGGTGGCAAATTCACCTGTGTCCCAAGCCTTATCCCAGCCTCTTTAATTAACTTTCTGTATCTAACTGGACACAGATATGCGGTGCCAACATTATTCTGGGTATGTATGCACAGATGTTTAGATGAGATTAATATTTGAGTCTATAGATTAAACTAAGGGGCTGGGAAGGTGGCTCAGTGGCAGAGTGCTTGCCTTGCATGCATAGGGCCCTGGGTTCGATTCCTCAGCACCACATAAGCAGGAAAAAAAAAGCTGGAAGTGGCGCTGTGGCTCAAGTGGTCGAGTGCTAGCCTTGAGCTGAAGAGATGAGGGACAGCGCCCAGGCCCAGAGTTCAGGCCCCATAACTGGACCCCCCCAAAAAAGATTAAACTAAGAAGGTTGCCTTCTCCCAAGTGTGTGAGCCACATCCAATCTGTCCAAATCCTGAACAAAACAGAATGTTGGGTAAAAGAGAATTCTCTCCCACCCCTGACTGACTCTGCTGGGACATACTCACACAGCACTGCCGCTCATCCACCAGCCCACTGGGAACAGCAGCTCTTCAAGTGCAGATCTTGGCACTTCCCAGCTTCTGTAACTGCATGAGTTAATTTGGAATTGACCATTTCATTACATGATATAAGACAATATTGTGACACACATATTTTTATATAATGTAAACATATCTTAAACACATGTGCATATATATTATAAAACATATATCATATATTATATAAGTGTTACATATTTGTCATTATTTTATATAATTATTATATAATTACTTTATATAATACAATATATTAAATGATACATTATATAGTAATATATTACATTGTATATTATATAATAGTAATGTGTCAGTATAATATACATATTGACATAACATATTAATATGGTTATAGTTATTAACACAATATAACATATTAACATGTAATATACATATTAGTATAACATACTATGCATATTAAAATATATGCATATTAATATAATATAGTACAATATAACATATAATTGTATAATATATTCAAATTCATATAATAACATAATATACATATTAAAACAATATATTAACATAGTATATAATATCATATATTACATGTATTATGCTATATATTTGTTTTTTTTGGGGGGGGGGGGTCCGGTCATGGGGCCTGACTCTGGGCCTGGGTGCTGTCCCTCAGCTCTTCAGCTCAAGGCTAGTGCTCTACCACTTGAGCCACAGCGCCACTTCCGGCTTTTTTCTTTTTGCTTATGTGGTGCTGAGGAATCGAACCCAGGGCCTCAGGCATGCAAGGCAAGTGCTCTACCACTGAGCCACTTTCCCAACCCTATGCTATATATTTGTATATATTATTTCATATTTTATTTTATATAATATGTATATGTTATATAATATATTTTGTATTCGTATGATACATCATAAACCTTAAAATATAATACATATTGTTTTATGTAATATATGTAACATAATATATATTATATAATTATTATATATTATGTTCATTATATATAACATATAGTACATATAAAATCTATATTACATATAATATGTAATATCTATTTTCTCTGAAGACTCAAGACCAAGACATGTATGATCTTGGATAAGCTAATGAACATTCACTTTCTTGATTCACAAAACTCAAAGTATTACAACTGTTAGGGAAAAAAAAATTTTTTTGGTTGATCTTGGGGCTTGAACTCTGGGGTTTGCATGCTGTCCCTGAGCTCTTCAGCTCAAGGCTACCTCTCTACCACTTGGGCCACAGCTTCACCTCCGGTTTTTCTGGTGGTTAATTGGAGATAAGAATCTCACACACATTCCTGCTCAGGCTGGCTTTAAACTGTGATCCTCAGATCTCAGCCTCCTGAGTAGCTAGGATTACAGGTGTGAGCCACCGGCACCCAGCTGTTAGGGAAAAATGTTGTGACATGATTGTCCCAAGTATAAGCCTTACAAACATCAAATCATTTATATTAGTGCTTCCCTCGAGATTTATTTTTCTAAAAACTATTTTTTTTACTTAGTATTTCAGGTAACAGAGAAAACAGTTTATAAATGGAGCATGAGTCAGTATAAGAGCAATATTTTTAAGTTATTTTTTTAATTATTCAAACGTATCTACAACTTTGTTAAAAGTTTAACCAAAATGTGGTATTGGTACTGTGTCAGCTCCATTTTCTTCTATTTTGGGATTTGAATTTCAGACATCCTGAGTCTTTATATTATCGAACCTGGCAAGAAATGGGTCAGATCTGGCTATCCATGCACAACAAAGTGTTCTCTCTTATTTACAACGCTCTTTCTCCATTAGGTCATGCCAATTTGGGGACTGAAAAAAACAAAAAATCCCATCGTGTTGAGATGCAGAAGACATTTTAATCTGGCTTCACAGAACTCCATGTGCTCAGTGGGGCACTGATTCATTATGGCCCAGGAGAAAGGAACAAATGACCATGAGAGCAGATAGAACATTGTTTGTGACATTAACTTGTTATTCTTCTCTTGCTCGGCAAAGTAGGAACGGAGCACGTAGCCTTGATTCGCACTGACCTGGTTACAGGCTCAATCCTAGAATGAAGCCAGGGGATGGCAGTCATAGAACCCACGTAGGCTACAGGGCCAGATCTTGAGAAAACATGGTCAATGAATGGTGCTTGGTGGTGGTCTTTCCCACTTCTATCTGATTTCTTCCTTTCTGTGCCAATTTTAGTTACATGTCCCCTTTTACCGTGATGGTCCAGGCTGATTTATGCTCTGCAATAAATAACTTAATATTTTGCCCTTCCAGGTGTATGTGGCTTTATTTATTCATTTTCAGGGTTTGAACTCTGCTTTGCACTTGCTAAGCAGACACTCGATCACTAGAGCCACACCTCTCTACCCTTCTTGTATTTAATATAAATTGTCTTATCTTTTTTTTTTAAATCGGTCATAGGGTTTGAACTCTGGGTCTGAGAGCTGTTCCTCAGCTCTTCAGCTCAAGGTGAGCACTTTACCACTTGAGCCATAGCAGCACCACTTCTGGTTTTCTGGTGGTTAATTGGAGATAAGAGTTTCATGGCCTTTCCTATCCAGGATAACTTTGAACCTCAACCCTCAGATCTCAGCCTCCTGAGTAGCTAGGATTACAGGCGTGAGCCACTGGCACCCGGCTAAATTTTATTATCGTTAAGTACGCATACAGACTTGTTTCAGTTTAGCATGTCATTTTGTGATTGATGAATGTCATTGCTTCCATCCTTCTAAACAAACATGGCAGTCACAGAGCATTGCCCAGCCTAGGGACGCGTATTCTATGACCATATTTTAGTTCTGTCGCCACTGTTAGTATTGAGCTTATCTGCATCTCAGTTACTCATCTGTGAAATCAGGATAAGAAAAATGACTTCCCAAGTTACAGTGAGGACCAGATAATATCTGTAAAAAGACACAAAAATCCTTCTGGGGAATGGGACCATGATTCAAATGGCACAGTGCTTGTGTACCAGGCACTGGACTATGAGTTCAATCCCCAATAACACACACAAACACATATACATACACGTCTACACACACACATACACAGGAATGCAAACGTTATACTTACACACAAAAGCTTTGTAGAACTTCTGATTTCTGGTCTGGCATGGAATTATTGCTTCAAACTAAAATGCAAAATGCTGAACACATTTATTTAGAAGCCACCAAGTACTCTTAGAGATGCCAAGGAAGTGAGGTCACAGGGAAAATCACTGGTCTCTAAGTTGGAGAATCCAACAGGGAAATACAGAGAAGCACAACTTGCCACACGGGAAACCATGGGCAAGTAGCCACCTCCTTTGGCACCAATGTCAAAGTAGAGAATCCCAAATTGTAACTGTCAAATCACCACCAATTTCCCTTGGGTGTGGACAACTCTGAGAGTTAAACACTCTGGGAGACTGGGTTATATGGACCCTCACGCCATGAAAACACATGGAGGAAGTTTGAATGGTAACTATTATGCAAAAGAAGCTCCCTTCCCCTCAAAACATGACTCCAGCCATATGGCATTCTGGGAAAGGAAAACTTATAGAGTCAGTAAAAAAGATCAGGGGGTAGTGAGGAGGGAGGGAAAACTCTACTGTATAGAACTGTAATGTGTATGTCATTATACATTTGTCCAAAGCCCATAGAGATACAACATCACTAGATAACCCTGTGTAAACTAAAAGGTGGAAAGGATGCATCAGGGTTAATTCAACAGCCATAAAAGACACGTCACCCTGCTGGTAGATGGGGATGATGGGAGAAGCTGCAGGGGCGTAGGGGACTGTCTAGGGAGTGTTTAGGAAATCTCTATACCATCTGCTTCATTTTGCTCTAAATCCAAACTTCTCTAAAAACCAGAGTCTAAGCCAAGCTCTGGAGGCTCATGCCTGCCATCCTAGTTATTCCAGAGGCTGAAAGTGAAAGTGTCATGGTTCAAAACCAGGCTGGGCAAGAAGGTCTGTGAAGCCAGGCACCTGTGGCTCATGTTTGTAATCCTAGCTACTCAGGAGGCTGAGAAGTAAGGATCACAGTTCAAAGCCAGCCCAGGCAGGAAAGGCTGTGAGACTCTTATCTCCAATAAACCACTAGAAAACCAGAAGTGGTACTGTGGCTCAAGCAGTAGAGCTCTGGCCTTGAGCTGAAGAGCGCAGGGACAGCACCCAAGCCCAGAGTTCAAGCCCCACAACTGAAAAAAAAATCTGTAAGATTCTATCTCCAATTAAACAAAATGTCAGACAGGAAACATGGCTTAAGTGGTAGAGCACCAGGCATGAGCAAGAATTCTGAACAGAAGCAGGAGGCCATGGTTACCACACACACACACACACACACACACACACACACACACACACACACACACACACACACACGTCCACTTTGGATTATTATAAGCATTTTTAGTTATTTTCATAATTATTATCAGTAAGTTTTCCATTTCCCGGCGTCCTCTAAGCCCTATGAGGTCCTTGAGTGCGGGGCTGGGGTCTCTGTGATTCAGTCTCAGTCAACCAAATACTGGGATTACAGGAATGTACCACCATACCGGGCATAGTTCTTGTGAGGCTTTGCCAGAAAACCTTATGAAGACCCAGGCACAAAGAACAAAGAAAAGTTTATTGCCAGGAAAGGGACTGGCAAGACCCCTTCTCACAAGAGAGAAGTGCTGGCTATTGTCTGAGGTGACCTATATAACCTACAAGGTTAGGAGACCACAGAGACCCCAGTGTGGACATATGGACTAGGGGCTTCATCATGGCAGACTAGGATTTATGGCTGCTTCCCAAGTGGTAGATAAGGAGTCTTGTAGCTGCCCAGATTTGAAGATCACTTTAAGGGGATCATATGGTTGGAACTGCCCCCAAAGGCGTGCCATCTAAAGGGGGGTGGAGGCTGATTATTTACTGCTTTTATCAAATGTACTGAGTGTTGCCTAGAAGAAGAGCATGCTAAGTGATGGGAGAGGAGGTTATTGGACTCACATTTCTTGCTTAATTAGAAAGTTTCAAGTATTTTGGGGAGTAAGGAAGAGATTTAGATAAATATAACTTTTTAAATGAGGAAACCAAAGTATACGCGAAGACTTACAAAATATATTTGCAATCAGAGCTAGAGCTTAGGCTTCATGTCTCAAATGTTTCACGGTCCAGTTCAGTGAATGATGATCATTAATCTTCAAACACTTTCCTTAGCTCTGTTCCTTAGCATTTTCTACTCAAGGCTAGCATTCTACCACTTGAGCCACAGCTCTGCTTCAGCTCTTTGATGGTCCAATGGGAGATAAGAGTCTTAAAGACTTTCCTGTCCAAGCTAGCTTTGAATTATGATCCTCAGATCTCAGCCGCCTGAATAGCTTAGAAGACAGACATGAGCTACCAGCGCCTAGTAGATTTGTTGTTGCTAAGTATGGCAATCTCACAAATGTCTCTGCTGAGTATTAAGCATGTGCTCTGGCTTTAGAAAGCCATCTAGGCATTAGGTGGCTAAGCCTAAATAATTTCTTACAGATATCCTAGGCAGGAAATAGAGGGCTGTTCACTCAGCTCCAAGGCCTAGAGGGGAGACAAGCCATTCTGTGAGGTGCAGATGCCTGGCTCAATAGGGTGAGCTAGGAGGGCTCTGCTTCAGAGAGATGCAGATGTCATAGCCTTAGGAAAGCTTTGCATACAGAGAATGCTCTGATTCTGCATTGATTAGCTCCCTAAATGGCTTAACTCACCAGCCTCTGAGTAGCCTCTAAGCAGACCCTATTTGGGAGGTTAAAGCCTATCTTGCCTAGATGGAAAAGTTTTGCTGGTACCTGAGTATGTCCATTTAAGGTCGGGCATCTTGTCTTCACCCCCGAACATACCTGGAACCCTGGAGATAGGGCCGGACACTTGGCTGATAGGTTGCTGAACCTGTCAGTCCAGTATCTGGAACTGGAAGTGTCCTATGATCCCACCCCCTGCACAGACTCTATTTAGGCCTGGAACAGCATAGGTGAGGACTCCATGTTTCGTGTGTCTCTGTGATCATGTCCTGTCTCCTGGCTCATCTCCAATCATCATGGCATTCCAATTCAGCCCTCCCACGGAGCTGAACTGGCTTGTTGGTACTGTTTTTGTTCTTTCTTTCCTCTCTGACCTATTTCCTAGCTGTGTTATGTGTATTTGGGGGCTGCAGGCCTTTGTAACAATGGGCTGCCTGCAGACTGCTAACTGTACAATAAAGACTCCAAAATTCCATCTACCAGATTTGGCTTCTGGGATAATTTACCTTACAACAGAAAGACTTGCCTCTCCCTTCTTGGCCTATTCTTTCTGTAAGGTCCTCTCCTGGACGGAGAGCAGACTTGGCCCTCCAAGTCTCTGCCCAGTACCTGCTTTACGTAGGCAACTGGCACCCTAGAGGGGGTCACATCTGCATCCTCTGAGGTCATATCTGGATCCGTTGTGGCCATACCTTTCTCCCACCTGGTCCCACCTCCCTATACCTGGCCACACCTCTCCCACCCCTACCCTAGATAAGGAATGGCCTGGGCCAGACGCCCTTTTTCCCAGCCACTTGGAGTGCCAACCTGGTCTGTTGCCAGCTAGTCTGCTGAATAAACCTATTCCTTACCTGATACCACCTGTGTGGTGTTGTTCTTACTCAGCAGCCTCTTTAAATACCTAACACTTAATACCTAAATACTATTCAAAGGTGGAATACGAAGAATCGAGCCCACCCTGTTTTCCTAGGTGCATACAGAGTCAGGCAAGCCACCATAGATGTGTGCAGACTGCCTGACACAGGCTGGGCATGTAGCTAAGCCTGGCTGTAAACATTCCATTGTGGGCCCAAGCAAAAGTCCTCACCTCCCTAGACCTAATGGCTTTTTCATTAACCTCTGTTTCCCTGCTAGACCCCATAAAATGCCATTGCTGAGCCCACCTCTACACAACCTCCTTACACATAGGAAGGTCTGTCTGTGTCCCTCGCTAGCCTGCTGAGATCGAGTCAGGCTCTTCCTTCTTTTCTCTCCATTTTCCTACCAAGCCTGACTTCACTTACTGATCTCAAAGACAGTCTTCTTCTTATCTAAGGAATCACAGTGTGGTTCTGGGTACGTGGGTTGCCACCCAACACAACAAAAAAGATAAAGATTCTCTAATATCCTGCTATCAAATAAATGGTCCTTCAAAAATAGGATACATTTTTTGACAAGTGGATAAATTCATGTTTTAAAAAGATGAAAAAGAAAAGAAAGACCAAGTATTTGGGGAGCAGGGAGATGAGTCATGTTTTTACAAAGCGACGTGAGCCCTGCTTTGAGAATTCAGCCATTTCCTTTCAAGCACTCCTGAGGATTTACATTTTTCAGTTGAAAAAAAAACCCACCACAGCTAAATTTCATATATTCTTTGATGAGACATGACATGGCTTATTTATTTGCCTTTTGTAAGTTCAAGAATGCTACTGGAAAACAGTTTGCTTTCTTCTGTGAAATTTTGGATGTAATATGAACAGCAGTGGATGGAGGGAGCTGATGCCAGTGGCTTTCAAGTGTGCCCTCTGCTGGCCATTTCCATAAATGCTTAAACTTCACTTGAAGGCTCCAGGATTTCATCCTGTGGCCAAAGGTTTTCAGAGTACAGAAGAGAAAGTATTTTCCTGGAGAAAAATTCTCAGAGAATCTTAGATATATAAACAAGGCAGGCAGGTGTGTATGTGTATGTGGGGGGGTCATGCCTGCATTCCTAACTCCTCAGAAAGTTGAGATCTGAGGATTATAATTTAGAGCTAGCTTGGGCAGAAAGCTCATGAGACTTTTCTCTCCAATAAATTAGCAAAAACCTAACTGTGGAGTTGTGGCTCAAGGGGTAGAGCTCCAGGCTTCAGCAAAAAAAAAAGCTAAGGGACCGCATCTAGGCCTTGAGTTCAAGTTCCAACACCCACACAAAGGAAAGAGCACAACGAAACAAAAAAGAACATAAGCAAGAAAGCATATTATACATAGAAGCGTGGAGCATAATTTTACATACGAAAAAGAAAAACAAAACCCAAGTTTGGATTGTGGCAACCTGAGAATAACAGTCAGCTTTCTCTGCAGAGATGATCAAGTTCTGATTTGGTGACTGGTACCATGACCACATCAGGTTCACCTAGCTCAGGTAGAAACCATGCCAGCTCCATAGACCTGTCAGACCCATCCACAATCACCACACCATGTACCTGGTGCCTGTGAGGCCTGAGGAGCCGGCCCCAAGGCTTCCTCCTTGGGGAAGGATGAACAAAGGCCCAGCAGGAAGAGCAAAGAAAGGTATTGTGCATAAAAGACAACATAGTTTCCATGTGGAGCATGTGGAGAACCCAGATGATGTGCTCAGCATGGTTGGCTGCAGCTCAGTGTGATACACAGTGGTAGCCAAGACAGGATACCCTAAAACAGCAGTTCTTGCTCATCTTAAGTCTCAAAAACATCCAAAGAAATGATTGAGGAACCCCTCCCAAGGGCTTTGGTGATATACATTTTATCTGTTGATAAAGCCTATCATCTTGGAAACAAAAACTAAAAAATGTGAAGTGTATTCATTCGTTCATTTAATTACATTATCTATTTAGTTCCATAGTGTGTGTTTTCCAGGGAGAATTTTTTTTTCTGGTACAAATTAGTGAGAGAAGTGTGGGGCCAGTGCACATTTTCACAAATCTCTCTCAATATCTTCTGTAAGTGAGAAGGCTGGATCTGGCGTCTGTTATTCGGGGTACTGCAGCATTATATGTGGTAGCTGCTGAAGGATGCCCGTGTACAAAGGCACACACTGTCACAGTGTTATGACAAGCTGGTGGGCCTTCCAGGTCTCCCTAGCATACTTGGGATGCTAACCCAGAAAGAGAAAGCAGAGACAAGGTCATGAGGGAGGCCTGTGCACATGGAAGGTTGTCAAACTCAGGAATATATCATCGAGCTGGAGTTCTAACCCAGTGTTCCTGGAAGCTGTGGAGTGGCAGGACTCGAGGGACACGAGATTAAAAGCAGAGAAAAAAAAACAGTCACTCACTACTAGTTTATTTGGACAAAGAATGAGGGCTGGGTGTCTGGTGATGGAAAGGAAGGATTTGGGAAAGGTTTAAGAAGTAAAAGACATGAGTGCTGGGAAGTTGGCTTAGTGGTAGAGTGCTTGTCTCACATGTATAAGGCCCTGGGTTCGATTCCTCAACACCACATAAGCAGAAAGAGCCGGAAGTGGCGCTGTGGCTCAAGTGATAGAGAGCTAGCCTTGAGCTGAAGAGCTGAGGGACAGCACCCAGACCCAGAGTTCAGGCCCCACGACTGACCAGAAAAAAAAAAAAGAAGAAGTAAAAGACATGAGACTTGGGCAGTGGAGAGAGCAAATGTCCTAATTCTACCTTGGGTATGTGCACACTAAATGGGCCAAGCACTGTGGAATTAATGCTAGTGGGGGGAGACAGGGGAAGGGAGTAAATTTGGGGAATAGCTCAGGAGATGCACCAGAGGGTGAAAGTATGAATCTTCTGCAGGAGTAGGTTTGCTACAAAATCTGAGCTTAGATGCCCTCATTTGTATGAACTGTGTTGAGGAACAGGAGAGCCCCATTTGTAAGGGCTAGGGGTGTGTGGTAGAGGGCTTGTCTAGCTGGCCCTAAGCTTGATATCATCACTAAGGTAGGAAGTGAGGAAGGGGAGAGGAAGAGAAGGGATGTCTCTGACTTTAAAGTTCACAAACTTAAAATACTTTAAGTGTAGTAGTTTCATTCTTTTCACTGCAATTCTTTCTCCATGTTTCCTCCCATGTCAGATGACTTGGTGACAGCAGACATTTCTACTCATACTATTAAGGGAACATTGGAATAAGGCTACATTTAGCTTTTATTTGGTGGGGTATATGTGACATGCAGCTATTTCTTTTAAGAAAGCCAGTAGATGGATAGTTTCTCTAAAACTCATACCCCACGTTCTGCTGAAGGCAAGCTAGAAGGATTGCAATATGAATGAATCCTAGCTTCTCAAAGGGTTGTGAGGATCCCACTTCAAAGCCAGCCCATGTATAAAAGTCCAAATGAGGAAGTGGCGCTGTAGCTCAAGTGGTAGAGCGCTTGCCTTGAGCTGAAGAGCTGAGGGACAGCGCCCAGGCCCAGAGTTCAAGCCCCACGACCGACAAAAAAAAAAAAAAAAGTCCAAATGACTCTTATCTGCAATTAACCAGCAAAAAGCCAGAAATGAAGGTGTGACTCAAGTGATAGAGCACCAGAGTGGAGAAGCCAAGAAAGGGTATAAGGCCCTGAGTTCAAACCCCAGTACTGGCACCAAAAAAAAGACAGGAAAAGGGAGAGGGGATAGAAAGAGAAAGAGAGAGAGGAAGGAAGGAGGGAAGGAAGGAAGGAAGGAAGGAAGGAAGGAAGGAAGGAAGGAAGGAAGGAAGGAAGGAAGGGGAGGGAGGAAGGGAGGGAGGAAGGGAGGGAGGGAGGGAAGGGGAGGAAAGGGAAGAGAAGGGAGGAGAAAGAAAGAAAGAAAGAAGAGAAGGAAGGAAGGAAGGAAAAGAAAAAGAGAAAAGAAAAATAGAAAAGAAAGAGCTAAGGAAAAAAATATTCATGGGACCAGATACAATCTGGAAATTCTCCCCATCATCAGACATAGAAAACTAGTAAACAGAAAATGTTGTAATCATTTAGTCACCATGGAAGTTCTCTTCTGGCAAGAATTAGAGTGCACTCAAAGATAGCTGTAAGTTCTCTGTCATTCCTTCCATTTCATTAGAGTCTGTTTCTCCTTCTCGCATCTGGGGCTGCTCCAGCAATTTGCTTTGACTAGTGGACTGTAATAGGAGGGAGGTCGGGCAACTACATGCGGTGCATGTGGATGCCCAATTCAGATGGAAAGTCCATGTGCAAGGAACAAGGCACTCAGCCCCGAGCCCACAAGCTGCCCTTGTGCAGTACCTGGAGGGGAAGAAGTCAGTCTGCAGCCCCACTGGACAGCACTGAGCTAACCCCAGCCAACCCCGAGTCCTCAGCTAACAAATACCTCTGCTTTTCTTTTTGTTTCTTTGTTTTGTTTCTGCTTTTCTTGTTGTGTTGCTTTTGAGACAAGGTCTTGCTCTGTAGCCTATACTAGCCTTGAACTTGTAAGAGCCTCTTGAATGCCAAGACTTAGATGTGTGCCACCATGCTTGGCTACAGCTACTGGGTGTTGGTTGGGGTTTTTTTTCCTGCTATTGTTTCATCTTTTAAGTTATATTTTAGTATGTTTAAATGAAGAGATTGCCATTTAACAACTCAGTTTATCAGTAGAATGCACCTTGACTGATAGCAGCCCTCTCATCATTCTACCCCAAATCTCTCACCCAACCCCTCCCATAAACATTTATAGTTAACTAAGACAGGCATTGAACACCGATTACCTCCCTCCCTCCCCACACACTTCTTCGCTTCATTCACTACCAGCTTCCTCAGAATCTTCCTCAAGTATCTGCTTCTACATCTACTGCTTTTAACGAGGCACGTCCAGGTGGCGTGTGCCTATACTGTAATCCTGTTTACTCAGGAGGCTGAGATCCAAGGACTGCTGTTCAAAGCCAGCCAGAGCACAGCAGAAAAGTTTGTGAGACTCTTAAAACACCCCAAAAAGCAAGATGTGAGGCTGTGGCTCAAAGGGGGAGAGTGCCCGCCTTGAGCAAAAAAGTGAAGGGACAGCACTAGGCCCTGAGATCAGGCCCTAGTACCAGTACCAAAACCAAACCAAACCATAAAAACAACGAATCAAATAACTAACTAACTAAGTGTGTCAGAATGATTTGTTACTCAGCAACAGGTAACTAAAAAGGCATTACAGCACGTGCACTGGTACTGGATTTGTCTAGAAGGAACTAAGGAGCTTCAGTTTATGAGAACAGAAGAAATACAGTACGCGGCTTAGAAAACCACTATTGAAAGTAGAATACATGGATTGGTGCCAGAGACTCATGCCTGTCATTAGCTACTCCAAAAGTGGAGCTGGAGAGGATGGAGGTTCAAGGCCAGCCTCAAGCATCATTATGAGACCTAAAGAGATGGGGGCTCGTCTGGACACAGTGTCTGGCCAAGGAAGGAGAAATAAGCTAAAATGTCAACAATGAACCATGCATCTGTCAGAAATGAAAACCTGGGGGAGGATCCTTCAAGCATAAAACACATGGATGTGTATACCATCCACCTCTCTTCACTCCCATGGAAAATGACATGCTGAGTGACATGCAGGCCCCACAGACATTATATTTACATTTCCAATTTTTGGATCTGGGTAATCTGGTATGGAAACCAGTATCATCATCTAGAGAGTTAAATAAAGTCTCCATTAGAAAGAAGGAAATTTAAAACAAACAGATATGGGAGCCAGGCACTGGTGGCTCACATCTGTAATCCTAGCTACTCAGGAGGCTGAGATCTGAGGATCCTGGCTTGAAGCCAACCCATGCAGAAAAGTCCATGAAACTCTGATCTCCGATTACTCTGCAAAAGGCTATAAGTGTAAGTGGTAGTGCAAGTGGTAAAGTGCCAGCCTTGAGCAAAAAAGCTAAAGGACAATGCCCATACCCTGAGTTCAAGCTCCAGGCACACACACACACACACACACACACACACACACACACACCAAAAGGAACAGATAAAAACTTGGAAAATAAAATTCATAATCAATAAAAAAAAACAGGGGGCTGCGAAGTTGGCTCAGTGATAGAATACTTGCCTCGCATGCATGAGGCCCTGGGTTCGATTCCTCAGCACCACATAAGCAAAAAGAAAAAAGCCGGAAGTGGCGCTGTGGCTCAAGTGGTAGAGTGCTTGCCTTGAGCTGAAGAGCTGAGGGACAGCGCCCAGGCCCAGAGTTCAGGCCCCACGACCGGACCCCCCTCCCCCCAAAAAAAACAAAAAACAAAAACAAACAAAAAACCAGAAAGTTGGGATTGTTAGTGGTAGGTGCTTGCCTAGCATGTATGAAGCCCCAGGTTCTGTTCTTTTCTTTTTTGGGGGGGGGGGGGGGTCCGGTAGTGGGGCTTGAACTCTGGGCCTGGGCGCTGTCCCTCAGCTCTTCAGCTTAAGGCTAGCGCTCTACCACTTGAGCCACAGCGCCACTTCTGGCTCTTTTTTCTTTTTGCTTATGTGGTGCTGAGGAATTGAACCCAGGATGCAAGGTAAGCGCTCTACCAATGAGCCACCTTCACAGCTGAAGCCCCAGGTTCGATTCCTCAGTACCACATAAACAGAAAAAGCTGGAAGTGACACTGTGGATCAAGTGATAGAGTGCTAGCCTTGAGCGAAGGAAGCTCAGGGACAGTACCCAGACGCTGAGTTCAAGCCCCAGAACTGGCAAAAAAAAAAAAAAAAGAAGAGAAAGAAAGGAAGGAAGGAAGGAAGGAAAGGAAAAGAAAAGAAACGAAACAGAGTTACATCTAATGCCTCAAAGAAGAATTACTGGAACCATTGATGCATATTTTTTACAGCCACATACCAGCTGCTTGTGAAACACACAATTATAATTGGGGGGAAGTGAATCAGGATACATTGTATACATGTGGAAATGTTACAATGAAACACCCCTTGTACAGTTAATGTATGCTAATAAATAATTGTAAGCCAGGCACAGGTGGCTCATGCCTGTAATCCTTGCTACTTAGGAGGCTGAGATCTGAGGATCTGAGCAGGAAAGTTGAGAGACTCTGATCTTCAGTTAACCAATCAAAAGCTGGAAGTAGAGCCATGGCTCCAGTAGTAGAGCATTAGCCTTGAGTAAAAAGTTTAGACATAGTACTCAGGCCCTGAGTTCAAGCCCCATGATCAGCACACACACACACACACACACACACACACACACACACACACACACACACACACACACACACACACTCACTTACTCACGGTCACACTCTGGTCTATGACTTTGTTTCCTCTTTTTTAAGACAGGGTCTTACCATGTAGCTCAGGCTGATCTCAAACTTGTGAGTTTCCTGCCTCAGCCCCCCAAGTGCTGGGATTCTACCACGCACTTGTACACCACCGTACTTGGCAATGTGGAACCATTTAGTGCATCCATCTATATAATTGAATCTAAAGAGAATCCTTTGTAAATTCCTGTGTTTGCAAGGTTATAGACTATGTAATACACTCAAATGAGAAATGGTGTAACAGTTAACTCGAGAATTTTTCTTTGGTGATCCAGACAATTCTTTGGTTGAAATGGCTCCAACCTAGACTTTTTTTTTTTTTTGCATTATACTTTCCTACTATAGATATTAAAGATCCCCACAATCCCAAAGCCCCCCAACTTTTATGAATAGTCTGGCCAGTCTAAGGCAGGTTTCACTTGGGTAAGACAACATACAATGACTCCAGGCACCATGACACAGTATCATCCAGGAAGTCATGAAGCCACTTCCGGTGACAGAAAGACAGCTGGGCGATACAGTGGGAAGAATCTGGGGAGTAGGGATCGGAGGTACAGGACAAATAAAAAGAGAATATGAAGTACTTCATCAAATAGAAACCTGAATGGGAGCAGGAGAACTGAAAGAGCTACAGTTCCAGATGGAGGCATTTTATTTCCAAAGAGACACATTACCATCTCTATACTGGTTCTCATTTTATAAAATTTATTTGCTCCTAAAATCCTTCATAAAACCTTCCTTCCCATCACCCCTTTGCAGTGGGGGGAGGAGAGGCACAAGGTCAAAGGTTAAAGATCATGCATAAAATATGATATCCACAACATAATCTTGGTACACATCTCAATACATCATAAATCAACAAGAAAACATTAATTTACACTTCAGATTAATTTACACTTCAAGGTTTTCTGCATATATTAATATTCTTATTTCACAGACACTCATATTACAAAAAGATGATCAACTTTTTTCCTAAGATCAGAAAAACAGACAAAAGACAAAACTGTACTAGAAAAAAAAGACCTATCAGCAGAATACCAAAAAAAAAAAAAAAATCATTGTTTATAAGACTAAACCCTAAAGGAAAATAAAACTCAAGCATTTTGTCAGGAATAGGGTGGGCCCCTCTTTTTCCATTCAGTTTTCACTGACAGAACTCTTGAGAGATCTGAAAACACT
Source organism: Dipodomys spectabilis (assembly GCF_019054845.1). Lineage (NCBI taxonomy): Eukaryota > Metazoa > Chordata > Mammalia > Rodentia > Heteromyidae > Dipodomys > Dipodomys spectabilis. The sequence goes on along the minus strand of NW_024870727.1, from coordinate 7,059,429 downwards.
TAGCTGGAATTACTGTAGAGTTTGGCTCACAATTCTGGGGAAGGGAAATGTCATTTTATGGAACTGTGCATTTATTATAGCATTTTCTCAGAGACAGACAAACACAAAATAGGACCTGTCTTTCAATGGTATGAAAAAATTTATAGGCATGGAGCCAGGCTCTCTTGGCTCATACCTATAATCTCAGCAGGCTGAGATCCAAGGATTGAGGTTTAAATTCAGCCCAGGCAGACAAATCCATGAGACTCTTTTATTTCCAACTAACCAGCAAAGTCAGAAGTGATGTGGCTCAAGTAGTAGAGCACCAACTAGCCTTGAACAAAAAAGTCAAGCGCAAGTGCAAGGCCTTGAGTTCAAACACCAGTACACACACACACACACACACACACACACACACACACACCAACAAGGGTGTAGAGGTGAGGGTCTGGCTCATTAGAGCACTTGCCTAGTATGTGAAGTTCTGGGTTCAATTCCCAGCATCACAAGAAAAAATATTCTTAAAGGAAGTAGATACCAATAGAACAATACTTTCCCTAATATTCTCATGATTATTTTCTCCTAATCTCAGTCAAAAATGAGCATCAAAAAAGGGCTCAACAGACATCTTTGATGCCACCTGGGTGTAGACAGAAAGTCTCTGAGTTGGAGAAAAGTGTGACAATGCATCTGTCCATGCATACAGAATCCTAACAACAACAACAACAAAATCACCATAGGAGGACAGTACATTACCAGGCTGGAAATGTGATTGGAATTTATAGCTGCAAGAGACTTCAAAGATGAAGTAATTGAGCTCTCTTGATTTTAAGGAAAAGGGAGACAAGGCCCAAAGATGATCTATGATTCACCTAAGTATACTCTGAAGGTAGCTTGGATGATTATTGCTACACACACACACACACACACACACACACACACACACACACACACACACACACACACACACACAATTGGCTCTTGCAACAACTATGTAAAATTTCATTCGTTAGCTCATTGGCAGAAGTGGCTAAGAAATACCCTTCCTTCAAAGGAGTGAAAAAGAGGATCTACTTTCTATCTCTCATGTACTGTGTCCTTGCTCAGTGAGACTGTTCTTTTTCACAGCCCCTTGGCTAGTGTTCTACTATTTGAACCAGATCTCTGTAGCTGGATTGGGGTAGAAATGGGGTAGCAGGAAGAAGGGCAGAGTGCTCAACTGAGGTCAGAACTGGAGTTTCTTGAGTGCACCTATGCTCCCACTGGCAGTGAAGATCTTACATGAATGTAAGTTTGGGTTGTTAGAACTTCTAGATCTAGTTGGAAATAAAAACAAAATTAGGGGTGTAGGAATGAGGTGCCCAGGCCTGTCCTTTACCCAGAAAGTGAGGGCCCCTGTCACCATTAAGAGCAGAGATGATTTACTTGGGAAGCTGAGATCTGAGGGTTGTGGTTCGAAACCAGCCCAGATAGGCAAATTTGAGAGACTTATCTCAATTAGCCAACAAAGAGCCAGAAGTGGAGCTGTGGCTCAAATGATGGAGCACCAGCCTTGCACACAAAAGCTAAGCAAGAACAAGAAGACAAAAGTTCAAGCTCAGTACTGGCACAAAAAGAAAAGAAAAGAAAAGAAAAAGGAGAGAAAGAGAAAAGATAAACATGAACTACAGGTTGAATATCTATATCCTTCATCTAAAATACTTGGAACAAGAAGTGTCCCAGATTGGGGATTTCTCTAGATTTTAGAATATTTGTCTACACATAATGAGATCTTAGGATGGGACAAAACGCTAAATGAGATATTAATTTATGTTGTAGAAATATATTGCAAACACAGTCTGAAAGTAACTTTGTATACTATTTTAAGTATTTTTGAGCATGGAACAAATTTTTGTGATGTAGATTTCTCTGCTTGTGGAATCATAGTAGTATTCAAAGTTTTGGAGTTTGGAGAATTTCATATTTGATGTGAGAGATATCCAAGCTGCATTAAGTTTGATGGCTTTACTAGGTATAATCTGAGTCGCTAGTTATTTTAATTCAAACATTAATATAAATATCAAAATATTGTGTTCTAATATATAGTACTAATAATTACTTCTTCCATAAAATTATTTGTGGGTATAACTGTAAGGTAGGTTTTTTAAAAATATCGCTATTTTAAATATTGATTATAGATGTCTTTCAGAAAAAATCCTGTCTACCTACATATTAACATTACATAACTTAAAAAAATAAACAGTGCATCATATTATACCAAAATAGTCCCTGTTGAAAGCCATATAAGTGAAAAAAGTTGAGTCTCCAAGAATGGACTATACCTTCCAAAGGTTTTTTTTTTTTCATCATTTAAAACTAATATTAAATATGCTTTTATTTCCCAACTATACCAAATATATACATACTACTCTTAGTAATTTATACCAGAAGCATTTTTTAATGAAACAAATAGTTTCATTTGTCTATTTTTATGTATTTAACAATGGGAAATTTATCCTATATTTAAATAAATTTGTTCCCAAGGAAAAGATAAAACCAAACCACAAAATTCTAACTACATGTAGATAGATATTCAGTGCATGCAAACTCTTGTTTTCTACTAATAGTGGTTCAAAGGAACTTTCAAGTATCATGAGAACTCATGTGGTAGTTACAGGTGGCTCTCTTACAGAATCAATGCTCTAGAGGAACAAAGCCTTCTGAGAATGTGTCTTGCTAAAAGCCTTGTTCCTATAGGACACACAACAATCCACAAAGAACAGTGGGCACTTGGTCCATAGCACTGACCTGAATGCACCCATGTAACTAGTTGTCGACCCAAAGTAAACTCTAGAAAGTTGAGGATGAGCCCACATTTTCTTAACTCCTTAGACATTCTTCTTTTATCCACAATTTCCAAAAAAACACATCCTTTCAGACAAGATGGCCCACTTTGGGGACCAAGTCAGGTGTTTTGCACTTCAATGAGTCAAATTCACTTCTTTAAAAAATTAGATGATCATAAAGTCTGCAAGGAATAGAGATTCCAAAACTTGCAAGTAACAAAAGGGAGGCGGGGAATAGAATTAGGCCACGAAGACAGTTACATCTTTCCTAAGCAGGTACAGGTTATCAATAGGGACTCGAGCTGTCTAGAAGTTTTATTCCTTTATAGGTTTTGATCTAGCCACTTGATGTAACTATACCTAGTCCGGACTCCCACTGAGAAGTTGGTGGGCCAGCTGGTGAAAATCATGCAGCCGTGGAAGCCATCCTCGAAGTGGTCGAGGGTCACGTCCACACCCGCATTCACCAAGCGCTTGGCGTACATGATCCCGTCGTCCCTCAGAACATCGTGCTCACAGGTGAGGATGTAGGTCTTTGGCAGGTGCTGAAGGACTTCCTGGTCTGCAATGAGGGGGGAAGAACGGGCATCCAGCAGCTGAGGCAGCTCCTTGATGATCCTGGCATTGCCTGTGGTCTGCACCACAGGCTTGTAGTTCTTTGTGATGGATGCGGGCAAGAGTGACGTCCAGTTGAGATAAGCCCTAAAGGCAGCCGCCTCGGACACATCCAATGCAGTGTGGTTATTCACTACCATCGCCTGCACAAAGTCATAATCGCCTTTGAAGTAGTCCACCCAGTACTTCGCCATGACATAGCGGGGCAGGATTGGGGTGTTCACGTTTTGCTGATAACTGGGTGTGTTAAAATCTAAAGCTTGAAGGACTGGATAGATTAGAGCTTGCAGTTTGAGCTTATTTCTTACGCTGGCATCTTGACTAAACTGGGAAAGAGAAAAACAACATTTCATTTGGTGTGGATCCTTTCAAGCCAACTATACCTTAGAGAGTTGCTTCAGGGTTTGCTTTCCAATCAGTCAAAGCTGATAGTGTGAAATTACCAATAAGCACTAAGCAATTGTAAAGGTTTGCATCTGTAAGTTGTCCCCAAATCTTGTAATATGTTAAAGATTTAGTTGCCAGTTGCCTTTTTGGAAAGCAATTGACCCTAAAGACTCTAATCTCCATTGCTCTGTGTGTGTGTGTGTGTGTGTGTGTGTGTGTGTGTGTGTGTGTGTGTGTGTGTGTTGGTACTAGAGTTTAGACTCAGAGCCTCCTTGTTTAACTTTTTCACTCAAAGGTGCCACTCTATCATCTGAACCACATATTCATTTCTAACTTTTTGCTGATCTATAGGAGATAAAGAGTCTCACAGTTTTCTGCTTCGGCTTTCAGCCAAGATCTTTAGATCTCAGACACGAGTAGCTATAATTCCAGGTGTGAGCTACCTGTGTAAGGCCCACTGGTAGATTTATAATTTTATGGCATTATTGGGAGTAGGTAGGCCTTACTTGGAGGAACTAGGTCACAGGAGGCATACCCTGAAGGGATATGTCTTTCCCTGCTCCTCCTTTCTCTCCCCCTCTCCCTCCCTTTCCCTCTTCCATTCTGCCCCATCTAGCCTTCCCTCTCTGCTTCTGAATGCCAGGAGGTAAGAACCAGCTTTATCCCACCCAGCCCTTCTGCCATGATGTTCTGCTTTGCCTGAGGATTCAAATAATAGAGTCATCTGACATGCCTGAAACCTCTGAATCTGTAAGCCAGAGTAACTCCTTCTTCTTTGAAGTTGGTTTCTCCTTGGTATTTTTGTCATAGCAAGGACAAGCTGACTAACAGAGCAGAGTGGGTTTAAAAAAAATGTCCACCATCACTTCCCTGCCAAGATTCTAGGTATTTCCTAAGAAAGGACCAGTGTGCATGACTCAATAATTTTGAATGAACCTAGGGCCCATGACTTCTGAGATCTGTAAACCCCCATGAACACTTTATTTGCATCATGGTACTCAGCATACCTTGCTAGGTATTACTGGTATATTATCTGTAATCATTGAATGTTTTAATTTTTCAAAGGGCAAAGTCTTCCTAGAGAGGAATAAACAGGTCTGGCTGGGCTAGAGGAGAAGGGGAGGAAAAGCTAAATGAACAGACCATAAAGTGTCCCAGTACACTCCCCTGGAGGAGCCCTTAGCCTTCAAGCTTGCTGAGAGAATGACAGCTGACATAACACAGACAAGGGACCACGGACAGGCTACACTGGAACAGGAAGGAAGTGCCCACCGCTGCAGATCCCAGCACCCAGCAAGACTGCAGCCCTCCCATTTGTAATTCTACTTTCTAAAACTAGACATTTTTCCTGTAAGAACTAAAAGGAAACTGAATAGATTACTAGGCTGCATAGGTTACTTTCATGCTAAAAGATCTTCCAGTGAATTGGGCACTAGTGGTTCACTACTGTAATCCTAGCTAGGCAGGAGGCTGAGATCTGAAGATCAAAGTTCAAAGTCAGCATAAGAGGAAAGGTCAATGAGACTCTTATCTCCAGTTGACTAGCAAAGAGTTGGAAGTGGAGCAGTAGCTCATGTGGTAGAATGGCAGCTTGGAGCAAAAAAGCAAGACCCTGAATTCAAGCCCCTTCAAACACAAAAAATAATACATTGTATATTATTTGTATTGCATCCTAACAATACAATACAATACAATACAATACAATACAATACAATAGTTAGTCTCCTCAGGCCTTTAGAGACCCATTTCCCTTCTCTGAGCTATCTGAGTGTGTCATATCAATAGAGCAACCCCATGAGGTAACATCCTCTCTCCTCCTACCAGCTCATCAGGTCAGTTGGTGTTACCTGTTGTGCAAGGACAGCAGCCAAATTCCCACCAGCACTGTCACCAGAAATGCCAATTCTGTCTGGGTCAACATGGTACTGCTGCAGGACTTCAGGCTGCAGGAAGTACTTTGTGGCACGCACAACGTCATGAATTTGCTCAGGAAAATAGACCTGTGGAACCAGCCTGTATCTGCAAAGACAAAGACAAAGCTTGTTTTAGGACTTCATTATCAGTCATTTAAAGTATACACACGGGGCTGAAGGCAAGGCTTAAGTGGTAGACTATCTCTCTAGCAAGCCCAGAGGCCCTGAGTTCAAACCCCAGTACCACCAACAATCAAAGTTTAAAAAAAAAAGTTTTAAAGACAAAAATGAAAAAAAAATAAAGACAAAAATGTGTTCTTTTAAAGCCCAAAATCGTTTTGGAAATTAAAATAATATATAAACTATAAAGGCAAATGAGGTATTTCCTTTTAAAAATAGACTAATACAGCCAGGTGCCAGTGGCTCATGCCTGTAATCCTAGCTACTCAGGAGGCTGAGATCTGAGGATTACAGTTCAAAGCCAGCCTGGGCAGGAAAGTCTGTGAAACTCTTATCTCCAATAAGCCACCAGAAAACCGGAAGTGGTGCAGTGGCTCAAGTGGTAGAGCACTTGCCTTGAGATGAAGAGCTGAGGGACAGCACCGAGGCCTAGAGTTTAAGCCCCACGACCAACAAAAATAAATAAATAAATAAAGACTAATAAATTGTATGAGCAAAAAGACCTTTTTGTTTTATGTTTTCAGTCCCCACCCAAAATCAAACACGTATCTGAGTGCTAGTCCCTCATGTTCATAATCCTAGCTACTCAAGAGGCTGAGATCTGAGGATTGTGGTTCACAGCCAGCCCAGGTAATGTGAGACCCTTATCTCCAATTAACCAGCAAAAAGAGAGAAGTGAAACTATGGCTCAAATAGTATAGTGTTAGTCTTGTGCTATAAAGCCAAGTGAGAGCAAAGAGACCCTGAGTTCAAGTCTCTCTATACACACAAACACCACACCACCACCACCACCATCAACTCAAAATGGAAAGCCATTACAGAGTTTGAAAGTTCCTTTCTGGAGATTAAGGTTTTATTGACAATGCCTCTGGGTTATGAAGTGATTTGGCAGCATTAACCACAGTGAATAATGTATCTCCATAATTCATTTGATAAATAACATGAAACTGCACCCTATCAAAGAGTTCATGCTCTTACAACACTGAACCAAAGCCATGCATGGCCTTGTCAAAACACTGGAAACAGAAGGTCCGCTGTAGCCCGCGAGAGGAAAGGTAAGTTGTAGGTAGCCTAGCCCAGGCCTCTAGCATCTCTCTGTGGCTCCCCCTGCTGGCACAGGCAGGAGGCTTTTGTGGTCCTATCCTGTACAAGTTGTAAGAGGTCTGGTTTTGTCAAATTCCCTGCTGGGTGCTGGTAGCTCACACCTATCATCCTAGCTACTCAAAAGTATGAGATCTGAGGATCACAGTTCAAAGCTATCCAGGCAATAAAGTCCTAGCTCCAATTAACTAGCAAAAAGCAGAAAGTAAAGTTGTGACTTCAGTGGCAGAGTACTATCCTTGAGTGAACAAGCTAAGGGACAGCACCTAGGCCCCAAGCTCAAGTCCTAGTTTTCTCTCTCTCTCTCTCTCTCTCTCTCTCTCTCTCTCTCTCTCTCTCTCTCTCTCTCCTTGCCCATAGCATTACCTTGTATGTGCGCACTGCAGGTCTGCTCACCCTCCTCCTGTGCTTGTCAGTCATGTCTCCCTCACTCTTTGAGTCTTACTGGGAGGTCTGTGTGGAACTGCACTTGCTTGCAGTATTAGGGTGGCCACTCCAGACACTTACATACATCACCAATTTTATCCCTCATGTAAAATGTGTTCTTCTTGCTTTCTGTGAAGGTTGCGCGCTCTTTGATATAAAGGTCTGCACTTTGTCACTTGTTTTTGTGCCAGTATTGTGGCTTGAACCCAGGGCCTGCACACTCACTTTTAGCTTTTTTCCCCTCAAGGCTGGACCTGTATGACTCGAACCACATCACTACTTTCAGCTGTTTACCAGTTACTTGGAGATAAGAGTCTCATGAACTTTCCTCCCTAGGCTGGCTGGCTTTGAATGGTGATCCTCAGATCTTGGCCTCCTGAGCAGCTAGGATTACAGGTGTGAGCCTCCACTGCCTGGCAATTCTCAGCCTTTCTGGTTAATGTCAAGTGAAACAACTCATCATGTTTCTAATTTCTATGCATGGTGTATCTAATAACACTGTTGCTTTTGTTTATTTGGGATTTTTTTTTTGCTTATTATCATTATTAGTTTTGGTAGCAGTGAAGAGGCTTCAATTCACTTGGCCTTTTTGCTCACAGCTGGTGCTCTACGACTTGATCCATGCCTTCAACCTCACTTTTCATGGGTTATTTTGGCGATAGAGTCTTGCACACTCTTCTGCCTGGGCTGGCTTTGAGGTGCACTCTTCCAGGTCTCAGCCTTATGAGAATTAGGATGACAGGAGTGAGCCACCAGCAGGTGGCTCTCATAAGTCTGTTTTGAGTATTAATGTAGCCTCATCTTGTGAATGAAGAAACTCAGGCACAGAAAAGTGACTAGACTTGTAAAGTAAGTCAACCATACAACACAAAATGAGAACGGACACAGTATCTAATTAAAATTCCAAAACAATCATTTCAGATTGTTTTTTAAATTTACATCTCATAATCAATCAGCTTACTGTTTTTCTAAGTACTCTATAAAAAGTCATTTATTTGTCTCACCTAAAATGCCTATATTGTGAGTGGGGGGGGAGGGGGTTGAGTACTAGGACTTGAACTCGGGGCCTGGGTACTGTCATTTAGCGCCTGCCCTCAAGGCTGGAACCATTTCAACCACAGCTCCATTTCTGGATTTTGCTAGTTAACTATGTCAAGAATACAGAAAGGGAGGACAGATCTATTTGTTTTCAAGTATTTATGTGAACTAGTAAACGTGATTTAAAAAAAAAAAAAGAGTCTCAGACTTTCCTGCCCAGGCTGGCTTCAAATTGCACTCCTCAGATCTCAGCTTCCTGAGTAGCTGGGATTAGGCATGAGCCATTGGTGCCCTACAAACACAGACAGGTAATTAAAGATTTTCACATTCAGTTCAGATAGTCAACTGGATGAATATTTTTGAAATATTATGATAAGTAGAAAGCATAGAACTGATCACTGTGGAATAAGTATGTTTGACATTAGAAATTTAAAAAATCCCTTATGAGAGACAGGATCAAAGTACATTACCTACACATACAATTAATATACACTAACAAAAAACTGAATTCCTGGAAGTGGCGCTGTAGTTCAAGCAGTAGAGAACTAGCCTTCAGCTGAAGAAGTTGGGAACAGTGCCCAGGCTCAGAGTTCAAGCCCCATGGCTGGAAAAATTAAATTCCTTAGTTACTGTCATATAGAATATAAAACAAACTTTTTATTTTATATCTTAGTTTTTCATCAGTGGTACCACTGATCATCCAAATGAGTTTTAATAGGCAGGAATAGGAGTACATGGTTTATTCCACTAGGTGGCAACATTTCACAAGATTCGACTTACCCCTGCTTTCCCCCTCAACTCCCCACCCCCACCCATTTTAGAGGACTTCAGTATTACCAAACTGAGTTCCTAATTTTAAGAAAAAAGGGTATTTTACTTCTTTTAGTGTCCCATGTATTCTAGTAAACAGCTTTTTAGTTGCCTGAGTTTGGAAGATAGCCATAAGAGGCTTCAATTACATTGAATTTTTCAGTCCTGTTTCAGAGGTTTCCACGTCTTTGGATCAAGAGAAACTGGCAATCTTATAGAGTATGTTGGACTGGAGGTGAGGCTCAGGTAGAAGAGGACCTGCTTAGCAAGCACAAGACCTCACGTTCAAACCCCCCACTTAAATCAATCAATCAATAAGTAAGAGCTACTTGTCAGTTAACAATTCCTGCAGGTAACAGGGTGAACATGTAAACAAACAGAGTTAGGATGTGGCTTAAGTGGTAGAGTACCTGCCTAGCAAATATGAGACCCTGGGTTCAAAATTCATGACAACCAAAATAAAAACCAAACAGATCGACGATATTATAGTCCTCCTGGCACCATTAAAATCCGAATTCTAACCTCCATCTTAAGGTTGTTCAAGCTGGAAATATTATTTTACTTTATTCAGAAAGGAGGAGCACGATTTTTGTCAACTGGAGAAAATACTAAGTCAACTACCGATTTCTTAGGTCCCATGGTATCACATGACCTTTCAAAGTAGCCAAAATTGGCCTAGAAGAAGAATCAAAGTTTGTGTTTGTATCAGGAAATTCCAGGCTGGGTTAGCCAATGAAAGCACACAGAGCATACTAGCCCTCTACTGCTTGTGTTCAAGGCTGTGTGTGTGCACAGTGCTGGAAGAAGATGCTAACCATTTTATTTAAAAACCAGGGAGTCAAATTAAAGCTTCTAACACCCATATACCCATCTGCGCATGTCTGTGTCAGTTCATACAGTGTATCTCCCTCTCTCCTTCCATACACAATGTAATAATGAATAAATGTCACTGGGTTCTGTCTGTGTGACAGGTTTAGTCAGTAAGGGAAATGAGCTCTCTGAAGAGCTCATCATATTTCTTCCAACATCAAGTATTCTACATAGGAGTCAAATTGCAGAAAACACCACTGAGCTGACAAACCTGTAATTCTAGCTACTCAGGAGGCTGAGATCTGAGGATCAAGGTTCAATTCCAAGCCAGACTGGACAGACAAATCCAAGAGATTCTTATCTCCCATTAACCAACAAGAAGCCAGAAGTGGAGCTGTGGTTCAAGTGGTAAAGCACCAGCCTTGAATGACAAAAAGCTTAGGGACAATGTGAGGCCCTAAGTTCAAGTCCCCATATCAGCACCAAAAAACAATCAAAATTACATTCACATTGTGTTTTTTATCTGAAAAAGCCCCAGAGGAACAAGCTGTTTAGCCCTCTCAGGAGCTTCCTGTCCATTAGTAGAACAACAAGCCTGCAAGATTGCAAGAGAACCCAGAATTTGGACCGTTTTCCTTCTCATTCTTCAAATGTCATCGGGTTGGAGGAAGGACTTCCTTGTTTCTACGCTCAGCATTGGTCCCTTGAGACGTTCTGACCCACAAGGACTCAGCCCGGGAGACTGGAAGTCAGCACAGGCCTTGGCTGGCTGAATAAGAAACACATAGGAAAGGATGAACAGAAAAGGGGAGGCTAGGCCAAAGTCCTTAGGAGGGGAGTGGGGCTAGAATTAGCACCTGTTTCAACAACGTGAAGCTTCTGATAGAGTTCCAGGGGCTGTGTGCGTGGCTCCCGGGTAGAGCACCTGCCTAACATGGAAGAGGCCTTGGGTAAGACTGGCCCCCGGCTCTGGGTGTATGGAAACCACTTCCACCCATTCTGAGGCAAATCTTGGCCTTAACATCAAGGGCAAAGAGGGAGCCAAGCACTCTGGCAGGGGTCACAGAAGCGGGCTGGGCGCCATGACCTTCCAACCTCCTCTCTCTCTCTGGTGTGGTTCCAGAAGCTAAAGATAGCTGTGTAGGCCCAGGTGGGAGGGGGGCCAGGCTTCAGGAGCTGGGAATGGTGTTCAGTCTCGTGATGTGGACTTCACTGCAGCCACAGAGAGCCAAGCCTGGTTTGCTTTTTAACGTTAGTAGAGATCAGGGCTAAGAAAATGGTAAATACGTGTAAAAGAAGTGGCTTATTAATTAATAGCAGCAAAGCAAAGTACCGACTTTTTAGAAGTTATAGTTATTCTTTCTGTAGCAGTAAATTATTTGTAATTGGTATGATGGTATAAAAGTTATGTTTTCAGCAAGTCTTTCCTTCCTTCCTTCCTTCCTTCCTTCCTTCCTTCCTTCCTTCCTTCCTTCCTTCCTTCCTTCCTTCTTTCCTTCCTTCTTTCCTTCCTTCCTTCCTTTTCCTCCCTCCTTCCCTCCCTCCTTCCTTCCTTCCTTCCTTCTTTCCTTCCTTCCTTCCTTCCTTTCTTCTTTCCTTCCTTCTTCCTTCCTCCCTCCCTTCCTTCTAATGCTGGGACTAGAACCCAGTATGCTAGAGCAGTACTCTACCTCTGAGCTACCTGCTGTGGCTCTGTGATCAGTGAAGATTCTCCCCTGACTCTGAGGATGAGCAGGACAAAGGGAATGGGACAGTGACAGCTAGGCGGCTTCACTCTATGTTTATCAGAGTATCTTTTGTCTACCAGTTCTTAGGGAGCGCTGAGACTGCTGGACGGTGCATCTGATCTGACAGCCAGAGTCTCACTGCTTAGTTTCCTCAGTAAGGAGAGACTTAACACCAGCACTCTTCCATGTGGTGGGCCATAAGCTACATTAGGAACATGACTCTACATTAGGAACATGACTTTTTAAAGTTCAAAAATCTTTACGCTCCCTTCAATGCCCAGCCAGCCATAACCGGCAGATGGTGGGCATAGAGAAGTCTTAAGGTACCACCACACAATAGATTGTAAATGTGATAAAGAAATTAAATTATGGAAGTGGCGCTGTAGCTCAAGTGGTAGAGCGCTCGCCTTGAGCTGAAGAGCTGAGGGACAGCGCCCAGGCCCAGAGTTCAAGCCCCACGACCGACCAAAAGAAAAAAAAAAGAAGAAATTAAATTATAAGCAAACACAAACCAAAAATTAAATAAATAAAAAGCAAGGTAAATCCCCTGTAGAATTTAATAATATCCAACATACCTATACTTTATTATTTGCACTTTATCTTTTTCATTTGGTCTTAGCCACAAGGCTGAGAAATGGCACTTTCTCTTTTATAGAAAGATATTAATCCTTCTTTTTATCTTATGGTTCTAATGCTGTACTTCATTGAACAAATATTTATAACTCACACTGAGTTTTATGAGTATAAAATAAGTTAGCAAATATAAAGTAAGACCTGCCGAGATTTCATCACCTTTATAATAATAATAACTTTAAAAAATAACCAGCACAAAAAGGTGTAGGCATGGTCCAGTGGCAGAGCACCTGTCTAGCAACTTTGAGACTTAGAATTCAAACTCCAGTCCCACGCATGTATCTGTGCATGTGTGTGTATGTACATGTGTCTAATAGTTCTTCATAGAAGCAAAGTGAGAGAGAAAAGCTACAGAGAGGAAATATGCTGCCACATGAGCTCTCCCAACATTCTTTCCGAGAGAGAAAACACAGTCATCTGACTCTGGCTGTGTCGCAACTCGAGCACAGGTCATAATGCCCTCTGTGTCCAGGCCGAACCTGAATTGCCTGGTGGAGAAAAAAAAAGAACAAGTGCTAGGGATCGCAAACACACACTGGGCAATAGGTGTGTAGCCTGGCTTTTGTGCTATGGGCTACCACACTAGTTGTGCAGATTTGTCTAGTGTTCTAGAATATCTGAGTCCTTTCAGAGCCGATTGGCTCAGCTGATCCCCAGGACAACTCTGTCTGTCAGTCTGTCCGTACTTAGCATGCATGTTTGAAGTCTTGAACGAGGTGGGTGCTAGGAACCCCAAAAGATGATTACTTGTTTTGATTCTAAACACCCAGAAAGGGTTCCTAACCTCATGACTGTAAGGGACTTGTGTGAGGGGCTGGGCATCCTGTGTACCATGATGTACTACTCCTCATGACAGCACTCCATTGGTAAACATCTGGATGGTATATATATATATATATATATATATATATTTTTTTTTTTTTTTTTTTTTTTTTTTTTTTGTCGGTCGTGGGGCTTGAACTCTGGGCCTGGGCGCTGTCCCTCAGCTCTTCAGCTCAAGGCAAACGCTCTACCACTTGAGCTACAGCGCCACTTCTGGTTTTCTGGTGGTTTATTGGAGATAGGAGTCTCACAGTCTCTCCTGCCCGGGCTGGCTTTGAACTGCAATCCTCAGATCTCAGCCTCCTGATTAGCTAGGATTACAGGCGTGAGCCACCAGCGCTCCGCATCTGGATGGTATATTATAAAAATGGGGCCCAAAAGGAAATTAAGATAACATCCGTCCTTGGAATTATAGTTGTCTTGAAATTAAAAAACAAAAAACAAAAACAAAACTTCTAGTCAGGTGTTAGTGGCTCAAGCCTATAATCCTAGGGAATCAGAGGCTGAGATCTGAGGATTGCAGCTAGAAGCCACATGGGCAGAAAAGTCCAAGACTCTTGTCGCCAATTAACCAGCAAATCATTGTAAGTGGAGGTGTGGATCAAGCAGCAAACACCAGCCTTGAGCAGAAAAGCCAAGCAAGAAGGCAAAACCTTGAGGTCAAGCTCCAAAATCAGCACCAAGAAAACAAAGCCTTCTTGTCAGCCAGGGCTCACAGCTGTACTCCTAGCTGCTCAAGAAGCTAAGATCTGAGGACCAAGGATCAAAGCTAGCCTGGGGAGACAAATCCCAAGAGAATCTTACCTCCAAATCACTTGCAACAAGTCAGAAGTGAAATCTAGCTCAAGTGGTAGAACACCAACCTTGAGGAAAAAAGCTAAGCTAGAGCTCCAGGCTCTGAGTTCAAGCCCCAGTACTGGCAAAGACACACAGAAATGAAGTTGTGATCTCAATTGGGGCACCATAATGGCCAACAACCCAAGTGTTGGTTTTAAATTTTAAATCAAAGCAACACCTTAGAGATATAATGAGAAAAATTAGGAAACTAGGAAATTGAAGGGAGGGGTGAGGTTGGGAGGGATTAGGGAAAATAATGAAAGTGACATTGATCGAGACACTTTGCACTTATAAACTGATTGATTGAATGGCAACTCCTTTGTACAACTACTTAAAGATAGTAAAAATACCATTTAAAGAAAAAGAGAGGCTAACTTAAAAGTTTTCCTTGAAAACAAAAAGGTACTAAAACCAAGCAGTAGTAAAACAGTTTTCCATCCAACTGTATTATTTGGTCACCAAAACTGAAAAATTAGTCTACAGGTTTGTACCAAGGAATTTTTTTTTTTGTCAATGCTGAGGATTGAACCTAGCACACTGGATAAGTGCTCTACTTAAATATACATATACATATATACATGTATGTATATATATATATGTATGTATATATATATACCATATATATATATATATGGTATATATATATGGTATTTATCCCAGGGCCTCCAGATCTCACTTGGCTTTTTCCATTCAAGAATAGTGCTCTACCACTTGAGCTCCACTTCTAGCTTTTTGCTGGTACCTGGAGATAGAGTCTCTCAGATTTATCTGCCCAGGCTGGCATAGAACTGGGATCCTCAGATCTCTGCCGCTTGAGTAGGTAATACTACAGGCTTCAGCCACCAGCACCTGGCCTGAATTTCTTATTCATAGTCTTCTTAGTCACCTAGAAAAGTAGCATGCAAGAAATGGTGGAGACAATTCAAAACACTATCATTATTAACAATTATACCATTAAGGTTTGTTGAACACATTTCTACTTTCTAAGGTCCAAGTCATGTAAATGAACTAAATGAAAATAGCTTTTCCAACCTTATCTAAAGAGAGATTCTTTTACTATCGTTATTGCTTTTTACTTTTTTTTTTAAAAAGTTAACATCAAACTTATATGGTTAAGATAGCTGTATTTGTATTGTTTCACTCCCAAAAGTTTGTAAAGCCAAAATAAATAGGCAGGGCTAGATATGGTAGTGCATGCCTGTAATCTCAGCCCTAGGGAGATTGAGGAGTGAGACTCTTGAGTTTGAGGACAGCCTTGGTTACATAGTAAGACCCTAACTCAAAAATAAAAATAGTCAGACACCAGTGGCTCATGCCTGTAATTCTAGCTACTCAGAAGTCTGAGATCTGAGGATCACAGTTCAAAGCCAGCCTGGGTAGGAAAGTCTGTAAGACTCTTATTTCTACTTAACCACCAGAAAACTGGAAGTGGAGCTGTGCCTCAAAGTGGTAGAGCTCTAAGTTTGAGTGAAAATCTCAGGGACAGCCCCCAGGCTCTGAGTTCAAGCCCAGAGACCACCCCCCCCCCTACAAAAGAGAGAGAGAGAGAAACAAAAACAAAATGAAAGTAGGCTCAAGGGTAGAATGATTTTCTAGTATGCATAAAGCCATGGGTTTGATCTTTAGAATGTGATAATGATAAAATTATAATAATTTTGAAAAGCACCATTGGCTCCCCCTACTCAGGAAGTGAGATGTGAGGATCAGGGTTCAAAGCCAGCCACTCAAGACAAATATGAGAGACTATTATCTTCAATTAACCAGCAGAAAGCCAGAGGTGAGGGCATGGTTCAAATGGAAATGGTAAAACACTAACCTTGACCATGAAGCCCTGAGTTCAAGCGTTAGTACTGCACACACACGCGCATGCACACACACACACACACACACAAACACACACATGCACACAGGCACACAGGCATACAGGTTAAGTGTGGTTGCAAATGCCCACAAATGGCACATGCCTGTAGTCCCAGCAATCAGGAGGCTGAGGCAGGAGGACCTCAAACTCCAAACCAACCAGGGCCACACAGTGAGGCCCTGGGTCAAAAACAACAAAAAGAAGGTAGGCTGCGAATATAGCTCAACTTAGAATGGTGAACTTTCTAGTACATATGAGGCCATAGGTTCAATCCAAAGGACAATGTTAATTCACACTACTAGTAATAATGATATAAGGTGAGGCATGGTGAGACATATTTGTTAAGTGGCACATGCCTGTAATCCAGCACTCGGGAGGCTGAGCCAGGAGGATCTCAGTTTGAGACCAGACTGGCTACACAGTGTGATCTAGGCTAGTCTGGGTTACAGAGTGAGACCCTTTTTCAAAAAAAAAGAAAGAAAAGAAAAGAAAAAAGGAAGAAAGGAAATAAATATGCAAACATAAATAACTGTATTTCAATTATACTAAAAGTCTTTTTTTCTGATGATGCTGTGTAACTTCTGGGCAAATGGAGCATTTTGCACTCAAACCCCTGTATAATAGAATCACTACACTGTTATCGAGATGCCTTTGTTATCAAAACTTGTGCACCTAGCATGGGTGACTTACTCAATGGAGACAATGACAGCATTCAGGTCCTCTGCCATCGCCATGCACAGCTCATCGTAGTACTTGATTTCTGAAAGAGACAAGAGGAACTGCTATCAAACTGCTCATTCAACACCATCCCTTCTTCAAGTCTGCTAAGTGTGGATTATCTCACTGAAATAAATACCTGTGCACATGTGAATATCACATGTGGTTTCTGTCTTATAACGAACTGGAAAGGCATATTTTGTTTCCTTTCAATATGTTTGGCTTTTTGTGTGTGTGTGTGCCAGTACTGGGGCTTGAACTCAGGGCCTCAAGCCCTCACTTGGCTTTGTCATTGAAGACTGGCAACTCCACCACCTGAGCTACAATTCCACTTCCAGCTTTTTGCTGGTTAATTGGAGAGAAGAGTCTTGGGGACTTTTCTGTCCAGGCTGGCTTCAAACCACAATCTTCAGATCTCAGCCTCCTGAGTAACTAGGATTATAAGCGTGAGCCAGCAGCACCCAGCTTCAACTCTGGCCTTCTGCACCCCAAGTCCTAGACCCCAGAAACAGCTTAGTCTGTGGTAAATCTAAATACTCAGTAAACATCTACTGAAAATGTGAATCAGGGCTAGGAAGGTGGCTCAGTGGTAGAGCGCTTGCCTTGCATGCCAGAGGCCCTGGGTTTGATTCCTCAGCACCACATAAGCAAAAAAAATTTTAAAAAGCCAGAAGTGGTGCTGTGGCTGAAGTGGTAGAGCATTAGCCTTGAGCTGAAGAGCTGAGGGACAGCGCCCAGGCCCAGAGTTCAGGCCCCATGACCAGACCAAAAAAAAAAAAAAGAAAATGTGAATCAGAGAATAACAAAACAATTGACAAAATGAAATTACTATGAGAAGTGATGTTTTTAGATCTTACCCCCATTAAAAAAAATTAGAGTCAGCACCAGTGGCTCATACCTGTAATTCTAGCTACTCAGGAGGTCTAGATCTGAGGATCAAGGTTTGAAGCCAGCCTGGAAAGGAGCCTCTTGAGACTCTCGTCTATAATTAACCACCTAAAACCAGAAATGGAGCTGTGGAGTGCTAGGCTTGAACAAAAGCATCTCAGGGACAGGGCCCAAACCCTGAGTTCAAGGGTCAGGACAAATAAAAAGAAAAAGAGCCCAGTGCTGAGGGTTCGCTCCTGCGATCCCAGCTACTTAGGAGGCTAAAATCATCAGAATCATGGTTCAGTGCAAAAAATATAAATAGAAATCAAGAGAGCCCTTCTCAACTAATGACTGGGTGTGGTGGTATGTGCCTATTACCCTAACTACCAGAGAGCCTTATCTACATAGATGGGCCGCACTCAGACATTCACCTGAGCAGCGAACGAGACCTTACTTGAAAATAGCAAGGAAAAATCAGGGCTAGAGGCAAGGTTCAGTGGTGATTAGCAACTTTGAGGACACCCCCTTCCAAAAAAATTACATAAGGCTACAGGAATGGCTTAAGTGGTAGAGAGTATCTACTTAAAATCAGGAGGCTTGGAGTTCAAAACCCAATACTGCCAAAAAAAAAAAAAATCATATGAAACAGGTTTTATGCCTGAGGGTGTTTTGTTTAGTAACCTGCCATTCTGATTCCATTCTACTCAGGAAAAGGATTCCGCTCCAAAGAAAATATCCTTCAACTTGGCAAGAATGTCTTTTTTTATTTTTATTTTTTGCCAGCCTGAACTCTGGACCTGGGCACTGTCCCTGAGCGACTTCAGCTCAAGGCTAGTATTCTACCACTTGAGCCACAGCACCATTTCTGGCTTTTTCTGAGTAGTAGAGTAGAAGAGTCTCATGGAGTTTCCTGCCTGGACTGGCTTACAACCACAATACATAGGTCTCAGCCTCCTGAGTAGAAGAGTATCTCTTTTTAATAGTTGTATAGTTGTACATTTTAATTTTTGGTATCATAGGCTGATACAAATGTTGCTAATGTGTATCAAGAGGTAGCTCTTGTAGTATATAGATGTCAGGACAAGAGAAGTGAAGTGAATTCTCTCACACTCAGTGAGACCTGACTTTGCTTGGAAGAAAAACACTCTTATGGACACTTAAGAAATAAGGCTATAATTTGGATCACAGGAAACATTTTCAAAAGTCTGGATTAAGAAACAAACCATGTTGGGCGCCGATGGCTCATACCTATAATCCTAGCTACTCAGGGGGCTGAGATCTGAGGATCAAGGTTCAAAGCCAGCCTACGCAGGAAAGTTCATGAAACTCTTCTCTCCAATTAACTAGCAAAGAAAAAAAAAGTGGAACTGTGGCTCAAATCGTACAGAGTTTGTCTTCAGCAAAAACGCTTAGGGACAGTGCCCCAGGTCCCGAGTTCAAGCCTCAGGACCAACACTAAATACATGCATACATAATTATAAAAAATAAAATGGGATCCTTTAAAGATTGATAAAGAGGTATTATCATTGGTGGCCTGGGCAATTAAGATAAGTGGACACTCACTGAGCACCAAATGAACTGTCTCTTCCTGCCCATTTGATCTACCCACTGCCACCCCCAAAGCAAACCAGGTGAAGCTGGCAGGAACATACTGGCACTGGCCAAGGCCCAGCCTCCTCCGTGGATGTAAACGATGCTCCGTCTCAGGGGCTCCTCCGGCTTTGGCGACCCTTCAAACACCCGGACTTCCACGCCATCAAAGGCAGTGTCCCTCACCTTCACCTGGGCAGATGACAGCGCATTTTTCTTGCCAAAAGAAATGATGATGAAATTCAGGGCAATCAGATGATGGCTCAGCCCCAGGTAGTGGATCAGGTTACTCTGTGGAAGGAGGGTTGGAAGAGGAAAGGGTTTGCTAGGTGAGAATAACACCACCAGCTCGGTGCGCAAATTCTCACAAAGAACTCACACTGGTCTGCAGTTGGATACCTGCCACACAGCAACAAGTTGTTTTCACTTTTGGACCCATACATCTGAACTTGGGGCTTCACACTTGCTCGGCTTGCTTGCTCAGCTGGCACTCTACCACACGAACCACACACCTCCAGACTAACTTTTTGCTGGTAACTTGGAAGATGAAGTTTCTCAGATGTTTCTGCTCAGACTGGCTTTAAAATGTGATCCTCTAGATCATGATTAGAAGTATGAGGCATTGGCACACAGGTATATTCATCTTTTGTTCTTAGAGCTAACAACATATTTCCCTATATGAGATGTCCTGTCTTATGTTTGTGTATGTGCGTGCACACGCATGTGTGTGTATGCACACCTGTACTGGAGCTTGAACTCACGACCTCGTGTTCTCACTTGACTTTTGAGCTCAAGACTGGCATTCTATCACTTCAGCTAATCCGCCACTTCTGACTTTTTGGTGGTTAATTGAAGATTAGTCTCATGGACTTTCCTGGCTGGGCTGTCTTGAAATCATGATCCTCCAATCTCAGCCTCCTGAGTAGCTAAGATTACAGACGTGAGCCAGCCACCAGTGTCTGGCTGCATTTAAATATTTTGAAAGTGCTCCAAAGCTGATCTACATAAGGGCATCTGGTTGTTGTTGTAAGCATAGGAGACAGTGATGCGTGTACAGAAGATGGAGAACAAGGCTCGCAGAGCTGGAGCATTTAGAAGCAGAACAACAGAGAGGCTTAAGTCACCCATCCAGCCAACGCCCCTCTAGTTTCTTCCTCTTTTCCTATTCTGCATTCAGGTTGCTGAGGAAGGGAACACTGCAATTTTGTAGTGTACAAACAGAACCCTGATGATCGCTGAACTTCTTAATATCTTCAGAAGATGCTATAGAAATTAGGAGTGCAGAATGGCTACAATATAGCATACCCCAGCTCCTACTGTGTGCACAAGGCTCAGCCATGAAGGAGGGTACAGGTCCCTCTTAACCTTTAAGCCACTAGGCTCTTCAGTGTCCCTTATTTATACCATTACTGCCTATTACACACATGAACAAAGCTGGAAAGCACTGAATCATGACAAAACTAGGCCGGGTGTAGTGGCTCATGCCTATAATCCCAGTTACTAAGAAGGCAGAGATCAAGAAGAACAACCTGAGCAAACAGCAAAACCCAGTCTCAACAAAATAGTTGAGTGGGCACTTGTCATCCAGCTACTGAGTAGAAGTAGGAGGATCGTGGTCCAAGCCAGCCTGCGTACAAATGTGAGACCGGACATGAAAAATAACCAAAGCATAAAGGACTAGGGTCATGGCTCAAGTGGCAGAGCACTTGTCTAGCAAGCACAAGGTGCAGGGTTCAAACACCGGTTATCCCTACTGCCCCACCCAAAACATTTCTCCAGTATTCATGCAAAAGAAGAATAAGAGGCAATTAATCTAATAATGAGTGGCTATGTTAGGAATTAGGGTACAAGTATTTGCCAGCAAGTCTACGCATACACAGAGCAAGTGAGTATTGAAACAATTCAGCTTTTATATGTGCTGTCCCTGTCATCCACTGTCAAAGTTAGTGAAAAAGTGAAATAACTGTTAACATTCTTCACAATAAGTACGTCCATGAGTCAATAAGTGAAATATACAGGAACATTCCAACCATCGACTTAAATTATTTGGCTACAGGGCACTGGTGGCTCATGCCTGTAATCCTAGCTACTCAGGAGGCTGAGCTCTGAGGATCAAGGTTCAAAGCCAGCCTAGGCAGACAAATCCCCGAGATTCTTATCTCCAATTAAAAAAGCCAGGAGTGGAAGGTATGGCTCAAGTAGTAGAGTGTGGAAAAGCCTAACCAAGAGTGTGAGGCCTGGAGTTCAAATCCCAATACTCACCAACACACAGAATAAGTTAAATAAATAAATAAATGCCTTAGCCAAGACATGGTGCATGGACATAATAAAGTCTGTCAACACTGTACAATAATTAACAAAGAGCAAGCAGGACCCATTCTGCTTCCTTGCTGCACAGCTGGCTGGAGAGTGCAGAATGCCGCACTACGAACACAGAGGTAGCAGTGGCTTCGCTGCTTTCTGGCCTGTGTTTTGCTTTCTTTATGGGCTCTATTGGTCCAAGCCATTCAAGGCACATAAACTTGTGTTAACTCGCACCCACAGGATTACTAAAACCCTGTGGATTGTTTACAGCAGTGCAGGGGAGGGGTGGGTGGGGGCTGATCAGAACAAACATTAAGAAGAAGGAAGACAGGAATAAGAAAGCTAGGTGGGGAAAGAATCCAGAAAACTGCTAAATGAAAATATTTGCAAATATCAGAACTACATGGATAAATTAGAAATTAAAAGGTTACTCAACAACCTAAATAGAAGATTCTTTCAAAAACTGAAAATGAGCCAGGCACCAGTTCTTTGTGCCTGTTTCCTAGCTACTCAGGAGGCTAAGACCTAAGGATGGTGGTTCCAAGCCAGCCTGGGCAAGAAAATATCCAATTAATCACCATAAAAAGCCAGAAGTGGAGGTGTGGCTCAAGTGGTAGAGGACTAGCCTTTAGCAAATAAGCTCAGGGACAGTGCCCAGGACCTGAGTTCAAGCCCCAAGAGCAGCACACAAGGAAGGAAGAAAAGAAGAAAGAAAGAAAGAAAGAAAGAAAGAAAGAAAGAAAGAAAGAAAGAAAGAAAGAAAGAAAGAAGGAAGGAAGGAAAGAAAGAAGGGAAGGAAGGAAGGAAGGAAGGAAGGAAGGAAGGAAGGAAGGAAGGAAGGGAAAGAAAGAAAGAGTGGGGGATAGAAGGAGGGAGGGAGGGAAGAAGGGAGGGAGAGAGAAAGAGAAGGGAGGGAGGGAGGGAAAGGAAGGAAGGAAGGAAAAAAGAGAGGAGGGAGAGAGGGAGAAAGGAAGGGAAGGAGGGAGGGAATGAAGAAAAGAAGGAGGTAAGAAAATAGAGAAAAGAGGGTTGGGAAGGCGGCTCAGTGGTAGAGTGCTTGCCTTGCATGCATGAGGCCCTGGGTTCAATTCCTCAGCACCATATAAGCAGGAAAAAAAAGCCGGAAGTGGCACTGTGGCTCAAGTGGTAGAGTGCTAGCCTTGAGCTGAAGAGTGCAGGGACAGCAGCACCCAGGCCCAGAGTTCAGGCCCACGACCAGACCCCCCCCCCAAAAAAAAAAAGAAAGAAAGGAAAAGAAAATAGAGAAAAGAAAAAGAAGAAAGAGAAAGAAGCTAAGTATGGCTTGATACAGGTGGCTCACACCCGTAATCCTGGGAGACTGAGAAAGGGAGGATCGCAGTCCAAGGCTAGCCCAAGAGGAATAGTTGTGAGCCCCGTTCTTGACCTACATCTGGGCACAGTGGTACACTCCTCTCAGCCCCAGCTGCATGGTAGGCTGATATTGGGAAGATCATGGTACCAGGGAAGCCTGAGCATACATACTATGTCTCCATGAATGGGAAGCTGGGCCTGGCAGCATGTTCTTATTCCAGAGAAAACTGGAAGCCTGAAGGAGGCAGATCTTGGCTCAGGCATGTGCAGAGTAGAAAATGGGACCCTACCCTGGAAATAACTAGGAAAGCTGGGCACTGATGGCTCATTTATGTATTTCTAGATACTAAGGAGGCTGAGATCTGAGGATCATAGTTCTAAGATAGCCTGGGGGAAAGTCTATGAGACTCTGTTATCTCCAATTAACCAGTAAAAACCCACAAGTGGAGATGTAGCTCAAGGGGTAAAGCAGCATTAAGCAGAAAAAGCTAGGCAAGAGCAAGAGGTCCTGTGTTCAAGCCCCAGAACTGGCATCAAGACAAAAACAAAATAATAAAGACATAGATGATTACCTAAAGAGTTTCTGTGTATCAGCAAGAAAGAGGGGAGGAGGAGGTGTGGGGAGAGCCAATAATGTGATACTCTGCCCACATAAATAACTCAACAAGCGGCTGGGTTGTATCATGAATCATGCACTAAGAGTGCAGAGCCATCGATTTTACCTTTGGCCAGTTTCATTTCTCTTATTCCATGGTATGGATTTGAGGTCAGTGGGCATTTCATGCTGGCAAACATCTTTTTAATTCTCCTCTCCAAATCCTGTTTTTCCCTGTGTGTACTGTAGGGAAATCTAGATCTTGCATGTTAGTTTTTCTGTATGAAAGACTATCATCATGATTTCCAAACACTATCAAGTCTGAGTGTACAGATTTTCAAAGATTTTTACTCATATATGTTAGTTTGTGATAGGTTTAGTTATGACATTTCCTTATAAGCATAGATTACACTCTACCAACCTCCCCCCTTCTGCCACCCTCCTGTATTTCCTCCCCAACACTTCTTAAGACAAAGTGAACAGGATTCACTGTTCAATTTGCATATCTGCAAAAAAGGTCATTGGACCACATTCATCCTCCTTTACCCTCGGCATTTACCTTCCCCTTCCACTGGTGTCCAAGCCTAACAGGTTACTTGTACTAAGGGACTTCATCCTGATAGGTCACATATACATATAGTATGTGTGTATATGTACCAGAGCTTGGAACTCATGTTCTTCAACTCTCACTTGACTTTTCAACTCAAGGCTGCTGCTCTCCTATTTGAACCATACCTCTACATCCAGCTTTTTGCTTGTTAATTGAAGATAAGAGTCTCTTGGTCTTTCCTGCCCAGACTGGCTTTGAACTAGGATCCACAGATCTTATTCTCCTGAATAGCTAGGATTACAAGGCATCAGCCACCAGTGCCTGATGTACTGAATTAAAGATTCAGTTTTGGCTGTCGCTATGGGCCCATGACCTACATGACTTGCACTGGGTGGCACCAGAGATTCCTGAGATTCCCTAATGCAAGATTTCTGTCCACATGTAATGAGATCCCTGTCATGAGAAACACCCGAGGTAGGTGCTAGAACCTAGGGGTTTATAGGCTGGAAGTTTAGGCCTCTGCTTGCTGATGTGACAGACAAATGGTGGCCCTTTAAGTTGAGAAGCCTATAAGGGGACCTCAGGGCATTGGGGGTGTGTCCTCAGAGGGGATTAAGGTAATTCCCTCAGGTGCTGAGTTAGCTGTCTGAGAGAATGAGTTGTTAGAAAGGCCTTGAACAGACCCCTGAATCTGTTTTTGCCTTCTGAGTGATTTCCCTCTCACATGGCTGCCTCCCCTTATGGTCCTTGCCAGAGCTAGGCTGCCGATGCTATGCCCTTGAACCTCTGGAACTGTGAGCTGAAGCAGCCTCTTTACAGTAAAGTAACCTGCCTTGAGTATCTGGTTATAGTAATGAACAAATCAAGTTAAAATGTCATCCAGCTGTCACGCAATAAAGATTAATGAGGGACCTACGCATGACACACATCACAAGAATACAAATACGGGGGTACACCCAGGACTTAGTAGGTAAACATGCCTCTTCTGGTGTTTCCCCACTTTCCTTCAATTTTTTTCTTTCCTTTAAGCTTGTAGAGTTCCCTAAGCTTCCTCTAAGAGTTTAGTTTTTAAGGGAAATTCTATGACAGCTGAAGTCTTGATTTGAGTTCATGTTTTTAAGTTGCAGCACAAACAAAAATGTCTGAAGACTGTTCATTACAGCTTGCAATATAGATATGATCCTGTCAGACTAAATAAGCAGCTGAAAGACAACAATCACTTAAATGTCACATTTAAGTGACGACATTATTCAAAGGTAAAATAAAAGTGTTTATGCCATTCTTGGCACTTGAACTCCGGGCCTGGGTGGTGCTGTCCCTGAGCTTTTTTATCTCAAAACTACTGCTCTAC
Organism: Dipodomys spectabilis; assembly: GCF_019054845.1. NCBI lineage: Eukaryota > Metazoa > Chordata > Mammalia > Rodentia > Heteromyidae > Dipodomys > Dipodomys spectabilis. Next base: position 7,034,156 of record NW_024870727.1, on the reverse strand, counting down.
CACTTGAACTACAGCTCCACTTCTGGCCTTTTCTGGTTGTTAATTGAAGATAAGAATCTCCTGGACTGGGGCTGGGAAGGTAGCTCAGCGGTAGAGTGCATGCCTTGCAAGCATGAGGCCCTGGGTTCGATTCCTCAGCACCACATAAACAGAAAAAGCGGAAGTGGCGCTGTGGCTCCAGTGGTAGAGCACTAGCCTTGAGCTGAAGAGCTGAGGGACAGTGCCCAGACCCAGAGTTCAGGCCCCATGACAGGCAAAAAACAAACAAACAAACAAACAAAAAGAATCTCCTGGACTTTCTTGGCCCAGTTGGCTTTGAACTACAAATACTCCAGATCTCAGCCTCCTGGGTAGCTAGGGTTACAGGTGCCCAGCAATAAAAGGTTTTTGTTTGCTTGTTTGTTTTTGAGACTGGATCTTGCTCCGGTTGGCCAGAAACTTACTAGATGGCCCAGGCTGAACTTGAACCTACAATCTTCCTGCCTCATCTTCTGGAGAGTTCTGCTGAGATTACAGGCATGTGCTACCTCAGCCGACTATAAATGAGATTTTTTTTTTTTTTTTTTTTTGGTGCTGGACCTGGAGCTTGAACTCAGGTCCTAGGAGCTGGTGCTGAGCTATTTTTCTCAAAGCTAGTGCTCTATCGCTTGAGCCATAGTTCCACTTCTGGCTTTTTTGGAGTGCTTAACTAGAGATAAGAGTCTCTCAGCCTTTGCTACCCAGGTTGGTTTGAAACCATGATCCTCAGATTTCAGCATTCTGAGTGTCTAGCATTGCCCATGCCTGGCAAGATTTTTTTTTTTTTTTTTTTGGTGGGGGGAGAGGAGAAGTACTGTTGGTGGTCTGCCACTTGAACCATTACTCCAGCTCTTTAAACACTTAAAACAAATAAAAGAGCCTAAGCTTTGGGAAGAACAGTCAAGAGACTAGAGGCAAAAATCAAGAGCTCTGAGAATGTAGTGGAGTCCAATACACCTTAAGTTAAATGCAATGTGTGTTCTCTTTCATGCTACATGAATTAGTTACTGTCCACTTAGAACAAATGAGGGTCTGCCCGCAAGGGATGTGGGGGATGCAGTGGGGCAAGGGAGTTCCCCAGAGCCTGGGTGACACTGGGAATAGACAGGGGGCATCATAAGGTACAAAGAGAAGGGATCAAGGACACTGAGGGGTTTCACTAGGGCATGAGAAACAGCGGCACAGGCAGACCGGCCGGGCAAGGTGAGATAAACGCTACTTTTAAATTATTTCATTTAAAGCTGATGGGAAAGCCAAGGTGCTCACACCTGTAATCCTATCTACTCAGGAGGTTGAGATCTAAGGATTAGGGTTTAAAGTCCTCTTGGATAGGAAATTCCATGGGACTCTATCTCCAATTAACTAGCAAAAAGATCTAAATGGACCTATGGCTCAAGTGGTAGAGCTGTATCTTTAAGCAAAAGAGGCCAGGCTCTGAGTTCAAGCACCAAGACTGGCACAAAATAAAAGGACATCTAGATAAACAGTACCCCAATGAAGAGATCAGGCCCTGGGGGGAGTGGGGGGCGGGATGCCAGCCACAGTGAACTATTAACTATCTTGAAACAACAAGAAGGTTGAGGAGATGTAGCAGAGGCCTAACCTGGACTCAGGGACACATATCATGGAGGAAAGTATTATTTTATAGGCTAGAAAGAAATCTAAAGAGGTTGGAGAAGTACAAGGAGAATAAAGAGAAAATCAGAATTCAGAAACCAAATGTGCAAGAATGTCAAAGGAAGAATTAACAATTCAGCATTTAAGAAACCTAAGTGTTGAAAAATGACCATGAATGTATTTTGGAAGCCATCACTGATAATCCAGGAAAGTTTCAAGCCCACCATGCAAGTATAATCTGATGGGCATCTGCTTTGTTCTCATAATTCAGTATGGCTCCCATGGCTTGGCCCACTGACTCCCCTTTCCTCAGGAAATCTTCCCCAAATTCTTCAGCCTAGTCTCCAGCCCTGAATCTTAATCTAAATATGAAATTCCCTCCCCCCACCCCCAGGTGATAGGCACCTGAATTCCTCCAAGCAGATGGGGCAGGGGACTTAAAGAATAGATTCCCTGACTTGCCAGATGTGCACCATAAAACCTAGGAGACTCTTTGAACCCTGGAGCTCCCTGTGACTCTGCCCCCTAACCATGACCCTGCTTAGGCCCCTCCACCCCTGCTGCCATTGTGCCTTGTATCTCCTGACTCTCCTCAGGTCTCCATGGCATTCTGCTTCAACTCTCCATTAGAGTTGATCTCGTCTATTGAGGTCATTTTCTGCTCTTTCTTTATTCTAATACCCTTATGACTGGCTCCTAACATAATCCAATTATTTCAATATTCTCTTCATGGTTTTTAAGATACCACCTTCTTACTCTCTACTGCTTTCTTTAGAGATTTAGAGGACCAGGTGCCAGTGTCTCACACCTGAGAGTCTGAGATGTGGAGGATCAAGATTCAAAGCCAGCTCAGGCAGAAAAGTCTATGAGACTCCATTTCCAAGTAACCAGCAAAATGCCAGACTGGAGGCGTAGCTTAAGTAGTAGAGCACTAACCATGAGCAAGAAAAATGAATGAACACAAGGTCCTGAGTTCAAGTTCAGTACTGAAACACATACACACACACACACACACACACACACACACACACACACACACACACACAATTCAATGGTTATTCAATTTTTGGTTATGTCAAGATTTTTGACCTGATACAGTGGTGCCCACCTGTAATGCTAGTACTGAATTAAGAGCATCAAGAGTTCCAGGCCAACTTGAGAAGTATAATGAAACTCTGTCTCAAAAAACGAACAAAAACATAAAGCCGAGTGCTAGTCACTCATACTTGTAATCCTAGCTCCTAAGGAAGCTGAGATCCAGAGGATCACAGCTCAAATGCAGCCTAGGCAGAAAAAATGTATAAGATTCCATCTCCAAAATAACTAGCAAACCCACTCCCACCAAGCTCTTCAGCTGGAAGCATGGCTCAAGGGTAGAGCACCAGCCTAGCAATGAAGCCAAAAAAGCTCAAAGTCCTGAATTCAAACTCTGGTATCAGCCAAAAAGGGGAAGGGAGGAGGAGGAGGAGGAGGAGGAGGAGGAGGAGGAGGAGGAGGAGGAGGAGGAGGAGGAGGAGGAGGAGGAGGAGGAGGAGGAGGAGGAGGAGGAGGAGGAGGAGGAGGAGGAGGAGGAGGAGGTGGTGGTGGTGGAGGAGGAGGAGGAAGAGGTGGTAGAGGAGGATGGGGAGGAAGAGAAGGTGGAGGAGGAGAAAGAGGAGAAGAAGGAGAAAGGAGGAACAGGCGAGGAGGAGGAGGAGGAGGAGGAGGAGGAGGAAGATAATAGCAAAACCTTAACAAAAGTAAGATTAAGTGCTCTGCCTAGAGAGAAAAACAAAATCACCCTACAAATGCAGAAGCCAGGGAGATACAGACAGCCTTTGTGTGGGCTGACTTCCTTCCAAGCTCATTCTTGCAGGGAAACAAAAGCCAGAAGCACATTTTCTCAATGTTATACAACCAAGCCATTTGGGCAATGCTCCCTGCCTTGTGACTCAACAACACCCAGACTGGCTCCCCTCCACTGGAGAGCAGGACAAACAGCTCCAAAATGAGAGTCAGATCTGACTTCCACCACTGGCCAAAGTTATTACATCACTCTGATCTGGTGTGTGTGTGTGTGTGTGTGTGTGTGTGTGTGTGTGTGTGTGTGTGTGTGTGTGTGTGTGTGTGTGTGTGTGTGTGTGTGTGTGTGTGTGTGTGTATTCCACATGCTAAAAATAACAAATCCAGTCTCCTTTCCCTAAATTACTGTGAGAATATAAAACCTCTGGGGTACGTAACAGATCACTCAGAAGATTTATTCTATCACACAGGCCAATGGTTCTTATAGTTAGCAGCAGGTTAGATCACCTGGAGGCTTCTAGAAATTACTAATGCCTCAGCCCCAACCCCACGCCTATTAGACAATAATGTCTGAGAAGGCAAGATAAAGTGTGGGTTTGAACTCCCAAGGCACTGCTAAGGGCAAGGTGAGGATCACTGAGGAAATCGAGCCAACCTTGACTCAGTGCCTTTCTGATCGGAACTGTCCTGAGCTTGGATAAGGGACTGCTTTCAAGAAGCAAACATGTTGAAGCATAGACTAGACATGATAGATGATTATGAGTGATGGAGAAACTTTGTTAGAAAACACAGCCTGGCAGAGAAGAAGCAGACAGTTCTAAATGGCTGTCTAACATAGATGAGATGAACTGACTTTTTGTGTGTATACCAGTACTAGGGCTTGAACTCAAGTTCTAATGTTCACTCTTGGTTTTATGCTCAAGGCTGGAGGAATACCACTCCAGCCACATATCTTTTTTGCTGGTTAATTGGAGATAAGAGTCTCTTGGACTCTTGGACTTACTTATCTGTCTAGGCTGGCTTTGAACCATGATCCACAGATCTCAGCCTCCTGAGTAGCAAGTATTACAGGTATGAGCCACCCAGGGCCTGGCATAAATTCACTCAAATGAGTATCAGTAGACTGTAGAAGGAGGGGACTAGGGAGGGGAAAGCACTTGTTTTTGTTGTTTGTTTTTTGAAATTGGGTCATGTTAGGTTGACCAGGCTGGTCTCAAAGTAGCTGTCTTAATATCTCAGCTCCCAAGTAGGTGGTACCACAGGTATTTCACACAGCACCTGGCAGAAGACCATTTCTGGGAGGGTAACAGAGGGTAATCTGTTAAGTAAAGCAGTAATTACAAGGATGAGGAAAATAAAAATTGGAACTGTGGAGACTATCATCACTCAAAGCAACACTGGGATAAGCTTGACACCAGCAGCTAACCCCTGTAATCTTAGCTGTTCAGAAAGCTCAGACCTGAGGACTGAAATTCAAAGGCTCCCCAAAAGTCTGAGATTTTTATCTCCATTTAAACAGCAAAAAGCAGGAAGTGGAAGTGTGGTTCAAGTGGTAGAGAGCTAGCCTTGAGTGAAAAAGCCGACTGAGAGCTCAAAGCCCTGAGTACAAGCCACAGTAACAGCACTATAGATCTATCTATCTATCTATCTATCTATCTATCTATCTATCTATCTATCTATCTATCTATCTATCTATCTCTATATGTAATCTAGATATCTATAGACAGATGAGATAGCTCTATCAGGAGCTATCCCTTCATCTATTTATCTATATATGTAGAGATACATATATCTATAGATAGATATAGTGAGATAACATATATAGCTCACTCTCTCTCTCTCTCTCTCTCTCTCTCTCTCTCTCTCTCTCTCTCTCTCTCTCTCTCTCTCGATACCAGTACTGGAGCTTGAACTCAGGACCTAGAGCTCTTATTTGGTATTTTAGCTCAAGACTGGAACTCTAACACTCAGCCACACCACCACTTTTTGTTGTTGTTGGTTTGTTTCATAGGACTTTTCTGTCTAGGCTGGCTTCCAATTTCAATCTTTTTTTTTTTTTTTTGATGGTCTTGGGGCTTAAACTCAGGGCCTGAGGTCCATTCCTGAGCTTCTTTTGCTCAAGACTAGTGTTCTACCACTTGAGCCACAGCTCCATTTAACTGCCCAGGATGGCTTCATACTGTGATCCCCTCAAATATCAGCCTTGAGAGACATTGGCACTCGGCTACAAATGATTCCTTAAATGGCCAACCTCTAATCCTATAGGCAGAGAAAATTAATAGATATCTACGATGTCTGAAGAACCAGGTGCAGACAATAATTAATGGGAATCTGCTCTGTTCTCATTACCCAGCTCTGGTCCCTTGGCCTGGCCCCTGACTCCCCTTTTTCCAGGAAATCTTTCCAAAATTCTTCAACCTAGTCTCCAGCCCAGAATCTTAATCTAAACGTGGAATTCACCTCCATTCCCAGGTGATCCGCACCCGAATTCCTAGAAGCAGATAGAGCCAGGACTTAAAGAATAGTTACCTGACATACCAGACCTGCACCATAAACTTGGGAAACTCTTTGAACCCTGGAGCTTCCTGTGACTCTGCCCCCTAACCATGACCCTGCTTAGGCCCCTCCTCCCCTGCCGCCGCTGCCTCCTCTGGAGTCCTGACTCTCCTCAGGTTACCATGGCATTCCGCTTCAACTCTCCATTAGAGTTGATCTGGTCTGATGAGATTGTTTCCTGCTCCTTCCCTGTGACTCAGTTTCCTAACAGCTGGGTTGCTCACAGGGAACAGTGTTCCCTGAGGACTCTCATCTTTGTAGGGGATGCTGTATTTCTATCTCACACACACACACACACACACACACACACACACACACACACACAGAGTCACTGTCTCCCCTCTTTTTCTTCCTCCTCAGCATCCTTCTGATAGCCAGTCGGTCCCTCCTGCTTGCTATAGCTCAACAGCAGCCAGAACGCCTCAATGCCATGTAAGGGACGCTAGGCCTCGACCTAGGTCTATAATTACTGGTAAACTGGAAATCTCTCTCCCTCCCCACCCCCTTCCCACTCCCCCCCCCCCTCCTCCCTTTCTTCCTCTCCTCTTTTTCCTTTCTGAAACAGCGGCTTTCAGAGAGCCAGACAGTCCCTCGAGACTACTAACAGGTGCAAAATCCCCCTCCCCATCCACCCCATCCCACCCACCCGTAAACTGTGGCCTGTGCGTGACTGGAAGCCTCCACCCTCACTGGGCCACCGCTTCTGCTGCCTACGTGGGCAGTTTATTTACTGGATTGGTAAACTCTGCTGTTAGCCAGCTGTTAGGGACTGCCTGGGGAAAGGCCCATGTTTCTCCATGCCAGTGGGCACTTAGACTCCCCTCCCTCTCCCTTTGCTTTCTATGTGGGACTGTGCATGTCTTTCCCCAGAAGTCTCTGCACAGCACCTGCCTTACCCAGGTGACTGGTCCCCTGGGGGCAGTTCCCTCCCCTTTCTCTGAGGCCAATCCTGAACCTCCCCAGCATGGCTCCTTCGCATCTGCCATTACCACTCCTCCCCCCTGCCCTCTCCCTGCATTAACCCCAACCCCCCCCCCCCTCCAGTGTCCACCCCTTCTGCCCACCTCCATCTTGTGAGGACTGGCAGTTTGGAATAAACTCTTCTTTTTCCACCTGAAGCCTGCATGGCAGTTTCCTATCGGCCAACCTTATATAATGGTGCTGAACACCCGGAGGGGCTTTTGAGTCAGGAATGGCCGAATTCCCTGTGCTTTTCTCTTTCTGAAGGCGAATCCACATCCCGATCACATCCTTTCGTGGCCCAAACTGCCACAGGAACTCCATGCTGGACTTCCCATTTTCACCATTGCTGTTGCCTACAATCCATGTCACCCTGCTCTCCCACCACACTTGTTTCTGGTGAGTTTTGACTCTATAAGTTCCTTGACTCTTTGTCTTTTAGACATGGTATCATGCCAGAGAGCTCCTAAGGCCTCAAGCTGGTCACTGTCCATTCTGGGAATGCCTGATTCAGAAATTTGGCCCTCGCTTTAAAGAGACCAAAAAGGCTATGGACCCCTTCCTTCCTGTAACCTCTTTGTGCTCACCAGACTCATTCCTGTGTTTCCAGTGGGGTGCTGCCACAGAGCCGGGACACCCCCCTAGGCTGCCTCCTACGGTCTCTAGATGTATTTTCTCTTAAGGACTCTATAAAGCCAAAGTGTCTTATTCTTTTTTCTTATTGCAATAAGGCCTGGTCAATATGTAGACTAGATAATCAGTCTCATTGGCCCCAAAATGGGACTTGTGATTGTACTATTCTCAGAGACTTGGACAATTTCTGCTGTTGCAATGGCAAATGGTTCGAAGTTCTATACATCCAGGTGTTTCTTAGCCTCCGCGCTTGTATTTCCCCCTGCCAATCTTGTCCAACTTTCCCTATCTCCCTGGCACAAGGGCAACCCATTCCTGCCAAGTCACCAGAGAACCTGGAGATTACCCAGAGGACCTGATGAAATTCAAGCTGAATTTCTCAATCACCTCAGGGCACATCAGCACTATGCTAAGAAGAAGGGTACGGTTATTCTTAAAACTCATTTTCTCTTAGAAAAGGCTGAAGATGGCCCTCAAACCCCACCACGAGATCTGGTGAGCAAGGCCTTGAAGGTTTTCAATTCAAGTTGCTCATCTCTGCTCCCATCTATCTTCTCTAGAAAGGTAACTTTCCTTGTCTTGTTAGGCGTTCATTCTCCTCCTGTCTTCCCACCGCCCCCCCCCCCAGGGGCCTCTCTGCTAGTGCCCTTGAGAGTTGAGAGACAGGCAGGGTCCTGGGGACACCCCTAAGTTCCCTCTTCAAGGCTAGCCATGCTGGCTTGAATTCTCTTACCTAAAACTGTCTCTGTCTCTTCTTGAGAGCACTCTCACAGTGTGTCTGGCTTTTCTGCTTATCTGTCTGCCGGCTTACTTGCTTAACTTTAACTTTCCTCTTCTTGTAGAAGTTCCCCCACAACAGCCCGCTGCCCCCATCTGCTTGCTTGCTTTACTTTATAAAACTCCATCAAGCCTTCTTACCATCCCGACTTGTTTTTTGCCATCTTGACCACGTGGTGGGTTTTCTTGCTACCCCTACCTACCCAAGTCAAGTGTTCAAAGGTGAATTTGTATGCTCATATGTCTTAATTGCCTAGATCTTGTTAGCTGTTTTGTTTATTGGCAAAAGTATTTCCTTGTAAATTTTAAGTTTTCTAACACTAACCATGTAATTCTCTCATATGGGGCAAAATAATTCATGTTGCTTCCAAAAGAGCCTATGGCTAATATTCATTTTTGCATGCCTTAAAACCTATGTGCACAAGTGTGTGTGTATGTGTATGTGTGTATGTGCATGCACATGCATATATGTCTGTGTCTCTGTAAATTTGTTCAAGGTAATCTGGCACTGCAATCAGGAGTTATTTGGCATAACAAAATTTACATTTCTTGAGGACTTAGGGTTTCTTTAAAATATCAGTCCTCCCCACTATTAAAAATTGAGACTAAGTATCATATATTTAAGTGTAAAGTTTTCTTTCCACTATCAGAAATACCTGACAATAATATGGGTAATAAAATTAGTATTCCTGAAAAGTCCCTCTTGGGATGTAGTAAAAGAAAAAAAATTGGAAAAGCTTTAAAAGGAGAGTTTAAGAAAAAAAAAGTTAATCTCTCAGTATAATGCAATTTGATCTCAATGTAGGTGAGCATGTGTACCATGGCCTAACATTGAACTTTAAATTTAAATACTTTTAAGGTCAAGATTAATATACTGATATAAAACCAGCATGGTATGAGTATGTTTTAAATTTATAAGATAGAGGTGATAAGTAAAGTTGGTATGTAACTAAGCTGACTGTGATTTAAATAAGGTCAAGATTAATACACTGGTGTAAAACTAGCATGTCATTCTTTATGTCCATCTATGAAAGTAATTGTTTAAGCCTGTAATCCTAGCTGCTCAGGAGACTGAGATCTGAAGATCGCAGTTCAAAGCCAGCCAGGGCAGGAAAACCCATGAGACTCTTAACTCTAATAAACTATCAGAAAACCGGAAGTGGCACTGTGGCTCAATTGGTAGAGCACTTGTCTTGAGCTGAAAAGCTGAGGAACAGTGCCCAGGCCCAGAGTTCAAGCCCCATGACCAACAACAAAAGAAAGAAAGGAAGAAAGGAAGGAAGGAAGGAAGGAAGAAAGAAAGAAAGAAAGAAAGAAAGAAAGAAAGAAAGAAAGAAAGAAAGAAAGAAAGAAAGAAAGAAAGAAAGAAAGAAAGGAAGGAAGGAAGGAAGGAAGGAAGGAAGGAATTGTGCACTATTGTTTGTCAAGTTTTTAATATGTGCTTCCCAAGTATGTAAGACACTTTGGATGCAGAGCTACAAGGACCATTGACTACACTATATTCTTCATCGTAATCAAAAGGCTTAGGGACATCTGCAATGTCTTAATCTCAATTAGTATCCTAAAGTGCTATATTCAGTTAATCAGTTGCTGTTTGAAAACTCTCACTATGTCTACTGAGTTTTGTCATTACTGATTTTAGCCTCTGTAACATTTAGCCAGACCTGGAAATAAATAACTCTTGCAACTATTTGTTGGTCAATTCTCAACAAGTTACAGGTAAGTCCTGCTTAACTTTCTTTTTAATCACCTTGTTGCTTGAACTGGGAATTTCAAAGGTTTTGTGGCAAAGGCTCACTTGGTTTAAAAATCTCAGTTTGAAGCCAGCCAGGCAAAAAATGTCCCTCTGAGATTCTTCCCGCTAATTAACTAGCAGAATGCTGAAAGTGGCACTGTGGTTCAAGTTGTAGAGCACTAGTCTTGAGCAAAAAGAGCTCAGGGACAGCACTTAGGCCAATGAGCAAAAATGCGAACACTAGAATAAACCATCCCAGCAACCCAGGCCAAGGAACAAAAAATGTCAACTGGGACAAGCCATCCAGCAATGAGCAGACCTCTGGAACAAAGCCAGTCCTGGTGACGAGGGACCAGGAGAGGGGTAAGAGGAGATGATGTCACATCCTAAATGGAGTCACTTTGTGCCTGCATTTTCACAACTAACTAGAGCTTGGAGATCAAAAGAAAATACTTAATGAGCAGCCTGTCTAATATTCATACCTGTCTTTTAACTGGACAGGAACTTAAAGTGAATCTTAGACTCAGGACTGTTAGCTTTGGCAGCTTCTTGGGTCTCCCATACATTTTCGGTAATCCAGATATCTACCAAGGCCTCCCATCAGGCCCTTAACCACTCCAATCTAGCCCCAGCTTTTGACTGCTTGTTCCTAACCAGTCTTCCATGCTCTCCCCTTCCTAGTCACCAAATGTCAGAGTTAGCGGTGGACATTTTCTACCAACTCCAGGACCTCCTGGAATGCAGGAGACAGCCAAATTAGCAAAGTCATCCAATTTTTAAGTTTCTACCCTGAATCTTTCCTTCTGCCATTGTGTGCCCTCTGATATATTTTCTTATTGCTGAGCCCCTACCTTGTTAGATTCTCTCAGATTTGATCCAAGGACACATACACGCGTTCATCAACAAGGAACAGTTGCCACCTGCTGCCTTCTCCCGGTCCAGACAAACAACTCTACCTTCTAACCCTAACATCAACCCCCTTGCCAGCAGGAAGTAGCCGAAGAGAACCAGCACCTTTATAACTATCAAAAGCCTGGAATGCTAGGTCTGCCTAGCATTTTCTCCATGCCAGGCTGCACGTTCCCCTTTGTTTTCCACAAAGGACTGCACATGTCCTTCCCCAGAAGCCTCCACACAGCACCTGCATAACCAGGTGACTAGCACCCCTGGGGGAAATTACCTCCACTTTCTCTGAGATCACATCCTGGACCTCCCCATCATGCCACTTTCAGACCATAGGAGGTTTCCAGACTCTGAGGTCACATCCACGTCCACTGTGGCCACTCCTCCTCCCTGCCCTCTCCGTACATTAACCCCAATCCTGCCAGGTGTCCACCCCTTCTGCACATCTGCACCTCATAAGGGGTGAGCAGTTCAGAATAAACTTGTCTTTTTCCACCTGAAGACCACGTAGCAGTTTCCTATTGGCCAACCTTACACCCACTGTCTCCCCAAATCTCCTCTCTCCCTTTCTCTGACAACCTGCAGATGGGAACTCATTTGCCACTAGACCACCTACACCCACCAGCAGACATTTCTCCTGTGAGCAACTCCCTTTGGGCACTGTGAGGTAAATATTTGATTTCCCTCTCGAAGGGCCCTCAAGAAGGAAAGTTCCAGTGAACAAGTAGTCCTAGGGCCTCCTCTGGCTAATCTGTTTTGGGGGATGCCCAGCCACTCGGTGGAGAACATGCGGTTTGTCTCTCTGATCTTGGCTTACCTCCCTCAACATGATTTGTTCTAGTTCCACGCAGTATTTTATCCTTTCTAATGGCTGTGTAAAATTCCATTGTATATAGGTACCACATGTTTGGGATCCACTCATCTATGTGGGGCATCTGGGTTGTTTCCATATCGTGGCTATTGTAAACAGTGCAGCGATGAACATGGAGGTGCAGGTGTCCTTGTCATATCCTGGTTCATGATGCTCAGGGTAGATGCCTAGGATGTTACAGCTGTGTTGTAGAGAAGGTCTGTGTTCAGTTTTTTGAGGAACTTCCAGGCTGCTTTCCAGAATGGTGGATGTACAGTAGGGTTCCTTTTCTCTACATCCCCACCACCATTTGTTGTCTGAATTCAGAATATTAGCCAGTCTAACTGGGTAAGATGGTATTCTCAGGGTTGTTTTGATTTGCATTTCCTTTACGGCCATGGACGATGAACATTTCCTCATGTTTCTTTGCCATTCTTACCTCTTCTTCTGAGAAGTCTGAGAGCTAACTCTTGTCCATTTAGTGATTGGTTTATTAGGTTTGAGAGGGATTCGTTTCTTAAGCTCCCTGTATATTGGTATTAGGTCTTTGTCTGATGTATTACTGGTGACAATCTTTTTCCAATTGGTTAGTTGTCTTTCTAGTTTAGTAGCTATGTCTTTGGCTATGCAGAAACTTTTTATTTTGATGTAGTCCCATTTGTTGAGTTTATTGCCTATCTGTTGTACCCCTGGGACATTATTCAGGAAGCTCCTGCCAGTACTTATAAGTTCTAATATCTCTCCTACTCAGTCTTGCAGTAGTTTCAGTTTCCAGTCTGATGTTGAGGTCTTTAATCCAGTTCATGTTAGTGCATGGTCAGAAGTGTAAGGTCCGCCCCTGGATGGCAAGCAGACTCCACCCTCCTGGCAGCAAAGTCTCCACCCAGTACCTGCGTTACCTAGGCAACTGGGACACCTGGAAGAGGTCACATCTGCATCCGCTGAGGTCACATCTGAATTTGATGTGGCCACACCTTTCCCCACCCATACCGTACATAAGGCCTAGCCCAGGCCCAGACGCTCTCTTGCTCTTCTTTTCTAGCTCTCTTGCTCTCTTGCTCTTGTTTTCTAGCTCTCTTGCTCTTGCTCTTCTTTTCTAGCTCTTGCTCTTCTTTTCTAGCTCTCTTGCTCTTCTTTTCTAGCTCTCTCTGCTCTCTCTCTGCTCTAGCTCTTTCCTCTCTCTTTCCCAGCCACGTGGAGTGCCAACCTTGCCTGGTCCCAGCAGGTCTACTGAATAAACCTACCCCTTACCTGAATACCACGTGAGTGCTACTGTTCTTACCCCTCTCTCTGCTCTTTTCTAGCTCTTTCCTCTCTTTCCCAGCTCTCTCTCATTCCCAGGCCTTTCTCAGCCACGTGGAGTGCCAACCTTGCCTGGTCCCAGCAGGTCTACTGAATAAACCTACCCCTTACCTGAATACCACATGCGTGCTGGTGCTGTTCTTAATCGGCTACCTCTTTTTAAAAACCTAACAAGAAGCAAGGATCCTCTTTTAGTTTTCTGTATGTGGCTGCCCAGTTTTCCCAGTACCAATAGTTGAAGAGGCTGTGTTTTTTCCACTGTGTGTCTGTGGCTCCTTCGTTGAATATCAGATGAGTGTAAGTATGTAGTTTTATTTTTAGGTCTTCTAATTTGTCCCATTGATCTTTGGGACTTTTTTTTTTTTTTGCCAATACCAAGCTGTTTTGGTTACTATGGCTCTACCATAGAGCTTGAAATCTGGTATTGTGGTACCGCCTGCAGTGCTTCTTTTGCCTAGAATTGCTTTGACTATTCTAGGTCTTTTGTTGTTTTGTATGAATTTGTTGAATGTTTTCTCTATTTCAGTAAAGAGCATCATTGAGATTTTGATGGGGATTGCATTGAATTTGCATATCACTCTTGGCAGTATAGCCATTTTCACAATATTGATTCTACCTACCCATGAATATGGAAGGCCTTTCCACTTCCTAGTGTCCTCTTTGATTTCTTTCTTTAGATTTTTTTGTAGTTTCACTAAGTAGATCTTTTATATCTTTGGTTAGTTACAAGAAATTATATTTTTGAGGCTATTGCAAATGGTTTTTTTTTTTTTTCATGATTTCCCTTGCTGCATGTATGTTGTTGGCATACAGAAAGGCTACTGATTTTTGTGGGTTAATTTCATATCCTGCTACTTTGCTGAAGTGGTCAATTAGTCTAGGCGTTTGGGAGTGGAGTTTTTTGAGTCCTTCAGGTGTAAAATCATGTCATCATCAAATAGAGATACTTTAACTTCTTCTTTCTCTATGTGGATTCTGTTAGGTATGCCCAAGAGAACAGCCCCTCCCAGGCTTCCTCTTCATCTGCCTCAAACCAGTAATCACCTGACTGCCCATCACCTGACTGTGAGTCAGCAAAGGATCCCAGGCTCTGAGGTCACTTCCTCATCCACTGAGGATGTTTCCTGAACCATCCTGGTCATGCCACCATCAGACAGTGAGAGGTCCCCCAGGCATCACCCCCATCGGCTCTGGTCCCACCTCCTGCCTTTCCCTGTATAATCCGGCTCAACAGGACTCTGACTCTCTCTGACACTCTCTCTCTCTCTCTCTCTCTCTTTTCTCTCCCCTTTCTCTTTTCTCTCCCCGTCCCCCTTTGCTCCCTCCCTCCCCCTTTCTCCTCTCTCATTTCTCTTCTCTCCTCTCTTTTTCTCTTCTTCTCTTCTCGGATGATTACTGGTTTCAGGCAGGTGAAGAGGAAGTAGGGAGGGGTTGTTCTCCAGGGCAGACCTAACAGATCCCTTTAATGTCCTTTTCTTGCCATATCGTTCTGGTTAAGAATTCCAGAACTATAATGAAGAGGAACGGAGAGAGTGAGTAGATTTCATTAGTTTTTGTTTTGTTTTGTCAGTTGTGGGGCTTGAACTCTGGGCCTGGGCGCTGTCTCTGAGTTCTTCAGCTCAAGGCAAGAGCTCTACCACTTGAGCCTCAGCGCCACTTCTGGTTTTCTGGTGGTTAATTGGAAGAAAGAGTCTCACAGACTTTCCTGCCCAGGCTGGCTTTGGACTGTGATCCTCAGATCTCAGCCTCCAGAGTAGCCAGGATTATAGGTGAGAGCCACCAGTGCCCCGCTTAGAAGTATTTTTAAGAATTCAAAATACAAACTAAAGAAGAAATCAGGAAGAAGACAAGAAAATGTAAAGAAAGTGGGAAGTTAGTAAAGAAAGCACTGGGAAGGAATCAAGGAAACACAAACTGGTTTCTTTAGATAAGAAAGGATTTAAAAAGTAAGAATTGTCTTAAATGCTTGTTCTAAAATGGAAAAAAATTAACTACAGAAGGTTCCAGTAAGAAGTGGCGCTGTAGCTCAAGTGGTAGAGCGCTAACCTTGAGCTGAAGAGCTGAGGGACAGCACCCAGGCCCAGGGTTCAAGCCCCACGGCCGACCAAAAAAAAAAAAAAAAAAGAAGGTTCCAGTAAATAGAAGATTGTATGAGTCTGCCTTAATTTCTTATGATATAGAGTTTATTAGTAAAGTTAGTGAACTTGATATGTAGTTAATTTGACTATTATTTTTTAAAAAATTAATCTAGAGGTTTTTCCCAATTTAAAAACTAATTGAAAGGTTTTTACCCCCAAAATGAAGATTAATATACTAATGTGAAACCAGTATCCCACCTATGAAAGTAATTGCTTGTGTTCCATTAAGCTTGTCAAGTTTTAAACAAAATTCATTTTTCATTTGTTTGTTTACGTCAAGATCACCTTTTAAATAAGTATGTAAAACTATAATGCTATTCTTTGTGGTTTAGTATTTGTTTCTCAAATGTTTAAACTGCCTTAGATACTAAGCTCCTGTGTTCTTGCACTCTTCATTATAATCAAATAGGCTTAGTGACATCTACAGTGGTTTCAATCTTAATTAGTATCCTAAAGTACTATATACACTTGTTTAATCAGTTACTGTTTTAAAACTTTAATAATGGCTATTGTTAAGCCTTGTTTTTACAAATTTGATCATCTGTAGCAATTACAGTCATCCACAGAGGGACAGATGACTCTTAAAAGTTTGTCAAATTTGACTATTAGTAAGTTCCAGGTAAGCCCTGCTTACAAACTATTTCTATTGATCTCCTTGTTGCTGAAATTGGAAAGAAAAGGATATTGGCACCAACTGGCACCTGACCTGTCAATCACCCCTTCCAATGTGGGATTCAGCCAACTGGGGACACATCATCCCAGCAATATCCTAGCAAGGAGAAGATACCTTCCAGACCTACCAGGACAGAGCTAGTCCTGGCAATGAGTGACCATCCAGAGACTGTTGGAAAAATTCAGATAAGAGGCGATGGCATTAGATCCTACATGGAGTCACTTGTGCTTGTCCCTTCAAAAGTAATTAGAGCCAGGAAACCAAAGAAAATAGTTCATAAGCATGCCTATCTAATGCCCATACCTAGCTATCTCACAGAGTCAGGATCGTTGGCCTTGGCACCTTCCTGGTTCTCCCATTCAGCAGACATCGATAGCCCAGTTACAGGAAGTGAAAAGGCCCCCTGCTGTTCCCTTTACCATTCCAATCCGGCCCTAAATTTGACTGCTGGATTTGTACAAAACGAGACCCCACACAATATCTGATTGTTATTCTCAACCAGTCCACCATGCTCTCTCTTACCCAGTTGTCAGATTTGCCCCCAGTCCACATAGAACTTCCTCCTTACCTGTAATGGGCCACATTGGGGTTTTGTGCTCCAAATGGAACTTCTCTGGCTTGAGACCAGGGTGTGTTCTTATGCATCATTCCTATAAATCAGTCCTGCCACCCTGTCACCCTTTTGTCTGATACCATAGTTCTCCCCAGGGGGGATGCTTCACTCATCTGAAGGCCTCCCTAACATTCTTGGGGCTTCCCCACTATTGCCATTTCTCTATTAGCCATGCCAGGTAGAGTCCTCAGAGCCAGTGGTATCAAAATGTCACAGGTACTGTGCCAGGGGCTGACCCAGGAGGTCATAGTACCTTACAGCCCTTACCAAATAGATGTGGGCTTGACTTACTCACTGCTGCACAAGGGGGACTTTTGAGCCTTTTTACAGGAACACGTCATCATGATGGGAGTCATTCCAACAGACATCCTGATGGGATTCCCTCTCATAGTGATCTCCTTGGCTATTAGCATCTTTAACAGTCATCCTCTTACTCCTCTTTCTTGGGCCCAGATTTCTTAATCTTTTTCAAAAGTTTCTCATTAACAAGATAAAAACCCTTACTCAGGGACACCTGGGAGCAAGTCAAGGCCACCCTATTACTGCAGGCAACCCAAGGCTTCCCTAACACCACCCTGCTCTGCTCAGTGCAGACCCAGACCCTGAAGATCCCAGCCCAGTGACTCCTCGACACCCCTATGTGAGCAGGAAATAGCTAGAAAAGACCATGATGCCCATCATCATCGATCTTTTATATGCCTCTAGGGTCTCAAATAATGGGAACCTGTTTTGTTCTCATAACTCAGCATTGCTTCCATGGCTTGGCCCACTGACTACTCTTTCCCCACGAGACCTTCCCAAAATTCCTCAGCCTAGTCTTCAGCCCAGAATCTTAATCTAAATGTTAAATTTCATTTTTTCACACCCTTCCCATCCCCAGGTGATAGGTGCCTGAATTTTCCTAGAAGCACACAGGGCAGGGGACATAAATAGGTTCCCTGACCTGACAGACAAAAAATTCAAGAGTCCCTTTGAACCCTCAAGCTCCCTGTGACCCTACCCCCTAACTATGGCCTTCTTATGTCCCTCCACCCCTGCCATTATGTCATGCCTTGTGTCTCCTGACTCTCCTCAACTCTTCATTAGAGTTCTTCTTCATGGTGTTCTTCTTCAACTCTTCATTAGAGTTGATCTGGTCTGTTGAGATTGTTTCCTGCTCGTTCCCTCGTGACTCAGTTTCCTAACAATGATCATACTCTTTTGTACACATAGACATTGTACACACCACACAGGTGATTAAGATTAATAGATGCATACTGCATAAAATACATAATAATATATGACACACTCGTGTGTATGGGTTATTCACGACCATTTGAACTTCAGCTTCTCTGAATCTTACAAAAATAGGATGGGTATTGAAATCATCTTAGGCACACTGTTGGCTCAGAAAAATTGCCACACCCAGAGCCATACAAGAACATGAGTGTACACCCTTGTTTAATTTATTGTGACTCATTCATCTCTGTTATTACTCAAAAACTCAAAATACAACCTCTGTCCAAGCAGAATGTAAAGCTGGGCCTCTCCCATCTCACAGGTTTTGCAGCCTTAGCAAGAAAAAGGCTTAAAATCAAGGTGGAGAAAGGAAGTAGATCAGAAATCCTAGAGTTTGTATTCCAAATCCTACCCTACTGGCAGAATTTACTCTCTGCCAACAGGTCTACTCAGTTAATCTGAGCAGGAACACTTTGCCTACATAAACATTACCTGATACTGGGTATTGGTGGCCTGTAATCCTAGTTACTCAGGAGGTTGAGAACTAAGGATTGAGGTTCAAAATTATCCTTGGCAGGAAAGTCTGTGAGACTCTTATCTCCAATTAGCCACCAAAAAGCCAGAAGTGGAGGTGTGGCTCAAGTGATAGTACACTAGCTTGAGTGAAAAAGCTAAGGGAGTGGGTCCAAGCCCTGAGTTCAAATTCCAGTATCAGCACAAAAAAAAGAAAAGGAAGAGGAAGAGATGGAGGAGGAGGGTAAAGAAAGGACACTGATGCTTCTCAAATGTCTGAAACTATATAACAAGACATATAATACTCTGTCTCTTAGATCTTTTACTTATGAATTCTCTTGGTGGTACTAGCAATTGAATCCACTACCTCACCTTCTCACTCACCTTTCTTCCTCGTTGGTGGCACTTTACCACTTGATCTACACTTCTAGCTTTGGCTAGTTAGAGATATAATTTTTTCAGGTTTTTGTGCCCAGGCTGGTCTCAAACCTTGATCTTTCAGCCTCTTGAGTAGCTAGGGTTACAGGTGTGAGCCACCAGTGCCTTACTCTTAACTGCACACTTAATTTTTGTTGTAATCCCATCCTCCCACTTTCCTACTCCACTTGCCTCAGACCTGGAAGACAGAAGCCATGTCTTGACAGCATCAAATCTAATCTAAATTCTCCTTGTCTGCAATCTTTCTGCCCAGGATCAGACCTTTCTTGCATGTCTGCTAGGGTTCAGATGTCTAAACCTTCCATAACCATTTCTGATGAACCAAACAAAAGGTCTGTCAATTTCAGTGGAAGTTTGCTTTGGACAATGATTACTATTTTGTTATGCTTGCTGTTAAAGAACTTGGTCTTGTTAGGTGCCTATCGATAATGCCTGTAGTTCTAGCTACTCTGGAGCCTGAGAGCCAAGGATTCAAGTTCAAAGCCAGCCCAGGCAGACAATTCAGACACTCTTATCTCTGATGAATAAAAAGCCAGAAATGGAGAGATGTGGCTCAAGTATAAAAAGCTCAAGGACAACACCCAGACCCTGAATTCAAGCCCTACTACCTGTGCACATACTCTTTCTTTCTTTTCTTTCTTTCTTTCGTTCTTTCATTCTTTCTTTCTTTCTCTTTCTTTCTGTCTTCCTTCCTTCCTTTTTCCTTCCTTCCTTCATTTTTCTTTTTTCTCCTTTTTCTTTCTCCTCCTTTCCTTACTTTCTTTCTTTTTCCTTTCCTTTCTTCCCTCTTTCTTCCCTCCTTTCTTCCTCCCTTCCTATCTTCACCCTTCTTTTTATGTACCTGCTTGCTAGTCTAGCATGCCACTGAGAGTAAGAGAAAAGATCCTGGCTAAGCTCCCCTCCTACTCCATGCCAGATTGCTCCCCTCACCATAGCCTAGAATAGTTTTGTCCTGTTTTGTGGGCCTTGGGCATCAGGCCCTGGCTTGTGGCCCCAGGAAAATTTGCATGTGAACTGCAGATTACTGCCTAAAGGCACCCAGTGGAGGAGCTAAAGGAAGTATGAAGAGGGCATGCACGCCATACAAAGCCTCTGATTGGGTCAGAGGGCTGACATGGCCCTCAGGCTGTTCAATGACCTCAAGAGGCCTGTAGCTCCTTCCTGAAAGACCTTACTAACACCTGAACAAAATGTTCCAAACAGTAGCCCTCCCATGTATTGGGAGCTCTGCTGATCTTTTCCTCAATAAATCATGCTTTGCCACTCTTTTATCTGTGGACCTATTGTTCAACCTGGTCAACACCAACAAAACAAACAATAGGATCCAAGTGTTTCAGTTTTTTTCCCATCTCACTACCACTTGAGCCATGCCTCTGGCCCAGCTTTTTGCTGGTTATTTTGGAGATGGAGTTACACAGATTTTTCGCATCAGGCTCATTTCAAACCTTGATCCTCCAGATTTCAGTCTCCCGAGTAGCTCTGATTATAAGAGGGAAGTCAAAGCTCCCAGAGTTGGGTGTTTCTATTAAAGTGCAGGATCCTCCAAGTTAATGACTCTTCTCCGATCTATGCATCTTTCTTATGAAGCACAGCTTACAGGAAGAATTCAGAACACTGCAGATGTTTAGAGCAAGACTGTCTTAACTGGATTGCCTGCAGGATTTACTTGGAATATAGTCAGTGAGACGTACCTCAAGGGTTGCCATGGGAATAACAGAGGCACAAAGACACGATCAGAACAGCTCAAGGAGCCAACCTGGGAAAAGTACCAAAGGACAGAACCAGAGAGCAGAACAGCAGGGGAGGGAATTTTGTACAGAGAACAAGGGCTGAAGGTTTCAGTGACCCTGCCATCAACTGGGCTTGGGAATGCAGCTTATCTGTTCTCCCAGATTCAAAATGTACTCAGCTTTTTCTTTTCTTTTTTCTTTCTTTCTTTAAGACAAGGACTCCCAATGTAGCCCAAGTCTACCTCCAACTCAAGATATTCCTGCCTTGGCCTTCTGAGTACTGGAATTACAAGTGTATCCCAGCATGCCTAGTTTATGTTCAACGTGTGTATGTGTGTGTGTGTGTGTGTGTGTGTGTGTGTGTGTTTGTGTGTTTGTGTGTATGTGTGTTTGTGTGTGTGTTGGTTGTGGGGCTTGAAATTGAGGCCTGGGCACTGTCCCTTAGCTTTTGTGTTCAGGCTAGTGCTCTACCACTTATGAACCACAGTTCCACTTCAGCCTTTTTGTAGTAAATTGGATATGCTTCTCATAGCACAGCCTTTCCTGCCTGGGCTGGCTTTGAACAGAGATCCCTAGGTCTCAGCCTTCTTAGTAGCTAGGATTACAGGCTACTGTAAAAAAATAAAAAAAAGTTAACTTTTTATTTTATTTATTTATTTATTTTTTTTGGGGGGGTCCCATTGTGGGGCCTGAACTCTGGGCCTGGGCACTGTCCCTCACTCAGCTCTTCAGTTCAAGGCTAGCACTCTACCACTTGAGCCACAGCACCACTTCTGGCTTTTTTCTTTTTACTTATGTGGTGCTGAGGAATCGAACCCAGGGCCTCATGCATGCAAGGCAAGCGCTCTACCACTGAGCCACCTTCCCAGCCCTGGTTAACTTTTTATAGTGAAACATGAGTTAGTGATAGAGCACCAGCCTGTCTAGTATAAGGCTCTGAGTTCAGAACAAAAGTAATTCAGTCTTAATTTACTAAAGGGAAATGTGGGGACACCTGAACACAGCAGTGACATTCAGAGATTATGGGTATTAAAAATTCTCAGACACCCACCACTGTCCAAACATACCCTTCACCTACAAGCAGTCTGTATGCTCCCTGTACACACCCTGCCTGCCCGACTTGCCTGCCCCACCCAGGCCACCCACAGTTCCTCTAAGATGCAGAGAACTGAGCTGCAGGAGCCTGCCTGTACTGATGTTTCCATCCCTCCTCCTTATGACCAAACTCCTCTTCATCCTTCAGTGTCCATCTCAAGTGCACCTCTTCTGGATCACTCCGTCCAGCTCACTCCTTGCACACTCACTCCTACCTTTGTGCTTGCCAGGGTTTGACTCGAGCTTCTGCTTTTGAAACTTGTTCCTTATCAAGCTTCCAGAGTAATCTCCTTCATCTTTGTTCCCTTAGGTCTAGAATACTACCCTGTACATAATTAGTATTCAAAGCTGGGCACAGTGGAACACACCTGGAATCCCAGCACTTGGCATGCTAAGGCAGGAGAATTTTAAATTCCAGTTCCAGACAGTGAGATATTGTCAAAACCACAACAAAAGCCAAAAGGGAAATCCTGTTCAATAAACACAAATGAAAGAATGGATGGATGGATAGATGGATGGATGGATGGATGGATAGATGAATATGCAGTATTGCTGTGTTTCTTTTTTCTGTTGCCTCTAAACTCATGCCTTCTAAAGCAGTGGTCAGTTTAACATGTTTTTATCTTAGGCCCTTTATGGAAAGGAAACAGAAACCCAGGGCAAAAGCAAGTAATTCTGAGGACTGGTTCTGCCAATCAATTGTTATGTCCTAAGGGAGGTATCACCAACACTCTCTCTATGGAAGCTGTCCAGGGACATTGAGTGTCTCATTCATTATTCTCTCAGGAAGTTTGTGCTGGCTACAATTTCTATGCCAGTCTTGGGCTTGAACTCAAGGCCCGGACATTTTCCCTGAGCTTTTCTGCTCAAGCTGGCACTCTACCATTTGAGCCATAGCTCCACTCTGGTTTTAAGGGGGTAATTTATTAGAGATATGAGTCTCATGGACTTTCTTGCCCAAACTAGCTTTGAACTACAATCATCACATCTCAGCCTCCTGAATAGCTAGTATGACAGGCATGAGCTACTGGTACCCAGCTTGTGCCCGGAACTTTGAAGATCTGGGTATACAGATCAGGTCCCTTCGACTCCAGAATTTCTAGCTAGGCACAGGAGACAGAATTACTTAGGGAAAGAAATTACATAGACATAATCAAGCAAATACACTGGAAAAGAAAGGAAAGAAAGAACTGGGTAAAATGAGAGGAAAACAGGGAGAAATCTAGACTCTATAGTTAGAACAAAATAAAGGTCATGTTCTATGCCTGGGAAAACAAATCCATGAGACTCTTAATCTCCAATTAACCAGTAAGAAGCTGGAAGTGGAGTGTGGTTCAAGTGATAGAGGATCATCCTTGAGTGAAAAAGCTAAGCAAGAGCTTGAGGCCCTGAGGTCAAGGCACAATGCCAGATAGAAGAAAAGAGTCGCCGGGCGCCGGTGGCTCATGCTAGCTACTCAGGAGGCTGAGATCTGAGGATCACAGTTCAAAGCCAGCCCAGGCAGGAAAGTCCATGAGACTCTTATCTCCAATTAACCACTAGAAAACCGGAAGTGACGTTGTGGCTCAAGAGGTAGAGCACTTGCCTTGAGCTGAAGAGCTCAGGGATAGTACCCAAGCCCAGAGTTCAAGCCCCAGGACCCACCAAAAAAAAAAAAAAGAGTCATGATTGTAAAACATGCTCCCATAGGTGTACCCACTAGCATAAATTTAGTTACTTGGGGAACAAATGTTTCTTTATATATTTTACTATTTAGTATGAAAGTGATATCGAGCTGGGTACAGTAACTTATATCTGTAATCCCAGTTTTTTGGGAGGTAGACATTGGAAGAAGGCACATGGTTTGAGGCTAGCTCAGGCAAGAAGTTAGTGAGAGCATATCTCAATTTTTAAAAATGCTAGCCATTATAACACTCATTTGCAATCCTAGGTACACAGGAGATGTAAATAGAAGGATCATGGTCTAGGCCAGCTGGGACAAACAATGAAAGAAAAGAGGGGGGAGACCTCATCTGAAAAATAACTTAAGGCAAAAATCGTTGAGACATGGGTCAAGTGGTAGTATGCCAGCTATGAGCAACTTAGGGCTCAAGGTTCTGAGTTCAAGCCCAGGGACTGGCATTAAAAAAAATAGCCTAGGCACTGGTGGCTCAGGCCTGTAATCCTAGTTACTTAAGAGGCTGAGATTTGAGGATTGTGGTTCAAAGCCAGCCTGGGCAGGAAAGCCCAAGAGACTCTAATCGCCAATTAACCACCAGAAAACCAGAAGTAGAGTTGTGGCTCAAAGTAGTAGAGTGATAGCATTGAGCAGATAAGCTTAGTGGCAGTGCCCAGGCCTTGTGTTCACTGTTCAGGCCCTATGACTGACAAAAAAAAAAGAAAAAAACCAAACCCTTAGATTTCAAACTTTCAAAGGAAAGCTAATTTGAGTTTCAAGGCAGGGACAATACTACAGAACAGGGAGCTCAAAGCGGGACTGTCATTCATGTCTTATGGGACACTCACCACTTAGCCCATCCAAGAGAAAAAGTGAAATGTAGGAAATTTGCCACTAATCTTTGAAGGCATAGCCAACAATTGCAATTAGAGCTGGAAACAGGTAGCTAAGCCATTCCAAATTGAAAAGCAAGCATAAATCTCTAAACATATGATGAGGAAGTTAAAACCCCAGAAAACTGCTAGGCTGGAAGAAAAAAAAAAAAGAAGCTGGGAAATGATACAAAAAGCCATTTTTGGCTAAGTTGTGAGTCCGGAGCACTTAGAAACAAAAGTTTTGTCCCATGAATAGATGGAGTAACAAAGAGGAAGCAACTGAAAACAGAATCACGAATCCCTGATTTTTGTTTCTGGGTTTGTTTTTGTTTTTTTTTGGCAGTTTGTCTATCATAAACAATCCTCAAACCAAACCGTAAACACTAAGAGGGGATTAAGTGGTAAATGGCAAGAAAGCAGATGACTTGGTGGAGAGCCATAAAGGAAAAAATGCCAATCCAAGGAATGAGATGTATAAGGGCTCTAAAAGCAAAAGGAAACGCTGGCAGGATACACAAAGAGAAATGAAAGCTGATTAGGGTTATGAGGGGACGAGGAAGTTCTAAAAAGAGATGTGTTTGGAGTTGATGTTGAAAGATGAGGAGATGGTGGGACATATGAGGCAAAGGGAATAAGAGGAAAGGTGTCAGACCCAAGTGTGTAATCTCTTGCCACACTTAGTGTCACACACCTGTAATCTCAGCACTCAGAAGGCTGAGGAAGGAAGATCGTGGGTTCTGGACTAGCCTGGGCCTCATACAAATCCTGTCTCAAACCACAAGAACAAAAGCAAGTAGATGAACTCTTTAGAAGTGATTCCAGCTAAGGAACTTAGTATTTTTGTTCTATAGGGAAAGGAAGGCAGAAGGGCTAGAGGAGCACCAGGCATTGGAGCACAAGGTCAGTTTACAACTTTGTTTACACAGCTAATGGTCTTAAGTCACATACATGTACTATAATCATCTACCCAGTTCATCTGGGAAAGTTCTGGTTTAAAAACTGTTGTCCTGAGCTAGGCACCACTGGCACACACCTGTAAGCCTAGCTACTCAGGAGGCTGAGATCTGAGGATCGAGGTTTGAAGCCAGCCCAGGTAGGCAACTCTGTGAGATTTTTATCTGTAGTTAACTATCAAAAAGCCAGAAGTACAACAAACAAAAATCTGTTCTCCTGGTCTGATTATTAACAGTCCCTGTCACTCACACACAAAAAATTATGTTATATGGAAATCTAGATATATGTGACCAGATTATCTGTTTAATAGTAATGATAATAAAAACACAAACAGTCACAAACTGTCTAAACATGACCTTTCCCATAGATACACTATAAATAGGTCATAGGTAAGCCATCTAGACTGATATTTACATATATTGAAATACTTTTAAATCTCCTTAAATTTGTTAATATATTTTATTGTAAAGATACTGTACAGATGGATTACAGTTACACCAGTAAGGTAGTGAGTACATTTCCTGTGGAGCATTGTTACTCCCTCCTTTGTTTTTCCCCTACCATCCCTTCCCTCCCCACCTCTCAAACTCCTCCCCCTACCAAGTTGTAAAGTTCATTTTCAACATTGTGTCTTGAATATCTCATTGTTACAATGAGTCAACTTGTATCATTATTTCAGCATTTTGTTATTTCCCCTCCCCTCCCCAAATCAGAAAAATGTATATACAAGATGCAGGGCAATGGAATCAAATACAGTGATAACAGGGGGGTTATACCATGGGGGAGGAACATACAGATGAAACAAAAAAAAAATCACATAGTACATTAAAAACAACAGTGACAAAGATAAAACCTCTTGTGTCTCTATTTTGGGGTTTTTCTTAAATTTTTAAGTTTTTTTTTCATCTTGAGGATTGAACCCAAGGCCTTATGCAAGCGAGGCAAAGGCTCTACCAGTGAGCCACCTCCATAGCCAAGATTTGTTTATTAATATGATTATTATTTCATTATTATTATTATATTACATGTCAGTTTATGAGTACAGAGCATGTTTACCAATGTCATCCCTTCCATCTTTTTCTTTTTCTTTCTTTTTTTTTTTTTTTTTGATACAACTCCTCACTTCATAGCCCAGGCTTCTCTTGAACTCTAGATCATACTTCCTTCACCTTCCATAGATGTATACCACCATCTCCAGCTGAAAACCGTGTGTGTGTGTGTGTGTGTGTGTGTGTGTGTGTGTGTGTGTGTGTGTGTTTATGCACACATGTGCGCATATGTGTTAGTACCAGGGCTTCAACTGCACCTCATCTTGCTTATGGCTAGTGCTCTACCACTTGCACCATACCTCCAGTCCAGCTTTTCATTGGTGGTTTTGGAGATGGAGTGTGTGTGTGAATTTGGTTTTATTGGGGTTAAGCACATAAGATGAGAAATATCATCTCCCTACCCCCAGGGAATGTGGAGATGGAATATGGACGATTTTTTTTCCCCTGGGCTAGCTTTGCATGGTGATCCAGAGCTCAGCTTCTTGAGTAGCTAGGATTGTAGGCATAAGTCACTGAGGCCTGTCTTAAAATCATTTCTTATAGCTCTTCAAAATGTATCAGTGTTGGCGCTGTATGTGAAACCCATCTGGATAACCTTATAAATTGGTTGCATTTTGTCATTCAGACCATGCAATTCTCCCCAAGCAGTAGAACAGCCACAGCATCTGCACAGTGCACCCCAGCGGGGCTGGCTTCCATGCCAGCCTCTGGCACCATGGAATCAAGTGATCTAGGGGAGGCACCATCTTTCCAGGAACCTGCAAGGGTTTTAGCTGACACAGAAGCAATGATGCCGACCTCTGCTTGCTGTAAATTCCTAACCCAGGTGGCAGAGGTGAAACCCATAATCAAGCTCGAGGGCTATGTAAGATAAATGAAAGTCACGTTTTATTTTGGTTCTGTGTGTGTGTGTGTGTGTGTGTGTGCATACCACTAATAGGATTTGAACCTAGCCTTCCTGCTCTTGCTTGAGTTTTTTGTTTATAGCTAAAGCCATGTCTCCAGTCCAACTTCGGGCTGGCTAACTGGAGATATGAATCTCACAGCTTTGTCTTCCCAGGCTCACTCTGAACTGTAAATTCTTAGGCCCCAGACTCCTGAGTATCTAGGATTACAGGCGTGAGCCACTGCACGTAGATAGGCCTTCTCATCTTCATCCGTATTCTTTTCCAGCATTTTCAAACACTGGGAAAGTATTCCACCCAATGGCCACAAGCTCTCAAATGTGTCTCTACATTCCAGAGCTCTAGCCACTCATGAGCACTAGCCTAAGACCAGTGCCCCTGACAGGCAACAATAAGACTCCACATGCTGTCGTCACCCTTAGACAGGTTGCTGGCAGAGCGATGTCACCCGCTGAGCCCAGAGTCTGCCCTCATGGGTCCTCTTGGCTTCTTTCTCAGCAGCAGCTCTGATGGGCAGCTCCCCCACTCCCTTCCCCAGAGGCCCAGCTCTTACCCCATCAGTCCTTCCTAAATATTATCTCTGGCTTTCAAGTTTGCTTTCCTAAATGCCATTTTCTCCACTGCACAGAGAAGGAATGTTCTTGGCTTGTGGTATAGGTGATAGGTCTAGTTCTTGCCTAGTATGTAGGAGGACCTAGGTGTAGTCCCCAGCATTGGGGGGAAATCAAACAAACCCACAAACATTGCTGACAACGGCTGTTCTAAACCACAGATTTGGCCATGTGCGCCCCCCCCCCCCTACAAATTTTTCTGCCTTTCATCACCCAACCCATGTTTCACTGTCTTGGGGGCAAGGAGGGATGTGTGTGTGTTTGTGTGTGGTGTGTGTTTACACTAGTACTGGGGATTGAACTCTCAGATCTGTGCTTCTGAGGAAGCTGACTGGCATAATCAACTTATGGATTGGCAATGACAATTCAAAAGAAGTGACAATTTAAAAGAAGCAATTCTGTATAGCATTTGTGTACCAGTTTGAAATCAGCTTTCAGAACTTCACTAAACACTTTTTCTTCCTCTGTCTTCTGCCATCCTGTTTTCATAACCTTGCTCCACTGGTCTTTTCAGGCCTACTTTTATATTTTCTTTCTTTGTGTTGGTGCTGAGGCTTGAACTGAGGACTTGGGCACTGTCCCTGAGCTCCTGTGCTCAAGGGTAGTGCTCTACCACTTGAGCCATAGCTCCACCTCCAGCTTCTTGGTAGTTAATTGAAGGTAAGAGTCTCACGGACTTTCCTGCTCAGGCTGGCTTTGAACCATGATCTTTAGATCTGAGTAGCTAGGGTTATAAGCGTGAGCCACCGGTGCCGGGCACAACTTTTCTCCACTCACAAGTCTAATGAGGCTCTGCTGTAACACTGAAATTTGCCTATATTATCCCCTTGCACTCGTAGAGCCAAATTATCAACCAAGTATTCTGAGCAACTCATCTATACCAATAAAATGGGAATGGGCTCATTGGCAGCAAATATGACTTGAATAGTTTAAACAGAATACATTATAACAGCAATACATTTTTAGTCACTTTTTAGAGTAATGTTTTTCAAGTTTTGTAGCAACTGAAATCATGGGGTGGTAGGTGATTTTTTTAAACACTGGTAAAAAATATTTATCTCTCACAGATTCTATATAAATGTAATATTGTGTGTATGTGCACATGCATGTTTGTGTGCATACATGTGAATGTGTGTGTGAGAGAGAGAGTGTGTGTGTGTGTGTGTGTGTGTCTGACAGCAGAGCACCAGGATTTTTTTAAGGGTTCCTAGAAGACCGCCTAGGTAGAATCGGTGTCAGGGATGAGTTGAGAGACACCATACAGCTTCTGTTTAGGTAATACCAGAGGATGCCTAAAAGTAGCACAAACATAATCCCTGTAATCTGCCTCCTGCACAAAGGAGATACAGGGGGCGGAGGGAGGCATCTGCCAAGGACAAGAGGATAGATTAGTGCTCATGTTTCTTGGCTTTTTGGGGGGAAGAGGGGCTTGAACTCAAAGTCTGGACACTGTCCCTTAGTGTTTTCCCTCAGGGCTGGGTAGAGCCACAGCTCTACCTCTAGCTTTCTGGTGGTTAACTGGAGATAAGAGTCTCATGGACTTTTCCTGCCCAGGCTGGCCTCAAACCCCTATACTTCAGATCTCAACCTCCTGAGTAGCTAGGATTACAGGCATAAGCGAGCCTTCCATGCTCATTTTTCTTGATACTGGGTAGGTGCAGCTGTTAGGAAGTAGGTCATGCCTCATCTCTTCAATGGCTTCATTTATATTGTAGTTGAACCAATTGATTCAAGTCAAAATTATTTGATGGAGAAAGTTTATGCCATGCAATGGAATATAGCTCTCTCTAGGTTTCAATGACACACATTGCTCTCAATTTCTTCTCTCTGTTCCCACTTTGCCCTTGGGGTTGGGAGCTGGGGCCTTGCACTTGCAAAGCAAGCACTCTATAACTGAGCTACATCCCCAGTACCAGTTTACCTTTAGCTATCTAAGGACCCATTAGGGACTATGGGCAATCCTACAGATTCTCCCGTAGTTCCTAATGGGTTCTCAAGGGCAAATTAGAATAACTACAGGTCTCAGACATTTAAATTCACTCCCTGGCCAAGGACAATCCAGCTGTACAATGCTTGACAAATGTACATAAGGCTCTGGTCTTGATTAAATCCCTCTCCCATGGCCCCCTCCGCTGCCAGCTCCATAGCTTGAACTCAGGGCCCTGACCTCTTATTTGACTTTTCACTCAAGGATGGTTCTCTACCTCAACTTCCTGTTTTATTCCTGGCTCACTGGAGATAAGAGTCTTTCAGATTTGTCTGCTCAGGCTGGTTTTGAACCATATTCCTCATATCTTAGCCTTCTGAGAAGCTAGAATTAGAGGCATGATCCACCAGTGCCTGGACAGAAAATACTTTCATGTGATCTCATGATCTTGTCCATATTTCACAATTCAGAAAAGAAGTGAGAAGAGCTATTCCTCTGTAAAGTGACAGATGGCCTCTTGATCTGCTGTGTCAGGTAAGGACACCTGTCATCTCATCTACTGCTAGAATGCAGCCCAACCCCTTCCCTTTTCCAAACACAGGCCAGGACACTTATAGACACTTATAGACCCCACATAACCCTGCCCTCTGTGGCCCAGCAGTCTAGATGAGTAAGAAAAGCTAATCTCACAACTGGTTTTCCCCAAATTATATGGGATAAGGATAAGGAAGACTTCCTTGGTGGCCTGAAAACTTGGAATAATCTGCTGCCAGCATAGCAGTTTCTCCTTTCCTGTTTTCTTTTTCCTTATTCTTTTTGTCATGGGGCTTGAACTTGAGGCCTGGATGCTATCCTTGAGCTCTTTAGCTCAAGGGCTAGTGCTCTACCACGTTGAGCTACAGTGTCATTTCCAGTTTCCTGGTGGAAACTGGAGATAAGAGTCTCAAGAGTCTCAAGGCCTTTCCCGTCTAGGCTGGCTCTGAACATCAATCCTCAAATCTCAGCCTCCGAAGTAGCTCAGGAATACAAGTAAAGCTAGTGGTACACTCAGTGCTGAACTCTTCCTGATTTTGAATGTACTATGGGTGACCATTTAATCCATCTGGGTAAACACTAGTTTTCTCCAGAATCTATGAAAGGTGTTGATTGCACATTACATATTTCCAGGAGGAAAGGGAGGGACTCCAGGGTGCTATATAAAGACTGAGTTTTTGGTAACAATGCTGGAGTACGGTACTGCCAACACTTTGGTTAGCAGCAGGAAGCAGAATAGCAGTCTGTAACTTCAGACTTTCTTTGACAAAGCTAGGCCTTGGAGTTGGAAACTGGAATCAACCATTAGGTGTGTAGTAAGCTTTTTTTTTAATGGTTGGTCATGGGGCTTGAACTCTGGGCTTGGATGCTGGTCCCTGCACTCTTCAGCTCAAGGTGAGCCCTCTACTGCTTGAGCTACAACACTACTTCAGGTTTTGTAGTGGTTTATTGGAGTTGAGAGTCTGGACTGGACTGGCTTTGAACTGTGATCCTAGGATCTCAGCCTCCTGAGTAGCTAGGATTACAGGTGTGAGTCACTGGTGCCTGGCAGTAGTAAGCTTTGAATAGGGCATAGCCACAGACAGGGAAAAGGAATCTAAATCCTTTAGGCAAACATGATTTTTCTCTGTCTAGTTGTCTTTCTGAAAGGACTCTGCAAAAATAACATAGATTATAGCCAGATGCTGATGGCTTATGTTTGTCATCCTAGTGTGTCAGGAGGCTAAGATATGAAGATCACCATTTTAAACCAGCCTGAGCAGAAAAGTTCTTGAGACTCTTATCTCCAATTAACTGCCAGAAAGCAAAAGATGGAGTTGTAACTCAAGTGGTAGAGTGCCAGCCTTTAGCAAAAACAGCTAAGATGTCCAGTGTTGGTGGCTCACACCTGTAATCCTAGCTATTCAGGAGGCTGAGATCTGAGGATTGTGGTTCAAAGCCCACTCTGGCAGGAAAGTCCAGAGACTCTTATCTCCAATTAATCACCAAAAAGCTGGAGTGGAGCTGTAGCTCAAATGGTAGAGCACTAGCTTTGAGCACAAAAGCTCAGGGACAGTACAGGCTTTGAGTTCAGGCCCTGACACACACACGCACACACACACAACACACACACACACAACACACACACACGGAATGCTCTGGGACATAACCGAGGACAAAACCGAGATCCTGCGTTCAAACGCTCATACTGGTATACACATCCCCAACACAAGAAGAGTTTAGATAAGGCAGTCTATTCAGAAATACTATCCACTCACAGGGCCGGGCCTTGGCTTCAGGCTGTAGTTCTGTTACAGAACACAATACCTTCTATCATGGAATCCAGAGCCGGATACATTTTCCAGGGGACCGGGAGGGGGGTGTAGAAACACACACCCGCATACAGAAGAGGGCAAAGCTACCCTTCCGGTGAACGCCGGCTTCGGGCCCAGGCAAAGGTTATCTATCTCCTTGACCAGCAAGGACAGAAAACGCAGAAGGGCACCACCTCCCGGACCTTGCAGCCCTTCGGGCCTGCGGACCGCCTTTCTGGGGCTGAGAAGCAGCACCGGTGAAACGGGGGCGATCACGCGGTTTGAATGCTGGGGGACCTTGGCCCGCCATCCCCAGAGCCCTTCCACCCGCCCTGCTGCACTGCCTGCAGCTTCTCCTTTCTGCTTTTCGGGCAGCCTGAACCTGTTTCCCAACATTTAACCCATTCCATGCGGGGCCTCGATGGTGGGGGGTGGGGGGACGATGGGGGTGCAGGCCAGTGGTTTCTCCGATGCCCGAGGGATTCGGCTTTTGACCCCACAAACCAAGAAGCGGGGTGGGGGGTGGAGGATGGGGGGAGGGCATTGGAGGGGGAGGGACTCTCGGGGCGGGGGAGGGGCGTTGCACAGCGGTGAAGCCCCGTGCAGGAACTTCAGCCCCCGGGCACGACACACGCAGGTCGGGCTCTCCTATTGCAAAGAGGGGCGAAGGGGGGATACCCCGAACGTGTCGGGCGATCGCGTCGCTGCATTTGGAGGAAAAATAAGGAGAGCACAAACATGCATTTTCGTGCAACACGGTGGCGAAATGTGGTGTCCCCCATCCATCCACCCATCCACCCATCCATCCATCCATCCATCCATCCATCCATCCATCCATCCATCCATCCTCCCATCCATCCATCCATCCATCCTCCCATCTGTCCCCCCCCCATGCACCGCTCACGGGGAGGGAGAGGGAAGCAGCGTCCGGCTGCACCTCACCAATTGCTGTGCGCCCCGGAAAGTCGCGTCCAGCAGCATCAGCTTCCAGGGGTCGGACACGGAGCTGGGCAGCGGGATGTAGATGTAATAGGCGGCCAGCGCCACCAGCGCGGTCAGCAGGACCAAGGACGACCTCATGGTGCCCCGGCCTGGGGTCCCCGGCGATGCCACCCGCAAGCCCTGTAGCAAGTTTCCTGCCAGCCGCAGCGGCTCCTCCGCGTTTATGATAAGCCCGGGAGCCAATCACCGGCGGCGTCGGGAGGAAGTGGCCGCGCGGACGCGGACGTGCCCTCTCCCTCCCCGGTGCCCGGGCGAAGCCGTGCCCGGGGTCCCAGGTTGGAGGAAGCCGCCGCGGGCGGCGCGCAGCGCACCCCGGAGGACGCGCCCGGTACTGCAGCTGGGCAGTGCCCTGAATGGGGAAGCTGGAATCCTTTGGGAGGATAGGAAGGGGTGAGGGGGTCCTCTGGCTAGAGTCTCTGGGCAATTCTGGATTCAAAATGACGATGTGTTGAGACAGATAATGATAATAAAAATAAATAAATAAAAATCCTCTCTCTTGACCCAGACTTATAATGGAATGCAAGTTTCAGCTGATGAGCGGTGGAAAAAAAGAGAATTAGTAGATTCCTCATAATTCAAGCGATGGTCCATCAGCGTCTCAAGTCTTGCTTTCCAGATCCGGGTCTCCAAAAAGAGAACACACGCTCATTGCTCCAACATCCTTAGATAAAAGGCTGATTCCAAGCTGGGACAGGAAAACTACAAGATAAAGCTGCGTGCCAAAAAAAGGGTTCAAAATGGCCCCGAGCTGGTGGCTCATGCATGTAACCCTAACTACTCAGGAGGCTGATATCTGAGGATGATCACGGTTCGACGCCAACCTGAGCAGAAACCTCTATGTAATGCCTATCTCCAATAAACTACCAAAAGCCAGAAGTAGAGCTATGGCCCAACTGGTAAAGAGCCAGCCTTGAGCAAAACAACTGAGGGTCATTTCCCAGGCCCTGAATTCAAATCCCATAACAGCGCAAAAAGAAAAAGGAAATCACCAAATCAAATCACCTAGAAACCATTGAGTAACATAAAAATCCCTAAGTCAGTTCCAATGTAATATAAAGAGAAAAGCCTTTCCTTACAATAGAAAAACATTTCTGGGGCTGGGAAGGTGGCTTAGTGGTAGAGCGCTTGCCTTGCATGCATGAGGCCCTGGGTTCGATTCCTCAGCACCACATAAGCAGAAAAAACAAAAGCCGGAAGTGGCGCTGTGGCTCACATGGTAGAGCGCTAGCCTTGAGCTGAAGAGCTGAAGGACAGCATCCAGACCCAGAGGTCAAGCCCCACGACTGGATTCTCCCCCCCCCCCCCCCAAAAAGGCTAGTATATAGCATTATTCATCTTAAAATAGTACTATAAATTTAATTCACAGAAGTGAGATAACTGTAGGTACAGAACTGATGTGAGATTACCAGGAGAATGTTGATTATCTGTTCAAGGTTGGAGGTAAACATTTATTTGTAGGAGATACTTCAATAGTGTTTCGAATAAAATGTGATATTTTTCTTTTATATTTTTCCTTTTTAAAATGCTTTTTAATTTTAGTTATTGGCTCCATACATAAGCTCTAAACAGGGTTGTATATCCTTCTGTGTGAGGATATATGCAGGATGGTAGAAGCTAATCTTCACAGGAAATTAAAATTTCAGAGAACTATAGAACAAGATGAGTACTAGACTTGATTACTCATTTAGGAAACCCACAAAACAATTTGGTCTTATCTTTTAGATTTTTATATGTGTGTGTGTGTGTGTGTGTGTGTGTGTGTGTGTGTGCGCGCTAGTCAGGGCCTATGTGCTGTAGCTGAGCTTTCTGTTCAATCACTGTACCTCTTGAGCAATAGCTTCACTTCTGGCTTTTTGTTGGTTAATTTGAGGTAAGAGTCTCAAGAACTTTTCCTTCTCTGGCTGGTTTTGAACCATGATCCTCGGATCTTAGCTTCCTGCATAGCCTAGATTACAGGTGTGAGCCATCAACATTTTATACAAGATCTACTGCCCCAATCCTGTCACACTGAGAATATTAGTTTGCATTGCATTAG
This sequence comes from Dipodomys spectabilis, assembly GCF_019054845.1. Lineage (NCBI taxonomy): Eukaryota > Metazoa > Chordata > Mammalia > Rodentia > Heteromyidae > Dipodomys > Dipodomys spectabilis. The sequence continues at coordinate 6,999,263 of NW_024870727.1, read as the reverse complement.
TAACTCAAAATAAATAATCCCTCTGAAAATTTACTTTACTCCACAAAGTAAGGTCAGGCTAGTTAAAGCAAACACTATGTGTGTGTTTTATTATGGATTGTTTTTACAAAACAACCATTGAATTTTGTTTTAGGAGGAGCGCATATTCCCCAATTATGTGTTAGTTAAGTACTTAGTATACATTCAGAATTCGGAGATCACTGAGGTGATGTTTAGGATTCTCCATGTCTCCATACCAAGGAAGGTTAAGGGAGCTATATTCTTGATTCAATGAAATGAAATCTTTTGTCGGATTATTGAGTGTTTACCGATTGAGAAAACTAATGTTGAATAAGGTGATACATGCCTATTATCCCAGCGGGAGACTGAGGCAGGAGGGTTGAAAGTTTGAGGCTTGAGAGCCAGCTTAGGCTACACAGCAACACAGTGAAAGAAAGACAGAAAGAAAGACAGACAGACAGAAAGAAAGAAAGAAAGAGAGAGAGAAAGAAAGAAAGAAAGAGAGAGAGAGAGAGAGAAGGATTGAGGGAGAGAGGGAGGGTAGGAGGGAGGGAGGGGGAAAGAGAAAGAGCGAAAGAAGAAAGGGAGAAAGAAAGAGCATGAGGAAGGGAAGGAGGAAGAAAGAAGGAAAGAGAAAGAAAGAAAGAAAGAGAGGGAGGGAGGGAGGGAGAGGGGGAAGAGAAAGAGGAAGAGAAGAAAGAGAAAGAAAGACAAGAAAGAGAGGGGAAAAGAAAGAGTATGAGGAAGGGAAAGAGGGAGAAAGAAGGAAAGAGAGAGAGAAAGGAAGGAAAAGAAAGAAAGAAAGGGGGCTGGGAAGGTGGCTCAGTGGTAGAGCACTTGCCTTGCATGCATGAGGCCCTGGGTTCGATTCCTCAGCACCACATAAGCAGGAAAAAAAAAGCTGGAAGTGGCGCTGTGGCTCAAGTGGTAGAGCCCCATGACCGGACCCCCAAAAAAATTAAAAAAAAATAAAAATTAAAAAAGAAAGAAAGAAAGAAAAGGAATTTCCTCTGATTTTCAGACTAAAGTAAATACCATTGGTAACATTTAAAGGTGTATAGTCCTGTAATCCCTGGGAAAATCATTTAATAATTTTTAATATAATGAGACTTCTTGTGTTATGTACACATTCAAGAACCAGATATATGTTTATAATCTAGGCATGAAATAATAAACCAAGGAGCTGACAATACTTAAGCTTATACAGCATCACAGTGTGTTAAGCACCTCATGACCTTTGCACCTCGCCCTGTTCATCAGGCTTGTGCAGGCAGTGGAAGGTACAGAGAGACACACAAAAGAGACCATTTCCTCAGGGAATTGTCCCATGAGACTACAGAGGCTAGAGTCCCTTTTTTTTTGATCCATCATGGGGGATGAACTCAGGGCCTGGGCACTGTCCCTCAACACTTCAGCTCAAGGCGAGTGCTCAACCACTTGGTGCCACTTCTGGTTTGCTGGTAGTTAATTGGAGATAAGAGTCTCAGGGACTTTCTGCCCAGGCTGGCTTTGAACCATGATCTTCAGATCTCAGCCTCCTTAGTAGCTAGGATTACAGGTGGCTTGGCTGAAGAGTCCTATTTTAAGCTAGAGCTAGGAAAGCTTGAATCACTGCTCAAGTCCAAACAAGGAGGGGACTTGGTTCCCATTCTGATGCTGAACATCGGAGGAATTGTGAAGCCACTGATGCAAATTCCAGAACCCAAACAGGAGTAGATGTGAAGTTGTGATATCCCAGGGGAGAGAGGAAAGGAGGGGAGGGGAGAGGAGAGGCCTTAGCCACCGGAAGGTACCCTACTCACACTGGGTGAGAGCAGACCTTCCTTAGGCCACAGGTCCAAATGCCAGTTTCTTGTATTTTGTGTTTTCCTTCTTATAAGTTCATTGTAGGAAGGAGTTTCCCAGTGATAATGTGCCATGTACCTATCATATTCTTTGAAGCCTCACACTTGAATCCTAGTTACTCAGGAGAATGAGATCTGAGGATCCTGATTCAAAGCCAGCCTGGGCAGAGTAAAACAGATTTCAGCAGACAAATCCAAGAGACTCTTACCTGTGATTAACAATCAAAAAGCCAGACAGGTAGGCACCAGTGCCTCACGCCTTTAATCCTAGCTACTCAGGAGGCTGAGATTTGAGGATCATGGTTTGCAGCCAGCCAGGGCAGAAAAGTCCCTGTGAGACTCTTATCTCCAATAAACCACTCAAAAGCTGGAACTGGTGCTGCAGTTCAGGTGGTAGCCTTGAGCACAAAGAGGCTCAGGGACAGAAACTAGGCCCTGAGTTCAAGCCCCACAGCTGACAAATAAACAAAAACAAAAACAAAAGCCAGAAATAGAGGTGTGGCTTAAGTGGTAGAGCACCACCTTGGAGCAAAAAAGCTAAGGGACAGAACCCAGGTCCTGAGTTCAAGCCCCAGTACCCCCACCACACACACACACACACACACACACACACACACACACACACACACACACACACACACACACACACACTGGATTTACTAATTATGTAAGATGTCCTAGGGCTTGAACTCAGGGTCTGAGCCCTGTCCCTGAGCTATTTTTTAATTTATTTTGTGCTTAAGCCTAGAACTCTGCCACATGAGCCACACCTCCACTTTTGGCTTTTGGGTGGTCAACTGGGGATGAGTCTCCCAGACTCTCTTTCCTGTAGTGACTTCAAACTGTGATTCTCAGATCACAGCCTCCTGAAAAGCTAAGATTACAGGTATGTACTACCAGCACCTGGCATTCTATAAGAATTTTAGCACAAGGTATTTTATTTTATTTTATTTTATTTTATTTTATTTTATTTTATTTTATTTTTTTGTCAGTCGTGGGGCTTGAACTCTGGGCCTGGGCGCTGTCCCTCAGCTCTTCAGCTCAAGGCGAGCGCTCTACCACTTGAGCTACAGCGCCACTTCCCGTTTTCTGGTGGTTTATTGGAGATAGGAGTCTCACGGTCTCTCCTGCCCGGGCTGGCTTTGAACCGAGATCCTCAGATCTCAGCCTCCTGAGTAGCTAGGATTACAGGCGTGAGCCACCAGCGCCCGGCCCATAGCACAAGGTATTTTAAAGGGCCCATGAAGCCTTAAAATGTCTTTAATAAATAGGCCAGGCGCTGGTGGCTCACGCCTATAATCCTAGCTACTCTGGAGGCTGAGATCTGATGATATGGGCTTCGAAGCCAGCAGGGGTAAAAAGTCCATGAGACTCTTATCTCCAAATAACCACCAGAAAACCAGAAGTGGAACTCTGCCTCAAAGTGGTAGAGCACTAGTCTTGAGTGAAAAAAGCTCAGGGCCAGCACCCAGGCCCTGAATTCAAGCTCCATGACAGATTAAAGAAAAAAAAAGTCTTTTAATAAGGGAAATACAAGAACTCTCACCAAAAAGTAACATACTGGGGAAAAAGCAAAAGATGAGTAAAATAGCTTTAGCACAAGAGTGATCACAGTTATATCACAGAACTGTGTATGTGGCTAGAAATGGTATCATTGATAGAAACAGAGAAACTTTAAACTCCATGGTTTGCAGATTTTCCTGGGCCCAATGTTATTTTTCTTTTTCTTAGGTAAAATGAATGATTTAGCTTTCTCAATGTTTGTGACTAATTTATGTGAAATTACATTGTAAAAGGAGGCTTACATTGTAAATAGAATTTCAACATTAATCCTGTAATCAGTGCTGGAGATTTTATCATCTGATTAATGAATTCTTGTTCTTTCTTATGAAGTGGGAAGAGATGACTTCACGCTCTGAAAAACACTCACAGATGGGTTCTTTTCCTTTCTTGTTTTGGTCTTGGGGCTTAACTTAGGACCTGGACATTGTCCCTGATCTTCTTTTCTTTCTTTTTTCTTTTTCTTTGTTGAAGACTAGCATTCTACCACCTGAGCCACAGCCCTACTTCTGGCTTTTTGGTGGCTAACTGGGGAAAAAAGTCTCAAAACCTTTTTTTCCTGCCCAGTCTTGTCTTTGAACAACATCCATCCTCAGATCTCAGCCGCCTGAGTAGCTAGGACTGCAGGCCTGAGCCATTGGCACCCACAAGGACAAGTTATTTAATAGCATATGGCAGCCAATTTCTATTAAGAAGTTGTTGATTTTACAAATTCTTTGATCATCTACATCACATTAATTTCATGTTTTTTCCCATGGTATTTCCCTAATTTATGCTAAATTTTTCATATTTGTTATTAAAAGTCTTACTGCCTCCCAGCTTTTCTGGGCCATGTGTTCAAGAATTAATTAATTTGGAATATTTTGTAATTCTTCAATAGTACTTTGCTTTGGGGTTTTTCTGGCACTTTGTAAATACCTGTAAATCCTTGTAAACAGTCCTGCCTTAGAAAAATAGCCATTAGGCTAAGCTTTCCTTCCAACCAGGTCAAATGCCATGAACAAACTCAACCCTGAGAAATGACAGGTTCTCTGTCTCACTGAAGAAAGAATTCAAGGGTGAGAGTTGAGCACTGGTGTCTCACGCCATTAATTTTACCTACATAGGAGGCTGATGTAAGAGGATCATGGTTGGAAGCCAGCCCAGGCAGAATAGTTTTTAAGATTTTTATTTTCAAGGAACCAACAAAATGTTGGGTTGCAAGTGTTTCACTCTCTGGTCCAGGTGAGCTGTAAATTTGTAATCCTCCCATCTCAACCTCCAGAATGCTGGGATTATGGGTGTGGCCCACCACACCCAGTTTATCATCTTCTTTCTGAACAGTAACTTTTCACAAACTGTAGGAAGGTAAAGTTGATTATGTAAAGCTACTGTTAGTTTCAAATTAAGCATGAATATCTTGCCACAGTGTAGAGTGCCCTGCCTAAGTTGGACCCTGGGACTCCAACTCCTAACACCAAGTGGGTCTTCCCTGCTTGGCAAGGGAAGGGGGCAGTAGGTGGATCTGGAAGGGAGAATCTTGCTTGCCAAGTTAAGGAAGATGAAACCAACCTCAGGGCTGAAGGGTGGGTAACACAATCTGATTTGCATTTAAAGAGATTGTTCTGATACTATAGAACTGTTATCTGGGGCAGAAGCTAGATAGGATGCTGGCCTGGAAATAATTGATGGTATGTGTAAGAGTGTTGTAGTCCTGAACTGGGTAGCGGGAGGGATAGAAAAGACTCAGATTTCCAAAGAGAGATGCTCAAGATTGCTAGATATTACATTGGAGGTAAAGCTAGAAGGACCAGAAGAGTTCAAGATTTCTAGAGTCATGGGCAACTAAGTGGGTGGTACCACTTGCTTAGAAAATACAGGAGAAGCCGGGCGCCTGTAATCCTAGCTACTCAGAATGCTGAGATCTGAGGATCACAGTTCAAAGCCAGCCCAGGCAGAAAGCTGGAAGTGGCGCTATGGCTCAGGTGGCAGAGCGCTTGCCTTGAGCTGAAGAAAGTGCCCAAGCCCAGAATTCAAGCCCCACCACTGACAAAAAAAAAAAAAAGAAGAAGAAGAAAAAAAATACAGGAGAAATGGAATTCTAAAACTTTTAGATTTCTATTGATCTCAATTTGGCGATTAGTTTCACAACGTGGAAGTTCTCCAAAGGAGATGCAGGTAGGCAGTTCATTGTATGTCTTTGGCACTCAGGAGAGGTGTCTGAGCTGGAGATGGACATTTGAAAATTAACAACCTTCATAGTGTGAAAAGTGAGAACAGAGAAATAGACTCCATTGGGGGTGGGCACTACCAGGACCAGGTTGGATTAACAAGGAGGATGAAGGAGGTTCTGCATTCTATGAATGTGTGTGTGTGTGTGTGTGTGCGCGTGTGCGTGCATGCACGTGTACCAATACTTGGGCTTGAATTCAGGGCCTGGGTCCTACCTCTTTGCTTTCTCAGTTAAGGCTGGTGTTCTTCCCAGCTCCATTTCTGGCTATTTCATGGTTACTTGAAAATGGAGTGTAAGCTTAAATAAGATTAGACTTTGCCAGAGAACCATGCAGACATCCAGGTACAGTGAACAAAGAAAGATTTATTTCCAGGAAAGGGGGGGTGGCAAGAATCCTTCTCACAAGGGAGAAGTGAGAAGAAGCACCAGCTATTGTCTGGGGTGACCTATATAACCTAGGAGGTTATAGGTTATATAGGTTATAGGTTATATAGGTTATGTATAGATTATATTGGTTATAACCTAGAAGGTTATATAACCTAGAAGGGGCTAGGAGGTGGAGACCCTGGTGTGGATGTGTGGGTCAGGGGCTTCCTCATGATGACTGGGATTTATGGCTGCTATCCAAATAGTAGATTAGGGTCTTGCAACTGCCCAGACCTGAAGGTCACTCTAAGTGGCTCTTGTTGCTTTATATGGTGGTAGCTGCTGCAGAAAAGTGCCATCCCAAGGTAAAGGGGGTTGGAAGTTGATTATTTACTGCCTTTGCTACACTGGCCTAGTGTTGCCTAGGAAGGGAGCATGCTAAGCTGTGGAGAAAGGAAGGAGTAGACTAAACTATGGGAAGGGAGCTCATTTTGCTGACATGGAGTCTCACGGACTTTCTACCTGGACCTAGCTTTGAAGCATGATTTTGTTTATTTATTTATCATTTCACTATGTTATGCAGGCTGTTCTCAAACTCCTGGGTCCAAGTTATCCTCCTGCCCCAGCCTCCAGGTAGCTAAGACTATAGGTAAGTGTGACCACACTAACCTGATATTTTTGTTAAATTACTCTGATTGTGTGGTTGGTTGACAAAGCAACATTAACTTGCTGTGAAAGCTTCTAAATGCTTGCTGGCAATGGTCAATCACATTTATAATTGTGGCTACATAGGAGGCTGAAATCTGAGGCTTGAGGTTTGAAGCCAGCCTGGGTAGACAAATCCAAGAGACTCTTACCTTTAATTAACCAGCTAAAAGCTATATATGGAGGGATGGCTCAAGTGGTTGAGCAGGAGCCTTGAGTGGAAAATGCTCAGCAAGAACCACAGGCCTTGAAGTCACCTGTAGTACCAGCACCAGTGTTTCTAAATGCTTACTCTCAATTTCTATACTTCTCTCATTGTGAGCTCACAAACTGAATCTGGTCATTACATATATATATATATATATATATATATATATATATATGTATGTATGTATGTATGTATGTATATATGATAGCCCCAGGCTTGAACTCGGCTTGGGCTCTGTCCCTGAGTATTCTTTACTCAAGGCTAGCACTCTACCACTCAAGCTACAGCTCCATTTTGTCTTTTTGCCCCACTTTACCTTTTTGGTGGTTAGAGAGAAGAGTTTCATGAGCTTTCTCTCTTGGTCTAGCTTTGGAATCTGATCTCAGATCTCAGCTGAGATCCTGAGGTCTCAGCCTACTAACTAGGTAGGATTACAGGTATGAGCCACTGGCACCTGGCTTCTGATCATATTTTGAGTAGCATTATTTTCTTTTCTGTGGGGGGTGGGGAGGGTACCAGTCCTGGGGCTTGAACTCAGGGCTTAGGTGCAGTCAGTCCCTGAGTATTTGTGCACAAGGTTAGAATACTACCACTTTAGCCACAGCTGCTCCACTTCTGGTTTTCAGGTAGTTGGATGGAGATAAGAGTTTCATAAACTTGCCCATGGGCTGGCTTTGAATTGTGATCCTCAGATCTTAGCCTACTGAATAACTAGGGTCACAGGCAAGAGCCACTGGAGCCCCACAGAGTAGCACTATTTTTAAAACTCCTAAAATCATTGCAAAATATAAACTAATTGGATAGCAATCCTTTAAGGGCTGTAATCTAGCACCAGTCCAGGATAGACTAGTGTTCATAGTCACTCTAATAATTTTATTTCCTGGAGGAACAAGGGCAGGGGCTTCTGAGAATACACTACTTCTTGCTATAATGACAGCTTCCCACAGCATGCTACCAATTATAGAAACCTGTCTTCTCATTGAACTTTATATGATTCTCCTGTGTCTGCTAGTCCAGCAATCTTCAACTTTTTGTTCATCCTACCTTTCCCATTTTCTTCTTTTTTAAATTACCAAGTTCCTTGTTCATGAGCCTAGGACCATGACTCCTGGACTGTTACAACAGTCTCCTTGCTGCCAGGGTCTCCTTCCTTTTCATGAATGAAGCTGGACTCTAGTGGTTCACAAGTGTAGGTACTCAGGAGGCTGGCATCTGGGGATCAAAGTTTGAAACCAGTCCAGGCAGGAAAGTCCATACGACTGTTATCTTTAACTAACCCCCCAAAGCCAGAAGTGGAGCTGTGGCTCCAGTGATAAAGCACTAGCCTTGAGAAAAAAAAGCTTATAGTCAGTGCCCAGGCCCTGAGTTCAAGACCCAGTACCAGCACACAAAAAAGGGAGGGGCACAGAAATGGACAAAGAAGGGTGAACAAATGCAGTTATAGTATATCCATTGTATATCCATACACTATGTGGAAAATGAACTACAGAATTTGTGGGCAGGGACAGGAAGGGGAAACATTGTGCAAAAAGACATTGTCCAAAAAGAATTGTACTCAATACCTGACATGAAATGGTGACCCTCTGTACAGCACCTTAATAATAAAATTAATATATTAAAACATATATGTACTAAAAAAGTCAGATCTTTCCTAATGTTTTCAAATATGAGGCTTCATGATGTCTACTCATTGGCTTTCTTAATGAATTAAATAATGTAATGTGCTTAGTAATCTAGAAATGTACAACCATTTTTTTCCTTCCCTCCCCTGCATTGTAACTATTTATTTACTCACTACTCTCCCTAACAGGATTGTGGGGACTTGAGAGGCAGGTATCTATTCCTGACTCATCTTTGTACTCCTGAAATTTCAATGGTTACCTTACAATTCACAAAAATTTGCACTTAGTACTAGTGGCTTATTCCTAGACTCCTAGCTACTTAGGAGACTGAGATCTGAGGATCAAGGTTTGAAGCCAGCCCAGGTAGGAAAGTCTGTGAGGTTCATATCTCTCTTATCTGGAAGACTGCAGTTCAAGGCTAGCCCTGAGCAAAAGTTTCCTAAACTCCACTTCCAAAATAATCAGCAAAAAGCAAGGTTAGAGCTATAGTTCAAGTGGCGGTGTGCCAGCCTAGCAAGAGGCAAAATCCTGAGTTCAAATCCCAGGACTGAAAACACACACACACACACACACACACACACACACACACACACACACTACTTTACTGAAAAAATGAAAACCTGAAACCAGAGACTGGTGATTGCTTTTGCTGTTTGCTAGATAAACTGCCACATATCCTTTGAGATAAATCATGTACAGCTTTTTCCTGCAGTGATACCACATATAATCCACCATTAGATCTGGGCAGAAAGCCCAGTTCTAGCAGAGCACAAAGGAAGTAGGCTGCTTTCCACAGTAGCTGAATAGATTTTCAGGGATGAGAATTTTTGGAATGCTGGGTACACCCACGTTTAAGTATGCAAGCACAATCCAAAGGAAAATTTCAAATCTATCTTTCTTTTTCTTTTGCCCTAACAGTTATTACAGTAGTATAATGAATAGCAGCCTATAAACATTGTCAAGTAAAAAAAAAAAAAAAAAAAATCAGGATTATAGACCACTTCACTCATTTTGTGGATTGCATGATAAACTTTTTAGGCACTCTGTGTTTGTTTAAAAAAATGAGGAAGCTGTAAGAAAAAAATCTCCAAGAATCGGGTGCTAGTAGCTCACACCTATAATCCAAAAATTGAGATTTGAGGATATTGGTTCCAAGACAGCCAGGGCAGAAAAGTCGCCATGAGACTTATCTCCAATTAACCACTCAGAAACTGGAAGTTTCTGTGGCTGTGGCTCAAAGTGGTAGAGCAGTAGCCTTGAGCAAAAGAGCTCAGGAGCGGTGCCAAGGCCCCAAGTTCAAATCAATTAAAAAAAAAAAACAACAAACAAAAACCATAAAAACCCCAACAAAACCAACATTCCTCCCCCCCCCCCCCCCCAAGAACCTGTTTAAATCTTAAGTATTCAGTTCAAAGTATTTTGAAGATTTAGGGTTTTAAATCAACAATCAGGCAAGAGTCACCCGCAGAAGGGGATTATTTTATTTTATTTTATGGTGCCTGTCCAGATGGACTTCTGACTCCTGATCTTCCTGCTTCAGCTTCCCTGGCTTTGGGATTATGGCCTTGGACCATCATACCTAGCCAAAAAAAAAAAAATTGTTTTTAAACAGATTGTTATATATTCTTGTAATTGTGTTGCATGTTGAGAAGGTGAACAAAGAATTGTTTTCATACTAGCAATGTTAGTCACAAGATAAAAAGCCATACATTCTTTGGCTGGAGTTTAGAGGAGAGTGAACTTTCCCACGGAGGGGGAGGGGGACACCAGGAAGCTTTTTCCTTAAAAAACTCGGAGCTCCAACCGATCGTGTTGCCCATTATTATTATTATTATTATTATTATTATTATTTAATGCAAGGGAGTAGATATTTTAGAAAAATCCTAGAAATATTAAAAATTGCAAAGGATACAATGGTACTTAAAAAAATAGCAAGCAAGCCGGAGGTTGATGGTCCTCCGCGGGAAAGGGTCTGTTTACCCGGTAAACAGCGGTAGCCACGGAGACACCTGCAACTTCCCCAGATATCAACACCGCCACCTCGTGGCCACATCCGGGCTACTTCTCTGTGAACCTGCGACGTCTCCACATTTCCAGCCGTTGGGCTCATTTGAAACACACGCTCCACCAATCAGTCGTCCCTCTGTAGGGAGGCGGGCGTTGAGCGACGACCAATCAGCGGCGTCCTGGAGCCGCGGGCCTATGGGGAGGAAGCTGACCTCACGCGCCAATTGGCATGGCTGTGGGAGGGCGCCGCTCGCTTTTTGAGTTGGAGAAGAAGGCAGTCTCCGGCAGCGGGCTGCACCCCTGAAGGAAGCCGGTCTCCCAGGACTGTTTTTCCGCCCCTCAGATTGGTGAGGTCCGTGTGGTGTGGTGTGGTGTACGGGAGTGAGCGGGCGACGTCCTCAGAGCCACGGGCCCCGTGGGCCTGCGGTCAGCGTCCTCGCCCCGGTGGGAGACCGCGCTTTCCGGGAGTCCCGGCGCAGGCTTCCCGGCTGTGGGATCCGGGCCTGAAACGCTCAGATTGCCGGGCCTGAGGTCCTCAGATTGCCGGGCCTGAAGGCCTCGGATTGCCCCACCCGCGGCGTGCAGTGGCGGGACGGCCGGTCCCCCGGCCCGCGGGGCGGGCGCGCGCGGGGCGGGAGCGCGGTGTGCGGAGGGGTGTGGCGGGCGGCCGGGCCTCGGGACGTCCCCGGGGACGCCTGCGGCCTTTGGGCCCTCGGGGGGAGTTTCGTCCCTGGGAGGAGGGTGGGGGGAAGTTGGATTTATTGGTTCAGATTTTGCTTCTGACTTCGGGCGCCGGTGGCTCACGCCTGTCATCCTAGCTACCCTGGAAGCTGAGATCTGAAGGACCGTGGTTCAAAGCCAGCCCGGGCAGGAAAAGTCCGTGAGACTCTGATCTCCAATGAACTGCATCCACCCCGTCCCCTTCACACCCCCCCGCCCACCCCCAATAAAAAGACCGTGCTGTGTGACTCAAGTGGTTGAGCGCTAGCCTTAAATGGAAAGCCTCAGGGTCAGCGGCGCCTAGGTCCGGAGATAACTCGGGAGGTGTCCCTAGACTCCATTCCTGAATCCAGGCCGCCCATCAGGCCCCTCCCCTGCCCCACCTGTGTATGGTTTCGGGGTTAACGAGCACCGAGATGAAATAAAGTACCATAAAAGAGATCAGTCGGTGTCTGCCACACGTTAAGCTGTAACTACGTGCTGACTGTCATCAGAGCCCAAGATCTGCTCAAAACTGTACGTTCCCATTCATGCACACCTAACCAACCTCTGGCGATCTGATTTCTTGTATCGTCCTGATGTTGGTGCCAGTCACCTCCCCAGCCGCCCCACAATGAATGACATTTTGGTTCTTCCTCCTGGAAGGTAGCTAAATGAACCGATTTAAAGGGAAAAAGTAAAGCAAGTGTTTGTTTTAAAAGGTCCATGTGTTGTGTTTCATCTAAAGCCCCATGAAGTCTTGTCATTGGGTGAATTGAGTAGATTCAGGAATCCATATCCTACTGTGCTTATTTTAGAAGCTGCTAGAGTACAAGAATGTGGGAAATGGTTGGTGTTTTCCAGTTTGAAATTGGATGGTTGGATATTATGTTGAATTATGTCTGTAGAAATTTGAGATCTGTTTTCAGAATAAATTGATATACGTAGAAAACAATTTTAATTGTGTTAATCACTGATGCTTTTTAAAGAAGGAAGCATAGGAAAATATAAATAGTATTGTAAAAGGTTTGGGGGATAGTCAGATCTTTCCTTCTCTTGCTCTTCCTCATCTTCCTCTTTCTCTTCTTTTGATTCTTTTCAGGATTGAATCTAGTGTCCCTTGCATGCTAAACACATTATTACTGATTTACAACCTCAGGCTTGTTCTATTTTTTAAATTTAATTTATTTTTTTTTTCTTTGGTTGGCCTTGGGGCTTGAACTCAGGGCTTGGGTCCAGTTCTTGAGCTCTTTAGCTCCCACTTTGAGCCACAGCACCACTTCCACTTTTCTGGTGGTTCATTGGTGGTAAAGAGTCTCATGGACTTTCTTGCCTAGGCTGGCTTTGAACTGTAATTGTCAGATCCCAGCCTCCCAAGAATAGCTGGGTTTACAGAGGTATGAGCCACCAGTGCCTGGGCTGGCATGTTCCATTTAAATACAGGTATACAATGTGTGATGATCAGGTCAGGTAATTAGTGTATTTCTTCAAACATTTATCGTTCTGTAAGATCATTCAAAATCCTATCTACTACTTAAAATACACAAGTTTTGTCAGTGGTAGTTACCCTGCTATACTGTAGAACATTGGAAGTGAGTTTTCATAGCTAACCTCTATGAATGTTGGGTTTTGTTTTTAGGTGGTGCTGGAGTTTGAACTCAGGGCCTTGGGCTTACTAGACAGCCCCTCCTTTTTTCCCAGTGCTTAAAGCACATTGGTGCATATCTCTGAGTTTGTCATATCACTTGAGTTTTGAGACAGATTCTCACTATATAACCCACACTTTCTACTGCTTCCGGAATGTTGGCCTGCACCACCAGTCTTGGGGCTTGAACTAAGGTCCTGGGCACTGTCCCTGTTTTTTTTCTCTCTCTCTTCTCTCAAGGCTGTCACTGTCACTTGAGAGGCTTAGCTTCACTTCCAGCTTTTTGGTTTTTAATTGGAGGTAACAGTCTCATGGACTTTGCTGCCTGAGCTGGTTTTGAACTGTGAACCTCAGATGTTAGCTTCTTGAGTAGCTAGGATTACAGGTGCAATGCCTGTAAACATTTTTTTTTTTTAAAAGAGAACTTTGAAAGCTTTTTAGAGCCTTTTCTCATTCCTTGGAAATGATTAAATTTAGGAGATTTAAAATAAGGACTAGATTGAATTTGTTGTTAACTCTGAATGAAGACTCTTAAAATCCTTGTTGCTCTCCTTTGGAGGACCTTAGAATAGTGATTATGCACGCATTGTAAGAAGAAGCAGTATCCACGTTGTGAATGTTACATGAGAACGATTCCTTCTTTTTTTTTTTTTGAAATGTATTTAGTTTTCATCACAACTGGATTTGAATTGTATTAGTTAGACTGCTTTATCCATCTAGACAATGATAGTTAATCTACTAAATACAGAACTGAGACAGGAAGCCAAGTTGCCTAACTGAAAACTTTACAACTGTTGTAGGTCGGTGTGTGCATGTAACAATCCCTCATATCACCATTCAGAAATGCTGTTCATACCTTAGTGTTTCTCCTCAGCATTCAGCTGGAACTTTTTGTTGTTTGTGTTGGTCCTAGGATTTAAACTTAGGGCCTGGGCTCTGTCTTTGGGTTTTGTAGTTCAAAGTTAGCGCTCTCTCACTTGAGCAGCAGTTCCACTCCCAGCCTATTGATTGCTAATTGGAGATAAAAGTTTCATGGAATTTCCAGCCCATACTAGCTTAGAACAGCAATCCTTAGATTTAAGCTTCTTCATTTGCTAGGATAACAGGTGTGAGCTCCCACACCCAGCTGGAACTCTTTCTTTACTAAGAATGGAACAATTATTTGTATGTTTTATTACCCTGAAATAGGAAAAGGGTAGGTCATAAGTGTACCTCCAGGTAAAGAAGAGTCTTCCTTGTTATATTAGTTTAAACTTATTGAATATTTTAGGAATTTACTTCCAGTTAATCAACTAATATTAGCACTCCACCCCCCCCTTTTTTTTTTTCTGAGTTCTGGGGGCTCAGGCATGCTAGGTGAACACTCTACATCTTAGCTATACCTCCAATGCTCCAACTGGTGAAAACCAATTAAACATTCTCTCTATTCTTTACTTGCCTTATTTCAACTTTTCCGAGTCCCAAAAGTCTTAAAGTTTATTTTCTTTCATAGACCAGAGTTATATTGGCACTAACTCATACTAAATTGTCAAATGATAAGGAGAGATGTTTGTAAATTAATATGATACTGACAATAAAGCAGAAGTTCTAACTCAGAAGTTCTGTATCAGAAGTTCTGATGCAGAGTAAGTTGAGAGTGGTAGATCAAAAGTTAGAAGACTTGCTAGGTAGAGAATCCTTAAATACAAATAGTTGTGACGTACATTGTAACTTGTCTTTCAGAAATGCTGAGAGCTACATTGTTGCTCCAATATACCTGGTATGTGGACTGGTGGATTTTAAGGGAGAATTGGAAGGGACTAAACTGTAACCAATATAGAATTGGGTGGACTAAACTAAACAATGTAGAATTGGAAAGGGTGTTCTTTGGAGTTAAAGGAGTGATAGTTACTTACTTTTAGAACCATACCTAAAAATCAGGTAGAGAGAGAGATTGCTGAAGAAATTGACCTCAAACTTGTTTCAGGTTGTGTTTGCCTAAGTGCCCATATTGTGGCGTTGGGCAGAGAGAAAAAGAGGCTAGGTCCTGGAGATACTTGAGATTTGGGAAGGGAGAATAAGGCAATGTAAGAATGGTAAGTTTTTGTTGGTATTATTGATGGTGGTAGGTGTTATGGTGCTATAAATAATAGACATAGTAATAGAAATGGATGCATATTATGTCTGATCTGTGTTACTGTGATCTATTTTGTTATTTTTCACTATATTTCTGTAATTTCTGATATTAACATTTTTACAGGAGGCGAAACCAAAGCTCAGGAGAAATAGAGTGACTTTTTTTTTTAAGGATAGTACTTCTTACCTACTGTAGATATATTTTTTAAAAAAACTGTAATGCTTTTTTTTTTTTTGCCTGTAATGCTTTTTTTTTTTTCCTGGTCGGTTGTGGGGTCTGAACTCTGGGCCTGGGCACCATTCAGCTCTGCAGCTGAAGGCTAGAGCTCTACCACCTGAGCCATAGTGCCACTTCCAGCCTTTTCTGCTTTATGTGGTGCTGAGGAATCGAACCCAGGGCCTCATGCATGCAAGACAAGCATTTTACCATTGAGCCACCTTCTCAGCCCTGTAATGCTTATTTTTGCCCAATGATCATGTTCTTTTTCATGTATTTTCTTTTTTTAGCCAACATAGAAAACAATGGCTGACAATAGTATATCAATATCGACCTTGGGAAGGACTTACTTGGCAGACTGTTCTATTTTTGAGGCTAAAGTTGTTGACGCTTCTAAGGAAAACTTGTATATTGGATCTGCCTCAAATGTTGAAGGTAAAACCTGTTATTATCTATGTTGCTTGCTTTTGAGACTAAGGTCTTTGTTATATGGTGCAGGCTGGCCTGGAACACCTGATCTTCCTGTCTCAGCCTCCTAAATACTGGGCTTACTATCTGCTCTGAAAACCCTGAATTACTGTTTGAATCTTGAACTTACTGTTGATTTTCTTAGGGTGTAATTGTAATAAAAATAGTTAGAAGCATAGATATTAAGTAGATATGATAGTATCATTCTCTGCTATTCAGATTTTCTGTTTATTGTTTAGATTAATGTTCCTTAACTTTGAAAAGAAGGGAACATCTTACTGCTGATTCTGCTTCGTTTTTTGTACAGTGGTGCATAGAAATTCTGGCTGCACAATTAAGCTAGAATTTATTCAGTCCTGACTGGCTAAGTGCCCTTTCTTCTTTGCAAATGGGATAACTTCCTGAGAGTGTATGCACTTGGAAGAAAAGGGCTATTGATATTTGTTTACTCTGTCACAATATATTTTCTAACATGAGTATGGCCAGATATTTCTATCTAAATTAGGACTGATGTCATTTCAATTTTTGAGAATGTTATCATCTCAAAGATAGAAGGCTTACTATATAGCCAGAAGCTGAGGAAGCAATTACTATGTTTTTAGTACTTGACTAACATATTTAAACATTTTACATTTTAATAGAAGAAATGCCTCAGGTTGAAACTCGAGTGATAATGGTTCAAGAAGCTGGAAAACAGGAAGAACTTGTAAAAGCCCTAGAGGTATGGAGTTTTGATTAACAATTTACTTTTAAAAAAGATTTTTTTTTGGCCCCATCAGTGTTTAATAATTTCCCTCATCACCTTCTTAATCTTATACATAAGTCTCTTTTTCACAGACTATTAAAATAATGGAAATCCCTGTTATAAAGATAAAAGAAAGTTGTCCTGGAAAAGCGGATGAAAAGTTAGTAAAAAGTATTGTTACCATGGTAGGTGACACTCTCATTGCATGTAGCATGCTGCACTTCCCTTAATCAACTCGTTCCACTGATGGTGATTGGAATTAGGCCTGGGTATATTCTGTGTATTTTGAAACTAGACAAAGAGAAACTATTTTAAACTTAGTTTTAAACTTTGGGTATACCTGAAACCCAAAACTATACTATCTATTTGAAATAATTCCATCATTTAAAGAACTTGATTACTAAATTTAAATGACTCAGAATGTACAGGATCAGGTAGTTGTCTTTAAACCTATTCCCCCTCTATGCCAGTACTGGGACTTGAACTCAGGGGCTGGGTGTTGTCCCTTGCTTCATTGTTCAAGACTGGAACTCTACCATTTGCCACAGCTCCACTTCCAGCTTTTTGATGAGTAATTGGAGATAAGTATCTCATGTACTTTCCTGGCTGAGCCTGCTTCAAACCATGATCTTCAGATGTCAGCCTCCTGAGTAGCTAGGATTATAGACTTGAGCAACTAGTACCAGGCTAATTTTCTTTACACTCTTAAGCTTCTTTTCCCTCTTTAATTTTATATTATTATACTTATTATAGATTGTATATTTATTTACATGTTTATATATTTTAATATTTATTATATATTTATATATTATCTGTTTTTCTGAAATCACAAAGCATAGTAAGTGATAATTCTCACAAATTTGCTTCAGTGTATGAAAGATACTTGTGCCAGCTGGGCAGGCACTCTCCACTGAGGTTCACCTCACGTCTCAGCTGAGTGTGCTCAGTCTGCTTGAAAAAAATAACAGTGACCAGATTAAGAAGAAATTTACTCTCACAGTTCTGGAGGTTAGAAGTCCAAGAAGAAGGTGTCAGTTACTGTTTCTTGAGGCCTTATATCTTGGTTTGCCAGTGGCTTCCTGCTTGTTGTGGAGTCCTCATGGAGCTTTTCCCGACACCCCCTAGCCCCTTCTGTGTCTGGACATCTCTGCTGTTATTTTGTGAGTCAAAATTTCTTGTAAGAATACTAGTGAAATTGGTCTAGAGCTCCATTCATAGATCTTAATTACCTGCTTGAAGCCCTTATCTCCAGATCCACTCCCCTCTGAAATGAGGCTTCATTCTTCATTTGTGGTTTGGAGTGCTGAGAGGCCAATGGGCTGAGACTCAGCCCTCATGCATATTAGGCACAAATAATTGACACATCTATCCAGTTTTTCCCCCTTGTTCTTTTTACTCTGGAATTAAGTAGGCTGTTTTGTGTCTTCATTCTTTCTTTCTAGGTACATAGTATAAAGTGTTAACTGTGAGTCACTATCAGTAATTTTCTTTAACCTACAACTGCCTGTACACCTCACATCTTTCTCTTCTGCACATTTAGATTAAAACCTTTTTACAAATATTATGTGCTGTTATTTTTATTAGAATTTTTTTCTGAGGATATTTAATTTGTACAGGAAGAAATGTAGGTGGGTTACATTTACTGTACTCTACTGTCCAAATGTACATACTTAAGAAAATTACAGCATTTTAATTTTCTAGGGCTTAATATGCATACTAGATGATATTTGGGATTACTACTATCATACTACTATCATCAGAAGTTTGTCCCTTTAATAATCTTTAAATTTAAGGTCTTTGATGATCATAGTTCAAAGCCTGCTTGGACAGAAAAGTCCTTGTGAGACTCCTATCTCCAATGAACTACTCAAGCTGGACGTAGCACTGTGACTCAAGTGGTACAGCACTAGCCTTGTGCACAGAGAGGCTCAGGGACAGTGCCTAGGCTCTGAGTTCAAACCCCAAGACCAGCAAAAAGATTTTAATGTGGATTGACAAGATTTTTTGGAAAAATATAAGTGGATGAAGAAATCAGGGCTTTTACATGTAAAGTTGATTATCACGATTGAATATGTGAGTTTTCTAAATCTAATGATGTTGAAAATGTTGCTATGCAAGAGATTTGATTTATTTGGCCTATAAATTATTTTTATTTCCAATCACTATATGGGGAAAAATGAAGGAAACGCAAATGTCTTATGCAAGGATGGAGTCAGTGAATGAACTTGAAGGTTTGGATTCCCCAGAATTTGAGAATGTCTTCGTGGTTCCGGACTTCCAGGATTCTGTCTTTAATGACTTACACAAGGCTGATTGTAGAATTATTGGACCACCTGTTCTTTTAAGCTGTGCACAAAAGGGAGAGGTAAGGAACAATGTATATATATATTTATTATTACTTTTCAAGGTTAAGTTTTTAATGAACAGATTTTATTGAAATTATTGAGAGTATGCAAGACTTACAAGAAGAATAACAGCCATTGTTCATATTCCTTTAATTCCCATTATAAACTTTAGTAGTTTAAATTTAAGGCTTTTTAATGTGAAATAGTAAGTGTAACATAATTCTTACTATCTGTAGTGTCTTGAAAGAGATAACATAGCATGTTTCTTTTTTCCCCATATAGAACAGAAAATACATTCTCATTTTTATCAGTTGCTGCTTAGCTTAGAATTAGGAACCTATCTTAAACATTTCAATATGATTAGTTCCTATGTAGTTTTGTTACTTTTGCCATTTTGTTAGTACCTTAAAGTAGTTGTACAAAAGAGGTTTCATTTCAATGTCAGTTATGAGTGCAGTGCATCTTGATCAGTATCACTGCTTCCATTATTATTCTCCATCTTTCCCAACACCATGGTTTTGCACGTTTGTTTATTTATTTAGTAGTTGTATAAAGGGGTTTCAGTTCTGTAAGTCAGGCTGTGAGTCTACTACATCTTTTTTGATCGTGAGGCTTGAACTCAGGGTTTGGGTCCTGTCCTTGAGTTTTTTTTTTGCTCAAGGTTAGCACTCTTGAGCACAGCTCTACTTCTATCTTTTTTCAGGTGCTTAATTGGCCAGAAGAGTCTCCTGAACTTTTTTTTTTTTTTTAATTTATTTTTTTGTCAGTTGTGGGCCTGAACTCTGGGGCCTGGTAGCTGTCTCTGAGCTCTTTAGCTCAAGGCTAGCACTCTACCACTTGAGCCACAGTGCCACTTTGTGTTTTCTGGTGGTATTTTTTGGTGGTTAATTGGAGTCTTATGGACTTTTCTGCTTGGGCTGGCTTTGAACCATGATCCTCAGATCTCAGCCTCCTGAATAGCTAGGATTATGCCCGGCTTCTCATGGACTTTTGTTTTCTGGCTGTTTTTTAATTGAGATCCTCCTATCTTAGCTTCCTGAGTAGCTAGGATTACAAGAATGACCATCATTCATAATGAGAGAACCATTTTACCCTCTCATCCCTACCATCAAGTTTTACATAGTTCAGTTTTTATATAATGTATATCAATTGTAATGTCTGCATTTTCCCATCCTTCCTCCATTTGTGTTTTCCCCATTACTCCTCCCAAACACGTTTCTGCTTCCTGGTATTCATTTTGTTAAACTGTTCTTTAGTTATTTAGGTTTTGCCTTTTTTTTTTAAATTGTGAAAATACCGTACAGAGGGGTTACAATTACATGGGCAAGGTAATGAGTACATTTCTTTCAAGCATTGTTACCTCCTCCTTTGTTTCCCCTTCCCATCCGGTTTTGCCATTTTTAAGCTTGCCTTTTTATTGTCAGTTTGTGTCTATTGTTACAGATGCCAGAGCACATGAAAACCTTTAATACTCATAAAAATAGGTGAATTAATTTATGAGGCCTGTGAATGATTTTTACCTATGATTACTATAAATTCAAGTGATCTGTGTAAGATTAGACTTAGGAAGAACTAGCTTGCATTTTCCAGAATTTCTAGAATGTATTTGTGGTCATGGGCTTCATTTATTAATACTTCACTCATAGTCAATGATTATGTTAAACATCTCCATTTTTTTTAACTTCAAGACTGGGAATCCTATTTGGTTTAAATTTATTAAATTTCTTGATATTTATTAATTATTTTAAATTTATTAAATTTATTATTTTTATTAATTGTTTTATTAATTCATTTAAATGTTTTAATTTGTTTTATAATATTAATTGAAAGCATTTGTAGTAGTATATGAGTCTATAACTCTTTGCTTACAGTTATTTAATGTATGCCAGAGTGTATTTTGGAATAAAAAATTTAGATACTTTCCTCATGTTGAATTTTCTAGTTGTAAAATATGCTTAGAAAATAAAATATATTTGAGGAATCATGGGGAAATATTTATTTGCTACAACTGGGGCTTGAACTTAGGGACACTGAAGTGCTGTCCTTTAGCTATTTCACTCAAGGCTGATATTCTACTACTTGAGCCACAGCTTCACTTCTGCCTGCCTGCCTGCCTGCCTGCCTGCCTGCCTGCCTGCCTGCCTGCCTGCCTGCCTGCCTGCCTGCCTGCCTGCCTGCCTTCCCTTCCTTCCTTCCTTCCTTCCTTCCTTCCTTCCTTCCTTCCTTCTTTCTCTCTCTCCCTCTCTCTTTCTTTTTCTTTTTTTGGCGGTTAATTGGAGATGGGAGTCAGATTTGTCTGCCTATGTTAGCTTTCAACTGTGCTTCTCAAATCTCAGCTTTTTAAGTAACTGGTGGCGTGAACCACCCATGCTGGCTTTTTTTCTTTTGTGAGTTAGAGTCTCACTGTGTAGCTCAGGCTGGCCTCAACCATGTGATCCTCCTACCTCAGCTTCCCAAATACTAGGATTACAGGCATGCATTACCACACCTGCCTAGGAATTTTTTTTAATCTGAAATTTGTGATCTGAATTTTTGTTGTTTTGTCGTTGTTGCATATTAGAAATGCAAGTAAAGTTTTAAAGGGGTGAAGTTGATTTGTAAGAGGAGAAATACTTTTAGCTTGAAAAAGATGTCTTCTAATTTTTACTGAAAAGAAAGCTCACAGATTGAAAATTGTATCCTCAGCCTTTGCCATTTTCATGTCGGCCGCTGTACTGTACAAGTATGATGAATCTAGTTTTATGCTTTACTGGATTCAGGAAGAAAGAAGAGCTAGTAAGTATTAATTACAAAACACAATCTCAAAGGATTTTGTTTTTCAAAACAAAAACCTTAAATTAATTGGCTTGTTTAAATTGGCTTTATTATTTGGCATTATGACTTTATTTTACAAATATTTAAGGAGAACGTATTGCGACTATATCAAGTTCTAAATATTTTGAAAAAAAAAACAAATTCTTAAGAGCATTGTAAAGAGCTAAATGTTTTTGTCCAGAATGACTGGTTTATGATTTAATTATCTGATCTTCTTAACTGATCTGCTTAACCAGCTCTATTACTAATTTGAACTTTGTGTTTAAATATCTAAGTCTAGCTTTAAGGTAGTAGTCTTACTCCCCCAGATAAGCCATTGAAACTATTTTTGCTTCACAGTGTTTTGTATATTAGAATTCATGAATACTACAGTAATTTTGTGGCCAGAATCTTGATGTTATAGTAGTATAAAAAGATATTTAGGAAATATAGTGTTATTAAAATGAGTGGTACATTTAGGAATTATGAAAGCCAGTTCTTTAATTACCTTAATTTTCTAGAATAATTTATATTAAGTTTATTTCTATATACAATTTTGCCTGTGACAAAATAATCTTAAGAAGTTGACATAAAATTTAGTATCTTTATAAAAATCTTACTTGCACATTAAAAAGAAGCAAGTGCTGTGTGAATTGTAAATTATTTAAAATTTTATTCAAATTAATGAAATATTGCTCAATTTTCTTTTGAGGTCAGATTGGTGACATTAGTTCATCATATGGGTGGAGTTATTAGAAAAGACTTTAATTCAAAAGTTACACATTTGGTGGCAAACTGTACAGAAGGAGAAAAATTCCGGGTATGTAAACATGACATTTTTGCATATTTCAATGTATAATATTATTTTAGAATGGGTTGAGTATCACTTACTTGTCTGCTTTTCTATGTTTACTGAGGATAAGAAATGTCACTTTGGCTTTCAGTATACGTGGTAAAAATTATAATTCATGTTGTATATTTTTACGAAGGCAGTAGAGCTGGAGGGAGGTAGTAGTATGAGTAGTGTTATTGGTTGGGATATGTATAGCATGAGCAAAGATGCTTTGCTTTGGTTATGAGGGCATTGGGATCTGTGAGAAGGGTTTTCAGCCTTGTCTAAGTAAGTTTTGTAAGAGCAGAGTTCTATTTTTATAAACAATCTGTGATTTAGCTTGTAAAATTTATAAAAGAACAAGTTTGAACTCAGGATCTTGTGCCTACTAGGCATAGCTTTTATCACTTGCGCTGTGCCTTCAGCAGCCCCAGTCTGGCCTTGAACTTGCAATCATCCTGCTTCACTCTCAGATGCTGAGATTACAGCACTGTGCCCACCTGAAAACTTTGTTTATTTTTCTGGCAGAGTGGTGTTTGAATTCAGAACTTCACTGTAGCTAGGCAGGCTCTCTATCGCTTAAGCCATTCCTGTAGTCCTAAGAATTGTGGTTAATACTACTGCAGATTTGTCATTTGTTCCCACTTTCCTCAGTGTCATTATGTAGTGGATGTTAATTTTAGGTAAATTTTTTTTTTTGGGTCCGGTCATGGGGCCTGAACTCTAGGCCTGGGCACTGTCCCTCAGCTCTTCAGCTCAAGGCTAGCGCTCTACCACTTGAGCCAGAGCACCACTTCCGGCTTTTTTCTTTTATGTGGTGCTGAGGAATCGAACCCAGGGCCTCTGGCATGCAAGGCATGCGCTCTACCACTGAGCCACCTTCCCAGCCCTAGGTAAATTTTTTAATTCATGTCTAAGGTTAAAGTGACTTAATCAGATTTCTCTTCCCCTCCCCTCTCCTCCCCTTCCTCCCCTCCCCTCCTCTTTTCTACTCTACTCTACTCTTTTGTTTTTTGCCAGACCTGGAGCTTGAACTCTAGGCCCTGAGCATCTTTTGCTCAAGGCTAGCACTCTACCTCTGAGCCACAGTGCCACTTCTGGTTTTCTGGTGGTTAATTGGAGATACGGGTCTCACAGACTTTCCTCCTGACTTTCCTGGGCTGGCTTCGAAACACGATCCACAGATCCTCCTGAGTAACTAGGATTACAGGCATGAGCCACCAGTGCCCAGCTATATATATGTATATGTATATATATTATACATGTATATATTATATATATGTATATATTTTTTTTCTGTAGGCATTGTTTTGGTCATTTTCCAAGGAAGTTAACAGGAACAAAAGACAAATTGAAATTTCATGGCAGTCCACTTAATCAAAGATTGTTTTTAGTTAACCATCATCTAAATAAATTTATTTCTCTGAGTTTCAACTCTGGGCATTCTTCTCCATGAGCCATGTCCTAAGCCCTGTGTTACATATTTTCCCTGGGCCTTTCTGGACATAACCAATCCTTATTCACTGAAAGGAAGGGGAGCCTCACCAATTTGGCTGATATGGAAGTGAGATTTTTTTTTTTAATTGTGAAAATACCTTACAGAGGTGTTACCGTTACATGAGCGAGGTAATGAGTACATTTCTTATCAAGCATTGTTGCCTCCTCCTTTGTTTCCCCTTCCCATCCCTTCCCATCTGAGATCCTTTTTTGATTTCGTCTGAGTACCTCGTAGTGTGAGCCACCAGTGCCTGACTGTGAGACAGTTCTTACTATTCATTTCTTTTATAACTATAATGTAAAACTGTATGAAAAATGTGTGTATGTAATTATGTAGGAGTAACTTAAATGCAGTCATTTAAGATGAAAATTCATTATATTTAATGTTAATACTTCTAGGTTGCTGTGAGCCTGGGTACTCCAATTGTGAAACCAGAATGGATTTATAAAGCATGGGAAAGGCGGGATGAGCAGTAAGTTTTTAGAAGTTCAGTGATTTGGTATTTGAATTGGACATACAATTAATTTCTTTTTTCAACATATGTTTGAAAGATAAATTCATGTGCCTAAAACTAAATTCTTTAGCCAGGCATGGTGGTGAGTGCTTGTAATCCCAGCATTTGGGAGGCTAAGGCAGGATGATGATGAATTTGAGGCTGACTTGTGCTACATAGTGAGACTTCTCATAACAATAACAAATGCTCCATCCCCTTAAATTCCTAGATAATATAGAAAACTGAATTCAGTGTTTGGGTAGCTAGGGAGTAGAATCTAAATTAAAAAATTAAAGACATCTAAGATATCTTGGGGTTTCATTTCGCTTTGTGAAATAATTTTGGTTATAAATAATCTAAAATTGCTAATAATGACTCTGAGTATTGAGATTGTTCTTTTTTTTGTTTGTGTGTATGTAGAGATATTTGAATTAATGTGTAAAACCATTACCTTGTTTGCTAAGCTTTGCAATCTCATGCTTTCTGTTCTTGCTGTGGTACTAAATCATTACATAATTTTGTGAAATTATGGACCTTTAGAATACATGTATAATTTCACTATCTAGCTAGGGCTTGGATTTTTTTGTAAAGATATTTATCCTAACGTTTTTTTTCAGAAGTTAATTTCTGGATGACTTACAGATACATCGTAGAGGCTGTGACCCTAGAGAGTCTTAATATGTTAAGCACAAGCTACTACTGAGCTATATTCTCAACCACAGTTTTTGTTTTTTTTTTTTATTGTGAAAATACTGTACAGAGGGGTTACAATTACATGGGTAAGATAATGAGCACATTTCTTATCAAGCATCGTAGTCTCCTGCTTTGTTTCCCCTTCCCATCCCTTCGTATGGGTCCTCCTGTATCCCTGTTTTAACAATTTGTTTTTTTCCTTCCCCTCCACATATACCAACATCATATATAGTGAAAGCAGGGGTTATACCATTGGGGAGGGACATCCAAGGCAACAAAGACATAATCTTATAAATATGTTAGAAATAATCGCATGAAAGATCTCTCTTTTCTTTTCTTTCTTTCTTTTTTTTTTCTTATCAGTTGTGGGGGTTGAGCTCTAGGCCTGGGAGCTGTCCCTGAACAATTCAGTTCAAGGCTCATTCAACCACAGTTTTTTTTTAAAACAAGTTTTTGTGAACATTTCATAACTAGATGTATTTTCTTTATTTCTTTTTGTTCTGCTACTGGGGCTTGAATGCTTTCCTATGGTTTCTTTTTTTTTTTTTTTTTTTTGCCGGTCATGGGGCTTGAACTCTGGGCCTGGGTGCTGTCCCTCAGCTCTTCAGCTCAAGGCGAGCGCTC
Source organism: Dipodomys spectabilis (assembly GCF_019054845.1). Taxonomy (NCBI): domain Eukaryota; kingdom Metazoa; phylum Chordata; class Mammalia; order Rodentia; family Heteromyidae; genus Dipodomys; species Dipodomys spectabilis. Next base: position 6,973,572 of record NW_024870727.1, on the reverse strand, counting down.
TACCACTTGAGCTACAGCGCCACTTCCGGTTTTCTGGTGGTTTATTGGAGATAGGAGTCTCACAGTCTCTCCTGCCCGGGCTGGCTTTGAACTGCCATCCTCAGATCTCAGCCTCCCGAGTAGCTAGGATTACAGGCATGAGCCACCAGCGCTCGGCTTCCTATGGTTTCTTTACTCACAACTAGCCCTTGACCCACGCCTCCAGTTCTGGTTTTTTGGTGGAGATAAGGGTCTCATGAACTATCCTCAGATCTCAAGTCTCCTGAGTAGCTAGGATAACAGGCATGAGCCATCATTGCCTCATTCAGATGTATTTCAGTAACCTTATGTTGAGACCTTGAGAATTACTGCAGACTTGCAAATTGATATACTTAAATAATAGAATATGTTAAGCTAGTTTTAGAAAAGTATTTTGTTTTTAGGAATTTCTGTGCAGCAGTTGATGACTTTAGAAATGAATTTAAAGTTCCTCCATTTCAAGATTGCATTTTAAGTTTCCTGGGATTTTCAGATGAAGAAAGGACAAATATGGAAGAGATGACTGAAATGCAAGGTAGTTTAAAAACTTTTCTATATTTCTTTCCCCAGACCTACTTAATGTTTTCCTAATTAATTTTCTCTAGAGATTGGGGTTTAGAGATGAGTTTGGCTTACTTGTGCTTATACACATTCCTCTTTTAGGAGGTAACTATTTACCAGTGGGAGATGAGAGATGCACTCACCTTATAGTTGAAGAGAATACAGTTAAAGAACTTCCATTTGAACCTTCAAAGAAACTTTATGTTGTCAAGCAAGAGGCAAGTCAATGCAATTAGATATAAAAAATAAGCAAATGTTACTAATAACTTCTCTCATAAGCTAAAGTTAATTCTCAATTAAAATGCTTTCTCTCATCTAGTGGTTTTGGGGAAGCATTCAGATGGATGCCCGTGCTGGAGAAACTATGTATTTTTATCACAAGGTATGTTCCTCCCCCAGGTTTGTTCCCCATCCCCACATATTTGTTTTGATTATATAAAAATGATAGTTTGGGCTTAGTGAGCCTGGTATTAGTATACATAACATTTTATTATATGTTTAGGGCTTTTAGAATAATTAAGTAGCTAGATATCCAGTAAAATCCTTAATCTATGTAGATTTAATTGAAACAATGCATTTAATTTAGTATAACACACGTTCATTCTCTTTGGTAATTCTTGATTATGCCATTATAAATAATGAGACTTATGTTTAGAAGCTTACAACTTTATTGGCAAGTATGTTCTAGAGAGCTTCACTCTGAGAGACTGAATCAGGAGTGAGAAGGGCAAATAACTAAGCCAATACCAGTCTAATCAGGTAAAGGACATTTAAGTTAGAACAATAGGTGAGAGGTTATAAAAGTTCGATAGTGTTAAAATAGCAAGTAGTTTAGTGTGGGAAATCCTGTAGATAAAACTAAAACTTAATACATAGGCAGGATCAGTAAGTTTTTAATATACTAAAGAGTTAGGATTTATCCATTAGGATAATGGGGAATCCTAAGGGAGAAGATGTCCTTAAAAAGATGGTCAATAGAAGAATGGAAACCTGAAAATCCAGCCTTCATGCTGGGTCTACATGAAGAGCAATGACATTTACTAAAACAATAGCAGTCTTTCTGAGGTTTTAGTTTGGAAATTAATGATTTAGAGTGTGAAGTATTAAAGTAGGTACCATATTGTACATACTCCATGTTTTTGTCAGACTTATAAATGTATTTTTCTTTGTCTCAGTAAAGAACCAGGGAAATAATACACATCCTTTGTGCTTTTGATTGTAGGCTCATACTCCGGAGCTCAAAAAATCCGTGTCATTGCTTTCTCTAAATACTCCAAACAGCAACCGCAAAAGACGTCGTTTAAAAGAGACACTTGCTCAGCTCTCAAGAGAGACAGACATGTCACCTTTCCCTCCCCGGAAGCGTCCATCTGCTGAACATTCCCTTTCTATAGGGTCACTCTTAGATATCTCCAACACACCAGAGTCTAGCATTAACTGTGGAGGTAATTGGCATTTAAAAATGAAAATTTAAGATTAATGATATAGAGTGGTTATTAAAATGTAGGTAAATCCTTACTACAATGAATATGAAAAGCCTTTAATTGCCTTTAATACCTTTGTTCTCAATGGGGAGAAAAGACAGGAAGCACTAAGCATAATCTTCCATTGGATGATGTCTCACTACATGCTTAGTGTTTTATGTATTTTGTATATTTGTTAAATAGATTTTATTATCTCCATTTCACAGATGATTGAATTGAGGAACAGAGAGGTAACTTGTCCAGTTAAGAATGACAAGAACTGTTTAAAAAGCAAATTCTTAGGCCGGGTGCTGGTGGCCTCACACCTATAATCCTAACTTCTTAGGGGTTTTGAGATTGGGGAATCACAGGTCATAGCCAGCCCAGGCAGGAAAGGCTATGAGACTCTTATCTCCAATTAACCACCAGAAAATTGGAAGTAGAGCTGTGGTTCAAAGTGGTAGAGTACTAACCTTGAGCACAAAAAACTCAGGGGCAGTGCCTAGGCCCTGAGTTCAAGTCCTATGAGTAACCAAAAAAGATTCTTAACCTTAGCTTAAAAATATCATAGGAGGGGGCTGGGAAGGTGGCTCAGTGGTAGAGTGCTTGCCTTGCATGCATGAGGCCCTGGGTTCGATTCCTCAGCACCACATAAGCAAAATAAAAAAGTACCACTTCCGGTTTGGGCGCTGTGGCTCAAGTGGTAGAGCACTAGCCTTGAGCTGAAGAGCTGAGGGACAGCGCCCAAGCCAGGTTTAGGCCCCACAACCGGACCCAAAAAAAAAAAAAAATCATAGGAGGGTGAATTTACTTTGTGTTGAACTGACATAGTTCCTATTATCTCTCTATATTTGTCTTTTTTTTAAAGTTATTTTAAAAATTCTATTTTATATTTTTGTGCCAGAACTGGGGGTTGAACCTGGCACCCCTTGAGCCATCGCTCCACTTCCCACTTTTTTGGTGGTTAACTGGAGATAAGAGTCTCATGGACTTTTCTACCTGGCCTGATTTTGAAACAAGATCCCGAGATCTCAGTCTCTTTGAATAGCTAAGATTATGGAAGTGAGCCATGGTATCTGGCCACTCCCCTATTTTTAGTAGATTGTTTAGGCCAATAATTAGAGAACAAAAGGAATTATTGAAACAGGCATGACCAGCCACTCTAATCTATTAAGATACTTTGAACTAAAGAAAGAACTTTTTATTCAACGTTGGTTATTTTTTTGAGGCCTTCTCCATATGTATATAGTTTTCTACTATTGTAATCGAGTAATCATCATAACCCTCTTCTCTTTTTTTAAACTTAAGTGTTTTTTCATGTTGCTCTCCATTTTATTATCTTTACAAAGACTAATGTTTATATAGGTTCTCTAAGTTTTTGCCATACTTGCTTTAAAATTTTAAAGTCTTTTCTACTCTCAGCACACATCAATAAACACATGTGCACACATATATACATACATATACACACACACTAAATTTGAGAATACCTAAAAGGCTTTCTGAAAGTATAGAGGAACTTCTTTTTTCTTGTCTTTTACCCTGTTAATACTGGAATTGAACTGTTCATGCTGGGCATGTGCTATACCAGTAAGCTATGTGCTAGCTCTCGTATTGTGTTGAGACAAAGTCTCAATGTGTAGCTCATGCTGGCCTCAAACCCACAATTATCCTGCTCAGTCTCTTGAATGCTGGGGTTATAACTCATATGCCATCACAGTCTTTTAAGGCATTTCTTAAATAACAATTATATGTATTATAAGGAAAAAATTAACATGCACATTTCTCATTTCTCTACTTCTCTCACTAATGGCTTACTCTCACTTCTGGCAAAAGAAAGTTTGTTAATTATTTCTATTTTCCTCTACTTTGGAATCCTTCCTTTTTAATGACATTGACATTACTGAAGAGCCTAAGTTATTTATTAGTATAATGTTGATTTGGAATAGTAATATTTTTAACCCTTCTGTTTTTTGCCTTTATCCTATGAGAGATTAATTCTGCTTTAATAAAAAATCTGTATCTTACAATATTTTGTATTTAGATCTGTTTTCCAATTAAGTGTTTACCTGTTTGTTTGTTTTTTATTAAACACTTTCAGATACACCTAAATCTTGTACTAAGTCTTCCAAAAATTCTACTCCAGTTCCTTCAAAGCAGTCAGCCAGGTGGCAAGTTGCAAAAGAGCTCTATCAGACTGAGAGCAATTATGTAAATATTTTGGCAACAATTATTCAAGTAAGTATCAATTTGTAAAATGATTTCCACATTTGTTAGTGCAAAATCAAAGATTTTTATCTTGTTTTGGCTTTGTATTTTTATTTGTATTTTACTCTTTTTTTGAGACTGGGTCTTGCCATGACCCCCATCAAATTGGCTGCAGAGCTTAGGTTGGCCTTAAGCTAGAAGCATTCCTGCTTCATTTTCTTGAATGCTGCAATTATGAGCATACACCACTATTTCTGGTTGTGTTTTGTTTTTTCCAAAAGATACTGTTTTTAAGAGGTAGGGTTGTAGTTCAGAGGTAGAGTGCTTACCTTAACTGGGTTCATTCCTAGCATTCAACACAAAAATTCCCAAGAATAAAAATAAAAAATACTGGATTTTGGAAGAAAATTATACACAAATACAAACTGAACATAGATACTACAAATGCCAATAGATAGCAGACCCTTGATGTTTGCAGCTGTGTGGTGCAAGGGAGACCACTGTAGAAACCCCACATGTGCAGCCTGCATAGAATTGAGTGCTATACTGAGGCCATGCATTCATTTTTCCCGCCCTGCCCAACTTCCATTAAAGAAAGCTATTTTTCAAATTTTTACTTATTTGCTGTCATTAGGCACATTGAGCACCCTTTTTGAGCACCCTTGCTTCTGTAGGGGTGGATTTTGAGAACACAGCAATTTGATAATGATTCGGGATTGACTGAGCCTCTTCATCCACTGAACTGCATAGCATGTGTAGAGAATTTAAAAGTTTTATTTGGAAATTTACTTTTACTGTTACCTTGTATTGGCTGTACTTTGTTAGTGTTAATAGGTCTGTGATTAAGCAGACAAACTGCTGGTAAGTGACTATAGTTGGAATTTTATTCATTTAGAAATAGCACCATTTGGGCTGGGAAGATGGCTCAGTGGTAGAGTGCTTGCCTTGCATGCATGAGGCCCTGGGTTCGATTCCTCAGCACCACATAAGCAAAAAAAAAAGAAAAAAGCCGGAAGTGGTGCTGTGGCTCAAGTGGTAGAGCACTAGCCTTGAGCTGAAGAGCTGAGGGACAGCGCCCAGGCCCAGAGTTCAGGCCCCACGACTGGACCCCAAAAAAAAAAAAAAGAAATAGCACCATTTTTATTAATGACTTTCAAGATCTTTAGTAGTTGATCTTAGGACTTAATTTGATTCAGAGCTTCACAGGTTCCCTGTTAATCTAAAGGAATCAGATTCTTTAAACACAAATGATAGCTATTTGTGACTAGTATGCATGTCATAGTAAATGGTGGATTTATTCAAAGAAACTGAGGTTGAGGGACTTGTTAAAGACAGATTTGAGGAAATTATGTCATCTATTTTGAAGCCGTAATCCTTAGCCCCAGTGGTAGTGGTTTTAATCTGAGGTTCCTGAGGTCCTTTTGTGCCAGGCTGTGATGACCTTTCTGCAAACTTGCAGTTTGTCAGGCAGTGTTTGTGCTCTTACTTAGTATCTGACAGCCCACTTTACTTCTTTTTTTGGGGGTGGGGTGGGGGGGTCCGTTTGTGGGGCCTGAACTCTGGGCCTGGGCGCTGTCCCTCAGCTCTTCAGCTCAAGGCTAGCGCTCTACCACTTGAGCCACAGTGCCACTTCCGGCTTTTTTCTTTTTGCTTATGTGGTGCTGAGGAATCGAACCCAGGGCCTCAGGCATGCAAGGCAAGTGCTCTACCACTGAGCCACCTTCCCAGCACCCCAACTTCTTTTGGGTTAAAGTTGACACTCGTGCTTCCGTTTGGGATCCTGACAACTTTCATAGTTTTACTTTTTATTTTGCTGATACTGGGTCTTGAACTCAGGGTTTAGATGTTGTCCCTAAGCTATCATACTCAAGGTTGTTGCTCTACCACTTGAGCAACAGCTCTTCTGGCTTTTTGGTGGTTTATTGGAGATAAATGTCTCATGGATTGGCCTGTCTGGGATGGCTTCAAACTGTGATCCTCAGATCTCAGCTAGGATTACAGGTGTGAGCCACCAGCACCCAGATCACATTTTTTAAAAAAAAATTTTTATGATGTCAAGGGAGTACATTTATACTCAGACATGATAGAAACTTTTAAAGATATCTTTTCCAGAGCTGTTGCTTTACTTACTGTTGTGTATATGTGGCAAAAGATTGTCCAAATAGTTGCAAAGTTGGCAAGTTGATGTAAGAAGTCTCTTTCTTGACCATTAAATATCACATATGAAATCAACAGTGCTTAATCACATTGGGATGTTTAACTCATTGTTCACTGATAATAAAATGTACTGTGGAATTACTTCTCAATATAAACAGTAATTCTGATGATTCCTCAGAACATAATTGAAGAAGATATTAAGGAATAAACTGAAATTCAGATTCTGAAAGACAGTAATAGGACATTATTTTGGTATCTTTGGAAAGAAGGAATAAATTTGTCTTAGGTAATGAAGGAGCTAGGCTGACATATTGTCAAGCAAATGAAGTAGAGGCCACCACAGTTATCTTTAATAGAAAAAAATGATAGGTAGTTTCTGATCTGGGCTTGGATTTTGTTGTTAAGAATGTGGGAATTAATGGAGACACAAGCAGAATATGACAGGGGACCAATTACAAAAGCATATGTGCCACAACTAGATGTGATGCCAAAAGTTACGAATGAATGCCGATTGCTAAACCTGTTTATAGTTCTTTGTGACGATTTTAGACTTAGTTTTTCTCTCCCTAATTAGGATCAATTAGTTGTACATAGGAGCTTCACTGTGAGGTTTTCCTATAGTCCATGGAGTTAACATGATGTACTCCATGTATATAATGTGTCCCACTCCTACAATCACTTCTCTTCTCCCCTTTCTTGGAGCAAATTCAGTAGATTTTGTTCTGTTTTAATACATGTCATGTGTATAGAATTCTCCAATTTAACCCTCCATACCTTCTCCTTCTCTTTGCTTGCGCCCCCCCCATGGGGCTTGAAGTCTGGGTCTTGGCACTGTCCATAAGAGTCTCAAGGGCTTTCCTGCCTGGCCTGGCTTTGAACCACGATCCTCAGATCTCAGCCTCCTGAGTAGCTAGGATTACAGGCGTGAGCCGCCGACAACTGACTGTTTTTATTTTTCTGTTGTTTGTTTTTTTCAATGCCATTATTAGGGCTTGAACTCAGGCTTGCTTACTTATTGCTAGTGCTACCACTTGAGCCAAGCTTCCAGTCTGTCATTTTGACGGATAATTGGATATGCCATCTATGCCTAGGCTGTTGGGGTCAGACTTCCTGAGTAACTAGGATTACAGTTGTGAATTAACTACTAGTGCACAACTCATCCATTTTTTTAATTCAAATTTTTAAATTAACGTAAGTGGTACTAGGGTTTTCATTGTGATATTTGTACACATGTAAACAATGCATCCTGCTCAGCCTTACCTCTGTCTATCACTCTCCCCCTTAAAACAACTTCAGCAAGTTTCATTGTTTTATTTTTATACATGCAAACAGACTACCATATCCATTTATTCTCCTTTTTAGCTCTCCCCATTCCCACTGGTTCCTGTCCCCACAACCCAAGGATGTTGTACTGTCTTCTTTTTTTTTTCCTTTGTGCCAATCCTGGGACTTGAATTCAAGGCCTTGAATTCTCACTTGACTTTTTGCTCAAGGATAGCACTACACCACTTGAATCACTCTTCTGCTTCCAGCTTTTTGCTGGCTAATTGGAGATACGGGTTTCTCAGGACTAGTCTAGAACCTATATTATTCTTGTATAGTCTCAAGATAGGTTGTCCTAGTGATTTCATGCTTTATATTTCTTCCTTAACTCTGTACATCTGGTATACAATATGATGGTTACTGACCACATGGGGCTGCTGAGCACTGTAAATTGTGGTTTGTTGTACTGATTTTGCTGTAATGATAATGTGCACCATGGAGTTGGAACACTACATACAAAACAATGGGGGGAGCTACTTTTTTGTTTGTTTTGCCAGTCCTAAGCTCAGGTCTTGGACACTGTCCTTGAGGATCTTTTGCTCAAGGTTAGTGAGTAAACTACCACTTAAGCCACAGCACTACTCCCAGCTTTGTCTGTTTAAGTGGCACTGAGGAATCAAACTCAGGCCTTCATGAATGCTAGGCAAGCACACTATCACTAAGCCACATTCCAGCTCTTTGGTTATTTTTTAAATGGTGTTTTTTTCATAAGTTTCCCACTTTTTGCCCAGGCTGGCTTTGAACTGTGATCCTCAGATCTCAGCTTCCTGAATACCTATGATTACAATCATGAGATACTGGTGCCTGGCAAATGATGATTGGACTGGCTTGGGCTGGCTTTGAATCAAGATCCTCATGTTTCAGCTTCCTGAGTAGTTGCTTGGCTTTTATTAATTTTTAAGGGTTATGTTTATTATGTGCACATATGTACATACAGAGTATGCAATATAAGTAGGATAGGCAGTGTTGCAAGAAAAAATGTTTTAAATGTAGGAACATTTTTAATTCTTTTCTATCAGCATCTCAACATCTTGTCATTGTGTGTATTTTACCTTTGTTTTTCTTTTTACCACCGTCTTCTTAACATATTCTTCTGTTTTCCCCAATCAGTTATTTCAGGTGCCATTGGAAGAAGAAGGACAACGTGGTGGGCCTATTCTTGCACCAGAAGAGATTAAAACTATCTTTGGTAGCATCCCAGATATCTTTGATGTCCACACTAAGATAAAGGTAAATTTTGTTCGATTGATATTATTGAGTTGTTCTATATTTAACCTTACATGTGTTTCCTATTAGCTAAGTAGTATCTGTTTGCTTTTTTAGTGTATATGTTTGTGCATATGTTAGTGTGTACTGCATATGCGTGCATGTGACCCAGGCCTTGCATATGACAGACAAAAGCTTTACTACTGAACAAGCATCCTGAGCCCTAACTAGGTATATAGTTGAAACTTGTTCTTTTACTTTCTATTTAATTGGTCAACAACCTTTTTTTTTTCACTTTTCTCACTCCTCATCCTTGTATAATGGCTAGACTTGTGCATATGAAAATATTGTATGGAGAATTTAGAATGATCTTACAATAAACATGTATTGCCAACATAATAACATGTATTTGTGGGGTTTTTTTCTTTGTTTTTATAGGGATAGAAAAATTGTAGTCTCTAAAGCAAGGAGAGCAATATCCAGTCTCCTCCTTTTTTTTTTTTTTCCAGTACTAGGGCTTCAACTCCAGGCTGCATGCTTATTAGGCATGTGCTCTATTTCTTGTTTCACATCTTGAACCCCAATACCTTATACTTTGGAAAGATCTGCTCCATTCCCTTGTGATTGTCTTGGCTAAAGACTGAGTTTCTATAACCACATAGTGTTTTAAAGTTGACAAGTTTACACACTGTTGATGGTATTACTTGACTCAAGTTTAACAAAATTGCACATTGTGTATTAATATATTTAGATAAGGTCCATATCCTAACATTCAAAAACCTGTGGGGCTGGAAAGATGGCTCAGTGGTAGAGTGCTTGTCTTGCATGCATGAGGCCCTAGGTTCAATTCCTCAACACCACATAAGCAGAAAAAGCCTGAAGTGGCACTGTGGCTCAAGTAGTAGAGCACTAGCCTTGAGCTGAAGAGCTGAGACAGCACCCAAGCCTAGAGTTCAGGCCCCACGACTGGCAAAAACAAAAAACAAACTTCTTAATTTACATTTAGTTTTCTTGTATCAATTTTTTTCTATTCATCTCTAGGTTTTTTTTTTAAGATTGTTTTTATTAGCATGCACTAGTTATGTGTGTGGGAGGTTCATGTGACATTTCCATATATGCATAGAGTATATCCTGATCAAGTTCACCCCTTATTACTTTTCAGTGTTTTATTGTTTTTTATACTTATATATGAAGCATTTTGACCATATTACCCCCTTTGCTCTCCAGTTGGTTCTCCCCATCCCACTGGTACCTACCCGCAATAGAACCTATTTTAACATTCTTATTACTCAAAAACTTGTTCGTGTTTTTGGAGTTAGAATCTTACACTAACTTTGAACTTGAGCCTTTTGCCTCAACCTCTTGAATAGTTGCGACTTTAGATTTGTGTCTCCATGCTGTCAAGGTGGAGTCTCATTAAACTACTTATGTAAAAGCAAAAACCAAAACAGCTTACAGCCCAGTGCTGGTGCTCATACCTGTAATCCTAGCTACTCGGAGGCTGAGATGTGAGGCCCACAGTTTGAAACCAACCTGGGCAGGAAAGCTTGAAAGACTCTTATTTCTAGTTAACTACCAAATAGCCAGAAATCAACTTGTGGCTCAAGTGGTAGAGTGCTAGTCTTGAGCAAAAGAGCTCAGGGACAGTCTCTAGGCCCTGAGTTCTGGCCCCAGGACAGGCACACACGGACATATACGCACAACATGCTAGCTTGGAGCCTGGGGACTCGCTCAGCAATGAGCTTTCATCTGATGTGTTGGTGTTGGTTTTACCACTCTCACTACTGAAGAAAAGAACTAGGGGAAAGCAGTGTTGTTCCTTTTTATTTTTCCTGTATGATATTTGAGCAAAAGCACTGTTTTCTGTTAAAAAAATTCCCATATTGGTGTTTATTTTTATAGTCCAATAAAAGGATCAGTCTGAACTATGGAATGTTTTTAGACAGATACATAAAACTTTTTAGTATGCCTTATGAGTAAAAAGTATAAATGATCTGTGAGTTAGCAAAACTGTAGGTTAGTGAAAGTACCATTTACTGAATGTATTTTGTCTTTTATCAGAATCCTCCATCTGTTTCATTTAATTTCCAAAACTTGATATGAACTCTAAAGGAATTCTTTTTGCTCTAAAAGCTAGTTTATCTTTATTTCCAGTTAAGGTCTTTTAAAGACATTAATCTTTTATATCTTTTATGCTTTAGAAAGCTATCACTAGATTTCTTTGGTAGAGAGGATTTTGTTTTGTTTCACAGTTTTTTCCAAATGTCATGTTTCTCTTGCCTATTTCCCTTCCCATATAGTTCAGCCCTTCTTTGCTTTTAAATTAGATAAAGTCCTGCCTATTCCCAGGGGCTGGCCTCTTCAATGAGATCCTCCTCCTTACAGTCTCTCCTACTTACTGTTTATTTGGGCTGTCATTTTATTGAGTTAGAAGTATTTTAAAATTCTGGATATGTTTCTTTAAAAGTTTTAAAATCTGATGAAATCCAGTTGATTACCTTTTAAAAAATGGACTGTACTTTTGGTGTGATATCTGACAAATGAATACATTAGTATTATAGGAGGATGTGGGGGATTTTGTTTCATTGTCTACATGTATCTCCCTCCAAGTCAGTCTACCCTCTCTACCACTTTTACTTTACTCCTTCTTTCTTCCGCAAAGCAATTTCCATGTGTTTCCTTGTTCTTTTTTCATACATGCAAACAAACTACTTGGAACCTTACTTATCCTCATCCACCTCCTTTGTTGTCCAGCTTGCTTCTGATAGCACCCACCCTCCAGCAGAACCTCTTCTGCTTGGGATAACGGATTGTGTTTTGCTTCTCAGTGATGGGATCATATCTAGGCCTTGTGCATGCTAAGAAAGCATTCTACCATTGAGCTACATTTCCAGCCTCAGTGTATCTATTTTTTTTTTTTTCTTTCTGTGCTGGTTCTAGGGCTTGAACTTAGGGTCTGGGCACTGTCCTTGAGCATTTGTGCTCAAGGCTAGTTCTCTACCACTTGAGCTACACACAGCTCCACTTCTACTTTTTTTGGTGACTAATTGCATGTATGAGTCTCACTCAGGCTGGCTTCGAATTATGGTCCTCAGATCTTAGCCTCCTGAGTAGCTAGGATTACAGGTATGGGCCACCGGTGCAAGTATTAATTTATTTAAAATGACCCATTACATAATAACAAATGGCATTGTTATGAAAAAAGAACTAATTTCTAAGACAATACAGTGAGAAGCACAGTATTTACATTGTGTATAGGGTTTTTTTCCTTCTTTTTAGTAGAAAAGTGACTTTAGATTTTGCTCTGGTAGAGTACTGCACATTGTGTGTGCTGCAGGAGAGAGAAAAGTCAATACCTTAGAATTACAGTGAAACTAGTTTTTTTAAAAATTATTGTTTAAATTGTTGAACAAATGAGTTTCATTTCAACGTACGCATGTATGAGTTCAGTCTTAATCAGTGTTCCATCGTTCTCCCCCTCCCTCTATCCCCTCCATCTATCCCAACGCCACCATAGTTACTTAGTTCTATTATCACACGTTATGTACATTGAATATTATACCTGTTTGCCCAACCTTCCTCTCTTTATTAGAAAAATAGTTTTAATTTCATGGGGTCCATGGAATGTGTTTCCTAGGCTTTTGAGATGCTACATTGAGACCCTCTGATAAGAGGTTACTTACTAGATGGGCCCTGTGGTTCATACTTATAATGCTAGCTACTCAGAAGGCCGGGATCTGAGAAATGCAGTTCGAAGCCAGCCCTGGTAAACAAATCTGAGAGACTTGCATTTTCAGTTAACCAGCAAAAAGCCCTAATTGGAGGCTCAAGTGGTAGAGAGCCAACTGTGAGTGAAGAACTTGACAGATGAGGTCCTTAGTTCTAGCCCTATATCACTCCCACCTCCCAAAAAAGAGCTTACTGATTTTTGCAGTAAAATTACTTAGAATTTTAATTATTTAATGTCATTTTTTGGCATCTCATTTTGTCATTTCTTTTCTTGTGAAGTTTATAAATGTCTTCTAAATTTTTACGAGTATGTAATATTTTAACATGACCATGGAGATCTTTGTTGACCAGCGATTAGGAAGCTGTGGTTAATGGGCCAAATCTTTTCTACTACCTGATAGGGTACAGAGGGTCTTAGAACAGAGCCACTCTTAGTGTTGATATATGGTCTATGGTGGTTCCTACTTTGCAGAGCTGAGCAGTAATGACAGAAACTATATGGCCTTCACTGTTTACCATCTGTCCCTTTAAGTAAAATTTGCTGACCCTGTTAATGGACTATACTTTTTAATGACATGCACCAGCATGTCAGCAGGATTAACTTTCAGATTAATAATGCCAATCAATTTATAGTTTCAATAGAATAGTTAACTTATGAATAAGACACATTATTGAGCTATTACATTGAGAAGTTAGTCTTACTGACTAGATACTATATTTTCTTTATTTTTAGTTTGTAGACATTCCTTGTTGAGGAGAAGGGTGGGATATTATTTTGCACATCAAATTAAGATGAAGACACTTCTTTCCAGTTGAATATCTTGGACGTATTAAAAGCTGCACAATTAAGATGTACAATTAAGCTGTCAAGCTTTTTAAACATTTTAAATGTTTCAATTGGTTTGATTTTAGGATGATCTAGAAGACCTAATTGTTAACTGGGATGAGAGCAAAAGCATTGGTGACATCTTTCTTAAATATGTAAGTATTTTAATTTTGCTGTTTCAAATTGAAGTATCTAATCAAGGACTCAGGGAAATCCTTTAAATGATCAGAGGTTTACAAACTTTGACATAGTTGAGTTTATAAAATACGTTTGTATTGTTCTTAGCTGCTGAAACTGTGCTTCTTATACATAGACTAATACAAGGTCATCATTAGAATAACACTAATTATCTCACTATGGTCAGTGAGATTATATTATGTCAGATTACTTACTATTCATAAATGGTCACAGATTAGTGATCTTATTCAAACTTGCTACATAAGCTTTTCTTTTTCTTACTGATAATACTTTTCACTCTCCTGTCTTTCTGTTTAAAGGTTCCTAATGAATTGCTGCTTCTATTTGAGGATAAGAACCTCATATCTGGGGATGGAGCTTCATGGTAGTGCACTTGCTTAGCATGCATGAGGCCCTGGGTACAGTCCAGAGCATGAGGGCCGGTGTCCTTTAAAAACAAATGCTGCATGTGGTGCTGCATGCCAGTCTAAGCACTTGTGAGAGCAGGGCAGAAGGATCAAGAGGTTCAAGGCCAGCCTTGGCTACATATTGAGACTGTCTCAGAAAACCAAAATAAAAACAGAAAGAAATCATAGTGGGGTGTCGGTGGCTCACTCAGCTACTCAGGAGGCTGAGATCTGAGGATTGAGGTTCCAAGCCACCCCAGGCAGGAAAGTCTGTGAGACTCTTATTTCTAATTAATCATCAGAAAACTGGAATTTAGCTTTGTGGCTTTAAGTGGTAGGGCACTAGTCTTGAGCAAAAAAATCTCAGGATCAGTGCCCAGGCCCTGAGTTCAAGCCCCATGACTGAAAGAAAAAAACCCAATAAAACAAGAAATACCTAGCGTAAGTACATAAAACATTCAAAGCACTCATTATGATGAGGTTCTATGAACAGGCTTTACTGTATAAATTTTGTAATCTCTTTGAATAGGACTTGCAAAGTTCAAAGTCTTGTCTACCAGGAACATAATACTTCCGTTTTTGGAGGTCATGCCCTGATTTTCGTTCCTTGTTGTGTCTTAGATGTTTTTTTTTCTGGTTTGTTGAGAATTCCAAATGTCAGAATTATTTCCAGAAATTGTTCTGATGACTCTTAATGTCCTAAGATTAGCCAAGACATTTTCTTGTTCTGCTTGGATTTTTCGATAATAGAATTGTTTTCTTAATAGTGGTTATCATTGTTAATTAAAATTTTCTGTGTGAATCAGCTCTAATGTAATTAATATATTTCTTACTTATGGATGTTTTCAAATTTTCTTGTCATGTTTATATTGATACATGGTACACTTTAATACCTTTGATCTTTCTGGGTTTTTATTTAGTTTTTAAGTTTTATGCTGTGTGTACTAATTGATACACTTTGTTCAGTAATTTTGTTTTTTGTGGTTTTTTTGGATAGTACTGAAGTTTGAACTCAACCTCAAGCTTGCTTGGCTGGTGCTTTCCCATTAGAGCCATACCTCCAACCTTGCTTTTTACTGGTTATTTAGAGATGGAGGCTTAGGAATTTTTCTGCCTGGGCTGGCTTTTAATAGAAATCTTTGAAATATCATCCTCTGAGTAGCTAGGACTACAGGCTGCTTGGCATCTTCTTACTGAGATGCTTATAGGATAAGTTTATACATTTGCCTTGTGAAACTTAGAGTTTCCTTTTGCATATAATGTATCAGATTGTGACTGCTGACTGACTAAGTTTCATTGTACAAGGGTGGCATGCCTAAGAAATTAATGGTTATTTTCCCTTTCTTATTCCTAGTCCAAAGATTTGGTAAAAACCTACCCTCCTTTTGTAAACTTCTTTGAAATGAGCAAGGAAACAATTATTAAATGTGAAAAACAGAAGCCCCGATTTCATGCTTTTCTGAAGGTAATGTACATTTTTGGGGGGCAGAAATGGGGTTTGAACTCAGGTCCTTGTGGTTAGGCAGGTGCTCTACTAATGTTCTTTCAAGTGAAAATCTGAGGATCATCGCTGAAGGAATACATTACAATAATAAGAAATAAAGAAATTGAAATGAGTAAAGTTTATCTGTTAAGTGTGGTCAGACCTATTGGTAACAGTGATGTTTAAAAGATATGTTAAGTAGCAGAGGTCAACAGACAGGTGAATGAATGACCATATTGAATGTAAGTGCTTATTTAGAAAAGGGAAAATAGTTATATGTACTTTTAACTCTTCAAACACAGATTTCCCAGTAGGATTTTTAAAAAAAATTTTCCATCGTTGTTTTAGTTTATCTTATGGTGTCAGCATAGTTAATGTTTTCCTTTTGAATAATTAGATTTAAATGAAACTTAAGACAGGATACCTAGGGGTGTGTAGAGAAGCACACTTTCTCTGTGAGATGTTGATCTTTGTTGGCTAAGAGTCATTTCAGTCCTGGGAGACGATTCCATCACAGTGCTTTGCTTAAAACTGAAAGTACTGCTCATTTACCAGGTCTCTTTTTAGTTCCTGTCAAGGACCCAAATGATAAAATGTAATTTAAAACGTGTAAGTTAATGTTTACATGAGACTTAAAAAAAACTTAAAAGTTTTTTGGAATACATTTCTTTCAGATAAACCAAGCTAAACCAGAATGTGGACGGCAAAGCCTTGTTGAACTTCTCATCCGACCAGTGCAGAGGTTACCCAGTGTGGCATTACTTTTAAATGGTACTTGTCTGATCTGTTGGAGATTACTTTAGATATTTCTTTGGAATAGTTCTTTGTCTCTCTGGCTCTTTCTGGCTTGCCCTCTCTCTTTGGTTGGTACTAGAATTTGAACTGAAGGCCTCTACCAGTAAGTCATCCTTGTCTCCATCTCAGTTTTATCGCTGAAATTCTTCTATTTTTCAGAGATTCTTAGGTTTTTAGCACTTAAATTTATCTTTTACCTAGAAAACATCATTGTAAATTGTCTTAACAAGTAGTCATCCTAGCCAGGTACCAGTGGCTAATGCCTGTAATCCTACCTACTCAGGAGGCCGAGATCTGAGGATCATAGTTCAAAGCCAGCCTGGGCAGGAAAGTCCGTGAGACTCTTATCTCCAATTAATCACCAGAAAATGGGAAGTGTCACTGTGGCTCAAGTGATAGAGTGCTTCTCTTGAGCTGAAGAGTTGAGGGACAGCGCCCAGGCCCAGGGTTCAAGCCCCATGACTGACCAGGAATAAAAAAAAAACAAGTAAAAAGTAGTCATCCTTGCTATAAAAATACAATCTTGCCTGAAGGTAACCCCTTCTGGTGTCAGCTGTGTTGACTTGCATCCTTTTGTCTATTTTTTAAAGAAAGTCTTATGATGATATGAGACTAATAATCAGTTTATATTCACATAGCACAGAATTCACAGATGATTTCATGTGTCCCAGGTTTTTAGATCTTTCTGTGTATTTTAGACTTTACTTTTAATTTTAGACTGTTCAATATACAGTTGAAACCTGTAGTATCTATCTTTTTAAGAACATAAAACTACAAATCTCAGTAGTAAGTTTTATATATAGCTCAGTTTTTATGAATAAATTTTGGCTCTGGCTTAAGAAAAGTATACATATATTCCTTTATACTTTGCTTTACTATAGTAGTACTAAGATAGATACTTTAAAACTTTACTTATTTATTTATGTGCTGGTACTGGGGCTTGAACAGTATAGATGCTTCCCTTAGCACTTTCATTTAGGACAAGTGCTTTCCACTAGAGCCACAGCTCCACTTCTGACTTTTTGTTGTTTAATTGGAAATATGAATCTCTTGGAATTTGCTGCCTGGACTGGCTTTGAACACTAATCCTCAAATCTTAGCCTTCTAAGTAGCTAGGATTACCGATGTGAGCCATCAATGGCCAGCTAAAAGCTAATTTATAAAGAGTAAGAAAGTCTGCAGTTAAGAATTTTGAGCCAGATATGGTGCACATCTGTAATCCTTACCCTCAGGAGGGTTGCAAGTTTGGGGCCAGGCTAGATGGTAGAGTTGGACCAGGTACAAAAAATAAGAGAATTTGATCTCTATAAACTTAAAGTAGTATATGGAGCAGATAACAAGCTAAATTTGTGTTTATTTTTTCTGTAAAATATTTTGGTTAAGAACTGTCTACAAACTCTAAAATTGGCACTTTTTTAGTTTATGTTAATTGAGTATTAGTGGCTTATAAAATGATTTCCCTACATCTTGCTTTACTGATTTTAAGGATTATTTAAAATCAGGGTATGTCTTCACTGTTGTTTCAGCTAGTACTTTTATTGCATAGAATTCCATCAAATGATTATCCTGAGCTTTTCACATGGTACTAGATTGAATATAGTTTGTTAATATGTGTCAAGTATGGTATAAGAAACATAGTAACATATTTAATAATAACATTTAGTATGAGCTTCTTAGAGAAAAAAATTTGGCCCTTCAGGACACCAAATGCTCTTTGTAACTGAGACATGTGGATCAATGTGAAATGCAAAATATATAATGATTTACGTCATAATTGAGCATTGTGTGTGAGGATCTTTCAGTACAATGGAGGAAGTGAGGAGTCTCCAAGTTTTACTAGAAGGAACTTGAGGCAATAGTTAATTTTAAAAGGATGGATGTATAAAAGAGCTTTTAAGTGTGCGTGCGTGCGTGCGTGTGTGTGTGTGTGTGTGTGTGTGTGTGTGTGTGTGTGTGTGTGTGTGTGTGTGTGTGTGTGTGTGTGTTGAGGTTTAGCAAACACTGTACCACTGGTTTCATTTTGAGTCTTGGTTGTTTGAGCCCAGGTTGGCTTCAAATGGAAGACCTGTGACCTTGTGTCATCATGCCTGGCTAAACATTTTTTCTTTCTCTTTTTTCTTTTTGTCAGTTGTGGAGCTTGAACTCTGGGCTTGGGCACTGTCCCTCAGCTCTTCAGCTCAAGGCTAGCACTTAAGCCACAGAGCCACTTCTGGTTTTCTGAGTGGTTTATTGGAGATAAGAGTCTCATGGACTTTCCTGCCCAGACTTTCCTGCCTGGGCTGACTTTGAACCATGATCCTCACATCTCAGCCTCCTGAGTAGCTAGGATTACAGGTATGAGCCACTGGCTCCACAGCTAAACATTTTTTCAACTAAAAATTAGATAGGATCTTTAAAAATAAAATATATTAAGATTGATAGCCTTAGATGGGAAGCTACTGATTTCCTTTTTTTTTTCTTTTTTTGGGGGGTCCGGTTGTGGGGCCTGAACTCTGGGCCTGGGCGCTGTCCCTCAGCTCTTCAGCTCAGGGCTAGCGCTCTACCACTTGAGCCACAGTGCCACTTCCGGCTTTTTTTTCTTTTTGCTTATGTGGTGCTGAGGAATCGAACCCAGAGCCTCAGGCATGCAAGGCAAGTGCTCTACCACTGAGCCACCTTCCCAGCCCTGATTTCCTTTTTTGTTTTTAAAATATTAAGGATTGAACTGGACCTTGTACATGCCAGGTGAGCACTCTAGCACTTCAAACTATACCCATAGCCCTTTTTGATTTTGAGGCAGGTTTTGTTCTCTTTTTTTTTCTGGCCTTGAACTTAAGATTCTCTAGTTGTTGCCTCCTGAATAGTAGCTAGGGGTATAGGCATGCGCCATCATACCCAGCTTAAGTTTGTTTTTAATCATGGAAAAATTATTTATTATTACAGATCTTAAGAAGCATACAGCTGATGAAAATCCTGACAAAAGCACATTAGAAAAAGCTATTGGATCACTAAAAGAAGTAATGACGTAAGTACATTGTTTCAATTCCTTATTAATTCCTTAGATTTAAAATTAAATTGACAAATTACAAAGGATATCTAAGTTACTTTAGTATGTTTACATTTACATTCATATTTACTTCTTAATATCTTTAGCTTTTATGTGTCTTGCTCATAATATATTTTTAGTAAATGTTGAATTCAAGAGCTAATTATAGTATTGAATTGTAATGTTGACTTGTTTGTAAGGCATATAGAATTTGGTCAAATAAGAATTCTTGAGGTTTTTGAGTTTAGGGATTAAGTGCTTATCATAGCTGGTTGAAACAACCATAGCCTCTTAGATAAAGGAAATAATGACAACACCAATTCAATAATTGCCATTGAAGTAAACAAAAAATTTAATTTGCACAACATAAATATCCATAGCTTATGTAACCAAATATTTATTTTTAAAATTTGAGACAGTCTTGCCCTATAGATCAGGCTGGCTCCAAACATGAGATCTTCTTGCCCCAGCACTCTCTAGCAGTCTCTTTAGTACAAAGATTATAAAGATGTACTGTCGTATCCAGCTTACTTTACAGATATTAAATTGATATAGATACAAGTTTTTAGTGACTTTAATATGCCTATTTTTCTACTTAGGGTGAGTACATAATTAAAATATAATTTGCTAATTTTGTGATACATATGTGATACTCCCCTGAAACCTTGACCACAACAATGTAAGGGACACTTTCTTTCCCCACTGAGGAGAAAATTTGCTCCTTGGTAATCCCTTTTTCTGTCTCTTCCTGTCCCACCTATCCCAAGACAACTGTTGTTCTGTCACTGTGATGTACATTTTTAAGGGTTATATCTAAATTGAGTCTAATGTTATATTCTTTTGTCTTGTTCTCATATCCCCCAACCACACCCCCCCAGCATAATTATTTTTTGATTACTTTTAGTTTCTGGCTATTATAAAGAAAATTGCTATGAGGATTTGTAAACAAATCTTTGAAATTGTGCTTTTGTTTCTCTTGGCTAAATTACTGGTAAGGTTGATGAGGTTAGAATAATGAATGGACAACTCTTTTTTTTGGGGGGGGGGGGGGTCCGGTCGTAGGGCCTGAACTCTGGGCCTGGGCACTGTCCCTCAGCTCTTCAGCTCAAGGCTAGCGCTCTACCACTTGAGCCACAGCGCCACTTCCGGCTTTTTTCTTTTTGCTTATGTGGTGCTGAGGAATCGAACCGAGGGCCTCAGGCATGCAAGGCAAGCGCTCTACCACTGAGCTACCTTCCCAGCCCTGGACAACTCTTTAATAAACTGCCAAATTAAAAAAAAAAAAAATCAGTCCTGGAACTTGAACTCTGAGGCATGGGTGCTTTCTCTGAGCTCTTTCCTCAAGGCTAGTATTCTACCACTTGAGCCACAGCCCCACTTCCAGCTTTTTCTATGTAGTTTATTGGACATAGAGTCTCACAGACTTGCCTGCCTGGGCTGTCTTTGAACTGTGATCCTCAGATCTCAGCCTTCTGAGTAGCTAGGATTATAGGCATAAGCTACTGATGCCCAGTTTAAAATTTCTATTTTCTTTTTCCACTAAGATTGTTTGGTGAGTTCCGAGACCCAGTGTCAACATTCACTTTGGTCATTTCTGTCAGATGTGCAGTGCCTTCCCATCTAGATTTTATTTTTGTATTTTACTGGTTTTTTTGTGGTAGTAAGATCAGATTCCAGACCTTGCACATGCTAGACAATCACTCTACTACAAAGCCACATCTCAGTTATTATAATTAAATTTTGAGAGTTCTTTATGGAACATCTTCTAGTTAAAAAACCTTTTGTCAGGGGCTGGGGGTTTAGCCCAGCGGAAGGGTGCCCGCCCGGCACGCGCAAGGCCCTGGGTTCGGTCCTCAGCCCTGGAAAAAAAAAAAGCTACAAAAAACCTTTTGTCATATATGGGATTTGCAGTTACAGTCCCATGGCTTGTGGTTTGCTTTCTCTTTTAGTACCTTTTTAACTTAAGATTTTAAGATTTTTAAGTATATTTATTAGTTTTTTATTATCAAGTAGTGGTGCAAAGAGGTTACAATTATGTAAGTAGGTTATGAGTTTAGTGCTTCTTAATGTCACCCAGTTCATCTTTTCATATTATTATTATCATCATCATCATCATCATCATTATTATTATTAGAGCTTGAACTCAGGGCGTCGGTGCTGTGCCCAAGCATCTTTTGCTTAAGGCTAGTGCTCTACCACTTGAGACACAGCTCCACTTTCGGCTTGTTGGTGGTTAATTGGAGATAAAGAGTCTCATGGACTGTCTTGCCTAGGCTGGTTTTGAACTGCAGTTCTCAGGTCTCAGCCTCCTAAATAGCTACAATTGCAGACATGATTGTCTTTTGTCTGGCTTGCTTTACATGATTCTCTGCAGGTCCATTTATTTTCCTCTTAATAAAAGCGTGATTTAATTCTTTATGGTGAAATAATATTCCATTAAGTTTATATACAATATTCGATGCATCAGTTCATGCTTTGGCAGGTGCCTAGACTGATTTATGTTTCTTGGCTATTGAGAGTATTGCTGCAGTAAACATGTTGGCTTGGATTTCTTTGGATATATAATTAAATAGAATGTAGCATGTAGGATCGTATGGTACTTCTAATTTTAGATTTTTGAGGAACTTCCATACTGATTTCCTTAGTGACCAGACTAAATAACATTCTAACCAATAGTGCATAATTCTCTATCCCATTCTTAGCAGTATTTGTTTGATGTTTTGGTGACAGCCATTCTTGCATGTTGTGCCGTGGAATCCTAATATACATAGGTCTTTATTTTTCCATCAGATTTAAAAGACAACTTTGCTGGGTACAGTAATTTTAGTTGGCAGATAATTACTCTCAGTGTACATTCTCCATATTCATACAGTCTCTAGTTTGAATTTTCCATTGTTAATTAAGTTCTGTACCACACATAGCAGGATATTCCTCATTCCTTGCATATAGTTCCTCTCACTAATGTAAATTTCTGAAGTCAATTAAAGATTGAGCCATTTAAAAAGATTTTTGCATTTCTAAAATTTAGAGCTTTCTATCATGAAATTTCTCATGTTGAACAAGATACAACCCCCTCCCCCACACAAAAAAAAAGTCTTCCCACATTGCTTACATTTTGTAAGATTTCCTAACACTCTGAATTGGTGTAGGCTTTCCCATATTTCTCACTTTTTTAGTATTGCACCACAAAATAGTGAGGTTTATACATTCCTTACACTCATGCAGTTTCTCCCCACTGTGAATTTTCTGGTGTGTTAATTGTGAGCCATGAGCAAATGCTTTCCCTTACACTGACAAGGTTTGTCACCAGTGTGAGCACTCTGATGTTTAATGAGTTAAGATCACTGACAAGGCTTTTGTACAATCATTACATTCTCAGTTCCCTGATATCAAATCAGGTTTCTTTGTTTTGATTGGCTTCATTGTTGTTTCAGGCAGATGGATAAATGCACACCATCTTATTACATTTGTCTGGTAGCAATAGTCTTAGTTTTTGCTTCAATGAAGTGATTAGCATATGACTTGGGAATGACTTACATAAGCCTTGATTAAACTTACATTTAGAACTTTGACATTTTATTTGTTAACATGGAAGTTTTGTACCGGCTTAATGTGTTTAGAAAATGTATGGTGATAAAAAATGGAGTAGGGTGTAAGACATAATTTACTAAAAAAAATTGTATGGCATATTGTTTGATGTAGTAGGATACTTTAAGATAGGTTTTTAAAAATCTGATTCATTCACCAAAATTAGATTCATATGAAAGAACATTTGGGGTTTTTTTGTGACAAGAGATGTATTTGTACCATTCTGTATTTAAAGATGTTTTAGAAAGTAACCCATTATTTTTTTCAGGCATATCAATGAGGATAAGAGAAAAACAGAAGCACAAAAGCAAATTTTTGATGTAGTGTATGAAGTAGATGGATGCCCAGTAAGAATTTTTTGATTATTGTTTATTTCTTGTAGTGTGTGTGTGTGTGTGTGTGTCTGTGTCTGTCTGTCTGTCTGTCTGTTTTCTGGAGCTTGAACTTGGTGCTTGGGTGCTTTCCTTGAACTTTTTTAAGATTGTCGCTCTACCTCTTGAGCCATAGCTCCACTTCAGTTTTATAGTAGTTAAGTAGAAAAAAGAACCTAAGAACTTTACTGGCCAGCTTGGCTTCTGACTACAATCCTAAAATCTAAGCCCTTCTGAGTATCTGGGATTACAGGCGTGAGCCACTAGTGCCTATCTCTTTCTATAGTTTTTAAATAAGCAGTTTCGGCACTGCTTTGTTTTAAATGATAACTTCTTAAAAATTTCTGGTACCAAATGATCTGATTTCTTTTATTAATGTTTTCAATCTCTACAGGCTAATCTTTTATCTTCTCACCGAAGCTTAGTGCAGCGAGTTGAAACAATTTCTCTAGGCGAGTACCCCTGTGACAGAGGTGAACAAGTAACTCTCTTCCTCTTCAATGACTGCCTGGAGGTAGGATTGTACTTGATATATATAATAACAGAGCTGTTCTCTGTGACTTTCCTGAATATTTCAACCAAGCAAGCTTTGATTGAAGTGTAATATAGATGCTTGAAGTAGACTAATATTCTTTTACAGTGCTTTTAGAAGATCTACTATTAAGAAGTATGAGGGCTAAGACTAACTCTGTGGTAGATCTCGTGCCTAGCATATGCAAAGCTGTAGGTTTGATTCTAGCACTGCAGTAAATTGACAAAAAACAAACATATACAAATTAAGAAGTATGATTAATTTTCCAAAACTTGAAATTTAAGTCAAGATGAAAATATAACTTGTTTATAAACAAATAAATGCCTAAGCTATGAATTTTGGAACCTGCTTATTTTATGGGTTCTTTCTGAAATCTGAGCAGTTTTTCTAGCAAAGATTAAGCCAGTATTTTGTTGGGAAGAGAGAAACTTGATAATTTAATGCTACAGATTTCTTATTTACTCTGGATTCTTCTCTAAATTAGCAGAATGTATTGTGATCAGTATATGAGATTAGATGTAATCATTCTAAAACTTTCATCTAAGTCAGGCATTAAGCCACTCATGCCTATAATCCTAGCTACTCAGGAGGTTGAGATCTGAGAGTTGTGGTTTGAAGCCAGCCTGAGCAGGAAAGTTCATGAGACTTAATTCCAATTAACCACCAAATAGCCAGAAATAAACTGGGGCTTAATTGGTAGAGCACTATTTTTAAAAATAAATATATATATAAAATATTTATAAACTTATATTTGTAAATTTATTTATGAGTATTATTACCTTACATAAGTAATGAGTACATTTTTTTTTAAACTGTTACCCCCTCCCTCATTTTCTCCCATTAACCACTCCACACTTCCTTCCCCCCAATTTGTAAAGTTCATTTCCAACATAGTGTCTAGTGAATATCATCATTGCATTAGTTCATATCCTTTGCCCTGATGTTTCTGTGATTCCCTTTCTCTTCCATGGATCAGATAAACTTATATACAAGCCAAAGGATATAGAAAACTAAAACAACAAAAAAAGAAATAACTGTATACAAGACATAATAATCTTTTGTTTCCAATTCTTGAAGTTCATCTTGGTATGCTTCATTATATATGGTCCTATGCACTTAGCGATTGGGCTATTGTGATCCCCTGCTAGGAATATCATAGACATATTCTAGTTATTACAAATGAAGGAAACCATGCAACCTACATTTCTTTGGGCCTGGCTTGCTTCACTTAATATAATTTTTTCCAAGTCTTTCCATTGCTTTACAAATGGAGTAGCAATGTCATTCTTTCTGATGGAAGCATAGAACTCCATTGTGTATATATACCACACCTTGATCCATTCATCTACTGAGAGGCATCTGGGTTGGTTCTATATCTTAGCTATGGTAAATAATGCTGCAATGAACATGGTTGTGCTGGTAGCTTTAGTATGGTCTTGTTTGTAAACATTTGGGTAAATGCCCAGGAATGGGATTGCTGGGTCATAGGGGAGCTCTATGTTTAGTCTTTTGAGTAACCTCCATTCTGCTTTCCAGATGGTTAAACAAGTTTACACATCCACCAACAGTATAGTAGCATTCCCTTTTGGCCACATCTCTGCCAGCATATGTTGTCATTAGATTTCTTGATAATGGCCATTCTTACTGGAGTAGAGTCTCAGTGTTTTGATTTGCATTTCTTTTATGGCTAGAGATGTTTAGCATTTCTTCATTTATCATATATTGGCCATTCTTATTTCCTCTTCAGAGAAGTCACTCTAAGTCTTTAGCCCACTTTGGGGTGGTTGTTTCTGAAAGGACTTGTTTTTGGGGGATTTGATTTTTTGAGCTCTAAGTATATTGTGGATCTGAGGCTCTTGTTTTTGTATAGCTAGTGAAGATCTTCCAATCTGTGGGCTTTCTATTTATCTTGCTAGCTATGTCCTTTTCTGTGCAGAAGCTCTGCAGTTCAATGCAATACCATTTGTCCAACCTTTCTTTGATTTATTGTGTTTCTGGGTCTTTATTAAGAAAATTTCTACTGGTACCAAGGAGCCCTAGAGTTTCTCCTATTCCTTTCTGTAATGTTTTCAGGATATCTGCTTTTACCTTGAGGTCTTTGATCCATTTGGAATTGATTCTAGTAGAGCACTATTGTTGAACAAAAAAGCTCAGGAACAGCATGGAGGCCCAGAATTCAAGCCCCGGGATGGGCACAAAAACAAATAAAATGTTCATCTATTCTCAATATCTGACAAATAGTAATTGGGTTATGTTTATGTACATTTGCAAAACTTTTCAGTGCACGTTTTTAAACAGGCTAGAGGGATGAAAAATGCTTTTCTTTATCTCAGAAAAAAGTTGATTTTGATGAAATAGACATTAAGGAGAAGAGTTATTTGATATTTCTGTTACACTAGATAGCTTCCTTTTGTTGTCATCAAAATGATTATGCTTTTCCATTTTCTTTAAAGTTGACACTCTTCCTTTTATCCTTTTCTACTTTGCTTTTCTCGAAGTACTGTCCTATTTATATCATGAACATTATTATTTAATTATAAAACAAGGGAATCTTAGAGACCAAGGCATGCTTGGACAGAATAGTTGCAGTGAAATATAATCTCACCACAGCATTACTTGTATTCACGATTCAGTTTTCTAGTTATAAAGTTAATGAAATATGATATTTCCACTTGGTCAATAGTATTTTTTTAAGTACAAAAAGTAGTCCCCAGTAGGTATGGTGGCTCATACCCATAATCCAGCTACTCAGAAAGCTGAGATCTGAGGATCGCAGTTTGGAGCCAGTCTAGGCACAAAAGTCTGTGAGACTCTTAGCTCCAATAAGCTACTCATAAAAAGCTGGAGTGTGGTGCTGTGACTCAAAGTGGTAGCATGCCAGCCTGAACAAAATGAAGCTCAAGGACAGAGCCCAGGCCCAGAGTTTAAGCCCCAAGACCAAAACAAGAAACAGTAATTAAAAATATTACCATTATATAAATGATCATAAAAAATATATGTGCCAGTTAATTTTAAACTGTGTCCCCATAGTAAGGACTTTAGTCTTTCCTTCCTACTTTTGAAAATAAGTGCTAGACAAAGGAGTCAATTTCAATCATTCTTTTATCTGACTTTAAGTTATCATAGGGGTTTAACTGTGTATAGTCTTTATTTTTAATCTTCTTTTTTTGTGTATAGTCTTTATTCTTCTATTTGTTTACTTCCTGAGGCTTTGTAAATTTTTTCCTGTTCAAATGTCTAGGTCTGCTGGCTCTGTTCTATTAGTGTTTTATCCCTTTATTCCCAGGTCTACTGGTTCCATTCATCCTTGGGCAATGGCAACAACCCCTTTAGTGTCTTGTCCTTTATTCCTGGTGTAGCAGTAACATATTTTAATTTTTTTTTTTTATAGCCTCAATATCTCCTGTAGCTGGCTCATTGGCTTCCTTCTACTTTAATTCACACCATTAGCCACCACTTATTGGCTCCAAGTGCTGGCCCCCATTTCTTTTACCTAGTAAATTTAGTGACTTTTTGCTCTATTCCCTTATAGCTTTTTTGTCTCAGAATTGTTTAAGAGGAACTGGCCTATTCTCTCTCTCTCTTTTTTTTTTGCCAGTCGTGGGGCCTGAACTCTGGGCCTGGGCGCTGTCCCTCAGCTCTTCAGCTCAAGGCTAGCGCTCTACCACTTGAGCCACAGTGCCACTTCCGGCTTTTTTCTTTTTGCTTACGTGTTGCTGAGGAATCGAACCCAGGGCCTCATGCATGCAAAGCAAGCGCTCTACCACTGAGCCACCTTCCCAGCCAGCCCTGGCCTTTTCTTAACATAAATTTGGACTTCAAAGTTTGTAATGCTATGTAAATTCTTATTGTCTAATCTCTTTAAGAAAAGTAAAACTCTGGCAAGTTGGAATGAGAAGCATGGTACTTTCTTAACATGATGAAAACTTATAGACATTTTATAGTCTGCTTTCTTTTTAATATGACAAGTGATGTTTTACTGAAACTAAACTAATTTTGGGTTCTAGGAATGTGGCTTAGTGGTTGAGTAGTCACCTAGCATACATGAAGCACTGGGTTTGATTCCTCAGTACCACATAAACAAAAAAAGAAAATTAAAAAAATAAATTATTTGAGAAAATAAGCTAATTTTGGATTAAGGATATATTTCTTCCTATATCTTTTCTTTCTTTTTTTCTGTACTTAGGGCCTCAAGTTTTGCTCTGCTTTTTCTACCGAGTGAGCCACACTTGTGCTTCCAGCTTTTTGCAGGTTAATTGGAGATAAGAGTCTCAGATTTGTCTGCCTTGGCTCTAAATCTCAGTTCTCAGATCTCAGCCTCCTGAGGAGCTAGGATTATAGAATTGAGCCACTGGTGCCCAGTAGGAAGTAATGTTTTAAAAAGGCAAACAGGACTGGGAAGGTGGCTCAGTGGGAGCACTTGCATGCCTGAGGCTCTGGGTTCAATTCCTCAGCACCACATAAGCAAAAAGAAAAAAGCCGGAAGTGGCTCTGTGGCTCAAGTGGTAGAGCGCTAGCCTTGAGCTGAAGAGCTGAGGGACAGCTCCCAGGCCCAGAGTTCAGGGCCCATGACCGGACCCTCCCCCCCCCAAAAAAATAATAAAAAGGCAAACAGACTTGGACTTTATGAAGGTGAAAAGAGAGAAAGTGTGAACATCTTATAAAATTCACAAAATCTTGGTATCTCCTAAATTACAAGATCCTTTCTGAGTTTGCTCAGTTTCCAGTGTATCCTTACCTGTCTCTTTTACACGTGTATTCAGTTAAGGGAAAGATAGAGCCTAAAACATTACATTGCATTTGTAACTTGTAGCATCAGTTTAATGTATTTTTTAATTACTTTTTTAATGCTTCCTTTGGTTAGTAGAATGAAATAGTAAGTGCAAGAACTTTTTATATTATTTCCTCTGCTATTTAATCAGTGTACAGTATCTGAAATGTTGAAAATTCTGCTCTTAAATTGAAATTTCTGGTTTTGAACTCGGCAGAGATCCAAGAGCAAGCTTTTTATTTAAAGCTCCTTCATACTTTGAGTCTCTTGCTTTCTAGCTCTTTCATACCTCTGGAGCTTTTTTTTTTTTGTTACTGGTGCTTGAACTTGTGGTCTGGGCACTGTCCCTGAGTTCTTTTTCTCAAAGCTGATACTCTATGACATGAGCTACAGTTTCACTTCGAGCTTTTGGGTGGTTAATTGAAGACTAAGACTCTTGGATTTTTGTGCTCAGGCTGGTTTCTAACTGCAATCCTCAGATCTCAGCTTCCTAAGTGTTATTATTACAAGGAAGAGTCACCAGCCCCTGGCTTAAGACATTTTTGGCACATTCCCGTCCATGTGCATTTCTGCTACACAGTTACAGCCATGGTTTTGCCACAGTGGAACTGTGCTAAATTAGTTCTAGATCAGTGTTTGTAATTAGTGTTACTTATTTTTAAATGCTTGGTCTAATTTTTCTTCGTATTACCAATTACAACATTTTTATTTTCTATAATCAGATAGCAAGAAAACGGCATAAAGTTATTGGCACTTTTAAAAGTCCTCCTGGCCATACTCGACCTCCTGCTTCTCTTAAGCATATTCATCTAATGCCTCTTTCTCAGATTAAAAAGGTGCTGGACATAAGAGAAACAGAAGGTATGGTATGCCCACTGGTAAGTTATTGGTTAAAGACCGAAAGCTTATATTTACTTGTGTGTTTATGAATGGATAAGTTATGTTTAGGTATAGTTGTCGATCTGGTGAGGCAGATGGTCTCATAATTTGATCTCAGTTCCACTTTGAGGTACAAAGTTTTGTTGTTTCAAATGAAAATGCTACCTCAACCTATGCACTATATGTATCCCTTATGAGTCAAAGAGCTTTGAAATGGTCATGTATTAAAGTAGTATTCTAGTTATCTTTTTTTATTTTTTCAGAACCCAAAAGAAATTACCTGTCTAGTACCTGTGTACCTGGGCACTGTCCCTGAGCTTATTTGCTCAAGACTAACGAGCCTCTTGATCCATAGCCCCACTTCTGGCTTTTTGGTAGTTAATTGGAAATAAGAGTCTCATGAATATTCCTGCTTGGGTTGTCTTCTAATGTTGATCCTCAGATCTCAGCTTCCTGCATAACTAGGATTATAGACATAAGCCACTTGAAAAATTCTTAGAGAAAAATTTCATAGCATCTAATGAAGCTGTTTTCACTCATGATCAAAGTTTGGGTTTACAAGGATTATATGAATCAGTTATTTAAATCCATTTAGGAATATTTTAGTTAGAAAAGAGCTGTTTGGTTAAAATAAGTTCTCTTTTTAGCAACTTGATCCAAAGTAGTTCGTAAGTTTTAATATTTAGGTATTTATTTCTTTAAATCTACTTTTCAATAGGTTGTTATTTTTTAATTAATATCTTCAGTTATTTACAAAGGGGTTGCCATTTAACAGAGCAGTTTATGTGTCATCTCTTAAAACATGCTTACCCATCCCTCCCCTAGGTTGTTATTCTTGTAATGCTCTTCTAATTTGAAACTTAAATTCTAGGTTTTTAAGAAATGATACATTTTTTTTTTTTTTGTCAGTCGTGGGGCTTGAACTCAGGGCCTGGACACTGTTCCTGAGCTCTTTCACTCAAGGCTAGCACTCTACCACTTTGAGCCACAGCACCACTTCCAGTTTTCTGGTGGTTAATTGGTAATGAATCTCACAGTCTTTCCTGCCTGAGCTGGATTCCAACTGTGATCCTCTGGTGCCCAGCGATACTTCATTTCTTATTTGCTTAAACTTCATTATAGAAATATTAAGTATAATAGAAAATACTGTTTAATGTTTTCAAGTTCTCTTGTTGGCTCTTTGCATTATAAACAGTATTATAAATTCAATGTTTCAACTTGATATAATGAGGTTCTTTAACTATAAAAAAAAGGGGCAGGTAATGTGGAAAAGAGATAAGTTCATTGAGTTTTGGTGATACAAAGAAACTTACAAGTCTTCAAGGAATTAATAATATTTATGCTTGTTTTGGAACCTTAGATTGCCATAATGCTTTTGCCCTGCTTGTGAGGCCACCAACAGAGCAGGCAAATGTGCTACTCAGTTTCCAGATGACGTCAGATGACCTTCCCAAGGAAAACTGGCTGAAGATGCTATGTCGACACGTAGCCAACACCATTTGTAAAGCAGACGCTGTAAGTTCTTTGGAAAGCTGGGCTAAAATCAAAGTGTAAACTTCTAGGGCAGGCATTCAGACTAAATCTGTACATTTCCAATGACTTCCAAATGACTATAGGAGTTTTAGCTTTGTGTTGATGCAGAAAAACTAGTTTCATAAATTGTTTCGGAAAATATTTTGTAAGGGTCAGGCACAGTGGAACAGACTGAGTCCTTGGCTCAGAGCACATTCTCTTAGCTTGCTAACTCCTAACTTATTTAGTGAGATTTTTGTAATGTACCATGTGATTTTGCATTTAGTCACTGTCGTTTAATTGGATAATTTATTTATATTTAAGGTAATTATTGATACACAACATTTTATAACTCATTTTCTAATTTGGTTGTAGTTCCTATTTCTCATTCTTTAAATCTTGTTAAGGTATTAACTTGTCATCGATGATGATGATATAGTTGTACAGAGGTGTTAATAATTTTATAAGTCAGGTTATAAGTACAGTGCTTCTTGGTCTACTGTGTTTTCTTAATTGTGTGTCTGTTACTGAATGTTGCTTGAGATTATCATGAGACTTAAAACATGTTTAAAGTCTCAACTAACTTTTTAAGTCTCATAACTATTTTGAAAGGATACCAACTCAATAAGATCCTAAAGTTGAGAAACAAATCACGGGCTGGGAAGGTGGCTCAGTGGTAGAGTGCTTGCTTTGCATTCATGAGGCCCTGGTTTCTATTCCTCAGCACCACATAAGCAGAGAATGCTGGAAGTGATACTGGCTCAAGTGATAGAGTGCTCACCTTGAGCTGAAGCCCAGAGTTCAAGCCCCATGACTGACCATAAAAAAAAAAAAAAAGAAAAAAGAAACAAATCACAATATCAAACTCTCCCACAAACTAGAGAAAATACAGTACTAGAGAATCCTATTTGTTCTCCTTTCCTCCTTTCACTTTTAAGTTTTAATGTCCCATTTTGCATTTTTCTATATTGCCTATCTTAGTATACTAATATAGTGTTGGTGGTTGTTAATGTTACTATTTGACAGTACAAGGGTTTGAACTCAGGGCCTTGTGTTTACTCAGCAGGTATTATTGTACCTATATGTGTGTATCCTTTAGCTTTGGGAAGTTACCTGTTGTCGTTTGTTTAATTAAGCTTTTATATTCCTTTGGCATGCTTAAATCACTGAACCTCAGTAATCCAGATATTTACTCCTTTAATGCCTAAGTTGCTGCAAGATTTCTTCCTCTTCTTTTTTGTTTTTGTTTTTGTTCTTCTTTGCCTGTATTTTCAAGTAAGTCTCTGAACTTACTAATTCTTTTTTTCTGTTTGATCTATCCTGATATTGATGCCTTCTATTATGTTTTTAATTTTGTTAATTCATTTTTCAATTCCATCTGTTAAGAGTCTCAGATAATCATTTTTCTGTGTTTACTTGAAAATGGAGTTTCTTTAAAATAGCCATTTTAAAATTTACTTCCTGGTTTTCCCTGTTTATTTTCTGGTCAGTTCCTAATATTTTTTTGGGTGTGTGAGAGGGCAGTAATGAGGTTCTAGGCACTGTCCTGTAGCTTTTTCACCCAAGGCTGGTGGTCTACTAGTTGAGCCACAGTTCCACTTCCAGCATTTTGGTGGTTAATTAGAAATAAGACTTTCCTGCCCAGGCTGGCTTCAAATTGACCCTCAGATCTCAGCCTCTCCTGAGAAGCTAGGATTACAGGTGTGAGCTACTAGCACATGGCTTGTTACTGTTTTGTGTGTGTGTGTGTGTGTGTGTGTGTGTGTGTGTGTGTGTGTTTTAATTTTAGTTTTTAAAAATTTTATTTGTTCCACAAAAAGGTTCATAGAGGGAAGCAATGGTAGAAAACATAAGCATATGCTGGCAAAATAAAAAAATGATGGAGAACAGTGTGCCAGAAGCTTCCAGAGCTAGTCGTTTTAAGGAGGAATGTTTTCTCACAGTGACTGGTATACATGTATAGAAGAGGTTTTCTTTTAGTGTTGTAGCAATGACCTCTGCATTTGTGAGGATGTGAGACTCGAGGGTTTAAACTGGCCTTTCCAGATTTATAACCCCACTACTGAAATGTAAACTTAAAACAAAAAACAACAACAACAACAAAAAAACTACTGAAAATTCTAAGATAACAACATGAGAATAAGATATAAGCAAAAATGCAAGAATTTTATAAAGTATTGTCCACCAGATGGCGGCAAATATTCATGTTCTGTTTTTTCTTACACCACAAAATAATTTCAGGCTGTGAAAATGTTACTTTTAGAGTTCTTTATATACATGAAGGCTGCATAATGGACCCCACCAAATGCTGTTTGAAAAGAGGTGGGGGGAGATGGATGGGAGGAAATGAGAATATGGTAGAGAGAAGGTGAGTTTGTTCAAAGTGCCCTGTGTGCACGAATGGAAATATATAATAAACCCTTCATACTAAAAATGTGTGCCAGTTGAAAAATAAAGTAATGAAAAATGATTTGTTTATAAATTCAGATATTCACTGACTTTCAGTTGAGTCCTTTCATCCATTTAAGACTTGACAGGATGGGCAGGGTGGCTAAAGTGCAACACCACCTGCCTAGCAAACACAAGCCCCTTCATTCAAGCCCCAAGGCTACATGAAAAGCAAACAAAAGAGAGTTCATGCATAGTAACTTTATAGAAAGCATTGCATTAGTGTCCTGAGAATATTTTTCCTATATTGAAGAAAGTTTGTCTAAATATGTGTAATTTATATTACCAAAATTGGTGCCCTAGGAGTTTAGATTATATATAATTGATATATATAATTGATATATTTTGCATTCTAGGTATTTAAGGAGTAAATTTAAGTCTACCAGTATTTTAGCTTTTTAGCTATGCTATCACTTTCACTCTTTAAGTTGGAAAATAATATTTGCACATCAGAGAAAAATGAAATGCACTGAATTAGGTCTCATACCCGTGTCCCAGTGGTTTTCCTTTCAGAAGCATGACTATCTTTCCAGAAATAAAGCCATAAATAAAGTTTCTTTGAAAATGTGCATTTATTAGGTTAGCCCTAGGCAATTTCCTCTATATAATACTGTGGTAAATTGATGTTGCTTATCTTATTATTAATTTATGCAAATTCTATCTATATATTAGGTTGTAGTTCTCTCTCTCTCTTTTTTTTTTTTTTTTGGGTCCAGTTGTGGGGCCTGAGCTCTGGGCCTGGGTGCTGTTCCTCAGCTCTTCAGCTCAAGGCTAGCGCTCTACCACTTGAACCACAGTACCACTTCCAGCTTTTTTCTTTTTGCTTAAGTGGTGCTGAGGAATCAAACTCAGGGCCTCATGCATGCAAGGCAAAAGCTCTACCACTGAGCCACCTTCCCAGCCCCTCTCTCTCTCTTTTGTATTGTTGAGGTGGGATCTCACTATATAGTCTAGGCTGGCCTTGAACTTATCTCCCAGACTGGTCTTAGAGATACTGTCCTGCTTCAGCCTTCCATGTGCTGGAATTGCCGACATATAACACCATGCCTGCCAGACTGAATGTTAATTTTTTAGCCAGTCACTTTAAATAAATTCTCATACAGCTTTAAGTAATTTTCTAGCTAATTCCATTGAAATTTTCAGCTTTCAGTTTTTAAGTGTAAGTTGACCCAATTCAAAAAAGCATTGGCAAATTGCTTTGTAATTTTTTGTAATTTAGAGACAAAGCAAAAACAGGATGATGGAAATGTGTTTACATGAAAAAAACATTCTTTTGTGAGTTTAGCTGTAGATCTTATTAATCTGTCAATTATGAGTATTATACATCTTGCTCAGTGTCATCCTTTCCATCATTCTTTCCCTCTGACCAATTATTTCTTTAAACCATATTCATAATTACATTAGAAAAATGCTAATATTCCAATACAAAAAATAGGCTAAGTATATGAAGAAATAATTCACAATAAGAAAGTATTAACAGTCAGAGAACATGGAGAAAATATACCTTACTATTAGTTTTTAAAAATATAGGTGAAATTTGCAAACCATATTAGATGTTTATTGTATGTATTGTATGCACAACTTGGATCTGATGCTTTCTTGCTCTTGGCTGGTGCTCTACTACTTGGTCCCATCCTTGCAGTCTAGCATGTTACTGTTTAGTTGAAGATGAAGTCTCACAGACTTTTCTGCTCAAGTTGGCTTAGAGCCATGATCCTCAAAGTCTTAGTCTCCTGAGTTGCTGGGATTACAAGTGTAAGCCTCCAGCACCTGAATGTTTCTCTATTTCTAATGTTCTGCCTTAGGAAATGGTATAATCAGAAAAGACACATCAACTATTCATTAGGAATATATATATATATATGTATATGTAAATATATATATCTTGTGGATATAATTCTTTATGTATAATTTCTATATTATATAATATGTTGTATATCCCAAATATAATATATATATAATTCTTATATATTCTTAATGCTTGTATAAAACTATATATTTTTTAGATTTTTTTTTTTTTTTTTATCTCTGGGCCTGGGCGCTGTCTGTGAATTCTTCAGCTCAAGGAGAGCACCCTACCTAACTTGAGCCACAGTGCCACTTCCAGTTTTCTGGTGGTTAATAGGAGATAAGAGTCTCACAGACTTTCTGGGCTGGCTTTGAACTATGATCCTCGGATCTCAGACTCCTGAGGGCTAGGATTACAGACGTGAGCCACCGGCACCCAGCCTTTGTTTTAGAATTTAATGTCTAGGAAACAAATAACGTTATACAGGATTGAAAAAACCTAAGATACAAAGCTAGTATTTTTTTTTTTTTTTTGCTTTTATGACTGTCTTTATTACTCTCTAGGTAGTTGTAGAAAGGGGTTTGAATTCAACAAATCAGTTTTATAAGTATAATGCATCTTGATCAGTGTTACCCCTTCCATTGTTCTCTTTCACCTTTTCCAACAAACAACTTTTTTTTTACATGTAAGCAAATACCTGTAAGAATATAAAAACTTAGATACTAGCTAGCTAGTTGTTAGGGATTTATATAATTTTCAATGTGTGTCTTCCCAAATCTTTTTAACTGTAAAAATAGTAAGAAGTATTATTGACAATTAGAAGTAAATACTATTACCTGGCTAGGATTACATTAGCCCAGAAGTCATTTAGCATATGGTGGTTCTAATGAAGAAATTAGAGAACTTGTAGCAAACTGAGTCTGTCTTATGTGGTGGTCAGTGGTAGAGAGCAAACAGGCATTTATAATTTACCACTTTGTGTTTATAAAAAGGCTTCACATTTCCCTTCAGCGTAGTACTTCTGGGTATTATCTTCTTTTAGCCGTATAACTTCTGTAGGCGAGCTTAGGTATTTACTCCATTTTGTATATGAGAGAAGTTTCAGACAAACCCACTTTTCACAAGGCTCTGTTAAATTCTCTCTGGCCACAGAATACAGTGTAAGAGGACTGGGGCAGTGTAACAGCTGACACGCTAGATCTGTACATTTCAAGGGAAAGTTGTTTATAGGCATATGCATAAAGATTTTTGTCTCATTCATTTCCTTTTGAAAATCAACTCAATTTGACAAGTAATACTTTGTTTTGCTTGATTATCTTGTTAAATCTAAAGGTTAAATTTAGCAGGTGATTCTTGTCTTTGATGAGGTTTTTGACTTTCCTAGAAAGCAATGGAAACTGAAACTCTCTCAGGAAAAAGTACTGAGTACATGTTCACATAAAATTCTGTACATTTCAAGGCAGTTGTGTATTATACACCTGTGTTACTCAGGAACTCCTTTTAAAATTTGACACAGGGTTGAATTTACATTGTCTTGTTTGAGTCTCCTGAGGGCTGGGATTACAGGTATGTACACCAGGCCTGCCTCACCCAAGTTAAGTCTCATTTGGGATCTTTTCAGATGCAAACTCAGGAAGGAATGAAAAGTAGAAAAAAGTCTGAATTTCAGCTTCAGATTTTCTTAGGGAAAGTGCTTTTGTTACTGATTTTGTAGTAGTCTTTATACCTAAGCATTAAATCTTGTAACTTTGTAACTGATTGGTTTTATGGTTATTAGTAAGAGTTTATATTGATGCATATTCATTCCCCTTGTCTTGGTGTTCATGATTCTTTCTGTGAATTACTCACTTTGAATACTTATCGTGTACTATCCTTAAAGTAGTACAGTTCAAAACAATAAAAGTGGTGCATTTCATTGTAGCAATTTTGTGAAGTGCATCACAGATTTGAGTAGCTTTATTTATAAATTGTGAGTGTATGTATGTTTGTGTTTGTTTACATAGGTTTGAATTTAGAATCAGTTGGTACTTAAAAAAAATTAATGATGTATAATTTTCAACAGGAGAACCTTATTTACACTGCTGACCCAGAATCCTTTGAGGTAAATACAAAAGATATGGATAGTACGCTGAGTAGAGCATCCAGAGCCATCAAAAAGACTTCAAAGAAGGTGAGTTTTAGGGCAGTTATTTCATATATCTCTAAAGTGTGCTTTTTGGTATTATATGAAACTAATTTTGCTATAAACTCTAATGTAAAGACAGTGTATACAGGGTTAAAGCTACTCCTTGGTTCTAGGAAGTGGTCTACAGAGAAAATGGTTTAGTTCAGTGCTGTCCTGTGGCGGAGGTTCTGGTAGTGAACTGTGCCTTTCATTCTTGTTTCTGTGATGTTGTGCACAGCAGATCAATAGTAATGTAGTGTTGGTGCATCACATCTAGATGTGTCACATTCATCTTAAATAGCATCTCATCTTTTCAGCAAAGGACACAGTGAAGTAAGAGATCTGATCCATTCCTGGCACTACAAGTGGGTTTCCGTCTTCTTCCTTCCTTGTCTCATTGGACTTGCTGAGGACTGTATAAGTGTGTTGGTAATAGGGCTTTTTAGAAAAAGAAGTAGAATTGTAGTGTTCAGGGAAATTTGTAGCCATGTAGTTTGGGTAGGTTTACAAGTTTTGTTTTGTTTGATTTCCCTTTGAAGGCAAGGCCTTACATTATCCCCCCTCCCATCATTTAACATGTATAGTAGATAAAGTTATTGAATGAAGATTAAGGAATGACTTCATTTTCAGTAAAGAAATTGAGGTACTAGTGCTTTGAGATGAATGATTTTACAACTGTTCTTAACAAAATCAGGTAAGAATCTTAGGTTGACCAATTTTGAGCACTGCCAAATTCAAAAAAGGTAAAGAGAAAGAGAAAACTTAAAAAGAATCCAGGTTTCTTGTCTCCCAGGCCAGCTTTTTTTCTCTCCCTTTCTTCCTTCCAGTGTACTTCAACACTATCTAAATGCACAGTATTCTACAGCATCCTGTATTTTCTTACTGTTATATCATGGGAAGTTCTGCACACTCTGCTTGTAGAAAATAATGTCTCATGGACTGTGTTGAATTTGTATTACCTTAACAAATTACAACTCATTTTAACTGTAGGTCACAAGAGCATTCTCTTTTTCCAAAACTCCAAGGAGAGCTCTCCGATTGGCCCTGATGCCAGCCCATAGCTCGGCAGAGGGAAGAAGTCCTGATAAGCACACTTTGAGTCGTCTGTCTAGCACGTCATCACTAGCAGTAAGTGTTTTAATGCACTAGACTTAAACATATTTATGGACTTGATAGAGAATTTAACTGTTTTGAAAAGGAGACACTAATGTCTCCCAATGTTTTTTTTAATGTATCAGATCTTTAAATTTTATTGATTTAAAGCAACTAAAACATTAACTGGAGATACACTTAATATGTAGTTCGTTCAGTATGGGATTTTACTGGGGTTCATATATGTTCTACCATCCTGATGAAAAGAACCCTTCCAATCTGGATCACTTTACTAATGTATATTTATATGGTTCTGTTTATATAGATAGGTTTCAATAACTGACTGAGATTATTCCTTTTACTTTTTCTTTGATGAATGGATTATCGTCTCTGAAACTGAATTTTAGAGGATTATATGGATTCTAAATTTGTGTCTATGTTTTAGACACTTTCTGGGTAATCCACAGCACAACTCATAATTATTAGATAAGGGAATTTCTGACATGTATTATTGTCATCGAGTATAGGAATGATATGTCTCTTTTTGTTAATGTTTTATTAGCCCAGTAGGATAAGAAAAGCAAACTGTCACTTCTTAGCTGTGTTCCCTTCAGCATGCTTCTTCTTTTACCTTTCACCAATGAGAAAAGATGTCAGCAGTTCTTAGCCTATTAGTATAAGAACTGAATTATACATAAAATCATGTGTGTGTTATGATGTTCATATAGGTCAAGTAGTAATTTGAATGGGAATTAAGAATAGGAACTCTTGGAACCTAGATCTTCAAGACATGCTTTGCTGTTCGTGGCTCTGTTTTTTGGCATGCTATTGCATATACTTCTGTAATTTCTCCATCTGTAAAATGGGTTTAAGTAGCTGTGAGGATGAAATGAGTTAGCACGTAAGTGCTTACTAGCACATGTGGGAACTCCAGTGTGTAATCAGTGGTAGCCTTTTATATAATAGAAAATTTATACAAACAAAGCACGTAATATTCAGTAAATATTTTTTAAAAGCTAGTTAAACATTTTCAGTTAGCGCATCAAAAGATTATAGACAAATTTATGAGTATGCTTGATAGATTTTTAAGAATCAAGGCTAAACCAATGAGAAAGCAGTTGTACTTATAGAAATATATACAAAGTAATTTAATCCATCAAATTGGCTTACAAAATGCGGATAAATATCCATTTGTTAAATTACAGGCTTTGTCAAGATCAAAATACTTTAAAAAAAAGTCTATAATAACTATTATAAACAGTCTTCAAAGAAAGGCATTTTATAGAAATTTTTTTAGAAAATGAATTAGTTATTTGTAGTTATTTTATGTAAACTATGTACATAAAACATAAAATATCTTTTGAGACATTCATGTCCTCTTCTCAATTGCTTGTTTCTATTCTGACGGATAACCTATTCTGTTTCCACAAGCTGAGTAATTGGATTTGCTAAGCGTGTTTATGTTCAGTGTTCAGACTCTACTGGTGGGCACCCTCAGCATTCATGGTTTCGATCTATACATCATTCTGCCTTTTGAGCTAGTTTTTTCAAAGTTACTAGAAGGAAATATTGATTTTTTTTTTCAAATTAAAAAAAGTATATCAAAGTCATCTTTGACATTTGTGAAGAATTAGGAGATATGCCAAGCAATAATAGAAACAAGCCTCGTGAAGTTTATTGGGAGCTTATTAGTATTTGAAATGTGTATTTATGGAAAGAAATGGAAATGTTCTTTCTCCATTGACTCAGCTTATTGGGGGGGGGGGGGGGTGTTGGCAGGTTGGGATTTTTGTTGTTGTTGTTGTCATTGAGCTTGAACTCTGAGCCCGGGTGCAGTCCCTGAGCTCTTCAGCTCAAGGTGAGCGCTCTACCTCTTGAGCCACAGCACCACTGGGGTTGGGATTTTTGAATTCACAACTTTATTGCTTTAAATGTAACTTGTTTAGGTCAAAGAGTTTCTTTGCATATTGCTCAGTATATATATATATATATATTTTTTTTTTTTTTGGGTCCAGTCGTGGGGCCTGAACTCTGGGCCTGGGCGCTGTCCTTCAGGTCTTCAGCTCAAGGCTTGAGCTCTACCACTTGAGCCACAGCGCCACTTCCGGCTTTTTTCTTTTTGCTTATGTGGTGCTGAGGATTCGAACTCAGGGCCTCAGGCATGCAAGGCAAGCGCTCTACCACTGAGCCACCTTCCCAGCCCATCAGTAAATATATTTTTATATTACTATATTTTTGCAAAGCAATTACTCTTTTCAGTCCAGAAAAGTAAATTCCATTAGAAATTCTTATTTAGGAAATTTAGAGAAATTTCACAAAATTCTTATGTAAATTTGCATTCCAAATAAGATTTTTAATTTTAGACTTAACAGTATTTATGTAAACATATGTAAGCTTTGTACCTGTATAAATATCATTGTTTTGTCACTTGTTTGATCTTACTTTTATCTCTTTGACCAGTTCATTTTTCTCCATTGGTGAGAATTTACTTACAGTCAGCTGCCTTGTTGGCACTAAGTGTGGTCATAGTAGCAGAGTCTTATAATTCATTTTAATATATTCTTAGGTTTTTATATTCATGTTTCTTTTGTTTTTAAACTACTGATCATGTTTTAACTGACTTCTGAAACAAGAATTTAGATAGCTCAGCTTTATAATAAGGGCTCCTGTTTTACTCATATGGAGCAAAATTGCACATAATATGTAGACACATAAATATAAGTTGCATATATAATACAAACTGTGGTTGGAAATTAATTTCT
The DNA here is from genome assembly GCF_019054845.1 of Dipodomys spectabilis. Taxonomy (NCBI): domain Eukaryota; kingdom Metazoa; phylum Chordata; class Mammalia; order Rodentia; family Heteromyidae; genus Dipodomys; species Dipodomys spectabilis. Next base: position 6,932,286 of record NW_024870727.1, on the reverse strand, counting down.
TAATTTTAGAAAGTTATCTCCAATGAAGTGATTTTCACTTCTCTTTATGAATCAATAAGAGATCATTAGAGCTGGACCCCAATGGTGCCTACCTGCAATCCTAGCTACTCAGTAGCTAAGGTCTGAGGCTGGGCTACTCAAAAAAAAACTGCAAGTGGAGCTGTGGCACAAATAGTAGAGCACTAGCTTTGAGTATAAGAAGCTCAAGGACAGCTCCTAGGCTCCTAATTCAGGTCCTAGCACCAGCACCCAAAAAAGGAGGAGGAGAAGGAGGAAGAGGAAGAAGAAACCATTAGTTTTTTCCTTTCTTTTTTCAAAGACTTGGAACTTATTTTATATACCTTGCTTACTCAACAAAATTTCTCACTGAAGAAAGTTAAGCATCACTATTATCAGTAGGACGTTTCTTCCTGAACTATACGTTATGGGTTTTGGGGGGGAATTTATTTTTTGTTTTTTAAGGAAAATTTTAATTGTAAAATATTTGTCTTTACAGGGCATTCCGTCTCCGTCTCTTGTCAGCCTTCCTTCCTTCTTTGAAAGGAGAAGTCATACTTTAAGTAGATCCACAACTCATCTGATATGAAACTTTAGAAATCTTAAATTACAGGCATATATAAACACCTCATACTCTAGTAAGAAGCTGACTTAAATGGTACTTGTGTTAGCACTTGGTGAAAGCTAGAAAGAAGATAAGTAACACTAAACTATGTTATTTGATTTTCTTCTTGAAAATTTTTTGAAATTCATGTAAAAAATATGTTGATTTTGATGTAATTTATCTTTTTGCTCACATTCTCATCTGAAGACCAGTAATTTATTATTCATTGTATCAGTAGCTTTGTAACTCCTGATAGTAAAATTTATTTGGTATAAATTTTACTGGTGGTGTCAAATACTACTGTGATTCTGTTTGTATAGTATCCGTGAATGTTTATGGAAGTACATATTTGTGTATCTCCATTTGTGCAGAGATTAAGTGATATTATTATACTTACTAGATAAAAACCTGCAGAGATTCTTGATTAAATAATGAGGCCTTACTTCATTCAATACACTGTTTGATGTATTTAACTGCTCTTTTTCAGTTGGTCTCAGATGTTTTCAAGATCCAGCATGTGGGTTTTAAATTCTGCCTTTATTAACAAGTATAACATTTAAATAAGATTGTTTGAACATATTGTTACAAACTGAGATAAGGAAAGAAAAGTTATAAAAAACTGTATATTTTGTAAAAGCAAGACATGAGTATAAGCTTATATCTGTTTCAGTGAGTATATTTTGGGGGATTTTAGCCACTAGCAAATCTTGATTTGGTTTGATACTATATTGGAATTTATTTCAAAGGATAAGACCATGGAAAATGGTGGTAAAGATTATTTATCTCTTTATGAAATCATTCCAAATTTACCATTAGCATTATGATCTGCTGTGAAGTACATAGATATACATGTGTGGTAACATTTTATTGTGGTCTTAATATTAGAAATTTACTGTTGTATCTTCCAAAGTCTGATGTTACCATTTCCAATAGTATTTTTGTAGTTGATGATACAAAATAATCAAGCTTCTGGGAATATGTGTTTTTTTTTAAATTTCCTATGGGATACTGCAAATATTTCATTGTTGGGCATTTTTCAGTTACCTGCATTAATAGTTTAAGTGACTATAGCTTCTTTTTTTTATACTATGTATGTGCTGCTTCAGATATTAGTAAATGAATTTTTTGTTGTATTTTAAAAATAGTTACATTAGCTAAAAACCTTGTAAATAAATGTTCAAACCCAAGAAAACTTCCCAGTGTCTTAATTCCTTCAGATGAATTCTCACAGATGTGTGAATGCCTCATTAACCTCTCTGCTCTACTTTGTATTTGGCTTATTTATTTCTTTATTAAATCTAAAGAGCATTTTGTCTCCTGGGCTATCTGATATGGGAGTTATTTTTATAGAACATAATTTTATTGTTATTAGGTGTTGTAACATCCGGAAGTCAAGGTAATATGTACTTTTTGGACAGTGTCACCCCTTCCTTCACTTTTCCCTAGTTTCCCCCTCCGGTTCTAGCTCACAGTTGCATTTTTCATGTAGTGTTGACTGAATACCATGACTGCATTTGTTCATTCTTCCTCCTTCCTTTTTTGTGCCCCTTTACAAAGAAGAAAAGTGAAAAACACACCACAACCATCACTGCCAGCACCAAAACCTATGTTTCCATTTCCTGCAATTAGTTTTGATAAGTAGTACTTTAAATGTTCAGAGGAGTTACATACCTTGGGGTTCCTCCCCTAAGGTATCCTCCTTTGGTCTGTGTATGAATGCCTAGAGTTCTGTATGAGTTACATCCAATTCTATTTTAAATCTAGCTTCCAGTCCTGGGGCTTGAACTTGGGGCCTGGGCGCTGTCCCTGAGCTTTTTTTTTTGCTCAAAGATAGTGCTCTACCACTTGGGCCACACCTCCACTTGCAACTTTTTGGTAATTAATCAGAGATAACGGTCTCATGGACTTTTCTGTCTGGACTGGCTTCAAACGGGGATTCTCAGATCACACACTCTTGAATAGGATTACAGGTATGAGCCACCGTCATCCAGCTGGTACAGAACTTGAAAATCTGGAACCTACAGAATGGGGTAGTGGGTTTCCGATTTTAGGTAAATTTTGTGTTTATGTGTATGTATGCATGCATTTTTTTCTGACAAGAAAATGGAAAACATGAAAATATTTATCATTTGCTTGAAAGTGGAGACATGATTTTCCTCAAAGGGTGGCATTTTCCAAGGTAAGAACTGCGATAAAGTAGGAAGCTGGAAAAAGTGTTGCATATACACTAGCAATAAAATAAAAAAAATAGGAAATTATTTATTTTAAAGGATATGCTTCTAGTTTTCATCATTATCTACCTGCTCTAGGATTTTGATATATATATTCTCTGCATTTTGCAGACTCACTGGACTAGTGTATATATGTATATAAAACGAAGACATTCATTAGTTTTGCATGTCCAAATTTCTGTATGCTCCGTAATAAAAGTATTCTAGAAACATATAAAACACTAAAAATCAGTTTTTTGTTTTTTTTTTAAGAATAGAAATAGCCCTTTTTCCCTCCACTGTCATTTCGCCTTTTTCTGGCTTTCTTTGACACAACTGTCTACCTTGTCACCTGAGCCAGACCTGGGAGGAGTCATCCAGATAGGCCAGGTAGGCTGACCTCTCGTCTTCATCCTTGTGGGCATTTTGAAGATCCTAGGCATCGATCCAGTCTCCCGACTCCATTCGCAGTACCATGCTTTATTTCAGGCACATGTGACTCTCCTAGAGTTACCCTGTCCCTTTCAGTTTCACAAAAGCAGGATCCAAGGCAGTCTTTTCTTCAGGTTTCTTGGGCTTGTCCATGCTGAAGAGAAACAGAAGGAGGGAAAGTTAACATTGCTCAGCGGGATTGGCCACAGTTGCTCAGTTCTGTGGGAAGTTTCCACGTGGCGTGTGAAAAGTAGGAGGGTTGCTCTCAGCTTTCGGTTCCCATGCCAGCACCATGATTTGAGTTCCTGGCAATTCCAGGTTGCACTTGTGTGCAAGGCTTTGCCATTCTGAGACCTTAGAGTCTCAGAACTCCCCATGTAAGGAAGTGAGCTGGAAGTACCTCCTTCAATGATGGCTTCAGTAAGAAGAGACTTTGCTTGGGTTTAGAACTTGGCAAAGTGTCCAATGAATCTCCAAACTGGTCTTGTCCATCTGTTCATCCTCTATAACCTTTATTCATAGATAGCCTCTATTCATCCATGGATATGTAGGGATATAGCTAAGGAGAGCTTCCATAACCAAATGTTTTCTGCTGTTTATAATTGTTCAATAACCCCTAAAACTTTACAGTATACATGCTCTTTAGCATATCATGAAGACCTAGTATCAGGTCCTTTCCTGCCTCCTCGAGCTGTCGCTTGCCAATTCCTCTTAACAATTATTTCTACTTCTGTTCTTTACCTTGTTTTCTTTTTTGGTGCTGGTACTAGGGCCTGCACATGGGACTTGGGTGCTTTCGTTTTTTCACTTAAGGCTGGAGTTCTACCACTTGAGGCCCAGCTCTACCTCCAACCTTTTGGGAGTCAAGTAGAAAGAAGAATCTCAGGGGCTTTCCTGCCGTGGCTGGCATTCAACTTCAATCCTCAGCTTTCAGCCTCCTGAGTAATCCTCCTAGGATTCCATGCACGAGCCACTGGTACCCAGCTTTACCTTGCCTTTATCTATACTGTGCTTTTCTCTAGGATGCCAGTTTTGCTGGCCTATTTTTTGAATTTTTTATTTTTAATTTAATTTTTTATTTTTTGCCAGTCCTGGGACTTGAACTCAGGGTCTGAGCACTGTCCCTGAGCTACTTTTTGCTCAAGGCTAGCTCTCTACCACTTGAGCCATAGCGCCACTTCCAGCTTTTTCTGTGTATGTGGTGCTGAGGAATTGAACCAGGGCTTTGTGCATGCTACGCAAGCACTCTACCAGTAAGCCACATTCCCAGCTCCTGGCCGATTTCTTGAAAAAGTCTTATACTCTCCTCTTTCCCTGTTGTTCTCCTTTTACCTGTCCAACATACTTGGTGCAGTATCATAGAATGTATTAAATGTTACCTAGTTTATGTGTCAAAGGAGATTGTCACCTCTCAGCACAGAACCTGACAGACAGAAGGAGCTCGGTAGCATTGAGATAGTTCTGGTACATAAGACAGGTTTATATAGGGGAAAGTGGACCAGTACTTCCACTAAGATAAACACCAACCACATTAGGTGCAGGTCTAATTATCTTTGGTGTTGTAGTTCCTCTTGTGTTCATCTAACATATTTTCATAAGATGTACTTTGGGAAGAATGGAGATTTGAGCATCATAGGAAGGAATGTTAAGAGGTGGGGAAGAATGCATCACTGAGATACCGAATGGTCCACGGTTATCATTGAAAAGAAATGTGAAACTACAACCCATATAGCAGTCTTTGGGGGAGACTGGCCCTCCCTGCTAGTTCAAGCCACATACTGGAGCTTCAGACACAGCCACAGGAGCTTGGATAAAGTGGGCTCTAGGCCAGTGTCATTTCTGTAGAATTTGAAAGGTGACATAAAGCATTAATATTCGACTTCTCCAAGGATTGAGTCTTGCTGTTAAGAGGTGTGGCTTTGCTATTGCTCCAGCAAGTGTGAGGCAATCTTGTAAAAGAATAATTCAGCTTGATATGTTCATGCTGCTTTTAGAGTTTCAGCTCAGAATTAATTTTTTTGCCAAATTATTATTTTTGAAAGAATAATGATATAATTATTCGATTAAGAGACAATATATATATAACTATTTCTGTTTTCAGTGTTTGTTTGTTTTGGGGGGGGGGAGGTCTGGTCGTGGGGCCTGAACTCTGGGCCTGGGCACTGTCCCTCAGCTCTTCAGCTCAAGGCTAGCGCTCTACCACTTGAGCCACAGTGCCGCTAACGGCTTTTTTTTTTTTCTGCTTATGTGGTGCTGAGGAATTGAACCCAAGGCCTTATGCATGCAAGGCAAGCGGTCTACCACTGAGCCACCTTCCCAGCCCTGTTTTCAGTGTTTTTAATGCTATATCTATATAACTCCCTAACTATAGTACAAATACTGCCAGTTTTTTGTCAACTTGAGACCTCATTCATTAAGCTTCTGAGAAACTGGGACATATTTAATCAACTGAAGTTTGCTCTTTCCTCTTCCAGTTGAAAACAATGGTCCCTTTTGTTTTATTTTTACTCTAGTGAGGCAGCATTTCATAACTGCTAGTATTGGATACTATTAAATGGTTGAATCTTACTGGTATGAGATGGGTCTACCCTTTATATGTATTAATTTATTTCATCCTCAGATCAGACCTATGGAATAGATATGCTTACCATTATTCAGAGGCCGAAACAGTCTGATAGCAGTTACATAACTTGTACAAGGTTACCTTACCAGATTGTAAGTGGTAGAACTGGTTGGCTCCGTCGATCTTGCTATACTGTCCCCCAGAGCAGGCCAATGGAACCCCTCCCGTCCCCTTCAATTTTATATTGTTACCATTATAATGTTCTGTTGAATAACATTAAGTTCTAGGTTTTGTTTAGAGGTTAGTTTACAAGATGGAAATGAATGTATAGTATTGACATTATAATTGAGTATTATCCAGTACAAAGATGTGTTAGGATTATAAGTTTGGTGTTTCACCCCTGGAAACAATGGTCAATGTTCCTGAGTCCAGTTCCAGTGAAGCTTTGCTTCTTATCAGGGCTCCCTTCTATTTCTCAAAAGCTGTCACATATTAGTTTCAATACTTGTTGGACATGACTTTTTTTTTTTAATTCTTTCCTTGGTGGGTTTTTTTTTTTTTTTAATTGTGAGAATACTGTACAGAGAGTTACAATTACATGGGCAAGATAACGAGTACAATTCTTATCAAGCATTGTTGCCTCCTCCTTGTTTCCCCTTCCCATCCCTTCCCATACTCCCCCCACCTTCCCCCACCCGATCCTCCCCCCCCAAGTTCATTTTTCAGCATAACAACTTGTACATCTCATTGTTGCAATGAGTCCACCATTGTATCCCTAGTTAAACGATTTGTTTTTGTAACATCTCATTGTTGCAATGGGTCCACCATTGTATCCCTAGTTAAAGGATTTGTTTTTGCCCTTTCCCTCCACAAATTATGCCAACATCAAATACAGTGAAAGCAGGGATTATACCGTGGGGGAGGGACATATAAAGCAACATAGAAATCATCTTATAAATATGTTAGAAACAATAGCAAGAAAGAAAAAAAAATTTGAATACTTGTTTTGGGGTTCATTCCCCTAATATCAACTTATCTGACCTTTTCTGCTTGACTCAGACATATACTAGTTATTGCAAATAAGGGATGTGACTTTCTTATACATGCTTTCCACTGGCATTTCTTACTTTTTTCCTTCTTTATCTACCTTTCCCCACCCTACCCTGCCAATGTTGTTTAGTAGAGGTATTTTAATAATTTTTCTTTTTAGGATTCACTTCTGCTTGCTTTCTTTACCTCTGACCCTGATTTAGAATCCCTTGGGTTTCTGCAGTTAAGAATAAGGGACTTTCCTCCTTTTTCCTCCCCCTCCCCCTCCTCCTTACCTCTGTTCTGTTCTTCTCATCTCTTCCTCCTTCTATCTCTCTTTCTGCTTCTTTCTGGGATTGAGTTTCCATTTCCTCATTTGAGTCTGTCGTTCAGCTTCCACTCTTCGTTCATCATTTAGAAATAAGTTCAAACTTCTTTTATTATCAGATCTACCATTCATTAGGTTCCTTTATCTGCTTAGTCAAACTTATAGCACAGTAGTAATTGATGCTTCTCTTGTATCCTTGAGGCAATGTCAGACTTAAAACCTTCATAATCATCAGAACACAAATTATATTCCAGATTAATTTTTAGTGCAAGTCATGTTATGCTAGTTCCATAGGTATTTGTGATGAACGTGTTGTCTTGGCATATTACAGAAAGACTTAAGGTTTTCTTGCCTAAATACATTTATATAGAGGTTGGAGGTATGGCCCAGTTGGTTGAGCATTAGCCAGTGAGCAAAATGTCAGGTACCAAGTTCGAATCCCAGTTTCAAATCTAAAAAAAAAAAAAAAATACAAGAAGAAAAATACATTTATCCAAAGAAGATGAAAGAGAGTAGGGCCAGTCAACTGAAGCTAAGAATGTGGTTGATACCCAAAGTGAATGCAGTAGTTTCTTGTAAGAAATGCACCACACATTTTATTCTGCACATCCAGAAACTGAACCGAAGTCATTTCAATGTCCAGCAAGACCAGCATTTTTCACAACTGTAACACAAAAGCAGCTGCTGTGTGTGGAGAGTGGACAGTGGCTGGGGCAGAATGGGCATGGGCTGGCATGGAAGCTGTATTGTAGCCTAGGTGATGTAGGTGATGTATTCTGTAGCTCCTTTAAAGGAGACAGGTACAGCGTGTGTGGCATTTCAGTACCAGAAACTAGTGGAGAATTAAAGCACCTTTCTCTCCCACCCAACGGTGGCTCATTATTTTATGCCTGTTGACTTCTCTACCTGTTTGTGACATTTTCTGTCCTGTGTTCCTTTGTCTCAGAACCCAGAATGCTTCCATTTGGATACGGTGGTCTATCTTGTTACTTTCAGTCTTCTTATAAAGCTTTGAACTTACAAGTTTGAAGTTACAAGCCTCCTCCTGTAGCTTGGACCCAAAGTGCTAGTGTTAAGGAGGAAGTGATCTTTTGAAACTCAAATCTCTCTTCTTTCTTATTGCATCTTTGCTGTCTGGCGGCAGGTCCTGGGTTTTCGTGCTAGGGGACTCCAGTACCTCAGCTGCGTGGTAGAGTTGTTCCTCTGTGGGTTTCTTTTACAAACGCTTTTGCTGTCTGGCTCAGGCCTGAGATCTTATTCAAGTGGCTGAGCATTGAGGCTGCAGTTTGAAGCCAGCCCTGGCATAATACATCCAAGAGAGACTCTTCTCACCAATTAACTGCCAAAAAGCCAAAAGTGGAGATGTGACTCAAGTGGGAAAGTGCCAGCCAGGGAGAGGAGGCGGCCCTGTGTTCAAGCCCCAGTACTGGCACAAACAAAAGAATAAATAAAGCTTTTTTATTCCCTTGGCTGTAGTGGTAAGGGAAAGGTTGAAGGCCAGTGTGTTCTGACACCACATTTGCAAATGGTCTTTGCCATTTATTGTTTGACTTTCACCTTTCGGGTGGCCTCCACTGCAGGGGACTCAAGAAGGGCCTGTTTTAATAGTCTGTTACATGTTAAATGAAGTCCTACGGGGTAAGTGCATAGGAGATATTGTGAGGTGCTTTCCTGCTTGGTGTCCTTGTGTGTTCCATGTGTAAAATACTCTGCCATATTTTGTTCTATCTACTTCTCATATTTAACCCATAAATTTGATGCATATTCATTTTAGAAAGATTAAAAGCCCCAATGAAGTAAGAAAAATTGCTAAATTGCTCTCCCTCTATTTTTATTTTATTTTTAATTTTACTTATTTTTATTATTTTTTTATTACTTATTATTTTACTTATTATAATGTTGTTGTTATTACTATTATTACTATTGCTGGTTCTGGGGCTGGAACTCTGGGCTTGGGTGCTATCCCTAATCTTCTTTTGCTCAAGCCTAGCACTCTACCAGTTGAGCTGCCGTGCCACTTCTGGCTTTTTCTGAGTAGTTTATTGGACTTTACTACCTACGCTGGCTCTAGGTATCATGATCCTCAGAACTCAGCCTCCTGAGTAGCTAGGATTGCAGGTGTAAGCCAGCAGTGCAGGGCCTATTTTACTTATTTTCCCCCCATCTTTTAGATATAGTGGCTGTTAACCTTGATACATATGTGTGTCTATATATACACATATATCTATATGCACACTTATATGTCTTTGTACATACACATATATATATACATACATATATATACATATACATATATATCCTTCTATTTTCTTATTCTAAGATCTACATCCCTTGCTATCTGGCTTACACTACCCAAATATTTGTTTTATGGACATACACAATTCACACACACACCCTCAACTTACTCTTTGAAAGGAAAATGTGTTACAAATCCATATTGTCATAGCAGTGAAACTGTTTTGATTGGTACACAGATTCAGGGCTATGAACACAGATAGGGCTGTAGTCGATTCTCTGCCTTTGTGATAATCTTCAATCTTTGCTTGAGCAGTTTCAACATATTGTGCATTCACTCATCAGATTCTCCATATTATTATATGCAAATATCTCCGAAGACTGTTGAAAAGCCTGTGAAAGAAAGCACCAGAGCCCACGGTTTGCAGAAAACTATTGATGAAGGTGATAGAACCGCAATCTTAATGCTGATGAGGTTGGGCTTTCTTGGAAACAAATGTGATCTTTCAGAAAAGGAGATGGATGTGCCACAACATAAAACACCCACAATAGGCTAACATTGCTTTGAAGTGAATTGTGAAGTTGAGCTCAAACCTCTGCTGGTGTCTATCATTTCAAAACCCCGGTGTCTTTTAGGGACTATTGAAGAGAGAATGACCTGTTATGTTCAGCTTGGAAAGACTGGGCAACCAAGGCAGCATTTCAGTGATTACCAAAGGCGCTAAATGGCTCTATTCATCAGAGATCACACAGGATGTCCAAGTTGCAAACGAGGCACTTTTTATAATAGATTAAGCTCCCAGATGTCCTTCTTGTGTTGACAGTGATGGAGATCATATCACAGTAGTCTTTTCGCCTTTTGCCTAGTGTCATTATGGTAGCCTCTGGACACAGGAAATGCAGCATATTGTTTGCCGATGATGGTGCTGATGGTGGCCCCTATGCACTGATATACGGCTGATGAGGCAGGCAACGCTGCTTCACCGAAGGATTTATGGCAGAGTTTTGACATTCAGAAGGTCTTGAGATTTATCAACTGCATTTGGCATGTAGCATAACAAACAATGAATGGACCACAGGAGAAACCAGTCCCACCATTTGTTGCTGACTTCCAAGGTTTCCAGAGAGTGATAAACACAAAGCAAAGATCCTAAATCTTGTGAAGAAGGCTAGATTTAGTGAAGTGGATGGTACAGAGAATAGGGAACTTGTTCAGCTGTATGCTTATTCTAAGTCCGAGGAAGAGAAAGGGGTTAAAAGAGTCATACACACCTACTGACAGAACTCCAGAAAATTGGAAATTATGCAGCTAATACAATTGTGCAAGTATGATTTTGTTTGGATACAAAGATTTGTCAGCTGTTTGTCTGTCTATCTATCTATCTATCTGTCATTTATCTCTTTAGCTACTTACTTTGTGCTGGTTCTGGAGTTTGAACTTAGGACCTGGATTGGCAGGCTTGTTTGTGCAAAGCTATCACTCTACTGCTTGAACCACAATTTCACTTCTAGTTTTTTTCTTGGTTAATTGCAGATAAGAGTCTCATGGACTTTACTGACTGGCTTAGCTTCAAACTGTGACCCTCAGATCTCAGCCTCTTGAGTAGCCAGGATGATAACTGTGAGCCACTGGCACTTGGCTCAATTCTTTATTTGGTGAAGAAAGAAAGGACCCAAGACCCACAGAATAGCATCAGTTGCAAATGATTGGAACAATGAGAAAACACTTACCAGAGCCTCACAAACTTAAGGGCCAGGCAAGGTACATAACTGAAGTGAGACAGCCAATGGAAGAAGCCATGGAGTTGGTTAAGAGACTGCAAACATAGACAACATGGTTCATCTTAAGGAGACCAATATTTAGCTTTTGCCTACTGCTGCAATATAGGAACAAAAACTAAGTGTAATGATAATAGAACAGGAATGGAAAAAGGGATGAATGACTAGGAAGGGGTACTGAGGGATGACTTAAAAGACTTTACATACATATCAATATGTATGCAGCATAAGGAAACTGACCAAACACATGTTAAAAGGAGAGAAGAGGAAGGGGAATGTGGTAGAGGAGGTGAATTTGCTCCAAGTACATTGCCTGTGCATATGCATGTATGGACATACCACAATTGACCCTCCTTAGATTGTAATGCATGGAAACTCAAAAACAAAGTAAAATGGAAGTGCAACAACAGAACTAAGTATTGTCAGATCTTTGAATTTTCCAGAAAATCTGACAGTTCTTTTATTTTCTTTTAGGTTTCTGGCCCTCAGGGCCTGGGCACTGTTGCTGTGCTTCTTTTGCTCAAGGCTAGCACTCTACCACTTGAGCCAAACCTCCACTTCTGATTTTTTCTGAGTAGTTTAATGGAGATGAGAGTTTCATTATCTTTCCTTCCTTATGCTGGCTTTGGACATTGATCCTCAGATCTTAGCCTCCTGAATAGCTGATTATTGTTGTGAGCCACCAGCACTTGGCTGATAGCTCTTATTTTAAAATGAAGTGCTATGAGCTCCCTCTTTGTGTAGGCCAACATAGTACAGGCCAAATAAATCATGATTGTGGGCAGATTTAATTCACCTAAGGCTTGTCTTCAACTTCTCATCTTCTCCAGAGCCATAGGCCAAAATTACAATATTCAATGCCACAAAAGCTAAGTCCAGCCAGGGACTTTGGTAATTAATCAAACCAACCACATTCTTTTGAGAACTGGAAAAATTATATGACTTTTAAAATAAACTAAATAATACAGAGTGTGTGTGTGGGGGGTAGTTGTTTAATAGGAATGATAGGACCAATTGATAGTAGCTGAGTCAGGTAAAGACAAGAGGTAAAGACATGGAGTTGTGGTTACAATTCATAGGCCAGTTTTTCTCAGCTATCACCCTGTCTCTGTAACCCATGAATTCTGATAAGTGGTACAAGTGTGTGTGTGAGGGATGAGTTCTCTCCAGTCATGTTTCACAGGAGAGTAAGACCCAAGGAATCTGCTTTTAGTTTTAGTGTATCCAGTGAGCTGGATTTCAAAAACTAAGGTTTTTGAAACTAGCTCTGAAAAGTGTTTCTTGTAGCCAGGCATCGGGTGGCTCATGCTCGTAATCCTACCTACTCAGGAGGCTGAGATCTGAGGATCATGTTTTAAAGCCAGCCAGGGCAGAAAAGTCCCCTGGAGACTCTTATCTCCACTTAACCACTCAAAACCCAGAAATGGTGCTGTGGCTCAGGTAGTAGAGCACTAGCCTTGAGCAGAAAGTGTCTCAGAGACAGTACCTGGGTCCTGAGTTCAAATCCCAGGACCAACAACAACAACAAAAAAGTGTTTCTCCAGGTTTTAGTTACAGAATATTAACTGATAGTGACTTCAATGCTAATTAAAATTAAGAGACACATTCTATAAGAACAGCAATGATAATGGGAAGCAGAGGGAAACCATAGTCTAAGCAGAGAGGCAAAGGCCTGTGAGCCTGAATCCCAGGAATGGCCTTTAGGACCTGGGACTCATGAAGAAAGAGGCCCACACAGGCAACATCTTAGATGTCCCTGTCTCAGCCAGGGACACCAGGTGGGCACCTGGCTGACACTGGCAACCAACCCTACCCAGTCCTGTTTGAACAGAACCTGTATGTAAAGGTCCCTCCACACCCCCACCCACACTCTTGCAGGACTTTCCTTTAGCCCAAAGCCCCTGAAGGTGCTAAACAAACACAACCAGTAAACACAAATGAAGCTCTTTATACCCAGAGTTCAGGCATTCCCATTATCAAGAGGAACCTTCCGGAGAGGAGTTCTCAAGATGGCGACGGGGCAGTAGGGAAACGCCACAGCTCTCTCCAACCAAAAAGAGAGTTCGAGTTCCAACCTTTAATCTCCCCAAGAGACCGACAACAACAAAAAGACGAACACTCAGAGAAAAACCAGAGGTGGAAAATAACAAAAAAAGAAAGAGAGGAAAAGAAGAATTTCAGAACAGAGAAGAGCGAAGACCCCTCCCCCAACCTTTACTGGCCGCGCGGCAGTGCGCCAAGCCGCCGGCCAGCCGGCCCGGCAGGGGCTGCCGGAGCCACAGAGACACAGGGGGCTGCTTGCAGATCACCAGGTACCGGATTGCAGAACAGCGGATCGCCAGGAACAGAGAAACCTACCAGCCGGGAGTCTCCAGGAGGATCCCACCCCACCCATCACTCTCCACCGGAGCGGAGAGGCTCCATCCCGCCAAAGCCGCCCGGCACCAGCAGCGCCACAAAGGGACCTGTCGCGATCGCAACGACCCGGCGGGGGGCCGCCCAACCCAGCCCGCAACCACCCCAACTGAACTCGGACTGCAACAACAACTGACGGACTGCAACAACAACTGACGACCTACAGGGTGAGTACCCATCAGGGGACAGGGAATCCATCAAGGGAGACCAGAGCTGGAGGGAATCCCCAGACCCTGACCTAGACTCCCTACCCCAACACCCGGACCACAGGACCCACTAAAACTGGGAACTGTTCGAGAGCCCCACCAGCCAGTGGAGCACACTCTGCTGGCCAGGCCAGAGCAAGAGCGCCCCGGGAAGGGAGCTTAAATGCTCAAGCCAGGAACAGTGCCCCTGGGTCAAGACTACCAACAGTAGAAGAAATTTGAACTGTGTCCTCCAGGCTGCATAACCAAGGTGGTATACACATTAGCACAGGCCTAACGAGCGCGCTCCAGGCTGGGGCCGGAACCAGGCCAGGGGACCGGCGCCTGAACAAAGCAAAAAGGGTCAGAAGTGGGGCTGTGGCTCAAATGGTAGGGTGCCAGCCCTGAGCTGAAGAGCTGAGGGACAGCACCCAAACCTAGAGTTCAAGCCCACAACCAGCCCAAAACAAACAAAAACACATCAGGAGCCCATAGCAGACTCCAGTATTTGGGAGAGTGCATCCAGAGCATCTGATCTTCCCAAGAGCACCCGCAGGAGCAAACACAAGCAGTCTAGGCTGCTCAACCCTTCCAAAGGCGGGAATTGCTACAGCAGAGAGCTGAGAATCCTAAGTGAATAGCAGCTGGAAATAGGCTCCCAACAGAATCCAGATCAGACACAGACTCTCTCTACCAATAGAGAATCAGCAACCAAGCAAAGACAGACACACCAAAACAAGATTGAAGAGCAGTCTCCTGAACCCCCATGCGAAAATCACAGAGAAAAATCACAAGGTTTACCACTACCCAGGACAGCAAGCTCACCTCAAAAGCCAGCAGCCACGCAGGGGAGAGCCCCAGTGGGAGCAAAGCAGGAATGGAAGACAAAAACTACATCCAAGGGTTGCTGGAGGCAATGACTCAAGAAATAAAGCGAGAAATGGATCAGAAATTGAAAGAGCACAAGGATGAACTATCAAAAGATATACAGGATATCAAACAAAAATTGGATGCAAAAATAGAAGCTGCACAAACCTCAGTAAGAAGTGAGATAAACGCCAAATTAGAGGTAATGCATACTGATATCACCTCATTGAGAGGTGAGATCAGTACTCTGAGAACCAACATTGAATCCATAAAGGGATCCATTTCCATCATGCAAACCACAATAGAAGCCACGGTCAACAGAGTGAATGAAATGGAAGGTAGAGTGTCAGATACAGAAGACAGAATACACCAACTGGACCAAAAAGTGACAGATATGGAAAAATCACTCAAATTAAACCAAAGGGAAATTCAAGAGCAAGCAGATAATGCTAAAAAATTTAACCTTCGCATAATCGGAGTGGACGAAGGTGAGGAATTCCAGAGCAAGGGAATGCAACACCTATTTAACAAGATAGTCAATGAAAATTTTCCCCACCTCAAAAACGACCATCTTAACTACATCACAAAAGCTTATCGAACACCCAACAAGCAAGATCCCAGGAGAAACACTTCTAGGCACATAATAGTAACAATGATGGATCTGAATAATAAGGAAACAATCCTGCATGCAGCAAAAATGAAGAAGGAGCTATACTACAACGGGAAAAAAATTAGAATCACTGCAGATCTCTCCACACAAACAATGAATGCAAGAAAAGCCTGGGAAAGCACCATACGAGCCCTGAGAGCCAATAACTGCCAACCCAGACTGATATACCCGGCAAAGCTAGCATTCACATTCGATGGAGAACTGAAAACTTTTAATAGCAAAGAAAAACTAAATGAATACATAAACATTAAGCCAGCATTACAAAGAATTCTAAGAGGGGGGACACAACCTGAAGAAAGCAACCAGGAACTGGGACCTGCCCCAAACAGGCATTACTCAAAGTCTAACTGAGCAAGCACAGGAGGAAAGGAAAGAAGAAAAACTTAGGAAAACGGAATGGCAGGGACAACAATGCATCTCTCTATACTTTCTCTTAATATAAATGGGCTGAATTCGCCAATTAAAAGAAAACGAACTGAGGACTGGATCAGAAAACAAGACCCATCCATCTGTTGCCTTCAGGAGACCCACCTCTCAGCCAAACATACAAACAAACTCAGAGTGAAGGGGTGGAAAAGGATCTACCAATCAAATTCCCCCAATAAGAAAGCAGGTGTAGCTATCCTGATATCTGACAAAATAAACTTTTCATTAAAATCAGTACAGAAAGACAAGGACGGACATTACATATTAATAAAGGGAACAATCCAAGAGGAGGATATAACCATCATCAACTTATATGCCCCAAATATCGGTGCACCCAGATATGTTAAACAAATGCTCTCAAACTTACAGAATAAAATAGATCCCAATACGATAATACTAGGAGACTTTAACACGCCACTCTCACCAAAGGACAGGTCTACCAACCAGAGGATTGGCAAAGAAGCTACCGAATTAAGTGAGGCCATACTTCAAGCGGAATTAACTGACATCTACCGAGTATTTCACCCTAAAACAACACAGTACACATTCTTCTCAGCAGCTCATGGAACTTTCTCCAAAATAGACCATATCATAGTTCATTCAAGGAACTTAAGCAAATACAAAGGGATCGACATAATCCCCTGTATCCTATCTGACCACAGTGGAATCAAGCTAGCTCTCAATAACAAAGCATACCGCAGAAATTTCTCTAATACATGGAAATTGAACAGCACACTCCTTAACAAGGCCTGGGTAACAGAAGAGATCAGAGAAGAAATAAAGCATTTCCTAGAACTCAATGAAAATGAAAACACCTCACAAAGAAACTTGTGGGACACAGCAAAAGCAGTCCTGAGGGGCAAATTTATTGCCCTCAGTGCCCACATCAAGAGAATGGAGACAGATCAAGTAAATAATCTCATGTTGCAACTAAAACAGCTAGAAAAACAAGAAAAAATGGGACCTAAAGCTACTAGACGAAGCCAGATAACCAAATTGAGAGCAGAGATTAACCAATTAGAAAATCAGAAAACCATAACCAAAATAAACCAAACAAAAAGCTGGTTCTTTGAAAAAATAAACAAAATTGATGGCCCGTTGGCAAGATTAATTAAAAAAAGAAGAGAGGAAACCCATATTAATAGGATTAGGGATGCCACGGGAAACATCACAACACGTACCCAAGATATCCAAACAATTCTAACAGACTACTTTCAAAAGCTATACTCTCTAAAGGAAGAAAATCTGGCGGAAATGGATGCATTTTTAGAGAAATACAAGTTACCCAAACTGAGCAAAGAAGAAGTTAACCAATTAAATAAGCCAATATCCTATAATGAGATACAGGAAGCTATCAAAAGTCTTCCAACAAAAAAAAGCCCAGGACCAGATGGATTCACAGCAGAATTCTATAAGACCTTTAAAGAAGAACTAATACCCATACTCCTCAAGCTCTTCAGAGAAACAGAGAAGGAGGGAGCTATCCCAAACTCATTCTACGAAGCCAATATCACACTCATCCCCAAACCAGGCAAAGACCCAACCAAAAAGGAGAATTACAGGCCAATCTCCTTGATGAACACAGATGCAAAGATCCTTAACAAGATTCTAGCTAACAGAATCCAGAAACACATTAAAAAAATAATACACTATGATCAGGTAGGCTTCATCCCAGAGACACAGGGATGGTTTAACATACGTAAGTCAATAAATGTAATCCAGCATATCAACAGAGCCAAGGTCAAGAATCACATGATTATCGCCACAGATGCAGAAAAGGCCTTTGATAAAATTCAACATTCATTCATGCTAAAAGCTCTGGAGAAAATAGGAATAGAAGGAACATTTCTAAAAACAATAAAAGCCATTTATGACAGACCAATAGCCAATATTATACTTAATGGGGAAAAGCTACAACCAATCCTCCTAAAAACAGGAACAAGGCAAGGATGTCCACTGTCTCCACTCCTCTTCAACATAGTCCTAGAACCCTTAGCCAGGGCAATAAGGCAAGAAAAAGACATTAAAGGGATCCGCATAGGGAAAGAAGAAGTGAAACTATCCCTTTTTGCAGACGACATGATACTATACCTCCACGATCCCAAAAACTCCATCCCCAAACTTTTAGAAATCATAAGTCACTTCGGCAAAATAGCAGGATACAAAATAAACCCACAAAAATCAGTTGCCTTCCTATACACTGATAACGCACAGGAAGAGAGGGAAATAAAGGGAGCAACCCCATTCACAATAACCTCCCAAAAAATAAAATATTTAGGAATTAACCTAACCAAAGATGTAAAAGAACTATTTAATGAGAACTATAAAAAGTTAAAGAAAGAAATTGCAGAAGACACTAGGAAATGGAAAGACCTCCCATGCTCCTGGATAGGCCGACTTAATATAGTAAAGATGGTGATACTTCCAAAATTAATATACAAATTCAATGCAATTCCTATTAAAATCCCAATGACGTACATCACTGAAATACAGAAAACAGTCCAAAAATTTATATGGAACAACAAAAGACCTAGAATAGCCAAAACAATTCTAGGGGATAAAGACAATATGGGAGGGCTATCCATGCCGAACTTCAAACTCTACTACAGAGCTATAATCACAAAGACAGCATGGTACTGGCACAAAAACAGACCCGAAGACCAATGGAACAGAATAGAAGATCCAGATATAAATCCACAGGCCTACAGCCAGCTGATATTCGACAAAGGAGCCAAAGACATACAATGGAAGAAACACAGCCTCTTCAACCGCTGGTGCTGGGAAAACTGGGCAGCCACATGCAGAAAACTAAAAGTGGACCCCAGCCTATCACCATGCACCAACATCAACTCAAAATGGATTAAAGACCTTAACATTAAACCTGAATCTCTGAAACTACTGCAGGACAGAGTAGGAGAGACACTTGAACTAATAGGCACAGGAAGGAACTTCCTGAACAGAGTCCCAGGGTCACAACAAGTTGGAGAGAGACTCGACAAATGGGACTACCTTAAAATAAAAAGCTTCTGCACAGCTAAATCTATCGCAACTAAGCTAGAAAGACAACCAACTAATTGGGAAAAAATATTTACCAGCAATATATCAGACAAGGGGTTAACATCCTGTATATACAGGGAACTCAAGAAACTAATCCCTCCCAAACCTAACAAACCAATTACTAAATGGGCAAGGGAACTAAAGAGGGACTTCTCAAATGAAGAAATAAAAATGGCAAAGAAACACATGAGGAAATGTTCATCATCCCTGGTGGTGAAGGAAATGCAAATAAAGACAACCCTGAGATACCACCTTACCCCAGTCAGAATGTCCCACATCCACAAATCAGCCAACGACAAATGCTGGAGGGGATGTGGAGAAAGAGGAACCCTATTACACTGCTGGTGGGAATGTACACTTATACAACCACTTTGGAAAGCAGTCTGGAGGGTCCTTAGAAAGCTAAAGATTGACCTCCCTTACGACCCAGTCATACCACTTCTAGGCATCTACCCTGAACAACAGGAACCAATATACAAGGACACGTGCACCTCCATGTTTATTGCAGCACTGTTCGCAATAGCTAGGATATGGAAACAACCTAGGTGCCCCACCACAGATGAATGGATCCAAAAATTGTGGTATCTATACACAATGGAATATTATGCAGCCATTAGAAATGACAAAATAATGGCATTTGCAGGGAAATGGATGGAGCTAGAAGGAATCATGTTGAGCGAGGTAAGCCAAGAACGAAGAGACAAACGGTACATGGTCTCCCTCATAAGTGGATGCTAAATCCAAAAGGTTAGTGATACGACAAAACTAACAGGACTTAAGAAACAAAGAACTCCCGCTCATCTGGTTGAACCACTACTAAATATCCTCATGCTGCTGATCACAAATATGGTATATAACATGTGAACACTGTTATATATTACAGACTGTGGTAGACAATTTGCTCCAGGGAAGTTAGAATGAACTTGTGACTTTGAAATTATGTAATCATTTAATCACAATCAAAAAAAAAAAAAAAAAAAAAAAGAACCTCGGGGAAGGGAGGGAGGGAGGGGATGGTAGGGGGAAAACAATGGAGGGGGTAACAATGTTCAAGAGGAAGTGTACTCATAACCTCACTCATGTAACTGTGACCCTCTGTATAGTAGCTTTACAATAAAAAAAAAAAAAAAAAAAAAAAAAAAAAAAAAAAAGAGGAACCTTCCCAGAATGTGGGAAATGAGTCTCAATTCTCATACCAGCAAGTTGGAAGCATGGCCAAGGGTTGGTGAAGGACACAAAGTGACTAGTGGTCAGGAACTGTTCATTAACTAATCAGTATAACTGTAGAAACTCTACTCAGAGCTGAGCACACCTGCTTGGCAACATGTGGGCTGGTACTGTGGGCATGGCTCCCGCCAGCCAGAGCACCAGAGCTATATGCACCACTTCCCTTCCTGCCCTTCGCTGAACAGTTCAAGTACTACAGGGCTACGGAAGTAATCCTGGCCTGAACCTCGCCAAACACTGCAGTTTCTTAATACTGAAAGTGTAAGAAAATAGCTCATCAGTGCCACAGGTTAGGATGAACCTCAAGGAAAGGCTCATCCAAGAGCCTTGAAAGTAATTTTAATTCTTTCTCCTGATGACGTTTCACAGAAGCTTCCTGATCACCAATTACTGACTTGCATGCTGGATCCTTTCACAGCAGAATCCCCCGCCACAGCCCTCCCCCCCCTGAGGGAGAGAGGGCTCCCCCTGAGCGTTGCATCAGACCAGTGTTCAGGTACAAACTTCTCCCCGACAACACTAATATTACTACTCTTATTTCCAAAAAAACCATGATCAAACTCAAACTGACACCCCTGCTTAACTTCCTTACACTGAGGGGAGAACAGACAGGGCTCACCCCCCTTCCTCCTCCTCCCCAAGGGGCTGGGCCCTCCTGCACCCAACTCCTCCCTTCACAGTATCACCTCCTTCCACTGCATGAGCAGAAACTCTGAGCAGGGTAGAGGAGGCCTGGTGAAAGGGAACCCACAGACTTTGCTTCTGCTGGAGCGGAGAACTGGACCTGCCCATCTTGGCAACAGGAAAGGCCTCATCACAGGCTGCCCTGTAATAATGCATCAAGACCAAAGTGAGGTAGCAGCAAATAGGCCAAGAGGTGCTTGGCAGCCATTTCTGCCATGCCCAACAGCTCCGTTGAGTAGATCTCAGCCATCAAAATGGAATGTCCCTTTGACAGGGGGCCGCCTCCCCGCCAATTTAAAAAATAAAAAGCAGGAAAGCCAGCAAATGAATGCTGATTCTTCCTGTTGTATGTGCGTAGAAATGCCCCCAAAGTGCCCAGCACAATACAGCAGATGCCTACCCCTAATCCCTGTGGAACCAGCTGCCCTCCCTGCCTCCTTCCCTTCAGCCCCCCAGCCCAATCCTTTCCTGTCCCCTGGCTGCTGCCCTGCTGGTCAGTCAGGGCCTCCCTTCTGCTTGGCCAGGGTGCACTTTCAGCTCCTGCAAGTTCTCAGTCAGCACCTCCACTTCATCCAGGCAGTTGCACTGCTTAGCATCAAAGATGTAGGCCTTGATGTTGTCGATCTGCTGAAGGAGCAACTCCTCCTCAATGGGCTCCTCGGCCTCAGGGCCATCACGGTCCACCTCGAAGGGTTTGTTGCTGACGGGCTCCTCGAAGGGGTTCCTAGGGGCAGGAGGGCTGGAGGGCCCTGAAACCAGGGTCTTTTGTGTGCTAGGCAAGTGCTCTATTTCTGCACGACACCCTCATCTACGTTTTGTTGTTGTTTTTCTTTTTGTACATCTTTCAATTTCATTCTAAGCTTTTAGGAGATGTTCTATTTTCATTTAGCTTTGTTTTAAGATTGTCTCTATCTGTAACCCAGGCTTGCCTCAAAGTCATGATCCTTTTTGCTCTGCCTCTAAGTACTGGAATTACAAGCATGTACTACGATGCCCAGCTTTTGGGAGGTCAAAATGGGAAGTTGTACTTGTGCTTCATCTGGGAAATTATTATTATTTGATTTCTGGCTCCATTGAAATATGACCAAATAGATAAAATTCCTACTTTCCTTTTGTGCCATTTACTATCCAGTAAGTATTTTCTTAGTGGAGACTAATTGAATTAATTGCACTTTTTATATTGGAGTACTCTTAATGTCAGTGATGGACCATGATCTATTTACCCAATTGCTTTTCATGGAACATTACAGCTATTTCCAACTTTCAAGTTTTATACAATTTTGTCATGAGAACCCTTTTACATTTATTACAAGATACTTGATAAATTCCTAGAAGTGAAATTTCTCAAAACTATGTAGGCATTTTAAGACTTTTGGTATGTAGTGCCAAGTTGCCATCTGAAAGGATTTTATAGATTTATGTCTTCCAAAGGCAGTGTGTATGAGTGCCAAATCCTTGCTCCCCCTCAGTACTAGGTATTTTTCATTTTAACACTTATTAATATTTTGGGTGAAAAGATGCTGGCTTGATTCATTCCTGATGTTTTATTTCCATTGTGAGTGAACACAAATATTCAATTACAATGATTATTTTCAGTGTCATCGAACATGACTTACATTGCGTATTAACTGTCCATTTGTACTTCTTTGGTGAATTATTCATATTCTTTTCTCATTTTCCCAAAGGTATAATGTTTTGTAACTCTCTTTTTTTTTTTGACAGGGGGGAGGGGATCTTACTGGAGTTTGAACTCCCAGCTTCCTGCTTGCTAGACAGGGACTCTACCACTTGAGCCACACCTGTAGTTCAAACTAACATGGTTGTTGGCAATTGGTTACTTTGAGCTGTCAACCAGAGAGGCTGGACTTAATTTCTTGCAATGCAGATCTTTCTGAAAACCAGCAAGGGAGAGTCTGACCAGCACAGTAAAGCAAGTGACAAACTCTTGTAACAATCTTCCCTCCCTCCCTTCCTCCTCCTCTCCTTTCCTTCCTTCCTCCCTTCTCCACATCTCCTTGGAGCCTCCCTACCTCATCTTCCATCCTCAGAGATTTGAACTGGCTGTCAATTGATGTAGCCACATCCTACCCTCAAACCACTGTTACCGATGATGTGAGTGGGTTATACCTCATTAGGTACTAATTTGTAGATTTATGCCACAGCCTAAGACAGTAGTATCTTTAACCTTGAATATTTTTTGGCAGATACTTAAAAAATACACATAATCCTTTTCTCTTCAGACATTCCAGGTCCTGGACAGTCTTCAGAGGCCTTCTATGAGAAGCTACCTCTCCAGGGCGCAATTGATTCCTCTTCCTCTTTTGAAGTTGAACTTAGCCTAGTGTGTCCAATATTTCCCAAACACAATATTTCCAAAACATTAGAGGCAGAAACATTCCCATTTTGTGAATTCCTTGATTAAAAATGTTGAGATGAACTGGAATTAAGATAGAGCAAAGCAGGGTAGTGGTGGCTCACATCTAGAATCCTAGTTGCTCAAGAAGCTGAGATCTGAGGATCATGGTTTGAAGCCATCCTGGGGGAAAAGTCTGTGCGAGTCTTATCCCCAATTAGCCACCAAAAAGCCAGAAATAGAGGATGGTTCAAGTGGTAGAGGGCCAGCCTTGGGCATAAAAGTTAAACAAGACTACATTGAGTTCAGATCCCACACAAACACATAGACACACACACATGGACACACAAAGTATACACCACACAAAGATGAAACAAGCTAAATGTTCCATGCATTTAAGAGTAAAAAATATGGGTTCAGGAGGTTGAGATCTGAGGATCACAGTTCAAAGCCAGCCTGGGCAGGAAAGTCCATGAGACTCTTATTTCCAATAAACCACCAGAAAACCAAAAGTGATGCTGTGGCTCAAATGGTAGAGTGTTTTCCTTAAGCTGAAGAGCTGAGGGACAGGACCCAGGCTGAGTTCAAGCCCCATGAACAAAACACAAAAACAAACAAAAAAAAGAGCCAGGCACCTGTAAACCTAGTTACTCAGGAGGCTGAGATGTGAGGATCACGGTTCGAAGCCAGGCCAGGCAGGAAACTCTATGATAGCCTTATCTCCAATTAGTTACAGAGAAAGCTAGAAGTAGTGCTGTAGGAGAGCACTAGCCTTGAGCAACAAGGAGCTCAGGGAAAGTGCCTAAGCCCAGAATTCAAGTCCCAGACTGGCCAAAACACACACACACACACACACACACACACACACACACACACACACACACACACACACACACACAAATAAAAGGCAAAAAAAACCCAGAATGGCCATTTAGCTTTGAGTTCCTACATCAACAAATTGGAGAGATCTGAAAGCAACAATTTAATGAGACATCTGAGCCTCCTTGAAAAAGAGCAGCAAGATAAACCCCAATCCAGTAAATGGAAAGAAATAATTAAAATTAAATCAATTAAATGAATTAGAATCCAAAAAAAAACCATAGAAAGAATCAACAAAATGAAGAATTGGTTCTTTAAAAAAAAGAACAAAATTGACAGACCCCTTATCAGAAAAAGAAGAGAATACACCCAAATAAATAAACTCAGAGATGAGAATGGAAATATCACCACAGAAACAACCAAGATTCAGAACATTATAAGGGAATACATCTCAAACCTTTATGCTAATAAGTTTGAAAACTTGGCAAAAATGGAACTTTTCCTAGCAAATATCGACATGCCAAAACTAAACCAAGATGAATCGGACTCTAAAAGAGACCTTAACGAAATGGGCTTTGGAGATTGTTGTAGACTGGGTATCGCTCCTTCCTTTTGCCCTGTTTAGAGTGAGAAATTCACCCTATCAGCTTGGCTTTACTCCTTTTGAAATAATGTATGGACCCACCCATTATCCCTAGCCTTCAGACTGAATTGCTTGCCGATTTGAGTGATACTGAATTTCTATGTAAACTTGACTATCTACAGCTTGTCCACAAAAGTATGTGGCCCCAGCTTAGGGCATTATATGATTCTGCTTCTATTCCTAACCCCCATTCATTTAAACTAGGGGACTGGGTGTTTGTTTAAAGGCACAACTTGAGATCTCTGGAACCACAGTGGAAGGGACCTTACATGGTGCTACTAGCTACACCCACTGCCCTTAAGGTGGATGGCATTGCTGCTTGGATCCACTGCTCCCACACCAGACCAGCTGACCCCTTTGCCCTGGATGACCGTGGGGAAACATTGGAAGTCTCCAAGCATTCTACCCAACCACTCCGCATATGCCTCAAGAAAAGAAAAATGGACTGATTGTTATTGGTATTGTTGTTTATGGCTAAGGTCAGAGAAGGACTAGAGTTTAGTTTTGGGCTGGAGCCACAAGATTGTATCTCAGGACAATAAGTCAAGGGAGGGAATGAAGGGTTATGAGGCAGTAACCATTTGTTGCTTGTTTCAGCTAGCAGAGCAACACGTGGTGGTAATCAAACACCTGGTTGTGTGCCTTTATAAGCCCTACAAATCCTTAGCTTGGGGCTCTCCTCCTAGGCTCCGCTGTGTCGGAGTGTAGGACGAGGCCTGAGCTACAGCCAGTCTAAATAAAACCTTGCTTTTGCATTTTGAAACGTCTGACTCTCCGTGGTTTTCTTGGTGGGGTCCTGCGACTTGGGCACAACAAATGCTTGATAAGAAATGTACTAATTTGCCGGGCACTGGTGGCTCACGCCTGTAATCCTAGCTACTCAGGAGGCTGAGATCTGAGAATCACGGTTCAAAGCCAGCCTGGGCAGGAGAGACCGTGAGACTCCTATCTCCAATAAACCACCAGAAAACTGGAAGTGGCGCTGTAGCTCAAGTGGTAGAGTGTTCGCTTTGAGCTGAAGAGCTGAGGGACAGTGCCCAGGCCCAGAGTTCAAGCCCCACGACCGACAAAAAAAAAAAGAAATGTACTAATTTTTCTTGCCCATGTAATTGTAACCCCTCTATATGGTATTTTCACAATAATAAAAAAATAGCAGAATGGCAGAAGGTTCTTTCATAATCCATTTCCTTTTCTTTCTTTCTTTCTTTCTTTTCTTTCTTTCTTTCTTTCTTTCTTTCTTTCTTTCTTTCTTTCTTTCTTTCTTTCTTTCTTTCTTTCTTTCTTTCTTTCTTTCTTTCTTTCTTTCTTTCTTTCTTTTTTCTTTCTTTCTTTCTTCACTGGTACTTGAACCCTGGGCTTCATGCTCTCACTTTTTTTCTTTTTTTCACTCAAGGTGGCCCACTACCACTTGAATCTCAGCTCCATTTCTGGTGCTTTTTGCTGGTTAAGAGTCTCACAGACTTCTTCTCAGGCTCGTTTCAGATTTGAGACCCTACACTTCAGACTCCTGAGACACAAGAATTAAAGACAGATCTACTGGGTACCGACATCTATGTTATTATTATTATTATTATTAGTAGTAGTATCATCATTATTATTAAAATCCCCACTCAAATCATGGCCATAATCCTCTAATAATTTGCTTTACTTGCCACACATAATGATTTTCCCTAAGGGATGGAGATGTTCTCTGATCTTTTATCCTTACCAAGTGTTAGGTTTTTAAAAAGAGGTAGCCGAGTACAGGTAAGGGGTAGGTTTATTCAGTAGACCTGCTGGGACCAGGCAAGGGTGTCACTCTACATGACTGGGAAAGAGAGAGAGCTGGGAAAGCGAGAGGAAAGAGAGAGAAAAGAGCTAGAAAAGAGCAGAGAGCTAGAAAAGAGAAGGGAGCTGGGAAAGAGAAGAGAAGGAAAGAGCTGAGGAAGAGCTAGAAAAGAGCAGAGAGAGGGCATCTGGGCCTGGGCTAGGCCTTATCTAGGGTATGGGCGGAGAAAGGTGTGGCCACATCAAATTCAGATGTGACCTCAGTGGATGCAGATGTGACCTCTTCCAGGTGTCCCAGTTGCCTAGGTAACTCAGGTACTGGGTGGAGACTTTGCTGCAAGGAGGGTGGAGTCTGCTAGGAGTCTGCTGGCCATCCAGGAGCGGACCTTACACCAAGTACCTAGGGCAAAGGCCTGGACTGAGCCAGGGGACTCATTGTTACAGAAAAGGGAATTATTATTATTTTCTCTCTTATTATTATTTCATTATTTTTATTAGTTTAATTCTCTATAATGTTTACTAAGCTTCGGTGATTCCTCTTGGGAATCAATAGAATGCCCACTTCCCTGCTTTCTTTTCCCCTGGGGACTGGTTGGGTGGTGAAGGAGGCGATGAATGTAAGGAAAGCTTCCTGGAGGAGAGATGTCTCATGAACACAATGTGAAAGAAATCTGACTCAGGTTTTATCAGCTAAAAGCCAGAGATAAATCTTTTAGTAGGAATCCTAGCAATTTAAATCTCCCCACCTTACGCACACCTTAAAAGCTAGATGTGGGAGAAGCTGCTAAATGTCAGAATGATTCTACTTACAGCAGGATTCATCATCCAGTTTGTGTCTCCTCTTCAGGGTGGATGAAATTAAATGATTCATGTTTTTCTGTTGTGCAGGGCTGGCAGCAGAGGAGAGGCGCTCGGACCGACTTAGAACTGAAGGGTTTATGTCATGGAGCTGCTGCTTGGCTTGGCTCTTTGTTGTCTTTTGGGATTACCAGTCTCTTTCAAACAACTTGTTTTCAGTAGCTGAAGGTTGTTGTTTTTTTTTTAAACCAGGTTCAAGGAGATGAATGGTAAAACAACAAGAACAACCACCACAAACACAAGTGAAAAACCCAAAGCAAAAGATAGAAACGCACAGCTGGAAGAACTGAATTAGTACTTATATACACTGTTAGTTCTAAGAACCTAAACAACAGAGGTGTTGGGGGGTGGAGGTGGGGAGTGACTATGGAGACTATGGGATTGTGCCCCGGGTCTGTGAGTTGAAATAGAATAGAATTCCAGAAAAGTAAAGGAAGTGATCTTCCAATCAAACTCCTGTATTAAATGAGAGTCATAGTATTTTTTGTTAGCTTAAAAAACCCGGCAAGAGGTACTAAATTTGGTACACATTTAAGATGGTTGTAGATTTTTCTTTCCTTCCTTCGTTCCTTCCTCTCTTCCTTCCTTCCTTCCTTTCTTTTCTTCCTTCCTTCCTTCGTTCCTTCCTTCGTTCCTTCCTCTCTTCCTTCCTTCCTTTCTTCCTTTCTTTTCTTCCTTCCTTCCTTTTCTTTCTCTCTCCCTTCCTTCCTTCCTTTGTTCCCTCCCTCCTTTTCTTCTCTCCCTCCCTCCTTTCCTTCCATCACTCCCTCTCTCCCCCTTCCTTCCTTCCTTCCTTCCTTCCTTCCTTCCTTCCTTCCTTCCTTCCTTCCTTCCTTCCTTTCTCTTTCTTTCTTTCTTTCTTTCCCCCCTCCTCCTCCTCCTCCTCCTCTTCCTCCTCCTTCCCTCCTCCTCCTCCTCCTTCTTCTTCTTCTTTCCTCTCCTCCTCCTCCTCTCCTCCTCCTCCTCCTCCTATCTACCTTCTCTTCCTCCTTCTTCTTTTCCTCCTCCTGTTTCTTCTTCCTCCTCATTTGTAGTACTGGGGTTTAAAACTAAGTCTTGTTCATGGCTGACACTTTACCACTTGAGCCACAACTCCAGCCTTGCCGTTTGTTGTTGCTGCTGTTTGTGGTTATGAAGTCTTGTAGACTTTTCTGCCCAGGCTGGCTTTGAAAAGATGGTCCTCTGGATCTCAGTCTCCTAAGTAGCCAGAATTCCAGGTGTGAGTCACTGCTGCCCAACTATGTTTTTTGTTTTTCTTGGGGTCCAGTCGTGGGGCCTGAACTCTGGGCCTGGGCGCTGTCCCTCAGCTCTTCAGCTCAAGGCTAGCACTCTACCACTTGAGCCACAGCACCACTTCCGGCTTTTTTCTTATGTGGTGCTGAGGAATCAAATCCAGGGCCTTGAGCATGCAAGGCAAGTGCTCTACCACTGAGCCACCTTCCCAGCCCCCCTATGTATTTTCTTTAATTGTGAAAATACTGTACAGAGAGGTTACAATTACATGGGCAAGATAATGAGTACATTTCTAATCAAGCATTGTAGCCTCCTCCTTTGTTTCCCCTTCCCATCCTCCCCCCCCCCCCCGCCCACCAGCTATGTATTCTTGATGAATTGGCTTTCTAAAAATTGTTATGAGCTGAGGAGGTAGCTCAGCAGTAGAGCCCTTACCTACCTTGCCCAAAGCCATGGGTTCAACCCCTAGTGCCACCAATTATTTCCCCAAACAGAGACAGAAACTCCTCCCTCACACCACTGGGAAATGTCTCTCCTCCTCACCTGTTTTAGAGCTCAGCTTCCATTGGTTAGCATCATGTCTTTTTTTTTTTTTTTTTTGGTCGGTGGGGGGCTGAACTCACTCTGGGTCTGGGCGCTGTCCCTCAGCTCTTCAGCTCCAGGCAAGCCCCCTACCACTTGAGCCACAGCACCACTTCTGGCTTTTTCTGCTTATGTGGTGCTGAGGAACCGAACCCAGGGCCTCAAGCATGCAAGGCAAACACTCTACCGCTGAACCAACTTCCCAGCCCGCATCATCTGTCTTTTATTTTCTCTTTATAACAAATTAATTGGTTTTGAATTCTTTTCTGGTTTCTATATCCCCTTCATTGATGTTGATGTTCAAAATTAGTGTTAGGGACATCTCTAAAATTATAGCATTCATGCCAGGTGCCAGAGGATCAAGCCTGTAATCCTAGCTGCTCAAGATACTGAGATCTGAAGATCATGGTTCAAAGCCAGGTTGGGCAGGAAAGTCTAGGAAACTTTTTATGTCCAATTAACCAGTAAAGTCAGAAGTGGAGTTGTGGCTCATGTGATAGAGTGTTAGTGAAAAAAGCTCAGGGACAGTGCCCAGGCCCTGAGTCCAAGCTCCAGTACTGGCACAAAAAAAGAAAAGAAAGGAAGAAAGAAAGGAAGGAAGGAAGAAGGAAAGAAGGAAAGAAAGAAAGAGACAAACCATCAATAACTTTTCACTGTGAGACTGAACAGCGCACAGCATGTGAGCATAGTCTTCTTGCAAGGTTGTGAGATGGATGTGTCCCCTGCCTTGCTGGAGGGTTAAGGCACCACTCACCTGAAAGCCACCTGCAGTCCCTAACAAGCCACATGCACACTTATTTTACTGGATCAGAAATCCCACTAGCATGGTGGTAAATACCTGTCAACCCTGCTAATAGGAAGGCAGAAGCAAGGGTATTTCAAGTTGAAGTTCAAGGCCAGCTCCAGCCAAGTTAGGGAGCCCCAAATACCACATTCTTGTGGCTATATTCTTGTAGCTATTTGAGAATGAAGAGAAATTTCCTATCTACTAACTACCATCTATTGAAAGGGTGAAGTTTAAAATATTTCTTCTCTGCCAGGCACCAGTGGCTTACACCTGTAATCCTAGCTACTCAGGAGGCTGAGATCTGAGGATCATGGTTCAAAGCCAGCTTGGGCAGTAAAGTCTGTGAGACTCTTATCTCCAATAAACCACCAGAAAACCCGAAGTGGTGCTGTAGCTCAAGTGATAGAGTGCTAGTCTTGAGCTGAAGAGCTGAGAGACAGTGCTCAGACCCAGAGTTCAAGCCCCATGACCAACAAAAAATAAAAAATAATATTTCTTCTTTGCCAGGTGCCTGTGGCTCACACCTGTAATCTTATCTCATTCGGAGGCTGAGATCTGAGAGCATCATGGCTTGAAGTCAGCCTGGACAGACAAAGCAGGGAGTTTCTTATCACCAACTAATTAGCAGCTGGAGTTATGGTTCAAGTTGTAGAGTGCTAGCCTTCTACTTAAAAGCTAGGCAAGAGTGTGAGACCCTGGCACAGAAAACATTTTTAAAAATAACTCCTTGTGTGTAAAAGATGATCCTGTACTTCTTGAGCAAGTACTTGTTTCTTTACTCTTTAAAAATGGTCCACTATTTTCACAGTTGCTGGTCCTATGGAATGCATTTCCCATTACTAGTCTCATAAATATTCAGGCTTTGTACCTTTCCCCAAACAGCCAGAGATTTATTCATTATATTGAATTGTAATCTCACCCTTCCTCTCTGCTCTTTTGTAAAGAGAAAGATAATATTCCGGCAGTTTTTGCAACGTCTCAGCCTTGAGGGAATGTAAATATAAGCATAATTGATTTTCTGAACTTGCTTTTCTCTGGATGTTCCAGAGCTTTATGCATTATAGGTAGAATGACTGACAAATCAGCCCTGATTGCTAATTAAAAAGCGGAATATATTAAAAGCACAGCACATCTATCCCGTTTGCTCTAGTGCCTGTTGTCTAATTATCTGCTCTTTTGCTTTGACTCAGTCATTCAGGAATTGAATTGGAGTCTGACAGGTCAGAGATGATTGCTAATTAAATGGTGGATTCACTTCATCCCACCTTGACTCCTCTTTCCTTTCCCTGCTACCCAGAAGCTACTTTCTGTCTTTCTCAGAAAGACTTGCTTTCCTAGCTGGGTGCTGGAGGTTCATACCAGTAATCCTAATTACTCAGGAAGCTGAGATCTGAAGATCATAGTTCAAAACCCGCCTAGGCAGAAAAGTCCACAAGACTTTTGTCTCCAATTAACCACCAAAAAGTGGAGCTGTGGCTCAAGTATTAGAGTGCCAACCTTGAGTAAAAAGGCTCAGGGACTGCACCCAGGCCCTGAGTTCAAACCCAGTTTGTTTCCCAGCACTCAGTGGTTGAATATCGAAGGCCCATTCTCTTATCCTTGTTGGAAGCCCCAAATCCTCTCTATCATTTTACTTCAAGAATTGATAAAATTAGAATCCCATCCTGTATTTTTCTAACTCTTGGAATAAGCGGTGTGTGTGTGTGTGTGTGTGTGTGTGTGTGTGTGTGTGTGTGTGTGTGTGTGTGTGTGTAAAAGAGATGAAAAAGTGAGGGGCGGAGAAAGAGAGAAAAGTCAGCTAGACAGAGACAGATGGCAAGACTTCTCTTGGGGTCTGGTCATTAAACTTTTGAATAGAACTTAGGTCCTGCAGGTGCTGTAACTAGGTTCTCCTTTGTTTTTTGAAACATCACAGTTTTCTATGAAAATGACAAATATTTGTTTTCTTTTTTAAAATGTATTATTGTGCCCATACTGGAGCATGAACTCAGGCGCTAAGTTAGCCTTTTCTGCTCAAGGATGGCACTCTACCACTTCTGCCACACCTCCACTTGCAGCATTTTGCTAGTTAACTGAAAACAAGAGTCTCACAGACTTTTCTGCCTGGGATGATTGCAATCTTCGATTCTCAGATCTCAGCCTCCTGAGTAGCTGGGATTATAGGCTTGAGTTACCCTGTGCCTGGCTGTCCTTTTGAACTCTTAAGACAACACTTTCATTAGCATGGGACTAATAATAGCTAATGTCAGAGAAATGAAAGAAGGAAGTCAGGATAGATCAAATTAATTCTGAGTTCCCATCAAGTGTCTTTGTTCTAATAGATGAGCAAAGTCACTCATTTATTCATTAACAAAACATTTGTTGAATCTGTAATCTTTACTGCTTAATTACCCAGTAGGAAGATTAGGCATGCATGTAGGGCCCTGCAAAATAGGGCAATATATTGTCTGTAATTTAGTTTAAAATCACTCAGCAAAGAAAGTATGACACATGGGTGGGTGTCGAATTAGTTTAACTTACCTCCAGGGCAGCTTGCTAATATGTGAACCACTCTAATCAGAAGTATAGACTCCGGGGGAGGTTAGTTAGCACTTGAAAAAATTTTAAATCAGGTAGCTTCTATTAGTGTTTAACTATTATCACTAAAGGGTTTATTAACTAGCCTGAGGGATGCTAGCAATAATTTTACATGAGTGAAATAAGCGACTGTTCAAGAGAACTATTCTGATTAGAAATATGGGATAGTCAGCACTGTCCTGGCTGCTCACGGTGTAAGATCTAATGTGTTGGTGACTTACAGCTCTGATTTGCACTCAAAGGTTATCTAAATCTTATTATGAAAATGCAACTTGGTTTGTGTGTGCTTGAGCTCAGGGCCTCAGACTCTCACTTGGCTTTTTTGCTCCATATTAATGCTCTACCACTTGGGTCAAACTTCTACTTTTAGCTGTTTGCTGGTTAGTTAGAGATGCAAGTCCAGATGTCTGACTTTCATGCTGCCATTTATAAACTAAAGGGTTAAAGAGGAAAGAGTGGGAGTCAGTTGCAAAAAAGCTACTTTTTTGTGTGTACTAGTACCAAGGCTTGAACTCAAGGCCTTTAGCTCTTGATTAGATATTTTGGTTGGTATTCTATCATTTGAACTACAGCTCCACTTCAGCCTTTAAAATTTTTATTTTATTTTTTGTGTGCCAGTACTGGAGCTTGAACTCTAGGTTAATTGGAGAGTAGAGTCGCATGGACCTACCTGTCCAGGTTGGCTTTGAACTGAGATTCTCAGATCTCAGCCACTTGAGTAGCTAGGATTAAAGGCATGAACCACCTGTACCTGCCTCCACTTTGGGCTTTTGCTAGTTAATTGTCTCTTGGATTTTTCTGACACGGATGACTTTGAACCTTGATTTTCAGATCCTAGCCTCCTGAGAAGCTAGAATTACAGGGATGAGCCATTGGTGCCCAGCAAGAGAGTTACTATTGAATTAGATAAACATGAAATATGTATGGGACATTCAGATATTGTGTGATAAGTGGATATATAAGACACATTTAAACAAGCACATATTTGTATAACACACATATATATTTGTAGTTTGGGCAAGAATAAGAGCTGAAGGTAGATAGTTAACACATTCAACAAACATGTGTAAGTGAATCCTTGCCCTTGTTATGATTCCAGTATTTGACATGAGGATGAGGTTGCCTAGGGAGGAAGTTAATAAAAAGTTGGGCTCAGGCTGTCAGTGGATGGTTTCCATGTAAGATGCAGGAGGAAAAGGATGAATGATACACATGAGATGATAATGGGAAGGAATGGCCAAATAAGTAGGAGAAAAAAAAATAGAGAATAATACCCGGGAAATCAAGGGTCTGAAAGACTCAAGGAAGGAGTGGCAAAGAGCATCAAATATCATAGAAATCAATCAAAAGAAGGAATGGACATAGCTCTTCCTGTGACACATCTAAGTGCATTTTCATTCAGGGAAGAATTGAGTTCTGGGTTTGAGGGCTGGATTGTGGAGAGAATAAGCAGTGTTGGAGTAGAAGCCAGGCATGATAGCTCAATGCCTGCAATCCTAACTACGAGAGGCTGAGACCTGGAGGATCACAGCTGGAAGGCAGCCCAGGCAGAAAAGTTTGCAAAACTGTTTGAAATTAAGCATCAAAAAACCTTCCTGGAGGCCTGGCTCTCTTCCTACTGATCCCCTTCCTCTTCTCAAATAATCTCCTTTTCACACAGGTACTGGGGCTTAAACTCAGGGCCTTGCACTCTTGCTTAGCTTTTTCTGTCAAGGTTGGTGCTTGACCACTTGAGCATACCTCTACTTTCAGTTCTTTAGCTGCTTTTTTGGAGATATGTGTCTCCTAGATTTATCTGCCCAGGCTGTCTCAAATCTTGATCCCAGCTAGGCACTGGTGGCTCAGAAGCTACTCACGAGGCTGAGATCTGAGTCTCATGGTTCAAAGCCAGCCCGTGAAACTCTTATCTATGATAAACCACCAGAAAACCAGAAGTGGTGCTGTAGCTCAAGTGGTAGAGTGCTAGCCTTGAGCTGAAGAGCTGAGGAACAGCACTCAGGCCCAGAGTTCAGGCCCTATGACAGACAAAACAAAAACAAAAACAAAACAAAAACTCAAATCTTGATCCCAAGATCTTAGCCTCCTGACATGCTAGGATTATGGGCATGAGCCACAAGCACTTCTTGTTGTTGTTGTTTTTAAGTTGTTATTATAAAGGTGATGTACAGAGGGTTACTGTTTTTGGACAATGTCACCCCTGCATTAAAAAAATTAGATTCTACATATGAGAGAAAACACGTAATATTTGTCTTTCGGAGTCTGCCTTATTTCACATAACACAATGTTAACCAGTTCTATTCACTCTTTTCAAATAACACCACTTCCTTTTCTTTTTCTTTTAAAAAAAAATTATTGTCAAGGTGATGTACGGAGGGTTTACAGTTACACAAGTCCCGGGAATGAATACATTTCTTTTTCAACAGTGTCACCCCCTCCCTTATTCTCTCCCAGTTTTTTTCCTCCCAGCCCTTTCCCACTAAGTCGTATCGTTCATTTCCAACATAGTGTCTAGTGAGTATCACTGCTGAATTGGTTCACCCTTTGTCCCACAGTTTCTGTGCTTCCTCTTCCCCTCCCTAAATCAGATAAAGATACATACAAGACAAAGAGTTCAAACATCAAAAACAGCAACAAAATGGGAAAAACAGAAAAAATGAACTACAAAAACTAAAATAAATCCTTTTGTTTCCATTTCTTAGAGTTTATTTTGATAAGCATCATTTTATGATGATACGCACATAGCTATTAAGCTTTTGTAATCCTCTCCTAAGAATATTTTGTGTGACTGTTTAGAGTTCTGTTTAACTTGTCATGTCCAAGTGTAATTTTTTGTCCTTTATTATCCATGGGTTTACTTGTAGATTTATAGGCACATTCTAATTATTACAAATGAGGGAAACTATGTAAACTTTATTTCTTTGAGTCTGGCTTACTTTGCTTCATATAACATTTTCCAAGTCTTTCAATTTCCTTACTGATGGAAGTATAGAATTCCATTGTGTATATAAACCACATTTTCTTGCCCCATTTGTCCACTGTGGGGCATCTGGGTTGGTTCCATATCTTAACTATGGCAAACAATGCTACAATGAACATGGTTGTGCTGGTGCCTTTAGTGTGGCCTGGTTTGTAGTCAATAGGAAATATGCACAGGAGTGGTTTTGCTACATCTTAGGGAAGCTCTATGTTTTGTCTTTTGCTTTCCAGAGTGGTTGAACAAGTTTACATACCAACAGTGTAGTAGCATTCCCTTTTGACTATATCCCTGTCAACAGCTGTTATTGTTATTAGTTTTCTTGACAATGGCCATTCAAATGAGAAGAGTGAGACTGAAATCAGGGAAGCAATTCCATTTGTGATAGCCTCAAAAAATACCTAAGAATTAACCAAAGATGTGAAGGACTTCTATGATGAAAACTTTAAAACCTGAAAAAGGAAATTAAAGCAGATTTAAGGAGATGGAAAAAAACTTCTATGCTCCTGGATTTGAAGGATTAACATTGTGATAATGGCAATACTGCCCCCCAAACTATCTACAAATTCAATGAAATATCCATCAAAATCCCAACAATGTTCTTCAATGATATAGAGGAAGCAATACAAAAATTCATATGGAATAATAGAAGACCCTGAAAAGCAAAAACAGTCCTTAGCAGGAAGAATGGTTAAGGAAGAATATTAATACCAAACTTCAAACTCTACTACAAAACCATGATAATAAAAACAGCTTGGTACTGTCACAAGAATGGGCCTGAGCACCAATGGAATAGAATGAAACCTTGCAATGAACCCACAGCCCTCTAGCCACTTGATCTTCGATAAGGGAGCCAAAAACAAGGATGGAAGAAAGACAGCCTTTTCAACTAATGGTGCTGGCAGAATTGGCTATCCATGTGCAGAAAACTGAAGCTAGATCTGTATATATCTCCCTGCACCAGAATCAACACCAAATGGATCAAAGACCTCAATGCAAGGCCAGATACCATGACAATATTACAGGAAGGATGAGGGAAAGACTAGGGCTCCTTGGTACAGGTCAGAACTTACTAAGTAAAGATCCAGAAACAACAAATCAAAGAGTGGATAAATAGGATTGCATTAAGCTGAAGAGATTTTTCAAGACAAAAGATACAGCTAGCAGGATACGTAGAGTCTTCAGAGTGCTGGGAATGTGGCTTAGTGGTAGAGTGCTTGCCTACCATGCATAAAGACCTGGGTTCAATACCTCAGTACCAGCTGGAAGTGGCACTGTGGCTCAAGTGGCAGAGTGCTAGCCTTGAACAAAAGAAGCTCAGGGACAGTGCTCAGTCCCTGAGCTAAGCCCAGGAATGGCAAAAAAAAAAAAAAAAAAAGGGAGAATGGGAGAAGACCTTTATTAGCTATGCATCAGATCATGGCCTCATATCTAAAATATACTTAGAACTCAAAAAAAAATTAAACCCTAAAACAAATCTTCAAAGAAACAACTACTCTATAAGTAAGTGGCTAAAGACTTAAAACTAGATTTCTCAGAAGAAGAAATAAGTGTTGCCAATAGATACATGAAGAGATGTTCAACATCACTGGCCATAAAAGAAATGCAAATCAAAACAACATTGAGACTCCACCTTTCTCTTTATTGCTGAATAATACTCCAATGTAACTATAGCTGTCTATTACTTCTAACTCTATCTTCTATATCTACTACTGTATATCTACATACTTGTATCTGTATATCTATACCTATTTAACTATACACACATGTACACACATACACACAAATGCATGTATTCACACATACACAAACATGTCTGTACACATATACATACATACAATACAATACATACATACAATACATCACACACATTATGTATGTATGTGCATATGCATGTATGTATATGTATGTGCACTTATACATACACATATGTATACATGTAGTGCATTTTTACCCCCTAATAGGCTGGCGGGCCCCTAGTTAGGTTCTCTAGTGTAGCTGTAGTGAATCATGCATCAGCACCCATGAGTGTGCAGGTGTCTCTGCAGACTGCTGGCTTGGGTTGCTGTGGGCTTCTGTATACACCCAGGAGTAAACCTTGTTCATTTGATGGTGCTGGTCGCCATCTGTGGAGACACCCTAGCTGTTGCATAAGCACAAGCAGACAGAAGGCGCCTGGGAACATTCTGTCTGCAGAGAAGCCGCTGGGGTAGAGGCACCAGAGCAGCGGCCTTTCATCTCGGCTGGAGCCCTGACAGGCCACTTTAAAGAGGACCGGGTTCCAGGAATGGTGTTCTATTATCAGTGAGTCAGCATCTGGAGGCCGGCACAGTTTTACTGGAAGCACCACCTTATCTTCTTCGACGACTTTCAGGAAATATGATGGGGAAAAAAAAATTGCCCCCAAAGCTCTGACTTCTACAGATTTACTCCTTAGTTGTTCAATTTCTCTTTAAGAGTTGTTCTCAGCAAAGCATTGTTTGCATTAGAAAAGTACATGAGGAGTCTGTTGGTAATTAAAAGCTGCCAAATTCAGCCTCGGGACCAAAGGTGAGACACCACCTAGTCTGGAGCTAAAAATATGACTTTTGAGGTCAGAGGGGCTTGGGCAGAAGTCCCGAAGCTACTTCATTATCTGAGTGACTGTGAGCAAGCGCCTTAGGTTTCCCGAGATTCTGTTTCCCCAGCGGATAATCAAAAGCATGAAAACAGTTTCACAGGAGCATAGTTAACTAACACATTGGAAGTGTTTTGAGGAGGTTTGTACCAGTGGCTCACATTCAGGAGGCTGAGATCTGATGACCAAGGTTGGAAGCCACAACTGGTAGACAAATCTGAAAGTGTCTTATGGCCAATTAACCAGTTTGTTTTTTTTTAAAGCTAAAAGTGGAGGTATGGCTCAAGGACTAGAATGCCAATCTGGAGCAAAAAAGCTAAGCAAAAGTTAGAGGCCTTGAGTTCAAGTCTCAACGCTGGTACAAAACAAAGAAAAGAAGTTTGTTTAGTAGCCAATAAGGTGTGTTTAACAATTACGATGAGCTAAGGACTCTATCTACCCATAATGGCAAAATCTAAAGAATGGGGCTTGAACTTAGGGTCTTGCATTCCCTTACCTTTTCCCCTCAAGGGTGCTCTACCATTTGAGCCACAGCTCCATTTTCTGCTTCTTGGTGTTAATTGGCGATCAGAGTCTCAGGGACTTTTACTGCCTAGGCTGGCTTTGAAACTTGATCTTAGCGACTTAGCCTCCTGAGTAGCTGGGATTTCAGACGCAAACATCTTTCAGTCCTGTCTGTATCCTGGCTATGCGGACATCACATCTGTATTGGCCATCTGGGTTGGTGGCCTTCCTGCCACAAGCTTTGGTAACGGACCCCAGCCTAATCCTCGGAAGCCACAATGCCCAGCGAGATGTAAGGGCTCAGGAAATCTGACGCTAGCTGGAAGGTGTTGCAGCTGCTGGACTTGGTCGCAGCAGGAGGTTTCACTGGGTTTTAGGAAGGGAAAGAGGGGCTCACCTTGCCCTTCTGCACCCTTGGTCAGAGTGGCCATCTTCTACCCAGCAGGCGCTCACGGATGGCAGAAGCGGGGTTTGCTGAAGACGCGAGGGATGGAGGCCAGGGAGCGCTGCAGGCTCAGTCCCCCTATGTTGTTACCTTGCAGAGACCCTGAGGATTTGGGATTTTAATAGAACACAAACGACATAGCATCAGCCCTGCCGTAAGCTAATAGGAGAAGCCGAGGCCACCAGCAGTGACATCTAGGTGTTCCTACCTTCTTAAGAAGTGACGAGAAACACATCTGGTTTTTGGATGCAAGACTTCTCATGAATCCTTGTTTTAAATAATAACTCCACTGTGTGTGAAGAGCAGAGACACGATCAGCACCTTGGGGCCTGCTTCTCAGAATGGACTGTGCCAACTGCTGGGAGAGCCAGAATTCCTCATCTCTACGTGATTCACTAGGGACAGAGAAGGCAGGGGGAAACACTTCTTTCTTAAATGGATGCAGCTTAGCAGGCTCACGTTTGAAGGCCCCTGAGTCCCCAGGGCTTGGATTTTTTTTTTTTTATTCTAGATGGAATATGCTCAGTTCATTCCTCAAAGCAGGTAATTAATTCTTGGTAGTATGTTGGAGAGGTGAAGGCAAGTTGCTTTTATTTTGTGTGTGTAAAGGACTCTAGCCTCTTTTACCTGTGGGATCATCAAGTACTCAAGTGTAAAAAGAGGTTGTCATGGGAACCACAACCACCACAACAAGCCTATTATAATCCTGAATTTAGAAATCACTCATCTACAAAATCCGATGGATGTTTATGTGTGGCTAATCTGTCCATAATCCACTCGAAAAGTGCAAGAAGAAAACTAGATTTTATTTTACTAAGAAACCTCAACTTACTGCCTATTTATCATATAGTTATTGTCTACTACATGCTTGATTTTGTATTAGGCATTTTGGCTGCATGTATATAACAATTTTAGATTATAGTCTTTTTATTTTAAAATGGCAATCTCATTGGCGTCAAACTCAGGTAAGTGAGTTTGACTATATTCTTCCGCCTTAGCCTCCAAAATCTTGGGATTACAGGCATGAACCACCAAACCCTGCTTTAGAATGTGATATTTGTTTCTGAGCTAAAGTGTGATATTTGTTTTCCATATCCCTCTGTCCTTTCTCTCCTTCTTCTCTTCCTTCGCCCATTATGTACTGAATGCCAATAATGGAGCAGGAATCTAGAACCACAGGTGTAAGTAAAATCCTGGGTACGTTCTCTAGAAATGCACAATCTAACTTGGAGGCAGCAAAGGGTACACAGGTGCAAATACCAGTAAGAATGAAAGACACTGGTGTGGTGGTATGCGAGGACTTGAAGCATTCCCCCAAAGCTGTAGCCTTTGCTGTCTTCCATTGACTCTCTTCTAATATACTTCCAGTGAGGAGAAAAATAAAAGCATAGTAATGCCCTAGAAGTTACCTCTTGTGCTCTTGTGTGTGTGTGTGTGTGTGTGTGTGAGAGAGAGAGAGAGAGAGAGAGAGAGGAGAGAGAGAGAGAGAGAGAGAGAGAGAGAGAGAGAGAAAATACCTGTTATGATCTGCAATATATCTCCTCCCACTTCAAATATTGAAGCCCTAACCCCAAGTAATTCAGAATGTGACTGGGTTTGGAGATAGGATTTTTAATAGCTAATTTGCCAGGTACCAGCGGCTTATCTCTGGAATCCTAGCTAGCTAGTCAAGAGGCTGAGATCTGAGGATTGTAGACCAGCCCAGCAAAGAAGCCATCTCTGCTGAAACCTTGCTCTCAGATCATGGGCTCCAGGGTCGAGAGAGTGAATATTATCTGTGGAGTCACGTAGTGCCCCTGGTTAGGACAGCCCTGGCAGGTTCACGTAGTGCCCCTGGTTAGGACAGCCCTGGCAGGTTCACGCTGCACACTGCAGGGAGAAGGGAGAGATGCAGAATGTTCCTGTTGCATCATTTCAAGAAAACTCTGAGACTGGAAAGCGAAGGTACTGGAGCTTGGGCATGGATTTGTTTTCCAGAGGGTGGAGAAGGGAGGAATCACTGTGGACAGACGGGTTGCTGAAGGACTTACAGGAGATTCATGCCAGGAATCAGTCATCTGAAAAGGTACCACAGTCCATAAAAGCTTATTTGGGGACTTGGGGGAATGAGAGGGTCTAAGTAAATCAGCTGCAGGTAGGTGAGGGCTATATTTGTGCAACGTGGTAGTGACCTACGTTTCCTCTGAAACAAGCCATAACACTGCAATATAGTATATATATTAT
This sequence comes from Dipodomys spectabilis, assembly GCF_019054845.1. Classification (NCBI taxonomy): domain Eukaryota; kingdom Metazoa; phylum Chordata; class Mammalia; order Rodentia; family Heteromyidae; genus Dipodomys; species Dipodomys spectabilis. Next base: position 6,891,196 of record NW_024870727.1, on the reverse strand, counting down.
ATATTATATATGGCCATAGGGCTTGTCCCTGAGTTTTTTTATTGCTCAAGGCTAGTGCTCTACCACTTTGAACCACAGCTCCACTTCTGGCATTTTTGTGGTTTATTGGAGACTCTCACAGACTTTCCTGCTGGGGCTGGTTTCAAACCACAATCCTCAGATCTCAGCCTCCTGAGGGTTACAGGTATGAGCTCCAGTACCCAGCTTGTAAGTTAATTTTTATTTGGCTCCTTTGTTGTTTGATCTTAGATGACATTTTCAGCTTCCTTCCTTCTGACTCTCTGGTTGGCTGTCTATGTTTTAGCTGAGCTGAACAGCATCCTGAGTACATTTTTTATTCTTCGCTTTATTGCATTCACATCTGCTATACAATAACTTTATTCAAGCCTCATCTTTCTGTTTACCTAAATCAGAGTTATCCTTTCTGGCTTACAATTGTGCTTGCTTCTACCACCCCTTTTTGTGCTCTTAATGGGGCTTGAACTCAGAGCCTTGCATTCTCCCTCAGCTTTTTTTCACTTAAAAATAGTTCTCTACCACTTGATGAACAGCTGCCATCCACCTTTTTTGCTAGTTTATTGCAGGTAAGAGTCTCACAGACTTGGCCTGGCTTCAAATCATGATTCTCAGATCACAGACTCTTGAGTAGCTAGGATCACAGGTGTGAGCCATTAATGCCCAACTACTCTGATCTTGTGCTTGCAGTCTCTAGAAATTCATGCAGCAATGTAGTTAAAAACTCCACCAGTGGTCTTTCTGTAAAACATCCCAAGCAGACAGGTAGATTTCATAGTCTTCCTGTTAATATTTGTGAGGTACAGAGAAGCTAAATGACTTGCTTGAAGTCTCAAGGTTTATAGACTGGAATGTTAAGTCTTCTCAATTCTAGATCTTTCCTCTTCACCACCATGCAATATTTCTTATTTGTGTCATGGCTCTGGAAGATGTTCTGGTTTCCTGAAAATAAACTAATTAAAAGCCCAGTTTATTGGGCTGGTTTTGAACCATAATCCTCAGAGCTCAGCTTCCTGAGTAGTTAGGCTGACAGGCATGAATCACCAGCATGGGTTAAAAATAGCAATATTCTTAACTCCATCTGGGAATAGGAAATCTAGAAAGAGAGAGGGGACAGATTTTTCCTCAGCTCTGAGGGTTAGGCATACAATGTTTGCTTTCTTCACTGAATGTTCAGCCATATCCATGGGCTAGCCTCCTTTTGAGAAGAGAATGAATGATTCGTCTAACAAGAGAAACCTTAGTGCTCTTCTGTACATGTCCTCAGCACCTTCACACTCAGCCTGAGAAAGATTTCTGGGCCCGATAACCATTCAAACATGATTGAGTTATAGACGCATGTTAGAGTCTCAGAACCAGGGCAGGAAGCAGCAGCTGGAGGCCTCAAACACCAGCTCCATGGAACAGAGCAAAGCAAAGGGCTGTGTTGTAGAAGTAAGATCTCAGTAGCAGTAGGTAACTACTGTACTTGTGTTTGATTTGGATTAACACTTGCTCTCCTGAATCTGTTTCATAAGTGGAAACTGGTTAAATATCCAAAGCGCAGAGTGGGTGAGGACATACTGATGCTTCAAATATACCCATGGTGTCTTGTTATCTTTGTAAGAAATAGAAAAATGGATTCATTCCTCAGGCCCTTTACCATTGCCTGGAAAGTTTCATGAGGTGGCAATACCTGTGATGAACAGGCGATGTCGCCCTCTAGTGTCCAGGGCATGGCCTATAGAGCCCTATGTCCAGGCAGGGCAGGGATTACCCAATTGCATAAACTATGTGGTGATGTAGCAAACAGAACTGTGAATAGGTAGGAATATTAATTTAGTCTAAGAAATGATTCTTGCCGGGTGCTGGTAGCTCATGCCTGTAATCCTCTCTACTCAAGAGATAATGAGATCTGAAGATGGAGGTTGAAACCAGCCAAGGCGGAAAAATCCTCCTGAGACTCTTCTCTCCAATTAACCATGGTGCTGGGTTCAAAGTGGTAGAGCACTAACCCTGAGCAAAAGAGCTCAGGGACAGAACCCAGGCCCTGAATTTAGGCCCCACAACTGACCCCCCCCCTAAAAAATAGAAGAAAGAAACGATTCTTACTTGGAATCTATAATAAGATGTAACATATATACAATCACCGTCATACTTACTCTGAGTAACATGAAAATATTGAAATCCAATTAACATGTAATGCAATCATCTGAATATTATGTTCATTTTTAAGGATGAAAAAGCAAGAAGGAGGGGTGGCCCAAAGTTATTGGGTAAGTGGCATGGGTTTTTATTTTGTGGTACTGAGATTTGAATACAGGGCCTTGCCTTGATAGGCAGGTGCTCTACCACCTGAACCATGACTGTATCCACATTTGTTTGAATTGTTTTTCAGATAGGGTCTTGTGCTTTTTGCACAAGGTCTGGTCTTGGGAAAATCTTCCCATATCTACCTTTTGTGCAGCTAGTACTATAGGAATGAACCTTTATTCCTGGCTTGTTAGTGGAGACAGAATCTCACTAGCTTTTTGCTTGGGCTGGTCTCAAACCACAATCCTTTTGATTTTTACCTCTTGAGTAGCTGGGATACAGGGGTGTACAATCACACCTGCCTGGACATAGGCAAAATTTAAGTGTATTTTTTCCTAGATCCTTTTTAGAATTAGTTTTATTTGAAAATGCTAAGAACAGAGAGATATAGTTACACAAGCCAGACAAAGGAGTACATTTCCTTTTGGATAATGCCACCCTTCTCTCGCTCTCTCCCAGTTTTTCCCTCCTATCTCACACACAAGTTGTATGGTTCATGTTCAACATGGTGTCCAATGAGTATCATTGATATATTTGTTTTCCATTTATCCCTCCATTTCTGCCTCCCCGTATACTCCCAAAGACAAACAAGTCAAAAAGAAAAGCAATGAAAACAGAAAAAAAAGAAAAAAAAAAACCTCTTCATTCCTTGGAGTTCCTTCCGATAAGTATTATTTTGTGGGGCTGGGAATGTGCCCTAGTGGTAGAGCACTTGCCTAGCATGCATGCAGCCTGGGTTGGATTTCTCAGTACCATATACATAGAAAAAGCTGTAAGTGGTGCTGTGGCTCAAGTGGTAGAGTGCTAGTCCTGAGCAAAAGAAGCTCAAGGAAAGTGCCTAGACCTTGAGCTAAAGCTTCAGGACTGGCAAAAAAAAATGTTATTTTGTATGATCAGATACACATAGGGATTGTGTGTTTCTGGTCTTCTCCTAAGAGTATCTTCCTTTGGTCTCACTGTGTGTGAATGCCTAGAGTCCTGTATAATTTATTATGTCCAGTATTTTATTTTAAAAATATTTCTTACTGTAAATGTACTGTACAGAGGGGTTACAGTTACATGAGTAAGGTAATGAGTACGTTTCCTATTGAGCATTGTTACCCCCTCCTTTGTTTTTCCCCTACTATGCCTTCCTTCCCCACCTCCCCAACTCCTCCCTACTCCCACAAAGTTGTAAAGTTCATTTTCAACATAGTGTCCTGTACATCTCATTGTTACAATGGGTCAACCTATATCCTTATTTCAGCATTTTGTTATTTTTCCTCCCCTCCCCAAATTAGAAAAATGTATATACAACATGCAGGGCACCAGAATCAAATACAGTGATAACAGGGCTTATATCACAGGGAGAAGAACATACAAGAGAAACAAAAAATCACATAGTACATTAAAAATCACATAGTACATTAAAAACAACAGCAACAAAGAAAAAAAACCTCTTTGTTCATATCTTGGGCTTCATTTCCCTTAGCCTGTTCTTATATGGTAATATGTACATAGCTTTTGACCTTTTCTGCTTGTCTGGTAGGATTATCCTAGATGTATACTAGTTATTGCAAAAAAGGGAAACCATGTGTCCAGTATTTTAGATCCAGCTTCTGTATATGAGAGAAAATACGTGCTGTGTGTCTTTCTGAGCTTGGCTTACCTCACTTAACATGACTTGTTCTACGTTTATCCATTTCCCTACAAATGACATAATATTGTTTTTTCTAATGGCTGTGTAAAATTTTACTGTGTTCAGTACCACATTGTTTGGATCCACTCATGTATAGCAGGGCCTCTGGGCTATTTCCATAACGGCTCTTGTGAATAGTGCAGCAATGAACATGGATGTGCAAGTGTTTTTTAATCTAATTCTTTATCTGGTTTGTTTTCTTCATTTCTCCTATCCATCTAGATAAGATATAGGCAAAGACTTATAGATACAAGTAGAAAGTGGCAAAGGCTGAGAAGATAAGTACATTTGAAGACTTAGCTGAATTCATCGATGACAGACAGCTTGAGAATGGAGACAAGGACACCTAAGAAGCATCACGACCTACTGTACACAGCTAGTGCGAAAGATGGCTGTGGAGCAGGCATCTGGCAGGGTTAGAAAACTAGGCTCAGGCTGGTGTGTGTGTGTGAGTGTGTGTGTGTGTGAGTGTGTGTGTGTGTGTGCATTTCATATTATCTTGGACCACTTTCTAATTCTTACTTATTCTCTCTCTCCCTCCCTTCTTCTGTTTTGTTCCCTCCCTCCTGTAACCAATTAAAAAATTTCCTGCAGACATGGGCTGTTCCTGTGATAGAAGAATAGATCTAGGGCTTTCTGCTCCAGAGCCATGAAATATTCAAGGCAAACCCTTTATCCATGGGGCATCTGTGTTGATGTTTGCTCTTGTAGGTGAGGCTTTCTTCTTGGGTGGTGAAAGGAGAAAGGCTAGGTTTGATTCAAATCCCAGTTTCAATTCCAGTTTCCATTTTTTTTGTCTTTATCGATTGATTGCCTTATTGATTGAGTCATTCATTTACCAGAAGTGGCAAATCATTTTTGTGTATACTGTATTTGGCTAGGGTTTCTAAAGATGAATAAATAATGGGTCTCCATTTTAGAGCTATATACTGACAATGATGATGATATATTGATTAAAACTAATAATAATAGCAGCACTTAACATACACAGGACCATGTTACTTGTCAGGCACTAAAATGGTTAGATCACATATAACTGTTGGTACTGCTTTCAAGGATTTGGGGAATAGTTGTTATTTCCCTCATAGAAGCCCAGAAACAGAAACACAGAGAAGAGAGATTTTCTGACTTCTTGAATTAGACATAATAACCATAAAGCAAGCTGGTTGATGGTGGCTCCTGCCTGTAATCCTAGCTCCTCAGAAGGCTGAGATCTGAGCATGACAGTTCAGGCAGGAAATTCCATGAGACTCTTCTCTCCAGTTAACCAGCAAAAAGCTGGAAAAGGAGTGTGGCTCAAATGAGTTGAGTGCCAGCCTTGAGGGAAAACACCAAAGCCCCTGAGTTCAAGCCTCTTACTAGCACTAAAACCAAAACCCAAACCTGAAGAAAAATCCTCATAAATCAAAGAAGAAAGCCTGGAGCAGTAGAAGAAAGGAGCCGAAGCATGCCATGTGTGGATGAGTGTGGACTCAGGATGGTGTCTGCACTGGGCTGGGAAAGATTGGCAGAGTGTTTTTTTTTTTTTTTTCTCCAGTCCTGGAGCTTGAACTCAGGGCTGGGCACTGTCCCTCAGTTTCTTTTGCTCAAGGCTAGCACTCTACCACTTGAGCCACAGCACCACTTCTGGCTTTTTCTGTTTATGTGGTACTGAGGAATCGAACCCAGGTCTTCATGCATGCTAGGCAAGCACTCTACCACTGAGCCACATTCCCAGCCCTGGGCAGAGTTTTGATGGGTGAAATGGTATGTTGGACGTGTGCATCAATTTTGGATGCCCAGTCTCTATTACTTGTTGGTTTTGATATGATTAACAACTTCTTCCTCGTCGTCGTCGTCGTCGTCGTCGTCCTCCTCCTCCTCCTCCTCCTCGTCCTCCTCCTCGACCTCCTCGTCCTCCTCCTCGTCCTCCTCGTCCTCCTCGTCCTCCTCCTCCTCCTCCTCCTCGTCCTCCTCCTCGTCCTCCTCCTCTTCCTCTTCTTCTTCTTCCGCTGCTCCTGCTGCTCCTGCTGCTCCTGCTGCTTCTGCTGCTTCTGCTGCTTCTGGGGAAATTCTCTTCTTCCTTTGGGTAAAATGGGCACTGTTATCTCCCGTGGTGTTTTGATCTTCTCCAGCCAACAGGGTCAGTTCGATGGGAACTGAGCAGTGTGGGAAGAAAGCAGGAATCTGGTTTCATTCATTCACTCTAGCTGGGACCCTAGAAACATTCCAGCACTTCCTTCTACTCTGAGACCCTCCCTCCTCCCCCCTAGCTCCTCTGGGTCCTAGCCTCACTGGGCCTGACTTGTTTGTTTCTGGAAGCTTCCACAGTCCCCTAGTATATCCCTTTCCTCTATAGTGGCCAGAGTCAGTTTGGTGGTCTTCAATGTCCATGTCAAGGGTAACACCCTGTGTGGGCTCACACCGTATAGTGTCAGACCCTCTACATGGTCAGCTGTGGAAAACCATGAAACATATATCTGGAAAGGTCTTTTGGAGCCAGGATGTATAAGGTCACCGACAGATGAAAAAGGCTGCATTTGAGTTTGTAGAGCTTGAGTTGGAGAATTATTAAATACCTGAGCTGGATGATAGAGTCTCTCTCCAATTTTAAACTGGAAGCAATGTGGTTATTCAGCTGTGAAGAGTTGGGTGCTGAGGGAGTGGGGGATGGGTTGGGAAGCTTATTAGGGATGAGGTTGTAGAGGCTTGGGCTTGGGTGGAAGTGGCCATGTAAAAGCATGGATGCTAGGATCAGTTCTTCTGCTTGGGAGCCTAGGGCAGAGAACATTGATCAGAGGCTGAGCCAGTGGGAATCGCATCCCACAGGCCTAGAGAACTGAAGAATTCTGCCACAGTGCATCTCAAGTGCTGTGCAGGAGGAGGTTTGGGCTCCTAAAGAGAAATGCAATAACTCAGTCTGGAGAGCAGATCAGCTGGATTTGGACCAAATTAATATCCGAGTTGTTGATGATGAAACATTGGCCACTCCCCTGACAAATAATTTTTGGTAGAAGCAGCAGGCAACAGAAGTTCCCATTTGGGGAAGAGTTGATATATTTGTGCTTGTTTCTCTTGAAAAAAAAAATTAAAACCACAAGCTCCATTTTATTTATTTTTTTGTGGTTCATAAAAAGTTGCAAAAGGGAAAACATTATTGAGCAATAAAAGGTGTGTTTATATATGTATTCATAAGAAGTAGCTAGAAGCTAACTTCCATAAATGCCATAGGCTCATACCTCAGCACAGAACAATCACCAGAACCCTAGAGGCTCCTATCTTATGTAGAAATGTAGTAGAGTCAACTGGGCAGTGCTTCTGGATTGATCAACTTGATACAGACTGAACTGAGGAGGCTGCCCCTTTAAGAATGGACACTAAATAAAATTGCAATTTGCATAATGAAAATGCTCTTTGCAGACCAATCCCTTCTCCACTCCTCCCTGGTTGACCAATATCTGCATCTCAAGGCATCCTCCAGAATCATTAGCTTTAGCCCAGTCTCAATTAGAAACAGCTGCTGCTTAGCAGGTTTGCAGATGGAATGTGTCAGCTAATGCTCAGTCTTTCAAGGCCTGTGGCAAGTGGTTTTTCCATTGTGAAAACTGGACCCCATGCTTTGCACCCAGAGAAAGCAGGACCCCACCCTACTCATCAGGCAGCACTGTCCCAGTTCTTAGAGCACAGTAGAGAAATGCAGAGATTTTGGAGGAAGGAGGCTGGGCAAACTTACTCTTGCTCCTGAAATCCTATGATGATGAGCTGCCCATTTCACTTAGCATTAAGGCTTGCTCTGACTTTCATAGTAGGCATTATCTAAATTGTACAAGGAGGTGGGGTTGCCTTTGGAGTCCAAATATTTTATCTTTTTTTTTTTTAATAGGTCGTGGGGCTTGAACTCAGGGCCTAGGCACTGTCCCTCAGCTCTTCAGCTCAAGGCTAGTGCTCTACCACTTGAGCTACAGTGCCACTTCCGGTTTTCTGATCGTTTATTGGAGATAAGAGTTTCACGGAGTTTCCTGCCCAGGCTGGCTTTGAACCTCGATCCTCAGATCTCAGCCTCCTGAGTAGCTAGGATTACAGGCGTGAGCCACTGGTGCCCAGCCAAATATTTTATCTTCTAGTCACTTGAATTCTTACTCTCTGCTATATTACAGTTCCCTGGGCAAACAGCCTTAAGATCCCCTCTCCCCCCCTTTTTCTGTGGTGTTGATGGTATTGGGTTTGAACTCAGGGCCTTGCTCTTACTCTGTCCCCTGCAGCCATATTCGGTCAGAATATGCTTTTTTTGGGTTGGATCTTAGGTTTGGGACTGTGATTTCCTATCTCTGCCTCCAGTGTAGCTGGTATTATAGGTGTAAACTACTAAGCCTGGGCTCTCTTAAGGCCCTTTTGAAGGCAGACTTTATGAGGAAGGAAATGCTACAAGTGTTAAACTTTCATTTGTATAAGTCTCAGTAGAGTATTCATGTTTTGTAACTCTGTAATGATTTTACATAAATGTAGCAGTTTAAAACAAAGAATGTCAACTTATGATCTTATGGTTCCGGAGGTTAGAGCTAGGTTAAAAGTGAAGGAATTGCTGAGCTTGATGGAGGTTGAAGAACCTGCATATTTTCTTTATCTTATTTATTTTTCTTGGTTCTTCGGCTTGAACTCTGGGCCTGAGAACTGTCCCTGAGCTTTTGTGCTTAAGGCTAGTGCTCTATCACTTGAGCCACAGATCCCCTTCTGACTTTTTGATGATTAATAAGAATCTCACAGACTTTCCTATCTTGACTGGCTTTGAACTGCAATCCTCAGATCTCAGCCTCCTGAGTAGCTAGGATTACAGGAGAAAGCTCTTGGCTCCTGGCTTGACAACTTGATTGCTTGGCCTTTCCAGCTTCCGGAACCCATTTGCTTTGCTGCGCGATTTTTTTTGGGGGGGGGGGGGGCTCCGGTCGTGGGGCCTGAACTCTGGGCCTGGGCACTGTCCCTCAGCTCTTCAGCTCAAGGCTAGCGCTCTACCACTTGAGCCAAAGCGCCACTTCCGGCTTTTTTTCTTTTTGCTTATGTGGTGCTGGGGAATCGAACCCAGGGCTTCATGCATGCAAGGCAAGCGCTCTACCACTGAGCCACCTTCCCAGCCCTTGCTGCGCGATTTTTGACCCCTTCCACCGTGATAGTTTGTAATGGCTGGTCAAGCCTTTCTCACATCCACCACTGTGACACAAATTTCTTTGTTCTTTGCATCCACTTTTAAGGACTGCCAAGCTGACATGGAGACCACCTAGAAAATTTCCCTGTTTTGAACCATGATCCTCAGACCTCAGCCTCCTGAGCACCTAGGATTCTAGGTGTGCACCTGGCTTCTGATTACTCTTAAAATGTTTTTAAGACATCTTCAATAACTTTCAAATGAGTTCCGGGTCCACGGCCCAGTGTTAGGAATAACTCCAGAACCAGAGGAGAGAATGAGGAATCCAATGCCTCTGTGGAGTGCTTTACACCTGATTTGGTGGCAGTGACACAGAGAACAGAGACGGGCAGGGTTTGATAAATGCCAGGGTCTGGGTCAAGCAATCGGTACCATGGGAGTTCACCGGAGGGAGCGGAGCTCAGAATCTCATTGACCTGAGGATCTCCCTCCCGACCCACATGCGTTCCTACTAGGGCAATATTTCAATAAGGCTTGGTGGGAGCAAATCTCCTCCATTATTTCTCATTACTGCAGGTCTGCAGCCCCAGAGGTAGGGGAGACAAATGCCAAGTATCCTCACCTCACCAGCTGGCCTTGGACAGCTGTTATAACTTACTCCCTCCTCCCTCCGTGCCATGCCAGGCCGAATGGAACCCTCCCACTACTCTTCCAAACCAGCAATTCCTCCTGGCAGGTGAAGAGATCGGGCAAAATTGTGCGAGCAAGAAGGGTAGCTCCTGGGCGTGGGAGGGAGAGAGATCACTTCATAAACAGGAGGGATTTGCTCATCTGGAAGCTTCCACAGGCTTATGGGAAGAGCCAAAGAACAGCCATATATATTTATTATTATTTTCCTTCTAGTACTAGGGCTTGAACTCTGGGCCTAGGCCCTATTTTTAGTGTTTTGTTTTGGCTTTTTTTTTGGGGGGGGTCAAGGCTAGCATTTTACTTACCACCCCAGCCACACCTCCACTTCTGTTTGCTTTTGTTTGTTTTTTTCCTGGTGATTTGGAGCTAAGAGTCTCAGGATCTTTCCTGCCCAAGCTGCCTTTGAAGTGCAAGCCCCAGATCTCAGCCTCCCAAGTAGCTAGGATCACAGGTGTGAGCTGCTGACACCCCCCCCCCCCCCCCCCCCCCCGCCGCATATGCAATAACCTAAGCCCCCTTACATGTTTTGAGTCCTTCACCAGCTGTCCTCACTTGGGAGTGTCTCCTGGGACTTGAAATATTGGCAAGAAGCGTATCCAGGGCATGGAGTGAACCTGAAGCGGCTTTGTGGGCAGGGCATGGAGACCCTCAAGATGGAGCGCTGGGATTTGCTCTCAGTCTTCTGGCGATTCCTGGGCGACTGTTGACTCTTTCCTCTCCACTGTGATCATCCAGGGCAACTGTTGACTGTTCCCTCTCCACTTGATCATCCAACCCAGAGAGAACAACAAAAGCCCAAGGTAGGGCTGCCCGAGATCCACAGCGCTGGTCCTGAGGGCGAGTGTGGGCAGCGGCCCGGCAGGCCAGGGTCCCATCCGCTGGCGTGGGGGATTGGGGGGGCTCGTCGGGGCCTCTGCCTGTGACGGTGCCCTGGTGATGCCAGGAGCTACGGCACTTGCCAGAGAGGGAAAGCTTTTCCTTTTCTGTAACCAGCAGTGGTAGCCCACGATGGTGATGCCAGTCAAAGACAAATTAGGTGTGACTTTTTTGGAGAACGCACTTACAGTTTCACAAGAGGAATCCCAGGAAGCTGGAACTTGCGTAGGAGGGCGGGGTTCAAGGGAAGGGTGGGGCAGATGAATGGGGAGAGGAAGGAGGGGTGACTGCAGCATACTAGTTAATGCATGCTTGGTATGTGAAAGTGGAACTGGGTAACTTGAGGAGGGCAGTAGGGTTGGGAGAGGAGGTAAGAATGATGAAAGGAGTGACATCGATAAAGATACTTTGTATTCATGATCTGACTTGTGGAATTGAAACCCCCTGCTGCTGCTGCTGCTGCTGCTGCTCGCTGCTGCTGCTGCTGCTGCTGCTGCTGCTTCTTCTTCTTCTTCTTCTTCTTCTTCTTCTTCTTCTTCTTCTTCTTCTTCTTCTTCTTCTTCTTCTTCTTCTTCTTCTTCTTCTTCTTCTCCTTCTTCTTCTTCTCCTTCTCCTTCTCCTTCTCCCTCCTTCTCCTTCTCCTCCTCCTCCTCCTCCTCCTCCTCCTCCTCCTCCTCCTCCTCCTCCTCCTCCTCCTCCTCCGTTGTCATCGTTGTCTTCTTTTCCATTTTGTTCTTCTTCTTCCCCTCCCTCCCCTCCCTCCCTTCCTCCCTCCCTCCCTCCCTCCATCCCTTCCTTCCTTCCTTCCTTCCTTCCTTCCTTCCTTCCTTCCTTCCTTCCTTCCTTCTTTTTGTACTAGAAATAAATACAAAAGGAATAAAAAGAATATTTAAAAAGTATTCATTGTACTCATAATTGGTATGTTGACGTGAACACCCCTTTGTACAACTACTTAGAGATAATAAAAAAGAATACACTGGGTGCTGGTGGCTGGTGCCTTTAATCTTAGCCCTCAGGAGACTGAAATCTGAGGATTGTGATTCAGAGCTAGCCTGGACATAGAAAGTCCACTGTACTGTTATTTCCTGTTAACTATTAAAAATCTGGAAGTGGTGGCATGCCTCAAAAGTGGCACACACACAGAGATAATATGAAAATAATAAAAAACAAATTAGGGACCACGATCTGCTTTTTTTTTGTCATAACAAAGTAAGTGTATTATTGTAAAACTGTCCAGAAGTGAGGAATTTCATGGCTACCCTTCTTCCATACAAAGAATACTCTCCTTATGTAAGTGAGATCACTTAGCTTCTGCTTGAATACCTCCTATAACAGAAACTCACAATAATTAGGAAACGGAGTCCACAAGCTTTTCTGTAACAGGCCAGGGAACAAACATTTCTGTCCTGAAGGCCCTGGATTTCACCCACAAGGTGTGAAGTCATCTCTGGACACTATATAAATAAAGGTGTGGCCAAATTAAAAAAAAAAAAAACAATGCCAAGCTGGATTCGGCTCACTGAGGATAAGTTGCCATCCCTGAGATAGACAGTTTGGTTGAGGGATAATCTTGGCTAATAGAAGTGTCACCCAGAGCTCAAATCTGTGTTCCTTCGAATGCATTGAAATCATGCATTGCTTTGTTGAAAAAACAATTGATTGATTAGCTACAAGTTCACTTTCAATTATCTAAATTATTCTCTATACATAAATTCTCTGGCATGCAGCATTTTGTCTTAAAGACTATGATTAATTGACCCTTTCCTTTACTCATTCATTTGTCATTTATTGAGTACTTGAGTTGGGGCTGGTGATAGAGAAATAATGAAAAAGTCACTCCTGCTAGGACATGTAATAGGAAAAAAAGGTATAGAATATGGTGGAACTATTCACTGGATTCTGGGAGCACACAGGGAAGCACCCCCTCTCCCAGGGCGGTGGAAAAACTGGAGAGGATCTTGTAGTCAGGTTATATTTGAGCTGTGATTTAAGGTTTTGTTCAGATAGAAACTGTTGGTGATTGTGAAAATCATATCTGGAGAGATGTGCAATCTTTTTTGGCAAGAGACTGCAACTAGATTGCTGTATACTTGACAGTGAGTGTCCGGGGACAGAAAGGCAGAGGAGAGGCTGGAGCTGTAGGCAGGACAGATCTTGGGGCTACTTGCCTGTTATTTTCAAGCCAAAGTCAACCAGAGGGGTGGGTGGGGAGGGAAAGTAGGAGAAAAATGAGGGAATGGGTAACAAGTTGACAAGAAATGTACTTATTATCTTACTTATGTAACTATAACTCTGCTGTATATCACTTGACAATAATTTTTTTTTTTAAAAAAGGAGTCAACCAAAGTTTAGTATGACTGTGTGACTCTGTCCTAAAGTAATTCAGCAGGGTTATCTAAGTTGATGTTTTATTTGGAGGCAAGACAACTGACTTTACTATGTAAAAATGGAATCAGGTAATTGAGGGATGGTTGGGGTTGGGGAGAGATGGGGGAGAATACAGAAAGGGTGACATTGATCAAGATGTACTCATAAACTGACTGATAACCTTGAATCGAAACCCCTTTATACAACTATTTAAAGATAATTAAAATAAAAAAGAGGAAAAAAAGACAACCTGAATTTAAGCCAAGTTCTTCTTTTCTTCTTCTCCTCCCCCTCCCCCTCCCCCTCCCTCATCTCCCCCTCCCCCTCTCCCTCCCCCCTCCCCCCTTCCCCCTCCTCCTCCTCCTCCTCCTCCTTCTTCTTCCCTCCCTTCCTCCCTCCCTCCCTCCTTCCCTCCCTCCCTCCCTCCCTTCCTTCCTTCTTTCCTTCCTTCCTTCCTTCCTTCCTTCCTTCCTTCCTTCCTTCCTTCCTTCCTTCCTTCCTTCCTTCCTTCCTTCCTTCCTTCCTTCCTTCTTCCTTTTGTGCTAGTCATGGAGTTTGAACTCAGGGCCTGGGCACTGTCTTTGAGCTTTTTTGCTCAAGGTTTGCACTCTACCCACTTGAGCCACAGTGTCACTTCAGTGACTTTTATGTTTTTGTATGTGTGGTTAATTGGAAATAAGGGTATCATGGACTTTTATATCTGGGCTGGCTTTGAATCTTGATCCTCAGACCTCAGTCTCTCGAGTAGCTAGGATTACAGCTGTGAATCTCCAGTGCCTGGCTAATCTTTGGTTATTGAAAAAAAAAAGAATTTGAACAATGGTGACAGTATCAAACAATCCTACCCAGTATATACATTTGCAGTATAATTGTAGGAATTTTAGGTTTGTTCTAAAATGTTGATTAACAGACATCTTCTTTACCTAAAAACAATTTGCAAGGACCTACCAGAAAAAACTTTTCATCATATGTGCAACACAGGCAAGTTAGGTTTCTCTGCAATTCCTAAATCTCCTTATTACAGATTTTACTTTACTTTACTTTTATTTTTTGTGCTGGTACTGGGTCTTGAACTCAGACTTAGGTGCTGTCCTTTAGCTTTTCTTTTCTTTCTTGCTTTTCTTTTCTTTCTTTCTTTCTTTTTTTTTTTTTGTCTGTTGTGTAGCTTGAACTCAGGGCCTGGGCACTCTCCCTGAGCTCTTTTGCTCAAGGCTAGTGCTCTGTTACTTTGAGTCACAGCTCCATTTCTGCTTTTGAGTGGCTAATTGAGATGAGTCTCATGGGGACTTTTCTGCCCAGGCTGGCTTGAAACTGTGATCCTCAATTCTAAGCTTCCTGAGTAGCTAGGATTACAGGCATGAACCACCAGTGCCCTGAAACATAAACTATATATGCTCTTTCCTCATCCTTCTATATTCCATTTCACAGCTTCCAGTGAGATTCCTTATGTTATCATCATATATAGATAGAATGTACTTTGTTATTATTTCCCCCTGTACTCCAACCCTTCTTATGTGGCCATAAGAAGATTTAGAACTACATTTATGATTCATTTTTCTGTGTGTGTGTGTGTATTGGTACCAGGGCTTGAACTCTGAGCTTAGGGGCTCTCCCTAGCTTCTTTTGCTCAAGGCTAACTTTCCACCACTTAAGCCATAGCACCACTTCTAGCTTTTTCTGGTAGTTTGTTGGAGATAAGAGTCTCATGGTCTTTTCTGCCCAGGCTGGCTTCGAACCTCCATCATTAGGTCTCAGCTACCAGAGTAGCTAGGATCACAGGCACGAGTCACAGGCACCCTGCCTGACTTACCTAAAAAGGTGAGTTCAGTTAAAAAACTGAACAATGCTGGTGTAAAGATGAGATTCTTCCAGGGAAGATGACTAGTCTCCTTTTCCATTTTGGGAATTCTCATAGTGTTCTTGCGTTCACACAGAAGGTTCTAAGACCAGATGATGCATCTTCACTTCAGTTTAGAATATAAGCTCCTCACACGGCCTCACTGCTGGGGCTGTGACCAGCTCCCAGAGTTGTCTTCTGGAATCTTCTACAAGTCCACATTATAACCCCAGTACAGATGTCCCTGTATGCCAGAAGGCAACGCCATTTGCTCAGTAACTACCTAAAGCCAATGCCTAGTTGTGATCTGAAATCCTGGCTGGCCCCTTACAAATTTCTCATGCCCTAACACAAATATTTATTCCTGCTCAGTGTAGACTTTAGAAAGTCACTAGATTGAAATCTGGCTTGCTTACTAATGAAATCAAGGAAGATAAGGCTTTGAAAAAAGCATGACACCCAAGTCCATTGGTACTTTTGTGGTTCTTTGAAATAAAATCTCACCTATGATCATATTACTGGAGAGAGACACCCCTCCCCCGTTGTTTCTATTGGACTTTTGCTTTTGTTCTGCAGTTTAGGGAATGAGGTGGTAGACAGTGGAAAGCAGATTTCCCTTAAGTACTTGACATCTTCATGCATCTCCTTGGCTCTATCTTCTATCAGTGGCATCCTTGGATCTTTCTCCATTTGGAAAAAATCTTCTTCTCCTTCAGAATGTCACTATAAGCCGGGCACCGGTGGCTCACACCTGTAATCCCTGCTCATCAGGAGGCTGAGATATAAGGATTCCAATTCAAAGCTAGCCCAGCCAGACAAATCTAAGTGCCTCAACTCCAGTTAAGAACTAAAAAGCCGAGAAGTACAAGTTGTCATGTCGAAAAGGAACTTTACAACTTTGGTGGGGGGGGGGGGGGGGATGGGGGGGGGCGGAGCGAGGCTGGGAAGGGATGTGAAGGGTAAACGAAGGAGGAGACTGCAATGCTTGATAAGAAATGTACTCATTATCTTGCCCATGTAATTGTAACCCCTCTGTACAGTATGTTCACAATAATAAAAAAAAAGAACTAAAAAGCCAGAAGTGAAGGCGTGGCTCAAGTGGTAGAGTGCCATCCTTGAGTGAAAAAATAAGAAACCAAAAAAAAAAACAAACAAACAAAAAACCAAAACTAAGAAAGAGTGCTAGGCCCTGAGTTCCAGGCCCAGTACCAGCATCAGGAAAAAAAAAATCTCATGGTAATAATGTCTCCATTGTTTATCCTGCCTGCTTGGCTGTCATGATGAAGTTTTATTTGCGTCTGAACTTTATCATTTAAACGAATGGTGCTTGCAGTTTATTTGTTGTTTATCAGTTCCCTCCTCTTGCCAGCTCCCCTTGCATACTGCCTAGCACATACAGATAGGAGAAGGAATGGATGCACGAATGACTTAATCTGTTGTGTGAAGATATTAGTGCTTGTAGAAGGACCAGATAACGCTGAGTGTTACTAGTATTGTCTCCCCCAAATTCTGCTTGCCAAGTCTCTGTGTAAATGATGGAGAACAGAGTGTTTATTTCCTTCACATTCATATAATGGCCACAGTTACAATAACAAACAACAAGAGGCTGTCTCTATATCTCGCAAGAATTCCCTGATGAAAATGATGTAATTCCACCCACTCTAGGATTTACCCTAAGCTTTGCAGCCTCCAAGGGGGAAATTCCCCAGAGGACAAAGGTCCCAAATGCTACAAGTGATGGGATGAAGGCTGTGAGCAGGACCCCAATTTCTTATGGTCAGCATCCTTTCCCCTCCCCACCCCTCCTCCCCTCTTCTCTCCCTTCCTTCCCATCCCCACTCCTCTTCTCCTCTATCCACCTCCTCTTCCTCTTCTTCTTCTTCTTCCTCCCCCTCTTCCTCCTCTCCTCTCCTCCCCTCCTCTCCTCTCTCCTTTCTTCTCTCCTCTCCCTTTCTCCTTGAACTCAAGGCCTTGCACTCTGTAAAAGGCTGGTGCTCATCCAATAGAGCCATACTTCCAGTTCTGGCTTTTTAAATGGTTAATTGGAGATAAGAGTCCGTGGGATTGGTCTGTCCAGACTATATTTGAACCTTGATCCTCAGATTCAGCCTCCTGAATAGCTGGGATTACAAGTGTGAGTCACCAGTGCATGGCTAGTATTTGCATGTCATCATTTGCATATTGATGTCATCCTTGCCTGTGTCATTGTCTTAACCACACAGCAATGCAGGACACAGTACTGATTATCTCCATCTTGCTGGTGTCTAAATGGTGGCCCACGGGCTCAGGGATCACACTGCAAATTGATTGCAAAGGAAAGACTCCCCCAGTCTCTGCTAGGAGAGGATTGTCTTGTGTTCGGTGTCATTTTCCTTTTCTTTCTTCTTTTTCTGTGGCTTCAGTACTGGGGCTTGAACTCAGAGCCCTGAGTTCCTGCTTATCTTTATGCTCTCAAGGCTGGTGTTCTGACACTTGAGTCCATCTCTACTTTCTGCTTTTTGCTGGCTATTTGGTGAGATTTTTTTTTTTATTGTGAAAATACTGTACAGAGGGGTTACAATTACATGGGCAAGATAATGAGTTCATTTCTTATCAAGCATTGTAGCCTCCTCCTTTGTTTCCCCTTCCCATCCTCCCTCTACCCCCCCATCCTCCCTGCCCCCCCAAGTTCCCCCCCCCCACCAAAGTTGTAAGGACCGTTTTCGACATAACGACTTGTACATCTCATTGTTGCAATGGGTCCACCTGTATCCCTATTTAAACTATTTGTTTTTCTCCTTCCCCTCCACAAATGATACCGACATCAAATACAGTGAAAGCAGGGGTTATACTGAGGGGGAGGGACATACAAAGCAACAAAGAAATAATCTTATAAATGTGTTAGAAACAATCGCATGAAAGAAAAAAAAAACATTTGAATACATAACTTAAGGTTCATTTCCCTAACATCACCTTATCTGACCTTTTCTGCTTGACTCATACATATACTAGATATTGCAAATAAGGGAAACCGTGGGACTTATGTTTCTTTGGGCTTGGCTTACTTCACTTAATAGAATTTTTTCCAAGTCTTTCCATTTCCTAACAAATGGGGCAATGCCATTCTTTCCGATGGAGGCATAGAATTCCATTGTGTATATATACTACCTTTTCTTGATCCATTCATCTACTGAGGGGCATCTGGGTTGGTTCCATATCTTAGCTATGGTAAATAATGCTGCATTAAATAGTCGTGCTGGTAGCTTTAGTGTGGTCTTGTTTGTGATCATTTGGGTAAATGCCCAAAAGTGGGATTGCTGGGTGATAGGGGCGCTCTATGTGGAGTCTTTTGAGGAACCTCCATACTGCTTTCCAAAGTGGTTGAACAAGTTTACACTCCCACCAACAATGCAGTAAGGATCCCTTCTGTCCACATCCCCTCCAGCATCTGTTGTTATTCATGTGTCTATTGGCCATCCTTCTTTCTTCTTCAGAGAAGTTTCTCTTTAAGTCTTTAGCTCACTTATTTATTGGGCAGTTGTTTCTTCGAAGATTTGTTGTTGGGGGATTTAATTTTTTGAGTTCCAGGTATATTTTAGATGTAAGACCCTTGTCTGTTGTATGGCTAGTGAAGTTCTTCTAATCGATGGGCTTTCTATTGATCTTGCTTTTGCTGGCTATTTGGAGATAAGAGTCTTTCAGATTTTTTTCTGCCTGGGTTGGGGATTCAGGATCCTCAGATCTCCTGATGAGCTAGGATTATAATTGTGAACCACCAGTGCCTGACTCAATATATTTTCTGTGTTATAGAAGGTGAAGCAATAGAGCTAGATCAAAAGTGAAAAAAAATTGACAGAGTTTAGAAATGACTACATTCTTATATCATCTTTGCAGTTCCCCAACTGCGAGATTTGAGTAACACCTGAAAGATGTCTTCTTTTGTTTTTGTTTTTGCATTGGTGAAGTACAGTTTTCCAGGAGGCTGCACACATAGTGCAGTAATTCAGATAACTGCATGCTGCTTCTGTTCTACTTATGACTGTAATAGTTAATAGCCAGCAGAGAGCCCATGGCATCTAAGATACTTGATGAGTATCTTTGCATATAAGCCTTGATGCATTCACATTATATTTTGTCAGCAGTGAATTTCTAGGAGTCAAGAATTTTGGTCCTTATATAGAGGTATTTATTAATTTTTATAGACATTCCTTTAATATAAAGGAAGATAGATTGAACAGAAAAAGATCTCTAGTAAGGAAGGAATGAAGAACAATCTGAAGTAGTCCTAAATTGTAGGAAGGAAGGAAGGTTACAGGAATTTCTGCAAGTTTTTTTTTTTTAACATATAAACCACAAAGCATTAGCAGAATATCTGTGTGTGTGTGTGTGTGTGTGTGTGTGTGTGTGTTGGTATTGGGGCTTGAACCCAGAGCTTGGGTGCTGTCCCTGAGCTTTTGTGTTCACGGCTAGTGTTCTACCACTTGAGCCACAACTCTACTTCCAGCTTTTTGGTGGTTATTTGCAGATAAAGTCTCATGGACTTTCCTACCCAGGCTGGCTGTGAACCATGATCCTCAGATCTCAGCCTCCTGAGTAGCAAGGATGACAGGCGTGAGCCACTGGGGCCCAGCCAGAATGTCATTTTAAAACAAGTAAGGGAGAGTTTTTTACTTTGGACCATTTTGTCTGATTACAAGCTTCGAACATGGAGTTAGATAGCAGGAATTTAATACCTGAGTTTATTTATAAAAAGCACTGAGCAGCAGGCATATTTTTTTTTTTTTTTTTGGTTTTAACCTTTTTAATATTCTGGAAGCTAATTGCCCAAACCATCGTACCCTTCTAGGTTAATGGGGTGACTAACAGGCCACAATAGAATATGACTTCCCAGTCAAATTATGAAAAATAAGCAGAAGCCACTCTCCCACCCCAAACACCACAACTGGGAAAGGTCAGAAACGACACAGACTTTTATTATCTTTCAAAGACAGTACGGCGACATTACCATTCTGCTGTTTCCTTGTGATGGATTGCAGAAAGAATCGGAGAAGGCACCACATGAATCTGCTCTCAGGACAGTGATTCGCATCAGGATGGGAAATGGGACAAATGCAAGCCATTCTCCTTGCAGTTTACAGATTATAAATCCTTTGTTCATCTGTTACGATCTGGGGGCCTACTTGGGATTTTTATGATTCTTTATACACTTGGAATTTTAAAGCTGTAAGGTTGGAGGGCCTACAGCTGTTCTCTTTCTGATTTTGATGTTAAATCCTCACTTGGAGCATCGCCACCTCTGGTGTCTTCCTCTTCCTGCCTGCAGTCCTAGCCCACTGCCAGTGTGAACTACGGCCTCCCTGGTCGGTTCCCCTCGAAATATTAAAGTATAGCACCTACTGTAGTACTCTGATTTCCCAACAAGACGCCCCAACACTTGGTCAATTAGGCTAGAAGTCTTTATTGCTGTGGCGCCTGCCCCTCACTATACCACCGCAGTGAAGAACCACCACCAAGCTCAAAATGGGGTAGGCTTATATAGGGGAAAACCAGCAAGGGCGCCATCCACAGGGAGCCAGTGGTAATTCTGCGATGGGCAAAGAAGCAAGTTACAGAAGCAGAGCTAGCAGTTAGGGATTACAAAATGGCCATTACAATGCCAGTTATCCCAATGACCAAGGCCATAAGTCACAAGGCAAAGTCCTTATCTCAAATCTTCCCATCAAAGAAGCAAGTTAGTGAAATAGCAATTACAGGCTCTATAAGCAGAGTGGTAAATCCTCGAAGCAAAAACCACATTGCAAACTTCTTACTTATCACAACCCCAAACCAAACCACCTTCTAGGTTTTCTGAGTTTCACTGTTACTTACCAAAGTCCAGTGTTTAACCCCCTAGTTGATCCAGGCCTTTGTCTCTGGAATAACTAGCCTGGAGTTTTTCTCTACCAGGACATTCTGCCTTTTAAATTAGGCACTATTCTTAGTCACTTTGCAAATTTCCGTAAATGCCAGGCCTCAGTTTGTTCCATTCCCAGGGTCTGTACTTAATGCTTCTCAGGTTACCTGGGACTTGTTTGTCCCAGTTAAATTTCGTTTTTTTTTTCCTGGTCTAATTAATACTCTATTTGTTTAATTTAACCTGGTTCTAACACCTACATCTCCTGGAGGCTTTGGAAAAATGTAGAAGTCCTTGGCCAAGGGTTTAGCCCTTTCTAGAATTAACCAGTTCTGAGGATCAGTATTGCAACTTGAAATGGGGATGAGAGCAGCTGTGCATTTTGGATTTTCATCTTCAGTGTACCTTTATCCTGAGAATATAATGTTCCTTTGCTGGCCCTTTGCTTCTTTAAAAATTAATTATAACTGCTCTATCTGCCATACAGGGTCATGAGGAGCATGGAAGGAGTTCATGCCTGGGAAAGTGCTTGGAGAATGTGGACCAGCTTTTCAGATGTAAGATGTTGTCTTTATTGATGTCTGGCAGAGTGGTTAAAAAAATAAAAAGTCAAGTGGGACATGGTAGTGATATTGATTCGAATGTTTTATACCAGAGTTGGATTTTACCATTTTTTTTTTAGCAGTGACTCTTAACCTCCGAGTCCTTTGGGAAGCCCAGTTCTTTTACCGGTATAGTTGGGAGATATTGGAAATTGACAAATTTATCTCCTTAGATGTATGTGAGGGTGAATCGGAAGTGATGCTATGTGCTCCAAAGTGTTCATTTTATACCCTGCAAGAATCTTGTTGGTTGGATCCTTTGTTCTCATTTGTAGTATTTCTCTCTCTCCTCTCTCTCTCTCTCTCTCTCTCTCTCTCTCTCTCTCTCTGAGACAATACTGGGGCTTGAATTCAGGGCCTTGTTTTCTCACTTGGCTATTTGACTCAAGAAGACTAGCACTCTACCACTTGAGCCACAGCTCCACTTGTGGCTTTTCAGTGGTTAATTGGAAATGAGAGTCTAATGGACTTTTCTGCCCAAAACATAATCCTCAGATTTCAGCCTCATGAGTAGTGAAGATTACAAGTATGAGCCACCAGTGCCCAGTGAAGTAAGGAGGCCAGGTCTGGCCAATGCCATATTGGCCACAAGGTGGATTGTAAGATCTGGCATCTTGTCTTCATGCTGAGGGAAGGAAAAGCTCCTGACCATCACCTGCCTCCCAGGTGATGGGCATGCCCGGATCCCTGGAGACAGGGGTGGGCATTTGGCTGATAGGTTGCTGCATCTGTCAGTCCAGTGCCTGGGCCTGGGAATTTCCTGTGGGTCTGCCCACCCACCAGGACTCCATGCCGCATGTGTCTCTGTGATAGTGTCCTGTGTTCTGTCTCCTGGCTGGTCTCCAGTCATCATGGCATCACAATTCAGCTCTGCACTGGAGCTGAATTGGCTTGTTGGTATTGTTTTTGTTATTTCTTTCCTCTTTAGCATGTTTCCTAGCTGTGTTATGTGTATTTGAATGCTGCAGGCCTTTGTAACAACTGGCAGTCTTCAGCCTGTTAACTGTATAATAAAGACTGCCAACCATCACACATTGCTTTCTCACCCAGTGTGGATGGCTTCTGTGTCAGCTGGAGTGTGGCTTCAATTCAGGAAGAACTTATTTCCTTGGCCACTGCTGACCAAGTACATCAACACTCTTAACTACTGGCATCTTTGGGTAAGATACCCTGATATGGTGGATAACAGGGACTGGGAATTTCCAGTGGAGCTGCCCCCTGCACCTTTTTAGGCCCAGACCAGCCTAACAGCCATTACACCATGCCACTGTGTGTCTCTGTGATTGTCTTCAGTCAGCATGGCATCCCAATTCAGCTCTCCATTGGAGCTGAATTGGACTGTTGGTATCGTTGGTACTGTTTTTGATCTTTCTTTCTTCTTTAGCCTGTTTCCTAGCTGTGTTATGTGTATTTGGGGGCTGCAGGCCTTTGTAACAACTGGCTGCCTGCAGCCTGCTAACTGTATAATAAAGACTCCAATATTTCATATTCCACAATGTGGCTTCTGGGATGATTCACCTTATGACAATATTTCCACATTTGGCAAATATATTTTATTGTGTGACAAATTTGATTTTGCATTTTCTGATTTCATTCATGTTGTTTCTTTTATTTCTTTTTTTCCCCCCAATGCCACTACTAGAGCTTGAACTCATGGCTTGGGAGCTGTTCCTTCGCTATTTTGCTCAAGGCTGGCACTCTACCATATGAACCACAGCTCTACTTTCAGCTTTTTGGTGGTTGATTGGAGATAGGAATCTCATGAACTTTCCTGCCTCAGCTGGCTTTGAATTGTGATCTGACTCAGATCTCAATCTCAGAGTAGGTAGGATTATAAGCTTCTTTCATTTCTAATGTCTATGAAGGAAAAAGAAATTAGTTTTAAGTCTGCCTTTTACCAGGTGAT
Organism: Dipodomys spectabilis; assembly: GCF_019054845.1. Lineage (NCBI taxonomy): Eukaryota > Metazoa > Chordata > Mammalia > Rodentia > Heteromyidae > Dipodomys > Dipodomys spectabilis. The sequence goes on along the minus strand of NW_024870727.1, from coordinate 6,867,942 downwards.
GTCATGATTTTAAAGAATCTCCACACATTAGAATTTCATTTTTATATAATATAATTTTAATAGAAATGCTCATTTCATGGAGGGAAAATGACTGATAAAAGTTTCAATGATCCATAAGAGTCTCTTATATCCTTTTTATTCCACTCTGATGTGGTTGAATTCATTGATAATGGCAAAAGGTTTAGAATTGTGGCATTTTTTATCTCTTGTTATCATCTAACCAAAGAGAATATTTTTTAATACAATTTAAAAAAAGATTCTAAAGTTCCTTTTCTTAAAAAAAAAAAAAAAGCTAATTTTAAAATCAGAATGAGGTCGGGTGCTGGTGGCTCACGCCTGTAATCCTAGAGCTACTCAGGAGGCTGAGATCTGAGGATCATGGGTCAAAGGCAGCAGGGGCAGGATAGTGTGTGAGACTCTTCTCCAGTTAACCAGCAAAAAGCTGATGTAGAGAGATGTCTCAAGTGGTAGAGCTCCATTTTATGACTATAAAAGCCAAGTGAGAGTCAGAGGTCCTGAGTTCAAGCCTTAGTACCAGGGCTTGAACACACACACACACACACACACACACACACACATGCACACGCCAGAAAAGAAACTGAAATACATAGTCACTTGATACCTCTCACTACCCATATGATGACCATTTTCATTCCTCAGGTTAGGTGTCTGAGATTCAGATCACGTAGTAAGAAAGCCAGTGCTTTCTATAGTATTTCACTTAACTGCCTCGATGTTTGTTTCTTAGTGCTGAAAGTCCTCATTCAATTAGCATTGTACAGATGTGCGTTTCTAATCAGTGCTCAGCTCTGCTATATATGCTAGTTGATGGGGATTCCGCTGTCCCTCGAGTACGTAAATAGTTTTTGTTTCAACTTCATTCTGGATTTAATGCAGTATTTATTGTGCATTAGTACAGAAATTTCACTTTGCTGCCACTTACGTTTTTATGGGATAATGTGTCTCAGGGGACTAGCACTGGTTATTGATACACCCATGCATCAAAGCATCTTCCATGGTAAGTTCACGTTTCATATTAACAAGCTCACGAAGCTTTGGGTATCTACCTTCATACTAGCAGGAAATTCAATCTTTTCCTATGATTACCCTTTCCAAGTATTTCTGAGAGAACCCATTGGTCTCAAGACAAGGAAAATGCTATAGTTTTGTGGGTTAGAAAGGCTTTCTAGCTCCTCAGTGGACCAATGGATCAAGAAAATGGGATATATATATATATATATATATATATATATATATATATGCTCACACATACACAATGGAATTTTCCCTATCCATCAGAAAGAATGGTATTGTACCATTTGTAAAGAAATGGAAAGACTTGGAACAAATTGTATTAAGCGAAGTACACCAGACCCAGAGAAACAGCTTGCATGGTTTCCCTCATTTGTGGTAGCTAGATGTGCCTATAAATCTACAAGTAAGCACACTGGATGGGAAGCAAGGGTTACAAATGAATTAACCGAAGTGCAACAGACTGTATGGAGAGGGCACATAGTATAATTATTTAGAAGGATGAAGTCAAATTCCAACCAAATAAGTACCAGGAAATGAGTACTTGCAAGAGGAGAGGGTAGGGGAAAGGGGAAGAGGGGTAGAATGAAAGGGAATGCAGGCAAGAATTGATTGTGTGTAGCACAGAATTGAGAAATGTAAGGGACAGGGTGGGTCAAAGGAGCGTAAAGATGTCCAAGTGGTGAAAATGTTGAAGTGGTGGCACAGATCAAGATGCATCGTACGTTTAAACTGCTTTGTTAAGTGGCAAAAGTTCAGTACATAACCTAAGATTAAGATAAGAAAGGGAGGGCTGGGAAGGTGGCTCAGTGGTAGAGCGCTTGCCTTGCATGCCAGAGGCCCTGGGTTCGATTCCTCAGCACCACATATGCAAAAAGAAAAAAGCCGGAAGTGGTACTGTGGCTCAAGTGGTAGAGCGCTAGCCTTGAGCTGAAGAGCTGAGGGACAGCGCCCAGGCCCAGAGTTCAGGCCCATGACCGGACCCCCCAAAAAAATAAGATAAGAAAGGGAAAGGGCAGATTAAGAGGGGTGAGTGAGACTGTTGAAAGGGGCGACATTGATCGAGATGCACTGTATTCATAAACTACTCTATGAATGGCAGTTCCTTCGTACAAGTACTTAAAGATAATAAAATATTAAAACAAAAGAAAGGCTTTCTAAGGGACACTTAAATAGAGAGAGTAAGATGTGTTTGTTCTTCATTGTGTCCGAGGGGGGTGTGCTGGGTCTGGGGCATTGTGTTGGGCACACATGGGCATATGCTCTGGGTATGCTCTGGGTATGCTGTGGCGTATGCTTCCCCTTGATCTCTAATCTTATAGCAAGCGTCTGAAAGGAGACAGACTTCTAGTGACTATCAAGTTTTCATGGCCAGTTGTCTGGAGAAGTCGATTGTCCTTTCTTTCTTGGGGTCCCTGGAAACTCACAGCTAGGGCAGCTTGGATAAACTACTTTTCAACTCCTCTAGCCAGGATAACAGGAGAGCTCCCAGTTTTTGCTGACTTACTGCCCAGACCAGTTCTATGCAATAAATATAGAATTCAAACTGTGTATATAATTTGGAATATTGTAGTTATTGCAGTTCAAAAAATAAAGAGAGGGGCTAGGAAGGTGGCTTAGTGGTAGAGTGCTTGCCTTGCATGCCTGAGGCCCTGAGGAATTGAACATTCCTCAGCACCACATAAGCAAAAAGAAAAAAGCTGGAAGTGGTGCTATAGCTCAAGTGGTAGAGCGCTAGCCTTGAGCTGAAGAGCTGAGGGACAGCGCCCAGGCCCAGAGTTCAGGCCCCACGACCGGACCCCCCCCCCCCCCCAAATAAAGAGAAACATGTGAGATTATTATTTTTGCTGGTCCTGGGACTTGAGCTCAGGGCACAGGTGCTGTCTCTGAGGCTCTTTGTATTCCAGGCTAGCACTCTACCATTTGAGCCACAGTTCCACTGCCAGCTTTTTCTGAGTAGTTTATTAGAGATGAGTCTCATAGACTTTTCTGCTAAGGTTGGCTGCAAACTGCAATCCTTAGATCTCAGCCTCCTGAGTAGCTAGTATTACAGACATAAGCCATCAGTGCCCAGCTTGTGAAATTAATTTTGATAGTGCATTTTCTTTGGATCACTAAATCTGAAGTGTTATCAGTTTAACACGTAATCAGTATAAGAAATGGTAACAGATTTTTCTGCATTTTCTTTTATACTGCCTTTGAAATCAGACTTATTTTTGTACTTAACTGAACATCTCAGCTTGAAGAATAAAATTTCATTTGACATAGTTAATTTGTATTTAGATTTTGTAAAAGTTAAAGCTAAAACATGATCTTCATACCCAGGCTATTCCAAGTATACTTCACTTTTTAAAATAACTGAACAAACTTACCCTTTTAAAATTGAAGTGTGGTCAGGTACTAGTGGCTCACACCTGTAACCCCAGCTACTTAGGAGGCTGCAATCTGAGGCTCATGGTTCAAAGCCAGCCTAAGCAAAAAAGCCCACGAGACTCTTACCTCCAAGGAGCCAAAATGGAGTTGTGGTTCAAGTGGTAGAACACTAGCCTTGAGGAAAAAAAATTAAAAGTTCAGCCCCAGGCCTGGCAAGCATGTGCATACACACACAAACGAGGTGTCATCTTGAAAGTTCAAACTAAAAAATTCCAAGTTTAAATAAAAGAACTTCGTCCTTTGGTTACCCTGGACATCTTTCAGAGGTAGATAACTGCCATATTACTGATGATTACCATAGCGGTTGCCATCCCAGGGTCAGTTCTGTATTTCAGGAATATATAGTTAATTAGGACTCACAAGGTTCTAAACTAGCACTGTAATAAGGAAACACACAAACCCAGTGGATTAAATTCCTACTCTCCAGTAGAGCTGCCTCGGCTTGAGTTCTAGCTTTGCTGCTGTCTAGATTTGAGGAAACGTCTGTGCTTTCCGATCATTTCATTCATTTGTGAAATGAAGAGAAGGTTTCCTGTGTCAGGTGTGTGGTGAGCACGAATGGGGATAAGGCCCAGCTTATGGCAAGTTGTTGGTGAAGGTGTGATTGCCTCACATTTTTTGGTGTGATTCTTTTGGTGTGCTGGGACTAGATCCCAGATCTTTCAGATTTCAACCCACTTTGCTGTCTGGGTTATGATCCCCTCTCTCTTCCCATCATCTGTTAAGGTGAACGGAGTGAGAAACATTGCTCTTAGGCATTTACATTGCAAAGATATACTTCTACAGCTCACCAGCTCCTCTAGCTTCAAGGAAGGAGGACCAGACACCACTGCTCATAATATCTGTAACCCTGCCAGGCAAGGCTTCTGAGCAGAGATTCAGTCTTCCAATGCCTCACTAAATATTTGTCTTTCAACTTCCCCAAACAGATATTTAAAAAGAGTTAAAGCCTGGGTTATTGTGCAGATTAATTCTGCACATTGCTTTCAATAGAAGATTACAACACACATACATTTCCAATATTTAATTTTCAAATCCCCATTTCATTTATTTTTTTTTCCTTTCCTATTCTTTTAGGTCTGAGACTGGGACTCGAACTTGGCACCTGCTGCTTTTGTTCATTGACTAGTGCCCTACCAACTAAGCCATACCTCCTCCCATCAAGCCACTTATTATATAACGCATTATGAAGAAAGATTCTGAAGTCTGATCATCTCAGATAGTGTTAGTGTTTCTGGATTCCCTTCTCTGAGGCACAAACAGAACATGCTGATGTTTGTAACTCTTGAGATGCTCTTTGGGCCACTTTTCTGATTTTCCTTCCTTCAAAAAAGCACGTGTGCACTCCTGGCGTCACTGCATTCCATCTTGACAATCTGCAGGCTGTCAGGGCTGTGCGATCACCCTTCCCATCCATGTCCACTAGCGCAGAGAACTGCTGAGTGGATCAGACAACTTGTGATATATCTGATTGAACTTAGACGCCATCATACCATCTCCATGAATCAAGCCACTGTAAATCAAAGTTTTCCTCTGCCAGTGGTCTCTCAACTTTCAATACACTTTGATTTAAGGGATGCTTGGCCCGTGATCATCCCATATTTCATGAGATGATGTCTTGTGAGTACAGAGAAAGCACCAAACGAAATAATCAGAGGAGAAAGTGATGAGGAGCACGCGGGGGAGGTGAGAGACAACTTGCTTGTAGTTCTTTGTCAACATTGGTGAGATGCTGGAATGGGTCCTCTGTTTAATGGCTTCTTCACTGATCCTTTGGACTGCCCGTGCCAAGGGATTCTGGGTAGAGGGGGTTGTAAAAGTCATTTGCACCCCCCCCCCAGAATTCTGTAAATAAAGCACTTCCTCTGGCTTCTGTGCAGTAACTAGGATCCATGAAGCAAGAGTTGGACAGAGGAAGAGCAGATCTGAATTAATTTTTCTCTGCAGATACTAAATAATATTTTAAAAAGATTATTTTTATTATCAAGGAACAGATTGTATAATATTAAGGAAAAGATAATAAAATCACCCATAAGTGTCCCACTAAAGATAACCATTCTTAACATCCATTGTATTTCCTTCCAGTCTTTTATAGGCATGTACTTTATAATCTCATTATAATTATGCTATATATAGTTTTCCTTTTTCCTTTTAACATTATAACATTTTTATATATTATTAAGTTAAGCATTGAATAGACCATCATAAATCATTTAGCCTAATACCTGTGCTGGGAAATTTTGGCTGGGTTCCTTGATGCTTTCTTGTTAAAATAACTCTGGTGAACGCTTTTGAACTTTTATCTTGTAATATGTGTTTGATTATTTCTTTAGTTTGATTTCCTAGAAGTGGAGTTTTGGGGCCCAAAGATATAAACATCTGAGGGCTTTTGATATGCACTGACAAGCTATTTGTGTGTGTGTGTGTGTGTGTGTGTGTGTGTGTGTGAGAGAGAGAGAGAGAGAGAGAGAGAGAGAGAGAGAGAGAGAGAGAGAGAGAGAAAGAGAGAGAGAGAGAATGAGCGCACCATTACTGGGGCTTGAACTCACTTCTCACTTAGCTTTCTTGATCATGACTGATGTTCTGTCATTTAAGCTGTGTCTCCATTCTGTCTGGCTTTTTGCTGGTTAATTACAGATGAGCTGACTTTGAACCTCGATCCCCCATGTCTCAGGCTCCTGAACAGCTAAGCGAACAGGTGTGAGCCACCAGTGCCAAGTCAGATTTTTAATTCATGAAAAGTGTATTGACATCAGAAACGTGGAGTGTCTGGCAGCTCAGTGCTTTCTAACCATCCAGGCCGGCATGTAGATACTCATGCTGGTACAAAGGCCTCAGTTGTTCTTTTACAATATTCTCCTTGGACTGTTCTCTGTGTCCATGTAGTAGCCTTCATGTGTGTCTGCTTCCTAGGCCCATGTGACCCTGGGTGCAGGCTGGAGTGACTCAGTTGACCTTTGCTCTGTGCACCAATTTGGTTCTGTCGCACCTTTGGGCTTTTTGCACAAACTGTATCACCTAATCTCAAAGCAAAGATTTGCCACTTTGTGTGATACAGGAAAATGTGAACTACCAGCTCTGAAACTGTATCTCATCACCAAATAGCAAAGACTATTTGCTACTTTCAAAGTGTGTGTGTGTGTGTGTGAGCGCAGATACATGCATGTGCATTCAAAGCAGTGGTTTATGACTGTAATCTTAACTGATTGTGATTCTAAGCCAGCCTGGGAAGTAAAAATCTGAGAGACTCTCATCTCCAATTAACTAGCAAAAAGCCAGAAGTGGAGGGAGGTGTAGCTTAAGTTGTAGAGCATCAGTATTGAGTGAAAAAGCTAAGGGACAAGGCCCAGGCTCTGAATTTAAGCACAGTGCTCTCTCACACACACACACACACACACACACACACACACACACACACACACACACGTTTTCCAATATTTGTAAGAACAGAACTGAAATTGCTCCGATGTAAGTGTTAGAAACAAAAAGGAGCCTTTAAGTTCATTGTCGTTAAATGGTTATAATTCTATCAATATCTAACATGAGTGAAAGTGCCAGAGAAAGTAGAATGTCTGTGTTGATTCTAGTAGAAAAGTGGAGAATATTTGAGCAAAAGAAGAATTAAGCAAATACTTCCCAGAGAGTTTGTAATATTTTAAAGTCTATTTTTAACTATATTTGTATCTTGCATTTTTTAACCAAGCAGATCTAATCTTAAGATTGGTATTAATTCATCTCTTCACAATCTCATTGTATTCAGAGAACTTGAGGGGTGGTGATATGGTTCAACTGTAGAGGGAATGACTGACAAAGGAGTTCACATCTGTGTGCTCCTCCCACGAAGAAAGACAATGTCAGTATGAAGTGTTTTGCTCCTTTTTTTCTGTTTATGTTGGTATTCATGTACTATGAGATCTTATTTTTTTTCTGATATTTAAGAAATTGTTTTCTATTTTGTGTGTTTTCAAAGCTCTTTGTTGGCATGACTTGGAGAGTTGGAATCTTCGTGTGTGTGTGAGTGTAAGAGAGAGAGAGAGAGAGAGGAGAGAGAATGGTACTGGGGTTTGATCTCAGGGCCTAGACAGTGCTCATCTTGAGCTATACCTCTACTTCTGGCACTTTGCTTGTTAATGTGGAGATAAGAGTCTCATGGACTTTCCTGTCCAGGCTGGCTTTGAATGGCAGTCCTGAGATCTCAGTTTCCTGAGTAGCTAGGATTATAGGTATAAGCAACCAGTGCCTGTCATGTTTATAACTACCTTGTCAAATATGTGAATCTGTGTTTTGTCCATTAAGAGATGGGTACAATGCAGTTTAAGACCCATAAGCAAGAATTTAGATTTTAGCTGGGATCTGATGGCTCATGCCTGTAACCCTAGCTACTCTTGGGGCTGAGATGTGAGGATCACAGTTTGAAGCCAGCCTGAGTAGAAAACTCTCTGAGACTCTATCTTCAATTAACCAGCAATAATCTGGACTGGAGGTTTGATTCAAGTGATAGACCACCAGCCATGCAAGCAAGCTATGAGAACACTGGAGACCCCGAGTCGAACAAACCCAAGAGAAATATTAATAACCTAACCAATGATATCAGCCAAATCATCCTATGACCATCTCTATAAGGATCAATCAACTACATTTTCTGCTTTGTGCTTCTAAATGTGCCTTCAGATCTTCATGTGGCATGTAAGTAATTCCCAAGGAGTACTCAGGGATGTAAGACCTACACTACAGATATGCCATATGCTCCTGGGCAGACCCTGTATACCTTGGACAACTTATAAAGAACAAGGCAGGCAATAGAGGCAGAAATGGGTATTTTATGAGCTCTTTAACTAAACAAGACACATGTGAACAAGAGTCAAGTCAACTGGCTGAGAACATTTATTTCTGCCAGTGGAGATTAATGAAGGAGAGAATGTCTTTGCTAGAGATAAACCAGGGGGAGTGCCACCTTTTTCCTTTGGTGATGGTCCTTGTTACCCAGCCATCACAGCTGGCCTCTTTCCTGGGATGTCTTGTAAGAATGCTGGCTCCCCGTAGACTAGTTTTGCTGTGCGGTTTGAAGTCGTTTCAGTTTTGTTTTTTGTCTTCGAGCATTTCTCAGTTTTTTAGTTTTTAAGAAACTGTCCTCTAATTGGTAGAGAAAATCTTCAATTCGTCCAACCTAGAAGAGATGAACAGATACAGAATAGCTGTTGTTTTCAGGGTTTTTGGATATTTTATTTAAAATCAAATGACTCAGGGAAGTCCACATTAGAACAGCTGTAGGCCAGACAGAAGCTCCACTGTTTCCCCTTGTTTTAGGAACAGGGAATGGATTAAGTAGGAGTGGGCTTTGTCACCAGCAAACATGCTTTTTATCAGCGTCAGTACTAGGGCTTGAACTCAGGGGCCTGGGTGCTATCCCTGAGCTGTTTTGCTCAAGGCTGTTGCCCTACCACAGTGAGCCACAGCTCCACTTCTGGTTTTCTGTTGGTTAATTGAAGCTGAGTCTCAGGGCCTTTTCTGCCCTGACTGACTTTGAATAGTGAGCCTCAGATCTCAGCCTCCTGGGTAGCCACCAGTGCCTAGTTAGAACACATTAATTTTCTAAATAAAATAAAACCATCTTCTTTTGCAGAGAAAACCTACAATTATTCAATAGCAGTTTCTTGAGTGTATTGTATATTGTTTGTCGGAAAGAGACATGTTATAAAAATTTACATCAGAGGAAGTCAGTAGATATAATAATTCATACTTAACCCTGACTCCAAGCCTGCACATTTTATTAGTCTAATATCTCTCACTATAGAGCCATTGTCATACAGTTAGCTCAAAGCTTGAGGACTTGCTGTTCAAGGTATCATCATCTGCTTGAGATAAAAGCATTTAAAACTTCAATTTTCCAATTTTCCATCCCACTTACAAGCTGTTTATCATTCAGAGAAATACCCAAAAGATAACTCAAATTGTCAAAATGATAATAATAGACAGTAGCACTCTTGTATATCCTACACTTAGGTCTATATACCAGGTGTTGAGATGACACTAACACACCTTTGTGTGTGTGTGTGTGTGTGTGTGCGCGCGCGCATGTGTGCACATGCCAGTCGTGGGGCTTGACCTCTGGGTTTGGATGCTGTCCTTCAGCTTTTGTGCTCAAATTTGGCACTCTACTACTTCAGTCATTCCTCTATTTCTGGCCTCTTGCTGGTTGATTGCAGACTTTCCTGCCCAGGCTGACTTTGATCCCTGATTCTCATATCTCAGCCTCTTGAACAGCTAGTATTACAGATGTGAGCGCCCAGTGCCCAGCTTGATAACCTTTTTCTTTTGCTGGTCCTGGGGCTGGTACAATGGGCCTGAGCGCTGTCCTTGAGCTTTTGTACTCAAGGCTAGTTGCTCTACCACTTGAACTACAGGTCTACTTCTGGCAGTTTTTGGTTAATTGGAAATAAGAGTCTCCCTGATTTTCCTGCCTCAGCTGATTTTGAACCAGGATCGTTAGGCCTCACTCTTCTGAGTACCTAGGATTGCAGGTATGAGCCAGTGGCACCCAGCTTGATAACCTTTTTAAAGTCAAAGCAAGTGAATTTGTATGAGACTGACATTGATGACATCATTGCATGAATCATCCAAACTTTCCTGATATGAAGTTGGTGCATTGTTCTGTGGGTTCTATATACTTATTTCACCAAACTTGTAAGAATTAACCCAGAGCAGCCAACATGAAACTGAAGGATGACACTTTACCATTACTTTGATAGCTGAGCTTTTGACTCATTCCTGTTGTATGTGCTGGAAATGTGTCATTTAAATCAAAGCTCGTTACAGTGAGAATGTTTGCAATGAGCCCAAATGCAATTTGAAATTACAGCTCTAATGTGGCAAACATAACTTTCTTCAATGAGACAGAAAAACAATCATTTAAAAATATCCATTAAGTGGCTGCTGTTTTAATAATAGCAACATTGACTAACTGGGTTGCATTTCATTAACAAGATAACAGCTGTAACCCCAGTACTTTGGGAGGATGAGGCAAAAGGATTATGAGTTTAAGGTCAGTTTGGACGACAAAGTAAGATTCTATTTCAAAAAAAAAAAAAGAAAAAGAAAAAAAGAAAAGCCAGGAGTCCATAGCTCATACACCTGTAATCCCAGCTACTCATCAGGAGGTTGAGATTTTAGGATAACAGTTAGAAACCAGCCTGGAGAAGAATGTCTGTAACACTCTTACCTTCAATTAACCATGAGAAGACCAGGAGGGGAGCTGTGGCTCAGTGCTAGAGGCTAGCCTTAAGCAAAAAAAGCTCAGGAGCAGTGTCCAGGCCCTAAGGTCACATGCCTCTCCCCCCCCCCCCCCTCAGAACTGGCATACAGACAGACAGACAGACACATGAAACAGATGATCAAAAAATACTGAGGTGTTTCAACAGAGGCCTACTAGGTGAAAGCAGGAGGTCTATGAGCACGTCCTTCTGTCTGTCCATCTTGTGATAACAATGGATTAATCACTTTAAAATAGACATAGGATTGCATGTTTGCCTTAATATTCTTTGAATAGTCTCCTGAACCCTTCCAGGACCTATCCAGATGTGGGTGAGCTTGCTTCACTGGGACCTCTAGCTCTGTCTGGAACCACCCATGGCCTTTGTCATGGAGGACATCTCTCAGTTATTAGCGTTTGGCCATGCTTGTCTAGACCCAAAGCAGTGCCCTCTGAACACCTCTGGGTAACCGAGTGTGAGTTGCTCACACCTGTCACCCTAGCTACTCAAGAGACTGAGATCTGAAGATTTTGGTTTGAAGCCAGCCTAAATAGGAAAGTCCACGAGACTCATCTCCACTTAAGCACCCAAAAGACTCAAGTGGAACTTTGGCTCAAGTAGTTAGAGAGCCTGCCTGGAGTAAAAATGTCAGGCATAGCCCCTAGGCCCTGAGTTCAAACTCTAGTACAGGCATACACAAGAAAGTAGTTTTCCAGAAAGTTTTCTTTGTCTTTATAAACTAATTAACACCACCTCGATAACCTACCATTCTATTACAATTCTTCTTCTTCTTCTTTTTTTTTAGCTTTGAAATGTGAAGGCAAGCCAAAGGTAACAAGGTGAGCCCATACCTGTAACATCTCGAGGTTTAATGGACCCTAGGTGAAGAGTCAGAAGAAAAATTTGAATTTGGCTTTTGGCTTGGCTTATACACTCCTTGCTGTGTGACCCAGGGAAGCCTCTTGGCCTTCTGAGTTTTAGTTTGGGCCAACATTTGGTATTAAAGAAGGTTGGCCTGCGTGATGTCCAGGGTCCTACCTAGTCAAAACATCCCATAACATGTATTCCCCTCAGATCCCATCCATCCAGGCCGGAGGATGGCGAGTGAGCACTCACACTTTCAAATCAGAGGCCATTCCTTCAGATGACACCATTAGATGAACTACCCAATACACAGTAAAGTCAGTCCATTTTAGCTTCTGTACTTACTGAAGTGTAGGAGATCTGCAGCATGTTTTTAGTGAAGCTGTTTTTTTTTTTTAGTCAAGAAAAGAAATAACATACTGATCGAAGAGAAAAATAGATTTGTAGAACTAAGAGCAGATTGCAAATGAAAGAAATGGCTATAAAGCCCTTAGGAAAAATAAAACACAAAGAAATACATGAAGTACGCAAGGGAGGAAAATGAGCTAGTTTTCAGATGAGAGGCATTGTTAGACTCTCTACTTGCTTAACGGTGTCAGATAGGTAACTTGGTCATTTAGGGTCTAATATATCCATTTGCAAAATGGGCAGGTGACATTTTCTTAGCTATGTAAGTGCCATCATGGTGATGGGAACATGGGGTGGAGGAACTTGCCGAGAATGTGGGGATGCTGATAACTAAAGAGAACTGAATGTCTCAGGCTCTGACATGCCGCATGGCTACTGATCCCAATTCCTATCATAAAGATATTGTCATCAATCAATTTCTTTAGAGTCTTTGAACTCAAACACCAATTGTTGTAAGTTCAAATTTGGATTAATATGGATCTGGTCCATATTACTTTAGAGATAGTATGTTATTTAGCATATTAATTTAGAGAAGATGACCTCCTAGTGTTTTAATATTTATTTATTCATTTATGTATTTATTTATGTGTTGGTATTGGGGTTTGAACTCTAGACTTGGCATGCTCACTTAGCTTCTTTTGTTCTACTGCTTGAGCCACAGTTCCTTGTCTGGCTTTTTACTAATTAAGTAGAGATGGATTTGTCTGTCTGGGCTGGCTTCTGTCCGGGCTGGCTTCTGTCCTGTCTCAGATCTCAGCCTCTGGAGTATCTAGGATTATAGGCAGGAGTCACCAGTGCCTGGCTTGGAATCCTAAAATCTTAATACCTCCTGCTGTTGCCCAGTACTTTAGTATGTAATTTATCTGTTATCTGGAGAGACATTATCTTCAGATAGGACCTTTTACACAAGTAATCAAGTCAGGTTGAGCTCATTCTCATCCAAAGTGACTGGTATCTTCATTTAAAATGGAAGATCTGGGGACTACTAAGGATGGAGGCAGAGGCTGGGCAGATGCTCCTAACAAGCCAAGGCACCATAAGCACAGTCATCAAAGCACAGCAAGGGGAGGGAGGCATGAGATAGAATCTTCCTCAGCCATCAGCAGGAGTCAACCCAGGAGATACTTTGATCTCAGCCTCTTACGTCCAGAATCACCAGATAGTAAAAATCCTGTCATTCAGGTGCTTTATCTATGTTCTATGAATGAGTCTAGCAAACGAGATAACAGGTCATAAAGTGAAGCAGAAGCTCACATTCCATAGTTCTCCAATCTTGCACTTTTCTCACTGGGTGGAGGTCCCTGTTGGGTTGGAGCCCCTTGCACAGACTTCGTGTTCACCTTGGAACTAGAGTGATATACCAATAATGACACAAGAACTCAGCCTCCAACATGAACGGATGGGGAAATTAACCTGAGTGAATTTAAATTTGAGGCTTCCCATTAGATTTCATGGATGAAGTATATTCATATCACTTGTTTATTTGTCCATGCCTTGGGATTGATTTGTTTGTACAGGTGTGTGTGTGTGTGTGTGTGTGTGTGTGTGTGTGTGTGCATATGTGCATGTGTGTGCTGGTACTGGGGCTTGAACTTAGGACCTCAAGCTCTCACTTGGCTTTTTCATTCAAGACTGGTAATTTACTGCTTGAATCACAACTCCATTTCTGGCGTTTTGGTGGATAATTGGAGATTAGAGTCTCTAATTTGTCTACCTGAACTGGATTTGAACTGCAGTCCTCTTGTCTCAGACTCTTGAGTAGCTAGGGTTACAGACACGAACTACTCTAGCCTGGTGGGTGGGTGATTCCCCCCACCCCCCTTAAAATATGGTTAAACAAAGAACATTTTGTTTTTAGGAGGAAGAAGGTTGAGCAATAAGATTCAAGCTCTTTGGAAGCAAGCACCAGGTTTATGAGGTTTCAGGATGAGAGTGTGTGTCTTCAGTGATTAGCAGCTTGGACCCAAATCCTCTCAGCAAAACAAGACATTTCACTTCACCGAAGTGATTTGCTACCAGGAATTTCTGTGGTCTGTTCCAGCTTAGTTTCCAGAACAAATGTTTTTAAATATTTATCATCCAGAATTACTTGAATTTTTAATTCTTATTAGAATTACAATTGTTTCCAAACAGGCTTGAAATTAATTTCTAAAATAAACTTAGTTTCTGAAACAGAGTTGTTTCTGCTATCAATGTAGCAGTTTGCTTTTAACTTTTCTTGGCTGGTATTCAAGCCGATAGACAAATCCTTATGTTTTTCTTTTCTCTTTTAATGGATTTGGTATATTGTATAACATGAAAATCTCAGGTACTTATTCCTGAAACGTTATAAAAGCATGCAAAAAATTTAAAATCTCCATGCCGAACTGTATTGTGAGCTTTCATTAAAAATGACCACTGTTCCATTTTCAAGACAAGGCATTTGACCCTGAATGGAAAATTACTAGTAGTTTTTGTGTGTGATGACTTGTGGTTTTTCAATAAACAGGACTGATTAGAAAGGGCTGGGCTAATCAGCCAGGAGAAGAATGGGCCCTAATAAAATGAGAAAATGAGCAGGTATTGTATATGTTCTGGAAAGCACCTACCTGGAAAAGCCTTACCACCCCCCCCCCCCCATACACACCCTTCCCCAACCAAAGGGAGTAGAGACAGTCAAAAGCCTGCTTCTGAAATTCTACCAATCTCAACAGGTGAATATATTTGAATTATCCAATAGAAAGCAACGTAACTTCGGTGATGTCTGGGAGATAAAATGAACCCCGTAGTGCTCAGACCAATGAGTTGCTGAGAGAAGAGACCCCCATGTTAGCTATATATAATTGCTTTTTATAATCTCGGGAGAGTGGCCTACCATCAAACAGAAACTTGGTTTTGCAAGACTGCCATTAAAGTCTCTCTTTGGCTGAAAAACAAAAAAAGCCCACCATGATAGCACTATTTATTATCTTTAGTGTAGAGTTTAAAAACTAACGTAAAGTTTGTTATCAGGTCTTGGGAACTTCTGTGTTATGATTTCAATGTGTGTCCACCCCAAATCCTTGAGTTGAAATCCTCTTGAAGTGATAGATGCAGAAGGTGGGGGCTTTAGAATCAGATGATCATTTTACTGCTCTGTGTGTGTGTGTGTGTGTGTGTGCTGGTCTTGAGGCTTACACTCAGGGCCTGAGCTTTTCTGCTTAAGGCTGGCACTTGAGCCACAGCTCCACTTCTGGTTTTTTGGTGATTAATTGAAGACTATCCTGCTCAACTGGCTTGGAACCATGAGCCTCAGGTCTTGGCCTCCTGAGTAACTGAGATGATGGGAGTGAACCACTGGGTCCTGGCTCAGATTAGTATTCTTTAAAAAAGCCCACAGGAGCTTAGCTTCTTGTCTTTCTTCTCCACCAGGAAAGGACATAGCAAGACGATGCCATCTTTGAACTGGAAATCTGGCCTTTCCTGGACATCAAATCTACCTGTACCATCATCACCCACAATTCTTAGCCTCCAGGAACTACGAGAAATAAACTTTTTTGTTGTCCAATCTATGGAATTTTCTAATTCAGTTTGCAGCAGTTAAGGGTGCAATTTATTCTGAAGGTTTTGTGTGAATTATCGCATCAAGCTTTTGATTCTGAGGTAATTGTAGATTTACATGCATGAGAAAGCAGAAACACAGGAATAGCCAATACAGCTTTCTATCAATAGTGACATCTTACAAAACTATAGAAATCAATAGGCAGGATATTGAGATGGATACATCCATTGACACCATAAAGAACAGTCCCGCCACCACAAAGATCTTTCATTTGCCTGTTTTTTCTTAGTCCTGCTCTACCTTTCGAACCATGTCTTATCTCTATTTCAGATATTTAAGTCTTGTTATTTGTACACACATGTTTAGAGTTGCTTTGTCCTTTTTATAGGATGATGAAATAATCCTATCTCTATCTTATAAATTCTCTTTGTTTTGATATTGGCCATTACTTTTTTCCTTTTATTCCTTATATGGTGTTTCTTTTCGTATCCATGGCTATCTTTGCCATGTCATTCTATCTGAGGTAAATCTAGGTGTTGCTTTCTTTGACCCTAGCAAGCATCTGAGAAAATCAACTTATAAGAGAAAAGGTTTATTTAGACTCACTATTCAGTGCATGATTCATTGGCCCTGGTAGTTTGGGGTCTGTAGTGTGGTAGTACATCATGGTGGGGGCATATGCTAACAATCCTCATGTAATTGTCAGGAAACAGTACAGAAAGAGGAAGGGGCCGGTGTCCTAATATCTCATTAAAGGACAAGCTCCCAATGAGATCTCTCATTAGAACCTACCTTTCAGAGGTTCTACTATGTTTCTGAGGACCACACCCTTTACCACATGGACATTTTGTAGACATTCCAGATCCAAATTATGGCACAGCATAGAGTTGGGACGTATTTAGAAATCAATTTTTGCCAATCTCGGTCTTCTAATTGGTATAGTTAAGTCATTTAAATTTAATATAATAATTGACTTGTTAGAGCTGAATCCTCTATTTTGTATTTTTATTTTCTTTGGTTTTCATTTAGGGTTTGTTCTCCCTACCTTCCTGTGACACTTAGGCACTCTTTTAGGATTACATTTTGATTTATCCAGGGTGTTTCTGGTGAAGCTTTTTATACCACTGTAGGTATATACATACCTTGTCATACACAGCTCATTGAGATCATTTTATATTTGGTTGATGTACAAGATTATTACATGCTTTAAGGTCTCTTGATTCTACCAAGCTTATAATATTCTTTCCTCTCTCTCTCCCTCCCTTCCTTCCTTTCTTTTTTTTTATTTTGGTGCTGGTACTGTGGCTTGAATTTAGGGCCTGAGTACTTACTGTCTCTGAGTTTATTTTCGTCTCAAGGCTAGTGCTCTACTACTAGAACCACATCTCTATTTCTAGCTTTTGGTGTTAGAGATAAGAGTCCCACAGACTTTCTTGCCTCAGCTGACTTTGAACTTCAATCTTCAGATCTTAGTCTCCTGAGTAGTGAGGTTTACAGGCATGAGCTACTGGTGCCTGGCATGAATTTATAATATTCTTAAGTATTTTCTTTACATACAATTAAAACCACAGTATAGAAAGTTATTTTTCTTGCTTGCACCATGAAATATAATGAAGAGAAGCAAAGTTTATTGTTCTTTCTCCTAGTTTTTTTCTTGCACTGTTAGTTTTTATTTTTTGATATTTTGAGGTCTTCTTTTATTGTTCTTTTTCCTATTTAGTGAATTTTCTTTAACTGTTATTTTAGGGTAGATCTGCTACCAACAAATTCTCTTAGCTTTTCTTCACCTGAGAATGTCTTGATTTTCTTTTCATTCCTAAAAGATATTTCCACTGGGTCTAGCACTCAGAGTTGAAAGTTCTTTTCTTAGAGTACTTGAAAAATATTGTGCCACTTGCTTTTGGTCTCTTCTCTTTCTTTTAGAAGAGCTGCTGTAACTTGAACTGTTTTTCTTGTTAGGAATGCCTCAACTCTCTCTACTATTTTCAAGATTCTTTATCTCAGAACTTTGCCTCTGGTGTAGCTCATGCAAATTTTCCTTGGAATTTTTCCTGCTTAGAATTCATTCAACTACTCAAAATGATAGTTTTATTTTTTTTTAATTTTTTATTTTTTGGGCCCAGTCGTGGGGCCTGAACTCTGGGCCTGGGCACTGTCCCTCAGCTCTTCAGCTCAAGGCTAGCGCTCTACCACTTGAGCCACAGCGCCACTTCCGGCTTTTTTCTTTTTGCTTATGTGGTACTGAGGAATCAAACCCAGGGCCTCTGGCATGCAAGGCAAATGCTCTGCCACTGAGCCACCTTCCCAGCCCTCAAAATGATAGTTTTATTCTTTTGTTAAATTGGGGAAGATTTCTTTATTTCTTTAAGTACTTTTCCAGTCCTACCCACTTTTGCTTTCTATCTGAAACTCCAATGACATAATCAGATTTGTTGTTAGATTCTACCCCTTCCTAGTCCCAGAGGCTCGCTTATTTTTCTCCCAGCCTGCTTCCTTTATGGTTCAGGTCAGTAATTTCTATTGTTCTATCTTCATTTTGATGACTCTTTTCGCTATCACCACCTCCATTCTGCTGTTGAGCCCAAGTTTTTTTTTTTTTTTGTGCTGGTCCTGGGGCTTGAACTCAGGGCCTGGGCATTGTCCTTGAGCTAACTTGCTTATTTGCTCAAGGCTAGTGTTAACAACTTGAGCCACAGTTCCCCTCCTGGCTTTTTTGGTAGTTAATTAAGGATAAGAGTCGCTCTGACTTTCCTGACTGACAGGGTTGGCTTAGAACCATGATTTTCAGATCTCAGCTTCCTGAGTAGCTAGGATTAGTGCCTTGCTTTATCTTTTTATTTATAAGAATTATAATGAATTGTAAAATATACTATATAAAACATACCCAGCAAAATGTCGGGCTATTGAACAAGACACTTCCTATAATTTAAAAGAAACCACTTGTAGCATGAACTGCAAATGTACTCTTCCAGTCAAAATACATTTGAGATTATATGTTCTTCTCCCATGTCCCTGATCAATACTACATGTGTGTGTGTGTGTGTGTGTGTGTGTGTGTGGTTTCTAAGCTGTTTTCATGAAGTTCTGAAGTCATTAAGGGTCAGAAATAACCTATCAAAGCAAATCAGCCAGAAACTGGTGGCTCACACCTGCAATCCTAGCTACTCAAGAGGTGGAGATGCGAGTATCTCAGCTCAAATTTCCCAGGCAGGAAATTCTATGAGACTTTTATCTCCAATTAACCATAAAAATACGCTGGAAGTAGAGTTCTGGCTCAACTGAGCCTTGAGCTAAAAAGCTAAGGGATAGTACCCAGGCCCTTGAGTTCAAGCCACAGTGCATGCGTGCGCGCGCACACACACAGACACACACACACACACACACACACACACACACACACACGAGAGCTTCATATGATATTTCCTGAAAGGAAGAGATCTGAGGGGAGGTAATAGAGCAGTATGATTCAGGGAAGAACTGTGGGTGTTGAGGTTCAAGTCTGGTCAGGCATCTGGGACCTACTAGCAGTGATTAGGGATAAAGCTTCAGAGAGCAGCAGGTTGTGATTCAGGGTGAGATGCCTTCCACAGCCTCTGATATCTCTGCTCACTTACTACCACAAAGACTCGAAAATTGTCTCACTGGCTTCTCCTAGAATCTGAGCTTGGGGGAAGCAATGTTCTTGGTGTTTACTGACTTATGCATTTGCTTAATATAAATGCTCTTGCTAATGACTACTAATAGAGCTTATGATTCAAACAAGTCTGGTTCAAGACCAAACCCTGATACTACAAGCTTGGATTTGCTTCCTGGTTAATTCTCAAGAGCTCTCTCTCCTCATCTTTCAAAGGAGATAACAATATTGTTGTTAATTGTACCAATTGCCTGGTATAAATAGAGAGAGAGAGGGAGAGGGAGAGAGAGAGAGAGAGAGAGAGAGTGAAGGAGGGAGGGAGAGGGAGAGAGAAAGAGGAGAGAGGGTGGGGGAGGGAGCAATAACAATCACTGATAATATGTCATCATCATTAACTTATTCATCTGCAATAAATTTCTCTATGGCTTGTTCCTTTTCTGATAGTTCATCCAAAGCAAGCTCCAGACAGGCTTGATAATTTGTTGGATAACAGTGTTTTATTAGGTCCACAGGTATGATGGCAGATTAGCTTTTTTGTCTGCACCTTGATAAACCCCTGCTTAAAAATGGCTAAGCGCCTGGATCCCTGCTCCCTAGATGAGGGTATTGCTGAGATTTGACTTCTGTTGCAGAAATTTCTTGCCAAATCATCAAGGTTTTAGAAGACACTGTTGTCAGCTAAGAAAGGAGGGAAAAGTGGTGCTCCTGGTTTTAGAGACCTTGCACAGGTGGGAAAGGCGTGATAAGCAAATGCTGATACAGGAAATGTTTAATAAATATTACAGTTAAGATCTTGAATGGTTCCCTAAAAGCCTATGTGTTGAAGCTTTGGTCCCATCCTGGTGACATTATTATTATTATTTTACTTTATTTTTTGAATCCTTAAGTAGTTCTACAAAGGTCTCAGTTCAACGTCAGTCCGTGAATACAATACCTCATGCTCAATGCCAATATTTTGGGAGCTGGTGGAACCCTTAGTAGATGGGGTACATTTGGGTGGGTATGAGATCATTAAGAGGCATGACCTTGTGGCTCCTGTTTCTCTCTTTCTTTCCTAGCAACCATAAGGTAAACTGACGTCCTCTGCCATACACTCCTACCATAAAAAGTCACTGTGCCACCAGTAGACAAGAGGCAAGCCACCGCAGACTAAATCTCTTGAAACTCTGGGCCAAAATGCACTTCCTTCCCTTATTAATTTGATTAGCCTCCTGTATTTTTGTCAAAAGGATGGGAAATGGATGATATAAACAAATCACCTCAATCCTTTGATCTTTCTAGTCAAAGCAGGAAGAAGTTGGTTTAGGTGCTAACTGAAATTCACCACGTAGATTTAAACCACTGCACTGAGGTCAGGAGATGGCTGGCAGATGCTCTTGGATTTCTCCACTCTCTAGAGTGGCCTTGGCTTCTCTGCTAAGAAGGAAGCCCTCCTCTTCTTAGCATTTGACTAGGATTTGACCAGTTTTTCAGGACTTTGGTAGAGGCTTCTCCACTAGAGGGACTAGCTTGGATACCCACTGATCAGTCCAGGCACAATTTATCCTAAGAGTTACAATGACTTATCCCAAACACCTGGCCTTGGTCAGCTCTTTGGGCCTCATCTCTATCCTGTCCTTAGCACATTTTCTTCCCTCCCAGCCTGGTCATTTCCGTTTCCCTCCTCCATCCACATCACACCCTGGGCAGAGCTGCTCTGGCAGTGCCTGGAGCTCACACTGTAAAGGAATTTGGGGATATGCAAATGAGGAAGCTCATAACCAGAAGCTGCAAGCTTCACAATGAAATTGTAATAAATCTGTGGAGACTCCTTAAAGAGCAAGACACACAGTAAAAGCCTGATTGCTGGAGGAAAAAAGTGCTTTGCAAATGAGCTATAGGCCGCTGAATCTTTGAAAAGACAGCAGTCCACACCAAAGAACTAACCCTAGCCCATACTACTCAGCCCAAATGAGTGGACCATGAAGGATAGTGCTGTGTATGCAATCTGGTTCCGAAGAGTTTCTGGAAGGATTCAGGTTTGAATGCTGATGTGGAAGGTAAATAAAAGGTCCTAATTTGCTCTTTTATGTTTGTGTTCTCCTGTTTGGTGATTTGTCACCCTAGAGTTGCTGGGGTGATGTAGAATTCTTTCACACTTTCATGGAAAAAGCCAGTTAGTGTGCCAATGAATATTTCTGTATGGTAACATGAGTATGACTTAATACCTGAAGATTTTGGGATAAAAAAGGAACATGAAAGCTGGGCTCCGGTGGCTCATGCCTGTAATCCTAGCTACTGAGGAGGCTGAGATCTGAGGATCATTGTTCTAAGCCAGCCCGGGCAGGAAAGCCCATAAGACTCTTATCTCCAATAAACCACTAGAAAAACTGGAAGCGGAGCTGTGGTTCAAGAGGTAGAGCGCTGGCCTTGAGCTGAAGAGCTGAGGGATAGCGCCCAAGCCCAGAGATCAAGCCTCACGACCGACAAAAAAAAAAAAAAAAAAAGGAACATGAAAAGGTAAACAATTTTCAGCCAGGTGCCAGTGGCTCACAACTGTCACTCAGGAGGCTGAGATCTGTTGGTTGTGGTTAGAAGTCTGCTCAGGCAGGAAACTCCATGAGGGTCTTTCTCTTTTCTCCAATTAACCATCCAAAACCAGGAAGTGGAGCTGTGGCTCAAGTGGTAGAGTGCTAGCTTTGAACATAAAAGCTTAGGGACAGCTCCAGGACTGCTGCATGCTTGCATGCATGAGCGCATGCACACACACACACACACACACACACACACACACACATACACACACACACACACACACACACATGGTGGAGTCATTGATTTTTTTGATGGATTTCTACTACTGGATGAAAATTTAATGCAGCAATTTCATGAGCAGGTCTTTGATTCCATGTTAGGGCATTCCTCTCCTTGCTTTTAAAATATCAGAATTTAGTTTGTCTTTCTAGCCTCAAAGCAGTGACCCAGAGGCAGAGCAAAACAAAACAGATCTTTTATCTTCAATCTGGTTCAGTTCCAATGTTTTCCATGATATTTAAGCTTTGTAAATGAAGGGTGAGTTTCCTCTGAGTTGTGGACCATGTCGCATAAATGTCTGGTTCTTGGAGAGAAGAAATAGGTGTTCTGATGTAACAGTTGGCACCGGTTTTTAAGACCTCTTTTTCCTTTCTCCTATTTCTTCTGTTTCCTTTCTTTTTCTTTTCCATTTTTTTCTTTTTCTTTTTTTAGTCAGTCTTGGGGATTGAACTCAGGGCTTGGATGATGTCTCTGAGCTTTTTCACTCAAGGCTAATAGTCTACCACTTTGAGCCATAGCACCACTTCCTGCTTTCTGATGGTTAATTGGAGATAAGCCCAGACTGGCTTTGAATCACAATTCTCAGATCTAGCCTCCTAAGTGGGATTAGAGTCCTCCCCCTCCTCCTCTTCCTCTTCTTTTTTTTTCTCCATCTCCTCCTCCTTCTTTTTTCTTCTTCCTCTTCTTATTAAAAAAATGATCTTTAAGCTGGGTGCTGGTGGCTCATCCTGTATCCTATCTATTCAGGAGCCTGAGATGTGGAGATTATGGTTTGAGGCCAGACTGGGCAGGAAAGTCCATGAAACTCTCATTTCTAATTAATACCAAAAGAAGCAAGAAGTCAAGCCTTGGCTCAAGTAGTAGACCATCATAAAAACAAAAACAAACACAAAACTCAAAGCCAGTTTTTTTCCTTGAGCAAAACCAACCAACCAACAAACAACAATTCCCCAGGCCCTGAGTTTAGGCTCAGGACACACACACACACACACACACACACACACACACACACACACACACACACACACACACACACACACACACACTACCTTTAAGTAGTTGTACAAAGGGATTTCAATTCAACATGTCAATTTATGAGTTCAGTGAATGTTTGTCAATGTCACTTTTTCATTCTCTCCTTATCTCTCTCCCAACCCCACCCATGCCCTCAATTTGTCTAGTTCCATTTTCACATATGTACATTGACTATTATAACTGTATTTGCCCACCTTTCCCCTCTCCATTCAAGATCCCTTTTTCTATTCCTTCAGGCCTGGTTCAGAGAACTTCAGTACTAGCCAAGATTCAGAGGGTGTAAGTAACACAAAATCACAGAGCCTGCTGGGGAGCTGGAGGGGGCACATTGTCTTACTCAGATGGCAGCAGAGTTTACAGTCAGGGATTTGCAGATTAGGTTTATTTAAGGTGGGAACCAATGGGACAAAGAAGAAGAATCCTATAGAAGTAGGTCACAAGGACAGATAAAATAGAAACACCCTTAGTGACCTGCTGGCTCAGATGGGAAGAACTTACTATTTGAGCTCTGAAGACAAACTAGGCTAGTTTGTGGCCAAACCCTACTTGGCTTGGAGGCCCTCTTCATTCCTTATGGGCCTCAGACTTGAATGTTCAGCCATCATTCAACAAGGATCATCAATCAGGCATGGAAGCAAAAATGCCGAGCTTCTATCAAGAAATGCTTGATAAGAAATATACTCATTACCTTGCTCATGTAATTGTAACCCCTCTGTATGGTATTTTCACAATAAAAATAAAAAAAGAAAGAGAACAGGCTCTAAAGTCCGATTGAGTCCTGGCTCCATCATTTACTTGTCTTTGTGACTTCAGACTTCAGCTAAACCTCTCTCTCTCTCTCTGTCTCTCTCTATCTGTCTGTCTGTCTCTCTCTCTCTGTTTAACCTGATAGGATAGGTAACTTGGTCTATATTAAAGTGAATAAGAAAATATCACATTATAGAAACTCAGTAAACATTAACTCTTATTCTTCTCTTTTGATGGTCTAGCTTTCAGAAGACACATTCATTCAGAGCTGGAAAAGGACTTAGAATCTTTGAGTGTAATATGGCAATTTTACAAGTGAGAAAACTGAGGCTCAGAGAAAGCAAGTGGCTTCTGACCAGCTGTGTGACAGGCCTAATTTGTCTCTCAATTATGAGTTCAGAGTGTATTTGTTTGCTTGTCTTGCAATACGAGCCTCTCTCTAAATAAGCCTTTCCCTTCCGAATAGAAATAGGAATTTCACCACTCTCACTACATTACCATTTGGTTTAAGAATCAAGCCACTGTTATTCCTCTCCTGAATCATTGCAATAATCCTCTAACTAATCTCCCTGCCCCTCCTTGTCCCTTCAACCTGTCCTCACCCTAGTAGTTTATAGTGTGTTTGGCTTGTGCAAAGACTACGCCTCTGTCACTTCATCTCTTGTCACTGATTTTTGTTGTTGGTGTTTATTTGTGAGGAGGACACAACTGGAGCTTGAACTCAGGACCTGTCTGTGGTCTTTAGGTTTTTCATACTTCTATTTTCTGGATCTTCTGGTGGTGTTTTGTAGATGAGAGTTTCACAGACATTCGTGTCCAGGCTGGCATTGAACCGTGATACTCAGAGTAGCTAAGATTACAGCATGAGCCACCGGCATCTAGCTCTTTACTCTTCTATATTCTATTCCACTCACCCTGCCCTGCTTGATGCCTTTGCGAATGCAGGACACTCTTGAGGTTCTATATTTGCCATGTCCTTTATTTCGAAGGTATCTAAACTGGATATTGGCGTGAGGTCCCTCCTCATGTGACACTTGCCATTTTCTCACCATGCTACGTTAATTGGCAGACAGCACATCTGTATTTCTTTAGATGGTTTACTGTGTGCTTGGGTAGGAGGCAGACGATATGGGAACACGGCTTTTGTTCATGTTACATCTCCAAAGTCGAGGATGGTGTCTGGCAAAGTATAGGTGCCCAGAACATTTTAGATCAAGGCACAATCAAACAAGACCTGTAGAATATTCCAGTGGTGTCTTTTTTTCCCAGATATTTTTGTTCTAGAATAAAACTAAGCAGAGTGTGATATTTTTAATGAAATATATTGTGGCTTTTCCAACACAAGCAAATATATCTTTTTTATTTTTTTTTGGCCATAATTTGCCTATTTTTGTATCGGCCTAGCTAATCTTGAGTAAATGACTATAAAAAATATTGCAAAGCCACACAAAAGTCACTACCACTTTTCTAAACTCTGTAAATGAAGACATTTTAATTCTGGTTAATCAAGAAAAACACAGCTGTTTCTTTCTCTTTCTTTCTGGGTTCTTAGAGAAACTTCACAGAAGACAGAAATGTAGACAGGCAGTCGGTCAGCTTTCGTGAATCAGATTTCATCCTGAACGTCTTTTTTTTCTGTGGACCACTTACAGAGTAGATCACAGAAAGTCAGGTTAGGTAATGGGGACTCTTAACTACAGACCTCTTAACTGCATGGCACCAGGAGCTTCTGCTATAATTCTGCTGCTCCAGATGAAAATTTCCAGTGTTTTCATTAGGTGTAACAGCTGTTTCTATTACAGAGCACAGATCTCAGAGGTGGTGATTCTAGTACCTACTTTCAGTGAGCTTAGAATGCAGCAAAACTTGTACAATTAGTTTTTTTTTCTTAAAAAATATATACATATATATTCCCATCTCCCCCAACATACAAATTAACTCTGTAGTAGTAAAAGGAAATTACTTAATGCTACCGCATTGTCTGAAAGTGATGGGATCATGTTTTGTAGAGTCACATTAGCCAAATTAAAAGCCTTTGGGGAAAAATTTGGCACTCTGTTTCTTTCCCATTCACATCTTCCTAAAGACCTCTGAAGAGTTTCCATTTAGAAAGCTATGAGCTTTACCAGGGCTTTTAATTTGAAGAGACTGGATGTTCTGAGAGTTACTGTAGACACCCCTGGTTGGGTGAAGAGGCCTGGGCTGTGCTGAATCCTAGAAGCTTATGGGGCCTTGACTTTACCATCCTCTGGATGTCTGCTTCCCTCAAGTTATGTTTTCCAGCCTGAGACACCGATCCATTCTTCTGCTATACCACCTTTCCAAGATGGCTGTCATCATCTCAGTCCACTGGCAAATGCACATAGCACTTTTTTTTCTTGACAGTGGAATTTATTCTTCCAACCCCTTGAATCTAGCTAGTCTGGTTGATGACTGCTTTGGTCAACAGAATACATTAGAAATGGCCCACACCAGTTCTGAGACTAACTTTTAAGGAGATGAATGATTTCTCCTTCCTTTCTATTGTGAAATAGGGCTTCATGAGACCCATCAGCAATGCAATTTGAAACCTCATTCAGAGAGGTCATAATTAGGCAATCCAGTCACAGGTCTCAGTTGGTGGTATCTGTGAGTCAGCCATCTTGGAGGGTAGATTAGTTTAACCTTCACAGGATTCCAGGCATTCCATAGAAACCTCAAGAACCACTGATGGAAAAATCTGGCCAAACTATAGATACCAGAGGTAATATTAAAATGTTGCTTTCGGGCTGGGAAGGTGGCTCAGTGGTAGAGTGCTTGCCTTGCAGGCCTGAGGCCCTGGGTTTGATTCCTCAGCACTACATAAGCAAAAAGAAAAAAGCCAGAAGTGGTGCTGTGGCTCAAGTGGTAGAGCGCTAGCCTTGAGCTGAAGAGCTGAGGGACAGCACCCAGGCCCAGAGTTCAGGCCCCACAACCGGACCCAAAAAAAAAAAAATATTGCTTCCAACCAAAGCATTTACAATGATTTATGCTTCCAACCAAAGCATTTACAATGATTACATGGCCATAGATAACTAAAGTAAGGGACAATAGGCTAAGTGCTTCTAGGAACATTGCACCAATTACACAGGCTGGGAGTCAGGTGGAGTAAGTAGCTATTTGTGGGGTGTTGACAGATGTCCATCTCTCTTCCTCCACCTTTTCTGGCTGGTTCTCATTACTTAATAATTGGCCTGCTGCTCTCATGCCACTTAGATTTTTAAATATAAATATTTACTATACAAATGCAAATACTTCCAGGAAGGATGAGGCCATCTTTTTCTCTATAGCACCAGGTAGTGAATATTTCAGAGTTTGTGAGCCGTTGTAAGTGGTTATAATAATTACTAAACTGGGCCAAGTTCATCCAGACAACATGTAAGTGAGTGGCATGGCTGTATCAGTAAAAGTTATTTGTCAAAGCAGGTGCTGGATATGACCAGCAGATTGTGGCTTGCTGCCTTCTGTTCCAAACAGAGCTTAGAGCTTCGGCTCTTAAGAGTCTACAGTTTTATCATTCCAACTTCTTCTATAGCCAACAAATAGATTTGATTCATTGCTTGATGGATTTGCTTGATGGCTAGCTCAAATCCCTTCTGTTGCTCTTTCTTGGGTCTGTGGGTTTCTCTTCTTATGTTTGAAATGTTCACCAAGTTCTCTGCTTCCAATCTTATATACTTTTTCTCAGTGATGTCACCACTTAAATAATTTCACTCAACACCACTGGTCAGTGATGAAGAAATCTTTATAGTCCACTCAGTCTCTCTGGCACCCCCCTTTCAATTTGTATTAGAAATCCCCAGCATTTTATCTCCTCTGAAGTATCTTGCCAGCCCTTATGCTCAATGCAATTTGGTGCCAATTATGATGGAGCCTCTCTATTGAAGCCCACCTTTCTGTGGTCAGCTGTTCTGCTGGGCTGGCCCTCTGTAAGTTCCATTGCTACTTTGCCAGGCCTTAGTTTTTGTCAAAAGAGGAGGAAGAAAAGACTTCCTCCGTTCTCTCTGCTTCCTGTTTATTTCTGTCTGTTGGGAGGTGCCAGCAAGCTTCTCTACAGAAAACCTACTTCAGTCAGGAATCATACATTGTTTTCTGCAGTAGGGGCCGAAGCCAGCTTTCCCAAAAGTTACAGAACACATCCATGGCCGTTCTTCCCCTCAGTTCCCACCCCACCAGTGGCTTGGTGCTCTCCATGGAGATCTGTGTCCCAGCCACGTAACTCCTCCTCTAAGTGCAGAGACCCCAGGGGCAGCGGAGCTTTGGCTCTAAGAGTCTACGGTTTTTGTCATTCCAACTTCCTGCTTGATATTTGTGTTCCTTGAATGCAGCCACCATAACTGTTTTTTTTTTATTCCTTCACATTTTTAGTACCTAATTAACAATGCCATTGTTAGTTACCCATTCTTTATATTCAATTTTCATTCCAATATGTGGTGTGGCTTCTGCCTCCTGGCTGCTCCCTCTAAAAGAGTTTATATTCTTAGCCAGAAGCTGCACCTGTGACAATTTCCCTCCTACTAAATGGCACCAGCAAACCTCTCCCTATCCCTTGCCTCATTGCCTGAGCAAATATCTTGGCATCAGTCTTCACTTTGTTTTCTTGCCTCCCATGTCCCACCAATGAACAAGGTGACAAGCTGTGTGTCTTCTTGTATAGTTCTCATAGTTGTCTGCATCTGTCTTCTGTGCCACCCCTCTAGAGCAAGATCACATTTTCCCTGGACAATCATTGCCCTGTATTTCTGTAGCCCTTCAACCTGCTTGTGCCACAGTGCTAAAACTGTCTCAAAAACCATTTTGATAAACATCCTGAGAAATATTCTAAATCCTTAACTCACTTCAGAAGTCTTTCTGATTTGACTTCTCTTGCCTCGGTACTTAGAAAAATCCTCTTTTTTTTTTTTTTTTTTTTGGTCAGTTTTTTATGTGCCATACTTTCTGTACTCTCTTGGTGTGTAGACTGTTTTCTTTGTTTGGAAATCTCTCCCTTCATGTGAATAACTACCCCAAATCCTTTAAGTGTTGTATAAATATCATGTTCTCAGAGATGGCTTTGCTGATCTCCTAGACCAGGCTATTCTTTTCCAGTCCGTTTCCATAGGTCACTGAACATCTGGCTTTCACTGTCATACTCAGTAAACAGTTCAGTGGACGTCCAGATGGCATGGCCCTTGCTTACATCCATGGCTGTGCCTGTCATTCCCAGCACAGGATCCCAAACACCTAAGGTCCTTTCTAGCACAACAGACATTCAACATTGATTTGCTGAGTTCTGTTGATTTGGGCTTTCTGAGTTGTTTGGGAAGTTGCATGCTCCTGTGGGTGCACGAGAGTCCTTCAGGCTGCCATTGTCTCTTACTGTGAATCCTTCTTTGCTCTGTTCCTCTCATATATCCCAGTTCTTGTAGTAAGAAGAGGCTGATGGAAAGTATGGATCTGATTTTAACTACATTTTGCTGGAGACCCATCAATGCTGATGCTTATGTTTCCAGAGGGTCCCTGAGAGTCATGCAAGTTGCCCAAGTGTTTGAAGCCATGGAATTCTCATTGTTAAACTCCAGTGACCAATGAGGTGATGCTCCTGCAACCACCACACCCTCCTCCTCCACACCCATTTGACGGTTCCTTTGTCTTTCACTGAAATGTTGTCATCGGTCCTCAAGTGACAAAAAATGGGGGAGAGAGTTGGGGAAATGGGCTAAAATGCAGGTGAAAGCCTTACAGGGGATCATTCCAAATAACGAAGAAATGAATTATTTCAACACAATATGAGAGTGATCATGAAGAAGAATGGAGAAAGCGCACGACCGCAGTCTGTTGGAAAGGAAGCAGACCTGAGGGGAGGAGATGAAATACATCCATATTTGATTTGGTTACACTGTCAGGGAGGGAGGGAGGGAGAGAAAGAAGGAGAGGGAAGAGAGAGATAAAGAGCGGGGAAGAGGGAGACTGCATTTACTTCAAGACAAGAAATCAGAAAGACAACACAAACATTTTTCTTTACATCTTCTAAACAGATTTGACCCAGGTGGACATTTGTCTTTGAGAATATTATGCCTTTGTTTGTTTGTTTGTTTCCTGGTACTCAAAGTTTTACCTTTTGGATTGTATTCCAGACACGCTCCTCATCGCTCTTCTTTCCTTCAAGGGTATCCATGGCGTCCGCCATTAGTGACTGCAGCTGTGGCACCAAGATAAAAATGATCACTGTGGAATTCACGCAGAAATAACTTCCCTAAACACACAGATTAAAACCTAATTAAAAAATCATTTGTACGCTGATGATTTTATGACTCATTTTCTCCCCCTACCACGAATGCCGCCACCTCATCCTTGCTTCAGTCATTACCGAAGACATAAAAATATTGAAACAATGTGAAGATTCTTCCTGCAAATTTGTAGACAATGTATAGGTTTTAATGTAGTAAGTGTGAATGTTTGGTGGAAAGAAAAAACACACAACAGACTTGGACTGTAAAGAATGAAGGCAGTAGTTAATTCTTTCAGGAAATGGCATGTCGTACATGAACGCGTTTTAATGTTTTCTCCTGAGGCTAATGTATCATAATTTCAGACATCATGTAAAAACTCACCAGAGGACAATACTAAAATTGCACTGTTTTATTGCCTCTTAAAGAACCTAGCTCGGTTAAATTCTTTTACCATTGTTGGTTAAAAATTTGAAATAACCAAGTTGTTTTTTATTTTTTTAAGTTTTGGATTCTGTTGAAAGGCAAGCTTTAACCATGCTGCACTTTGCTCCTCCATCCCCAAAACCACTTGAAATATTCCAACAGAAAACTTGCCTATAAGTTGATTTTGGTGGTGTACGCCTGGAGTTCCAGCATTGGGAAGGGTAGAGAATCTCAAGTTCAAGAGCAGCCTGGGCCACAGACTATCTCAAGACAAAAACAAAACAAAACAAAACAAAATAAAAAAAAATAAGCTGTGTATAGGTTGGCTCACACCTGTAATCCTATCTAATCAGGAGGTTGAGATCTGAGAGTCACAGTTTAAATCCAGCCCGGCGGTGAAATATAGGGAGTCTCTTTTCTCCAATTAATAAACAAAAACATGGAAAAACCAGGGAGGTGTTGCTCCATTGGTAGAGTTCCAGCCTTGAGCTAAAAAGCTAAAGTAGAACTTGCTGCTGAGTTCAAGGCCCAGTATTGGTACCAAACCACCCCATCCCCAAAATAAAAACCCCAACACACACACACACACACACACACACACACACACACACACACACACACACACACACACACACTAAAAGGAAACAATCCAACATACTTGAAGCTGCATCAAGTCCTGTGACATTGAAAGACTATTTTTTTTTTAATGAAAGAACAAAATGAGCATTAAATGGTATAAACTCTTGGATCATGTCTTTGATTAGGTACAGTGGAGCTTTGTTAGGAAGGCAGACAGATGTTACTCAAATACCTTTAGTTGAGCACCTTTCGTGTACAGCACTGTATGAGCTATTAACAGAATTGCTTTTTAGGTTAACCCATCCTTGAAAGTTGGAATATAAACTCTATTACTTAAGATGATGAAATCTTGAAAGGTAACATGCTTCTAAAATATTTGGCTTACAATGTACCTCCCTTTATATATTTTTATACCTTTTTTTGTTTTATAGCCCTCTTTATATCTTTTTTGGTATTTTTTATGGTAGGTGTATAAATTATGAAAATATCCCATAAAATCTCATTTTTCCAAACTTTTAGATGCTAAAAAATTGTGCATTTGGTAGGGATAGCAGTGATGCAGTTTTGTATTCTTTGTGTGAATTGTGAAAAATAAGTATTTCCACCGATGTGTGGTTAAGCAGAATTAAGCACAGAGAACTCCCTTATATTTTTCAATTTGATCTTAAATGTGCTTTTCAGGAAGACTGGATCAACATTTTGTTGGTCTTCTGAATTAACATTTTCTTTGCTTTCTCTTATCTCAGAAGAGCATTAGTTATCTCAAATTGGCTATGAGAGTTCTCTGAAAACAATATTCCTGAATACCTCATGAACACAGAATAAACAGCCTCTTAGAAGGTGCTCCCCTGTTCATAACTGTAAGGGTTTAGGAAATGTTATTGCCAGTTTTGACTCAGTAATTCTTTGATTAATGGATATATGTCACCATTTTCATCATGAGTATGCACAGATTTATTATTTGGCTAGGCAGACCATTTCACCTGCTTCCTCTGAATAGCAGTATTTAACAAACTTTCAACAGGTTTAGATGAACATTATAAATGCTGGAAGCTCATTTCTTGATTACATATATATCTTTAAAATGTAGGGAGGGTTCCTTGGGTTATCTGAAAATTACAGGTAATTGGTCTAGGCTATTCTCATCCTTGCTGTGTGAATTCAATTCAGGTCTATAATGAGTTTTAGCTACTCTCAATAATAGCTTTGAAGTAAAGATCCTTTCCTTACCACACATGAGCATCTCCACATAGAGTATATTTTACCTTTCCTTCAATTGACAGCACCTTGTTCAACAATTGTTTTTCAAATGAGATGCTATAATTTCTACTATTTATTATGATTATAGCACACACACTGGTTTGAAGATGGTTTCTGCCACCTATTCCTTTAGTTTCCGACTAGGTTTGCTTAAGGTCAGAAATGTCTGGCTTTCTGAGTAAGTTCAGCTTAAAACAAACCCAAACCCTACTAGCTATTTTAACTAACCCACATCCACCAAATAACACTTCATCTAAGTGTCAGCATTGCTGATGTATATGGTACAACTAAAGATGAATAAAAGAATGTGAATATATGAATAATTAGTCCATCTCTGTCATTTTCTCTCTCTCTCTTTCTCTCAGTTATTGCTAGATTAAAAGGGAACTGGTCGACGTGAGCAAGAATAACCAGACACACCCCTGCACATCCTAGTTTCTTCCTTAGGGTTCTTTATGATGGGTGGAATTTCATGATGGCTGGAATTTGCTTTCAGACTCTATTCTCACAGTTCAGTTCTTTTATCAGACCGTATCACTCTTCTGCTGGCCCCCATCCTGTAAAAGCCTTAAACAAAAGAGAACAAATACTTACCAGGTCTGCCTCCTGTTGACTGATGTCCTGTAGATAGGGAATGGTGGCTAGCTCCGCCATGGCTTGGTTCGTCACCTGGGACTGCTCTTTTACCCTCTGCAGCTGGCTCAGGAGGCTGGCATAATGCAGCTTCTCCATCACGCCGGGGCACCCGCAGCAGCTCCCCTGCCCTCGCAGGAGGGACAGAAAGAGAAAGGACATGTTTGAAAATGAGACCACAGAAACAGACCTCTCCCTGGGGACTGAAGTCGGGGCTTGGTATTATCTATTTACATATTTTGAAGCAAAAGTATTTAGGACAAGTAAGTGTTTCTTGCTTCCATTTTAGAAAGGGTTCTATTTGTTTCTGTCAAGTAGGCAAATGCACGTAAAAGGGAGTCCCGTTTGCAGGACTGTTGAGGTGGGTTTGCTGGTTGCTCTGCATTCAGGATCTAGGATGAAAGGGGAAGATAAGACAAATTGTGGGATGGGAAGGGGAAACAAAGGAGGAGGCAACAATGCTTGATAAGAAATGTACTCATTTTTTTGCCCATGTAATTGGAACCCCGCTGTACGGTATTTTCACAATTAAAACAAAAGACTGAAATTGTACCTATAACCTGTGGAAGGGGGAAGGGGATTAGGGAGAGATTGATTGAATTACATTGCATGTAGGAAGTGGAAAGTCACAATGAAATCCCCTGCCCCAGTGTAGAGCCAGTGAATGCAGTAAGGAAATATTAGGGGGGGCTGGGAGTGTGGCTTAGTGGTAGAGTGCTTGTCTAGTAGGCATGAAGCCCTGAGTTCAATTCCACAGTACCACATAAACAGAAAAAAGCCAGAAGTAGTGCTGTGGCTTGAGTGGCAGAGTGCTAGCCCTGAGCAAAGAAGCTCAGGGACAGTGAAGTTAGTCAGGCCAGAGAGACAAAGGACACATGTTGTTTTCTCTCATATGTGGAAGTTAGACCTAAGTCACATAAAACATATTAACTGAAGCATTGTGTATCCCAATGGTGTAACTCCTTTCAATGAATTTACAGTTTAGCAGTCTGAATACCACTAAGCTGAAAACTTATGCTGTCGGGGAGGTGAGGTGAAGGGGAAGGGAGGGTGGGCAAATGGAGAGAGGAAGGGTGGGTGAAGTAGTCATGATATTTAATGTACCCTTGTGAAAATGGAACCAGGTAGCGTGAGAGGATGGATGGGTTGAAGCAGATGGGGAGAAATGATGTAAGGGATGACATTGATCAAGATGCGTTGTACTCATAAGCTGACGTGTTGAATTGAACCCCCTTTGTGCAACTACTGAAAGATAGCAAAAGTAAATAAAACAGTTGCACAAAACCAAACCGAACCAAACCAAAAATATGCTTGTCCTCTTATATAGTGTTCTCATAGGGCTGTGTTCTCCTATAGGAAGTGACTTTATTTACCTTACCAAACCACTGTAGCAAGTACGGGTTGCTTCTTATTGCTGTGTTGGTATCAAAGACAATTTTCACCTGCATGGAATTAGGTTCACCCTGGTAGTTTACATGAAGCCCACCAGCTCTGCTTTTACTTTTAGTTCTCCTTGGATGGATTCTTTCCCCACTGGTAGCAATTTACTTTGGCTCCTTTGGCCATTTCAACCGCAAGCATGACACACCCTTGAAGTAGAGGAGTACTCTGTACCATTGTAAGAACCCTCCCCCTGCTTCTACTCCCATGAATCAACAGGATTTTAAGCTTTCTTAGGATTGGACAACTCAGACCTCCAGCTCATTGGCTTCCCCAGTTACCCACAGAAGAGGAGAAACCACTTTTCTGAAAAGTTTCATACAAAGCGTAAGCTTGATGTGAGAGAAAAAGTTTATCTTCAACTTCCTATTGTCATCTTTAAGAAAAGGTACTTCTGACATAAGGGTTCAAATCCAGGTTCAAGATTTAAAGCTTGGAATTTTGTGGCTTGGAGGGTGCTGACAAGTGGGAAATTACAGGAAGGCTTAGCTTGGCATTTGCACTCCACATCCGGATGCTTAGATGAGGAAGGCTGGGTGACCAGGACTGGACTGTCTGTACCAGAATGTTTTGACTTATTTGCTAGCTAGACAGTTAGTAGTATCTTGAGTTTCACTGGGAAAATCACAATATTTTGTTCCTGGAAATGTTAACTACACAGGTGACTCCCCAAAGTATTTAAAATCTTAAGTAGATTAAGGACAAGCTACCACTTTTAGAGGTTTACATCTGGTAAGGGCTATTTTCTTCTGCGAGTACTCATTTTTATTTCTTTACCTTGACCTCAGGTTTTCACACTCTGCCTCGATTTTTCACTTAAGGTTGGAATTGTACCCTTTTAGCCACACTGCCACTTCCAGCATTTTGGTAGTTTATTGGGGATAAGATTCTCATGGACTTTCCTGCCAAGGCTGGCTTTGAACTATGATCCTTACGTCTCAGCCTGTTGAGTAGCCAGGATTACAGGCATGAACCACCAGTGACCAACTTCATTAGTGATACATATAAAACAGGACTTCTTTCAGAAATCACAGAGAGAAGACAGTTGATTTCTTTCTTAAATGAAATTTTCCTTTAAAGAGAAAAATGGTTAGAAAGCAGCACTACCAAAGATCATCTGAACTTCCCCATGAAATTAGAAAGTCACTTTCTGAAATGTCACACTTCCATTTTGACTGATAGCTTCGAGATGCCGACATTTTTGTAGAATCTGGGAAATAAAGGAAGGCTAGGCACCAATGCACTGCATTTGCTTTCTTTCTTCCTAAGACCCATCGGTGCCATTCAAGTAATGTCCTCTATTCCCACTAATTTATTTTTCTTGATTAGCTGTTGATTTGAAAATCTATAAACCTCTAAGAGGATCACAAATAGTGGATTTGAGATCCTTGCCTGCATTGATGAAATGGCTAGTCTACCATTCAGCGTAGATGTGTAGCTGAACAATGGCGTTCTGTCAAATCGAGGGAAGCAAGTTGGGGTGCGGGGAGAAACAGTTTTCTTTTGGAAGAAAAATTGCTTTCTTTGTCCTTCTTTAAAAGAAAACAATGGGGCTAGTTGTAGGAACGTGGTTTAGAGCAGAAACAACTGCAGCCTGCTTGGGAACATAATCTATTAGTGTAATTTTCCCAAACATCAGGAAAATGAAAATAGTGGCAGGCCGCTGGGCTTTGTTAGCTTGATTGTATGATGCATAACAAAGCAGGAAGCGCTCCACAAGAATAAGACGCTAGCAAAGGAACAGAGTTGACTGCTAATTGTCACTGCCTTCCTCTAACCCCCCTCCATCAAATTGAATAGCAATTGTGTTTATCAGGAAGTGATCGATTTGGAGAAGTAAGAGAGGAGAGATTTGAAAGACATAGTTTAAAAAAAAAGGTGAAAATCAGTATCTAATGCCAACAGGAATGTTTTAATGCTGTAGCTTTAAGATAGTAAGCAAGAGTAAAATTGTGAAAAGTGAAGGAACTAGCTTGAACTTCCAAAGCTACCAAAGGGGAAGTAGGAAGCCTTGGGAGGCTACCTCCTAAGGAAAGTCTAGGAGCCATCGAAGGGCTCCTTAGCTGCCAGGAAGAGTGAAATAAAGTGGCCAAGAAGTCTGACACCAGAAGCTCACACCTGTAATCCTAGCTACTCAGGAGGCTGAGATCTGAGGATCACAGTTCAAAGCCAGCCTAGTCAGGAAAGTCCATGAGTCTCTTACTTCCACTAAGCTCTCAAAAAAAGGTGAAAGTGGAGCTGTAGCTTAAGTGGTACAGCGCTAGCCTTGAGCCCAGGACTGGCACACACACACACACACACACACACACACACACACACACACGTGCAAAATGGCTAAGATTGAAGTGAAAACCATATATAGGTCTAATGATGGTTAGGCAAACATCAAGTTCAAATGAAGCCTTCAGTATCAGAATTGCCTAGATTTAGTAGCAGTAATGGGTAAATGTCTGGTTCCTTAGTAGCACTCAGTAATACAGCTGAAAAGGAGACTATGCGTTTTGGAATCTATTTCTGCTTGGCATACATATGGAAACATTAATTGCAAAAAAAATGTGTGTGTAAGTGGGGTAGGAGACATTATTGTGCATGTGTAAAGATTTTTTATGCTTTGCTTGGAAGAAATTAAAAGTAAAATTAACGAGGTATTGAAAAACACAGTTAGTTAGGTCATTTTTGAGCAAGGCATCCTGGGAAACAGGCTCCATGCATGATGAGAGATTTTATTATTATTATTATTTTTAACTCTTTAACGGTTAGCCCAGGAATGCACATAGGTTTGAAACTGACAGAAATCAGTAAAGTTAATGAATGGAAAAGCAAAGCATGTGAAATAATTAGGGTAAAACTCTGGGGAAGGAAAAATATTGTTAGAGATTGCTGGGTGAGTGGGTTGATATGAAATAGGATTGAACACTATCAGGAAAATGATAGTATAGCTTCTGACTCTTAAAATCCACCCTCATTTGGACATGTGTTTGTGTCTAACAGAGCAATGTATAAAGATAACGAAAATGTCTCCAAAGTGTACAACGTCTAGAACCTGCTACCTTCCCTCAGCAAAGGAAACTCCTTCCCTATGGTGTTTACAACCTCACAACTAACAGTGACTATCTATGTGCTCTTGGGAGCTTATCCACAATTAATTTTCCAACTCTAATTTGTTTGTACACTGAAATATTCATTTTAAAAATGAAATCCAGCTATGGAGTCCTTTACATATTGTTTTATGCATGTTTGTCCCCAGTCAGGATGAAAGTTTTATAGCAAAGGGATGTAATAAGTCTTTGGGTCTGAGCAAGGAGCTGCACTCTCTTGCTCTGGTTTTGAGTCCCAACATCTAATTCTCCAGCTGTGTGAACTTTATTCTATGACTACTCTGAGCAACATTTTCCTCATTGGTGAGGTGAAGATCCAGGGCTACCAAACAGGGAGTGTGAAATGAGAAGATGGGAGAGAAAGAGCTTTAGACATTGTGGAGTATTATACACATGTGTCTGCGAAATCCAAGTCCTCAGATGGACATTCCAAGGGCAGCTGATGCCTGTTTAGTTTTTCTTTTTTGATGCCAGTCACATGACATATTTGTCTTAGTGATTAGGCCTAGATAAAAATTGGATGCTCCTAATGGATGATTCTAGACCTTAGTGGACAAGTAAAATCATGTCCCAATCACCAGTATTAAGGATGACTGAAAGATGGAAAATTCTTCAGGATAAATGTATTAGCCAAGGCAATGGTCACTGAAAAGTTTCTAGAAGTTTCTAAAGTTTCTAAGATTGTTAATACTTTACAAAGCACTTCAGTATAGGTTATGTATTTGTATTCTCCAAGACTGGAACTTGAACTCAGTACCTGAGGCTTTTGCTCATTGGCTAGCACTCTACCAGTTGAACCATGCCTTGAACTCCAACATTGGTCTATTTTATGAATGAAAAATATTAGCTTGGAGGCTAAGTGATTTTCTCTGAGGACAGTCTTGAGCACAGGTCCTTTTCAATAGATGTCACCAATGAGTGATATGAACAATGCAATGTCTACCCACTTAAGTAAACAGTATTTAATACCTGATTAGAAAACCACTTCTAGGAGAACTTACAAGGACCAGTGAGAACTATTTGGGTCACAGCTCAGGACATCATGTCAGGATTATTTCTAGTTATCAACTTATTACCTGCTTCATTAAGCTAAGTTTACCTTTGCAGCTGATTTTATTCAATACTGTTTTATGTTTTATTTGGATATATTTGTCCCTAGGGACCTTTGGTCTCATTCACCTTAATGCCATTAAAACTCTTTGAAACTAAACCTTCCTTAAACTCTTATTTCTCCTACAAGGGAATGCAGGAAAGTTGATGATGAAACTATAATGAGCAGACTGATTCTACATTAAGACTGAATTGTTTAGGTACTAAAAAATCTCTTTAAGCTAGTGCTGGTGGGTCATGCCTATAATCCCAGTTACTTAGAGGCTGAGATCTTGAAGATGCAAGTTTAAAACGAATCCTAGCAGAACAGTGTACCAGATTCCATCTCCGATTAACCAGCAAAATGTTGGACTAGAAGTGTGGCTCAAATGCTAGAACACCAGCTGTGAAAAAAAAGCCAAGTGAGATCTTGATGCCATTGGCAAATACAGTGGCTTTGACTTTTAAATTTCCTGTTCAGACACATAAAGATATGGTTATATATGGGTTTCTAAGTGGTCAGAAGACCTTTGGAAGGTGAGACGAAAAGCAAATACAAGAATTGAGAAAATGCACATGCTTGGATGGGTCCAACCTGCTTTCATACCATAAGCCAACAACATACTATGGAGTCAGTCATTGGACAAGTAGCTGCAGGCATTACTCCAAAGACCCAGGGTATAGATCATTTCCACAGTGTTGGGCCCACAGGCACTGCTAGGCTAGCCATCCACTGAGGCAGTCAGATAATGCTACAGGCTGATCCTTCTTGCTAGCAAATATTCTCCTCTTGCCTGGGGCCTGATGATGACAATAATGATGTGTGTGAATTTCTAATTAGGATGGAAGGTTGGTGGAGGTGTGTATATGTGTGTGTGTGTGTGTGTGTGTGTGTGTAGGTTGTGATAAGTTGCAGATAGAACCCAACATGTGTAGTGCAACCAAAGAGATTATTATTGACTGAATGCATCACCCCCAATTCATATGCTGAGCTTGACTTCTCCATATGGTGATGTTTGGAGATGGGGGCCCTGGGAGGTCATTAGGGTTAGATGAAATTATGATGGTGGGGTAGTGACCTTGTAAGAGATACTAGATATCTTGTTCTCTCTTCTCTGTGTCTGTCTGTCACCTTTCTGTCTCTGTCTGTGCCATATAAGACCAAAGGGAACAGGCAGATCTTTGGAAGCCACGAGGCCTCATCATAACCTGTACCTGTCGCCATCTTGGTTTTGGACTACCAGGCTCCAGAATCAAGAACACAAATTTCAGTTGCACAAGCCAATGAGTCTGTGGCATTTTGTCATGGCAGTCTAAGTCTACTGGGACAAAGATTGGTTGTTTATTCATGTAAGGGAGATAATTGTGTAAAACAGAGTTGAAGGGCGGAAGGACTCCTATGGTAGAAAGCGCAGTAAAAGGTACTTTTGTATTTGCCAAGCATAGACTTGACAAATCATGCAACGAGATTAGGCATTTTATAGCTTTTCTAAAATGCTGAATAAACTGACTAATGTCAGAGAGCAGGTAAACTGCTGAACAGATGCGAAAGAGTTGTGTGATGACCCCCTCAGTTCTCCTTCTAGGATAAAAACATCAAATCAGTTGTGGGATACAAAAGCCACAAGAAGGCAATTCTTTAACATTTCTAACTTACTGGCCTTTTGAAAAAAAATTTAACGAAGAGAAACCTGCTGCCTTTATAGCCTGTTAGTGAGACGTTCCCTTTATGTACTTTCAATAGAAGGATTTAAATTTTGTCAAAGAATACCACATCATTCATGTCATGTTTTGAGCTCTCCAAGATCCCCCAAGGTAGAAAAAGTCTTTCCCCCCACACGGATTAGATCATTGACCTTAGGCCATAGGAAGATTAGCCGCACTGTTTAGAACCGCACCGGTTCACCACTGTGGTATGGAGATGTTAGCCTGAACAGCTCTGAGTTCGTGCATAGGTAACCAGATGGCTGTGTGCAATAGCTCCATAAATGAAGCAGAGAAAACGTTGTGCTTGCTAAAATTTTGTTATTGATTGGAAATGAGAAATTCACTGCAAACTCAAACTAGATAATAGAAAGGCATAAAGAAGAAGCTCTTTAAAAGACAACTGATCTAGCAACTACTTGAACGCAATGCTGCAACGTGTAACATTTAGAATATAAAAGGAATAAAATCATTAGCTAACGTTTATTGGGCTTTGAAAATGAGATTTTTCTATGAATGCTTCTCAAATCCTCCAAGACTTATAATATTTGCTGCCTAAACTTGCCATACTTTTTGAATTCTCTAATATTTGTACATTGGACAAAAATAAAAGACTCATATACCTACATTTAACTGGGTGCTTCTGATAAAATCCAGTATTGGCAAGATTCGTTTTCCCATTGTCTCCATGTGTCGTATTGTGTCTTCTCTGGTCAGCAGACAGAAAGGAGTTTTATGTTCTAGAAATTGTAACAATAAACTTTTATACTATTCTTTCTCCCCAGACTATCATTTCAAAATGCTTTCTTTAGTAAGCTGTACACAGGAATCTCAGTATTAATAGATAGAAAATCTTTAGTATAGAAACTAGTCTC
Organism: Dipodomys spectabilis; assembly: GCF_019054845.1. NCBI lineage: Eukaryota > Metazoa > Chordata > Mammalia > Rodentia > Heteromyidae > Dipodomys > Dipodomys spectabilis. Next base: position 6,826,895 of record NW_024870727.1, on the reverse strand, counting down.
ACCCAAGACCACACATGTCACAATGAGAGGAGAAAGGCAGAGGAGACATTGTCCTTAGAAACTGTCATGTCTTCATTTTGCCGTGTTTCTTGATGGAGAGATCTGAGACAGCTGGTAACAAATCACCTATCTCTGCAGAGTATGATTTTTCCTGAGTTGTGAAAAAAATGTTGTCATCAATGTGTCTGATTCTTGTCGTGTTTCTCTCAGGTATTACTCGAGTGTGCAGCTATTGTTGCCTATGAATGTTGCTTGAAGCTGACATAAGCTTCGGATGAATCAGAGCCAGACACATCACAAATTCTTAATTACGTGGCTACAGCTGAAGGAATACATTCAGCCTGGTTGTGAATTTGGTTCATAAGTTTGCAACTTTACTTCCTTGTGAGTATTTCTTAAGAATGGAAAACTGCAACCAGAATTATTGAACCTCATACTCTTTAGGGGATCTAAGCTCTTGGCTAGTTCCTTAAGAAAGGGGGAGAACTGATGTCAGCTACTGCATTGACGGAGAATTCAAGTGATTCAGACGGGCCATTCTAGTTTTGTTGTGTAACCACCTTTTCCATTTGCTAACTGACTATGAAAGCTTGTATTCTGTCTGTGCTTTATGATGAGGCCTTGGTTGGTGGGCATGGTTGGTAGTTGGAGAGGGTTGGAGTGCAGGGTGAATGCTCCAGAATTTTGTGTGCTTTTGGGGAAAATGCTAACCAATAACCAGAATCCCAGCTAAGATGAACTAATCTGTCCAGAAGATGAGAGAGAGAGAGAGAGAGAGAGAGAGAGAGAGAGAGAGAGACAGAGACAGAGACAGAGACAGAGACAGAGACAGAGACAGAGAGACAGAGACAGAGAGACAGAGAGACAGAGAGAGAGAGTTACAACCCATACACTACTCCATCAGAGATGAATAGCACAGAATTCCAGTCCAGGAACCATAATGAGAGATAATAGCAAGTCTGAATGGCTCACCTGTGAATGTTGGCAGCTTCCTACTTGACATCTTTTCCAAAAATTTTCCATCATCTTTGTTTTTGAACCCAAGAGTCAAGAGATATTGTTGAGGAGGAAAAGATGACCAGTCAGTGGTCTGAGGCAGCATATGGAGCCCTTGGAGATCTGAAAAATGGCAGACAAACAACTAAGAGATCTTTGCTACAGCCTGGTTGTTTTCAAGAGCTCCTTTCTCACAATTACCCTAGGGGGAAAAATGATAAATATCAACATTTAAGATACAAAGTCAGATTATATGTATCAGATGACCAAATAGGTAATCTTCCCAAATCAGATTTTATTATTTCTTTTTTATTTTAATAATTTTTAATTTCATAGTGACTTAAACATACACAAATTATATTAATAAGATATGACAACATGATGTGATTATCTTCCAAAGTAATAGATGTCCAGGACCAACTTGCAGATTTGGTATTGTTTTTGGTGACTCTTCTTTTTTCCCAAGAAAATTTGATTTTTTTTCTTTTTGGTTTATATTTTAAATCTAAGGAAATAATGTTATAGAAAGGAAAGAGAAAAATTACCAAGTGAGAATTAAAGTACAAGGCTAATCAATTTAGTTACCGACCTTCCTACAGTTATAGAAGGAAATTTAAATTGATAAATGCACTGACTCTTGTAATTTGACTTGGAAATAATTCAAGTGTCATGGCCACAGTTCTAAAACAAACTCAGTCCTTAATGACTCAATCCTTGAGAGCTGATACTGAGTGCTTATTTTCTAAGAGTTTTGTGTGCATTAACGCTGGGGTTCCTGCTGCCTCCATGTATAGATATGAAGTGGAAGGGTATAGAAGGGAAACAATTTGCCTGAGAAAAAAGATGAAAATGGATCAAACAGGATTCAAACCCAGGCACTTGACTACAGGGAGGTCCACCCACTATTATTTTTGGGTAGGAACAAATCCCAGCCATGGAGTCTGGAAGGCCAGGTTTACCTAATTCATTAAGCTTTGTTTTATTATAAAAGACTTCTCAAATAACAGTGGATGAATAGAGAGGTTTAATAAGTTCTCTCCCCTTAATAATGCCAGAAAGGGCAAAAAAAAGCAAATTCCAAATATCTCTGAATTATGATTTTGTTAAAGATCAATTTTTAACCTATATTTAAAACTCAGCTGCTCCAATATAGCTTTCATTTTATAATGGTGATATGTCTATAACATATATATGCTGGGTGCTATGGCTCATGCCTCTCTTGCTAGCTATTCAGGAGGCTGAGATCTGAGGACTGTCATTCAAAGCCAGCCTCAGCGAAAAGTCTGTGAGATTCATCTCCAATCAATGGGGAAAAAAGCCAGAAGTGGAGGAGTGGCTCAGTTTAACAAAATGAGTACCAGGAAACTGAAACACATGTTATGTTAGAAGCTGTGGGGCGTGGGGAGTGGAAGTCAAGGGCTGGGGGCAGATGAAGGGAGAGAGGAAGGGCGGGCAAATGCAGTCAGAATATGAGCTGTCCATATGAGAAAATGGAACCAGGTAATTTGAGTTTGGGACAGACGAGAGACAATGATAAAAGGGGTGACAGGGATCAAGATGCACCGTATTCACAAACTGACATGTTGTATTGAAACCCCTTTGTACAACTACTTAAATAAAAAGTAGAAAACAATTGCAGCAGATAATCACAGATCTATTATTTGTTCACAGTCTAGTTCCCAAGACAACAAAGGATGAATTTATCAGTGAATAGCACTGGGATGAAGTATTTTGGCCTCATTGTTGCCCAAGTTAGATGTTTGAGGATTCTTGAAGACACAGCTCATGGACTTTGAGAGTTGGTTGTTTCTTGCCCTTGACTAGTTGTTGGGTTAATCCTGCCAGTGATTAGATGGATAGGAAAATTAATGCTACCTCTACAGCTCATGCATTACAAAATATGATCATGGATATAAGAATTTTATGCTCCCTTTGGTTCTATGTTTTTCTCTGTGAGTATTCAATATTAAATTTCAGGTGAAGTGATTGTGTGTGTGTGTGTGTGTGTGTGTGGTTTGAACTCAGGGCCTTGGGCTCTTAGCTTTATTGATTAATGCTGGTGCTCTACCACTTGAACCACAGCTCCACCTCTGGCTTTTTGCTGGTTAATTGGAGATAAGATGTCAAGGATTTGTCTTCTTAGGCTGGTTTTGAACTTCAATCCTCAAGATCTCAGCTTCCTGAATAGCTAGGTTTAGAGGTGTGAGCTGTTGGCACTCAGCTTCAGGTAAGGTTTGAAATGTATATATACTGTTTAATTTAGAAAAAAAATTAAAGTATCATTTTCCCCCACTTGTATGCAGAGTAAGTTGCAGTTGTTTGAACTTGTACCCTAGCAGGTGGTCTAGGACCGCCAATGCTGAATCTCATGCAACGTTAGTTAATTTGAATGTTAATGAAAGATTTCATGCTTATAAACCTCTACCTATATCCAAAAGCCTAGTGAGCCTGGTGGATGTGAACGTTCATCAGATTATATTGTCCTTTGGTACAAAAGTAGAACTGATTTTTTTTTTTTTGCCAGTCCTGGCGCTTGAATTCAGGGCCTGGGCACTGTCCTTTAGCTTCTTTTGCTCAAGGCTAGTACTCTATCACTGGAGCCACAATGCCACTTCCGGCTTTTTCTGTTTATGTGGTACTGAGAAATCGAACTCAGATCAAGGCGAGCACTCTACCGCTGAGCCACATTCCCAGCCCTGGAACCGATTTTTGGAATGTCTTTTCTTTTTGTTCCCATTATGTCAAGAAAACTTGTGAGAAATAAATCTTTTTGAATGCATTCAATTTCATTGATCACAACTGGAGGTCAAACATCAATGACTGGAACAGAAAGTTAGGATGAAAGTCTAGTGTGCTGGTGAGACCTGATCCTAAGTTTCATCATAAGAAAAGTGGATGCTTTTCCTTTTTTTTTTTTTTGTGCTGCTACTGGGGCTTGAACTCAGCGAATGGGGGCTGTTCATGAATATTTTTGCTCAAAGCTAGAGCTCTATCACTTGAGCCACACCCCCACTTCCAGCTTTTTGGTGCTTAATTAGAAATAAGAGTCTCATGGCATTTTCTGTCCAGGTTAACTTCAAAGCGAGATCCTCAGATCTCAGCATCCTGAGTAGTTCGGATTAAAAGCAAGAGGCACTGGTGGCAGGCACAGATTCCATTTCTTACAAAAGCACAGTTTTCTCTTCTCTTCCCAGTGAAAGATGTCAAATTCCTAGTAAAAAAGGTTAGTTTTCTATTTACAATAGAAGGCTGGAACTGGCCAGTTTTCAAGTCTTTAAGATCTTTAAGCTCTTTGATCTTGCTGTACTATTGTTCCTTCTTTAAAAAAAATCATCCTGCTTAGAGTTCAGCCATAGTCTCTGTCTCTGTCTCTCTTACACACACACACACACACACACACACACACACACACACACACACACACACACACACGCGCTCCTTTTCTCATCCTGCCTTCTCCTTCAGTGTTTCCCAAAGCTGTCTCTGGTCCCTTGGCATTATCATTACACATAAACCCTAGGAGATGTCTCTAGTCTTGTGGGCTTAACTATTATTTCTAACTGAAACATTAGTATAAAAGCTATTGCCATACATAAACATACATAAAATATCACCAAATTCAAAAACATTTCCAAATACCTCTGGGGACAGTCCATTTCCCCTCCATCCTTCCCAAAGTTACTTGAAATAGAGCACATTTGTTTTTCAAAAGTGATTTGTATGTTCTCTACAATTTCCCTTCTTTGGTTTTCACTGGCATGTTATTGAGATAGCCATTATTCAATCAATTGTTCTGGCTTAAAAATCTGCAGCCATTGTTGACTTGTCTTTTCTGTAATTCCTTGACATTTAGGGAGTCTCAAAAACTAATTAAATCTGCCCATCGCAATCCAGCCCATATCAGCTCATTTCTTTCCATTGTCCTTGTCTTCACCTTGGCCAAATTTCTCATCACACAAGTCTCGCTGCTACCCCTGTTAGTCCATGCCACCGTACCTCTGGGCCACCACCCAGAACTATTGCTGAATGCCAACTCTGCCATTGCTACGCCTCTCCTCAGAGCCACAGTGACTTCTTTCTGGCAGTCAGGGTTCTCAACTGTGTGCATCTACTTCAAGATCTCTGCCTTATTTTTCTGTGTTTTTTATTTTTTCAAAGCAAAATCCTTTTGTAGTTGTGTTTGTAGCAACCTGTGTTTATCCTGCCTCTAAACTGTTTATTTTCATTCCAGAAACATCACATCTTATATCCATCCTCCATGCTTCCATTGATTCCTGTTCTTCCAAATGTGCCTTATCCATAAGTTTCCTGAATGTTCCAGATTCTTCCCTTCATGCTCTTAAAAAATCTGTACTTTTACTTCAGGGAATTGCTCAGTTCATGTGGGATAGATCTTAACTCAACAAATTTTAATGCTGTGTGTGTGTGTGTGTGTGTGTGTGTGTGTGTGTATGTTTGCATCTTCTGATTCTAGAACTTGAACTCAGGGCTTTGAGTCTCCCTGGGCTTTTTTGTTCAAGATTGGTGCTCTACCACTTGAGCCACAGCTCCACTTCCAGCTTTTACTTGTTAACTGGAGATAAGGCTTTCCTGCCCAGGCTGACTTTGAATTGTGAACCTCAGCTCTTCCCCTGTTGAGTAGCTAAGATTACAGGTGTGAGCCACTGGTGTCTGGCTTCTAAATCCCTTTATTTTTTTCACTTTTATTTATTTTTTATTGCCATTATTAAGGTGTTGTACAGAGGGGTTGCTATTTTATGTCAGGTAATGAGAGTATATTTCTTTGGACAATGTCACCCCTTCCCTCACTCTTTCCTAGTTTTTTTTCCTTCCATCTCCACCCACAAGTTGTATAGTTAGTTTTCAACACAGTGTCTAGTGAGTACCACTGCTGCATCTGTTTATCCTTCATCCCTCTATTTCTGTGCCCTTCATCCTCTCAAAGACAGATAAACGAACAAGGCAAAAAGAAAAGAAAACAAATTAACAAAGAGAAAACCTTTCGTTTCAATTTCCTGGAGTTTATTTTGACTAATTTTGACCAATTTTTAATGATTTGAGTAAGAAAAAAACCAGCAACCTACCTTACATTAATAAAATACCCCAAACTTCTGAGATATGACATATTTTCTGTCTCTCAGTTTAGGAATAAACTCATACAGCCTTGTTTTGCATTTTTACTTCAACCAGAAAAGTATTCTTGCCTTTCTTAAGGTAACTTAGTGGAGGTGATGCATAAATGAACAGAATTGTTTTACCTGGATGGAAACATTAAGTTTCCTAGTTGGGTGACATCCATGTTGCAGCTTGTTCTTTGAGAATTATGGACACTCAGTCACACACTAAAAAAGATGGGGTTAATAGAGAGAGTCTGGCTTGGTAGAATCGTTGACAGCATCAGAAAAACATCTACAAAAACATGTTGATTGTAGATGAACAGTCTCTGTATTTGCTATGAAGTGAAATATCTGTTAAATAGAATGTAGGTTCTCTGGCAATAAAGTATAAAATAGAAATACCATTATCATCTGTATTTTCTAGTGGACACCTAATCATAACTATAGCCAACAGAATGCACAGTTCAAGGCATATATATATATATATATATGTATATATATATATATATATGTATTTGCTTTATTAAAAAGTTGCAGAGATTGAAAATCTCTCTCAGGACATATGCAAATTGATTAGCACTCTATCATTACCTCTCTATAAGTTTAATCTTTTTATTTGCGGGTATGAGTGTCATTTCTTTGCCCTTTGTCCAGAACAAAATGTTCTGACATTTTGGGTTAGAGTAAAATCTCATTTCTAAAGGTCCTGATTGTTCCGTGTGAGATAGGAACAGGTAAGTCTTAAATGACTTCTCTTTACTGGTCAGGTTCAGACTGTAGCTCCTACAGTACTTCATAATGCCAACCCTTCGTCATTACTTCTTTCCCAGTCATCGCTGAGCTTTATTTTGTACTCCTTTTTAATGCCAATACTTCTATCTTGGATGTTATCCACAAATTCACATCAGCAAGAAAATAGCAAAAGGCAGCAACTTTGTAGCAAAGCTATCATTATTGCCCTCCCTTATAAATAGTAAAAAAATTCTACTTTTTAAAACAAAGATACACTGGTGCTAGTGGCTGGTAATCCTAGCTACTCAGGAGGCTGAAGTCAGAGGATGGCAGTTCAAGGCTACAAGTCCCTGAGATATTAAAAATATTATTTGTTATTGTTATTGTAAAAGTGGTGTACAGAGGGGTTATAGTTATGTAAATTTTGTATTACTCGGGTAATGAGTACATTTCATTTTGGACAATGTTACCCCTTCCCTCTTTCTCCCAGTTTCCCCCCCCCCCCATTCCAACCCTTAAGTTGTATAAGTTCATTTTCAGCACAGTGTCTAGCGAGTACCACTGATGCATGTGTTCACCCCTTGTCCCTCCATTTCTGTGCCTACCCTTCCCCACTGAAGACAGATAAACAAATGAACAAGACAAAAAGAAAAAAAACAAAGCTGTTTCCATTTCCTGGAATTCATTTTGGTAAATATTATTTTATATGATCAGAGGCACAGTGGCATTGAGACTTTGTGTTCCTTTCCTAAGAGTATAAAATGATTTATTTACTTTTGAAATTATCTTCAAGTAGCAGAGACTCTTATCTACAATTTAGCCAGCAAAAACCAGAAGTGGAGCTGTGGCTCAAGTGGAGGAGCACTAGCCTTGAGCAGAAAATGCAAGGGAGAGCCCAAGGTCCTTAGTTCAAGCCCTGGTACCAACACAAAACAAACATAGTATATTTTGATTTTGCATTCATATATAGTGAGTTATATTTTCCCTTTGACTTTCATTATCATTTCAGAGTTACAGATGCAAGTGAAAAAATTGCTTTCCATTCAGAAAAAAGTGGATTTTACTTCAGGCTTCTGAAGTCTACTTCTCTGAGATTGTTTTTGTATATTTAAGTTTCCTCTCATAACCTATATAGAAATGTAGGAAGATAAATAATCCCACAGGATTTTCATAGACATTTCATTTCTATCTTACTTAGAATTCTTATTGATTCCAAAGTTTTGTTTAATCAACTGTATTGGAGCTTTATTCTCGGCTTTATTCCATCGAAGTTTCTTAATTCCACCATCACCAAAGTAGAGTTGAGACAATACAAATATTAAAAATACTGCAATTCCCTTCAATATTTATTAAACTCAGTATTGGTGAAATAGTTAGACTCACTATTGGTGGAAAAAAACACAATGTTGGCATAATTCCAATAAACTACTGTCCTATGGGGGTATCAAAAGGTCTGAATGGTCACCGGTTGGTGAGCTGATAGGCATGCATTTCCCTCCACCCTCCTTCATTTTTCCTTTGATGAATTTAAAAGTGAGGCAATTGACTCAACCCAGTCAGTCCATTATGTTCCCTTGTCTGTGTAATTGCTGGTCCAACCAAAGGCATAGGGTGCAGTTTGGGTCATGGTGGAAGAGCAAGTTCAAGGACTTGTGAAAAAGAGGCTCTGGTGTTGTTCCAGCACTGTATTGGAGATCCATTTATGACATCTCAACATTTTGCGATCACACTCGAGGCTGTAGCAATTGAGGGGATGGTCCAGACAGTGGAGTCCTAAGAGCTCCAGAATGAAGCTGACTATAGAAACAGCGACCAGAGATTCTGAGCTGCTGGGACAAGCTGAACTTCAAGGTGATCTTACCCTCTGATACTTCATCTATGTAAACCAGTGAGTTCCTCGCCTTCTGGCTCTTTCAGGATGCATATACTGAGCTTGAAACCCAAAGTTACTTATATGGGGTCTAGCTAGTGTTCAATGCTTCTACATTTAATATGAGGTCTTCAAAATATTATAGTTGAGATGTAAAACAGATGTAAGTACTTCAAACTGTGTTTCTGGGAAGAATATTTTTTAATAGGAAAAAATAAAGCATTTGAGGATTGGGAGTTATCTATTTTTATGGGTAGCATGAATATAGAAAAACAGAATAGACCTTGGTTATGCCATTACTATAATATTATTATATTGTTAGGCATTTAAATTTATGCTAGTACAACTGTACAATGGGATGGTTATTCTGGGGAAAGACATAGTCATTCTTCCAAAATTTAAATCCAAATATATCATCTCTGGATATATACCCTTAATAATTGAGAGCAGAGACTTGAAAAGATAACTCATGTGCACATGTTATTAGCAACATCATTCCATAGCCAACAGCAGAAGTAACTTATGTTCCTAAGAATAGATGAGTAGAAAAACAGTGTGGTATATACATACCATGGAATATTATGCAGCCTTAAAAAGAAGAAAATCTGATACATTACAACATAGATGAACTTTGAAGTTTGAGTAGTTTCAGATTACAGGTGTGAGCCACCTGCACCTGGAGATTCACTGATACTTCTCTGTCTTTCTTTGGTCAGCTCTCATAAGAAAATATACTAGGCAGGTTGAGTTCTGAAGGGATTCAGGCTGCACTCAGAGGGAAAGAACTCACTCGCCTATCATTGCAAGGAAACCACATTTACTTCCATCAGACAGCAATGCCAGAACACCACACTTCTGACACCAGAAAGATCAACATTTTTAATGGTTCAAGAACAGAAAACTCCATTTTGAGGGATTTTTCTGTAACTTTAGAGTTGGATTTTTCTCATTCTATGAAGAATTCTGTGATAGGAACCTGAGGTGATTGATCATTTTTGTGATCATCTTGGCTGTAACACTTCCTTAATGACATTGGAGATGGAGTCTCTTTAATTCTGTAATGCTTTGTCCATTTGAGAAAGCTATTTACAAAGGGGAAAGGTTTGATCTTGAAAACTCTTGGCTCATGACAAAATTATAATAATTTAAAGAGGATAGAACAAAATGAGGAATTTTGACTTTCTGTTTGAGAGAGCATAAGAATGCATCACCCCACCAGTAAATGATGCCGGAACAAACCCAAGGTTATAGATTTCAGTGAAAAGCAATTTTTAAAGGTCTATTTTACAACAATATATTATTCCTCTGAACATACACATTTACTCTTGGGAGTTAAATTGCATTGGAAAGACAAAATATGACTCTACCACCTAAGTGTTAAAGTAATTGATATCTGATCCAGAGAACTTTTCTATTAAACATTACTAAGCACAGATCCATTACTGAATATTTATTTATTTAGCACATAAATCTTGATATTCTCATCAAGAGGAGATGGGTTATGCTTATTGTATTACTTTATTATTATTAAAATACAACCATGCAAGAATATAGACTGTGCAGATTGCATTATTTCATTGGAATATATGAATAAAAATCACAAGCAAAATCTTTATAAATGAAAATGTAATAATTCTGCAGCTGGTGAGTTATTGTTTGTTTTATACACCCTGACTACTCTGCATGAATCAAACTGGATTTTTCCTTAAATAAGAAAAATGGAGAGCTACACTATAAAAAATCAGTATTTTTTTCTTCTGTATGAAACATAATACAATAGAGCTCTATTATAATATGACTGTAAGGTTTTGGTGGGGTTTTCAACATCACTGAAGCAGAAAAAACTGCACAGTAAGTGCTTGAGCCTGTGAGCGCCTAGGTGCCCACAGGGCAGATTTGAATTTTCACCCTCCTTCATTCATCTTACAAAACTTCTCAGGGTAGCACTGATGGCTCCTGTCTGTAATCCTAGCTACCCAGAAGGCTGAGATCCAGAGGATCAAAGTTTGGGGCCAATAAGAGCAGAAAAATTATAGAGACTCCACCTTCAAAATAACCAGCAAAATGCAGTACTAGAAGCGTGGCTTAAGTGGTAGAGCAACAATCTTGCAAGGCTGAGGCCTTGAGTTCAAACCCTAGTATTGCCCCCTTCTCTTCAAAAAGAAAACTATAAAAAGAACTTGGAAGTTTCCCTGTTAGGAAGTTTAAGAGCGTTTTCTAATTTCTAATTTGGTTGACTCGTTTAATTTTAAAAAATTGGACTTACATGTCAGTATTATTTCAAAATGAATTAATTTTGTGATTCCTTCCCCCCCGCCCCCCCCAGCATCATCTTTTTTTTTCTTTTTCTTTTTTTCATGTGGCAGACCCATGCAGGGCTGGCTGTGGACTGGGCTGGCTAGAGAGAAAGCAAAGCCAGAGTACGGCCCTTCCCTCCTCAATCCCACCTCTGTTGAGCTCGGAGTCCCTGCGGCTCCCAGAGGCTTGGTGAAGGTGATACGGAGATGGGAAGCGTTTCTAAGGCAGAGGTTTTCCTGCCAGTCTCCTCTGGCAGAACGGAATGTACTAGGCTCCAAGATTTAACGATAGTAACTCGTTCTCCCGCAAAACTTGGATCAGTAGACTCCTGGCCTAAGGTTTTGGAGATATGGATGACAGGGCCTGTGCTTGTTGTTTATTTAGATGACGTCGATGCCAGGGACATTTTAACCTTTATTGTGGCCTTTCCTTCTCTGATTGCTACGGAAGCTTTAATTTTGCTTCCATGAGTATCAGTGCATCTTTCAGGCCAGATCATGTTTTGGGGGTATCAGTGTGTTTCTGAGGGTCTCTGTCTGCAACTGGGTGTGGACGAGTGTAAGGTGGGAAAGAACACACTCTTGGTTTTGAGGGTGTTGTTGAGTGTGCACGGAGGAGTGTTCCTAAACGTGACTGGAGAGATAGAGACTGACGTTAACGTGGCTTTGGGTTGACACACATCTGTTGTGGGAGCAGGAAGTTATCCCTGCTGCACAAATGGAAATTCTTACACTGGAATACTGGCTTACACTCAGGAGATGGAGTTTAGGGCTAGCCATGTTAGAGTCCAGCTTGGGCCCCAAACCATCGCAACAAATAATCTGGGTGTAGTGGCTCATGTTTGCAATCTCGCTATGTAGGCGCCATAGGTAAGTGGAGAACAGGTGAAGCAGTTTTTGCCCTGGTTAAACACATAAGACTACCTGAAAAAGAAATCATGCAAGGACTGCAGGCGTGGCTCAAGTGGTACAGCACAAGCTCTAGTGCCACCAATAAAAGAGTAAATTAGCAAAATCAAATGAAGTAAAATAAAATAAAAGAGCGTCCTGCTTTTGGGGAGGAAGTGTCACAAGAATAATGTAACTACTGTCTAGACCTGTTGCTGGTGTGTCCTACTCCCCAGGCTACCGATGCCTGCTTTAACCTCTCTGTACCTCCCGGGAGAGATGTCCAGATACTGAAGAACACATGGACCTTCCCTCTCCCCACATTCCTGGCCCTCACTCACTTGGGAGTGTTGAGAAAGAAGAGGCGACACCTCAGATGGTGTAGACGGCTTCACCTAGATCCCAGCCAGCAGCTCTGGGGAACCTCCCCCCCTTAGTTCTTTGCCAGTTGGCTAGTCTTGTTTACCAGAAGCATAGTTTGCACAGAAAAAAGAACCTCACGAGTCCCAAAGACATTTAAATTCTAGCCCGCCCTCCTTCCCTACCTTCCAGTCCCCCTTCAGACACACTGCTGAGCCTTTCCTCTTATCACACTGTCAAACTCTAGCAATTAGTAATTATAACATAATAGAAACAGTCATTAGGAGCTTATAATTATCTTCTCTTTGAAAGTATACGATCCTGTAGCATGAATTGTCTTGCCAGAAGATCATAATTCATCTTGATAACAGGTTTGATGGAGTTCTATGAGACAAGAATCTGGCTCATTAATGTTATTATTGTTTTTAAACTCTCAGTGGCACCGACGCTTCCTAAGTATTAATTAATCGTCATGACTTCGCAGAGAAGTAGGTTAAATACAACTAAACTCATCGCACCAGAAGAGAAATTGGCAAACCCTTGATTCCTTAATGCCTCCCTCTTCATTACCTAGGGATCCAAGAGTAAAAATGGAAATGGCTGAATTAGACTCATGTTTCCATAGTACTAACTAGGCATGAATTTATGTGTTATTGGTGACCTGACTTCAATAAAACCCCCTTAAATGTATGTAATAATAGAATAGAAATATGTAGCAATCAGCAAAGATGTAAGCTGCCCTTGCCTGGCTTCTTGTAGGATGCACAAACTAAGGACATCAACACCAGACATCTTTGCAGCCACACACACTTTGCCTTTCCTTTCTTTGCCCTCAAATTCTCATTGTTCCTTGGGGATGTGCGACTCAACATGACTAGTTGCAGATCCATAGGACATATTTTGAATGTTTGATCACATGGAGACCATGATTAATGGCAAAGACATGGGTTTGAATGGAAGACCTGCCAATCTGGAATGCTATTTGTCTTCTCTTGTTGCTGTTTCCTTGTTTCTAATGCAAAGCATCTTACTTCATCAATTGTAGGAATAACAAGACTTAATAGAGGTAGAGTGCCAGGTACTTTAACACTCATCAGTCATGGAATGTATTACTTGTCCTATAAACCAGTTAGCTTCACTGAAAAAAAAAAGTTTCTCAATAGGAGGCTGTGATACTGTGTGTGTGAATTTGGAGATTTTGTATAACATGGTGGTCATTATCAAGTGGCTTTGCATTTAGTACATATACTAAACATAAATACATATCTATGTATATACTAAATATAAATATATATCTATGTATATACTATATATGCTAAATATATATACTAAAGATAAATATGTATCTATGTATTATTAAATCAATCAATCTGTCTCTCTCTATCTCTATCTATCTATCTATCTATCTATCTATCTATCTATCTATCTATCTATCTATCTATCTATCTGCCACCAGTGGTGCACACCTCTTGTTCTAGCTACTGAGGAGCTGTGATCTAAGGATCCGGTTCAAAGTCAACCTGAACAGGAAAGTCCATGAGAGTCTTATCTCCAATTAGCTATTGGAGAAGCCAGAGCTACTGAAAAAACTACTGAAAGGCTCAAGTGGTAGAGTGCTAGCTTTCAGTGAAAAATCTAAAATAGTGCCTGGCCCTGTGTTCAAGCTCTAGTACCAGCACACACATGTGTACACACACACACACACACACACACACAAATAGTATGTTGGCAAATTATACTTGAATGTGTGAATAAAAGCAAGGGCCTGGATGCTGTGTCTGAGCATCTTTGTTCTCAAGGCTAGTGCTCTACTACTAACCACAGTGCCACTTCCGGTTTTTAGTGGTTAATTGAAGATAAGAGGCTCATGGGAACTTTTCTGCGGGGGCTGGCTTTGAACCTCAGATCTCAGCCTTTTCAGTAGCTAGGATTACAGGCACGAGCCACCTACATCTGGCTGCAAGTGCTTTCTAAAATAAAAAAGAGGCAAAAGGCCAATGCCTTGTGCATCTGTTGTGGTACCTTGGGTACTCAGAACACCAGAGGTACAAAAATCTAAAGGAAGAGAGGGACTTGGGAGTAGGGTCGATGATGGAGGAAAGTAGAAGTGGTAGATACTGGAAAACAAATTCCATCTTCAATAAAATGCTATAACCACCTAGTGTACAGATAAAGGATGAGGGGAAGGGTAGCATTTTGCCATGGGCCTGCTTTCTTTCTTTCTCTCTTTCTCCCTTCCTTCCTTTCTTCCTTCCTTCCTTCCTTCCTTTTTTCTTATTAACAAACCAGAGTTTCTAGGTTTTACCACTTCCTTTTAAAACACAGAAACTCGAGCCACAAGGAATATTCAAGGATCAGTTGGGAACAAATCACTAAAGAAGAAACAACAAACAAGTAACCCCCCCCCCCCCCCAAACGTCTTATATTTGTTTCACAGGAAGTACAGGATTGGCTAATAACTTGATGATTTTGAACCTTACCTGTGTAGGTATATTCCACATAGGCAGGGTGAGTTTTGGTGAAAACCTCTCTTACTTTTTCTATTTTATCAGCTGTTATTTTTGTTGCAAATGGGGTATACATAACTGAGAAGGATTCAGCCCTGGTGATAGCTTCTTCAATCATGGCCTGAGAGGAAGCAAAAGAACCCATTTGGTATCTGTAATAGTAGATGATGTTTTTGAGGGTGTAAAAAATATAATTACCTTTATGGATGATTAAAAAATCCATACACTGTACTGCCAAGATAACATATTTTGGTCTTAAATATTCATTAGGACAAAATTTTAATTAGTTCTGGAAATATTATTTCATGTTAAAGAAATCCAATTAAATGAAGAGTTTGTAAATAGTCACCTCTACACTGAGCTTATTTTAGGATAAAAAACAGAAATTCTATTTTTCCAGGTGTCTTATTAATTAATTAATTAATTTGTGCTTTCTAAAGTACTGGGGTTTGAACTCAGAGCCTCATATTTACTGGTCAGGAGCTCTATCACTGAGACATGCCTCCAGTTATTTAATTACATTGGTCATTTTGAGATATGATCTTGATTTTTGCTGGCCAGTGCCTAGAATGTGATCCTCCTATTTTACACATTCTGCAATAGTTGGAATGATAGCTGTGTGCTACTGTCCCCTGCTTCCGATTGAGACAGGGTGCATATATATATATATATATATATATATATATATGTGTGTGTATATATATATACACACACACACATATATATATATATATATTTTTTTTTTTTGGTCAAGCTGACTGGCACTGTGATTCTAAGGATCTCAACCTCCAGCTTAGTTAGGATTACAGGCATACACCGTTTTTTCAGTTGATTTAGAATGTCAAATTCCTCAGTCCAGCATTATAATTAACTTACTGAGAAAGACATTGATGAGTAATTTATACAAAAAAGTTTTCTTTAAAAAAATGTAGCGAACTATCTCTATTTGAGCATGACAAACTACATCGACATACTTAATTTGTCTTTGAAAGCCTGGGAAAGTCTTGTGGACTAGGAAGAACTGTTCTCAGCTTCCTCTCTGCAAAGAATCCCTTCCCTCCAGATCACAAGTAACATGTGAGAGGAACTTAGCTATTTAACAATTTCTTTAAATTATATTTGCTCACAGACCAGTCTAAGTAAAGTCCTGCCATTGCTCCTAGCTTCCTGCTTTAAATAGGATCATTACTATTTGTACTGGATCCCAAAGAAAGTTATTCAAGTTTTAAAAGGAACTTCCTTCTTTCTTGCAACGTTCCCTTCTAATGAGGCTGGAACATTGAATAAAAAGTATAAACTATCTATCAGTATATCATTTTTTTCTCTGAAAATAGCATAAAGGTATATTACGTTGAAAGTCCACCCTTATTAAAAACTTCCTTTGACAATCAAGAAAAAAAATCACAGATGGTGAACTTCCTAACAGAAAAAAAATCCACTCAATATCATAATCTCTCTTATTATCATCACAGTTATTTGGGAACATTTCCTAATAAGGTGGCAAGCAATGAAAGGTCTCTTTGAAACTGGCCACACTCATACCCATTGCCTGCTCTGGCTCTCAAAGACTTCCAGTAACCACTGTGACTACCGGTGCTATTTGTGAAAGAGCCTTGCATGAATTTCATGATGCAGAAGCTTCTCCTTTCTCTGATAGGTGCAAGGGAAGATTATGTAAAATTAATGGTGGGCAAATTTCCGAATGAACTTCCATAGGTTTTAGAATGACTGAACTTACATCACCCATTACGTTGTTTTTGTCTCGTTCAAAGAACTGAAAGAAGTCAAAGAACAGAGCTGTGAGGTCAAGCCTAGAGCCAGCATGAGAGAGAGAGTTAGCCATGGGTTGTGAGTACTTGGAAGGTTGGGGCTGAGACCCAACTTCGGCAGGTGACAGGAACAAGGCGGGGAGCATGTCGGGAGTTCAGAGGTGTGGATTGGCAACTCTGGTATTGTGTTGAGGCCTTGCTTTCTCACTTGAGACATGAAGCTCCTCAAGTGTGGCTCGTCCACGTGTACTTTGCTGTAACCAATCTGGGCTGCTTGTCCTGACCCATCCACATACAGGGTGTGTGTGTGCGCGCGCGCGCGTGCGTGTGCATGCACACACACGTGCAAAAGAGTGTGTTGAGAAGGCACTTACTTCAGACCTCAATTTTGAAGGCCAGGACCTGGTTTTACTGTTTATTTGTGCTTAGTTAAGCTGCTGTTTTCTGTGTGAGTTTTTCCAGGACTGCCTTATAGAGCACCAGACCAGGTGGTGTTAAGTAGTAGATTTATTCTCTGACCCTTCCAGAGCTTGGAAGTCTCAGATTGAAGCATGGATGGCTTGGTTTCTACTGTGGCCCATCTTCTTGGCTTGGGATGACTATCCCTTCCTATGGCCTCCTGTGGTATTTCTTCTGTGTATCTGTGTCCTAATCTCTTTACCAAAGGAGATTAGAATTAGGGCCCAGCAAGATGTCCCCCTTTTAGACAAATCCACCTTTTAAAAGGTCTTGCACTGTTTTATTTTTTGCCATATTTTTATTACCATTAATTAGTTGCACAAAGGAGTTTCATTTTAAAGACACCATCTCATTCTGAGATGTCTAGATGTTCATATGTTTAACATATGAAAATTTTTTTTGGGGGTGTGTGTGGATAAGTCCCGCAGGACACCAGACTTAGCCCCTAATAGTTTCTGACACCTAAAAAGTTCTTCCATTGTTTTCTAAATATCTGAGTGGAGGGCATGTTATCTTTAAGTAGTTGTACAAAGGAGTTACCATTCCACAAAGCGGTTTATGGGTACAATTTGTCTTGATCAGTGTCACCCCTTTCAATCTTCTCATCCATGCCTCCCAACCCCAACTCTTCCCTCACACACACACACACACACACACACACACACACACACACACCACACCCCTTCTTCTCTTCATTCCTTTTATCTTAAAATCTGGTTGAGAAAAAAACAACCACCAGTGAAGGTACTGTATCCTCCAGTTTGTTTCCAGCAAGACATTAGCAGTAGGGTAGTCAAGCCAGGACGGGAGAAAACACTCAGCCCTGTTTCCTTTCCAACTGCTGGCAGCCCAGTGGCTGTTGGCACGGGGTGTCTGTGGTAAGCCACCTCACAGGAGCGGCAACAGGAAACCCGCCCAAGAGCCAGCTCTTCTGTGAGTGGCAGCAGCGTGCTTCTCACGTGGCAGCTCCATCTGCGAAAGGCACTATCTGGATTTTTGGCATGCAACTCTTGGTTCTGGTCCAGGCCTTTACAGGCCTTGCTACTATAGTAGAGAGCAATGTTCCTCCTTGCTCCCAGAGAAACTGCCAAGGAGGTTCTTTGGTTCCTTCTGTCCTCTGTCCTGAAGATGCCTAGGGAAATGGTTGGAAGACTGGATCACATACTTAATGGTTAAGGACTCACTTGTCTGTGGGAATCCTTTCTCTAAAGAAATCATGATAACCCAAAATAAAATAGTTGGACCTACAATACTAATGAGACTACAGATTTCTCTTACAGAGTTTCTGGAGCAAACCTATTGTGTTCCAATGTATATATTTTTTCTTCTAAAGATAAACAATGAGGGGACCTTGAACCTGCATCATATTGCTTTTGTAAAGAAATAACACATACACATTTATCTTTTCAATTGTGGTGACACATTATTAAATAATTCATTAATGAAAAAAAGTTGAGGGAAAATTTAACCTATGTACCTTGTAGGTTGTCTCTTTACTGTTAATATATATATGTATATATATATACATACACATATACATATATATACATACACATATACATATGCCTATATATTTGCTCTTAAAAAGCTTTTCAGTTTCATATATTCTATTTTTTCTTTTTCTTTTGTTTTCTGTACTTTTGGGGTCTTGTCCAAAAAGCCTTTGCCCATTCCTGCATCTTGTATTAATTCTTTTGAAGAAGTTGTATTCTTTCAAGTCTTACATTTAAACATTTAATCCATTTTAAGTTTTGTAACTGGTGAGACATAGGAATCTAAGTTTATTCTTTTCATGTGGACTCCTAGTTTTTCCCGGCTTTTCTATTTATTGGGAAGTCTGGGTTTTCTGGACTGACTTTCAGACTCTCTGTTTGGGACCCTTGAACAATGGGTCTGTTTTGTGCCAATATGAAGTCAGGTAGTGCAATGCTTCTCGTTTGTTCTTTTTGTTCAAGATGGCTTTGCATAAATGGTCCCATACAAACTGCACACAATTGTTTTGTCTAGACTTGTGAAGAATGCCTGGTGTTTTGATAAGAATTTCATTGGACCTATCAATGAAAGCATGGCCATTTTAATAATCTTGCTTCTTTCAAACCACAGACATGGAATGGAATTCTAGTTTTTTGTGTCATTTAGTTCCTTCAGTGATCTTTTATAGTTTTCATTGTAGGGATCTTTCATGTCTTTGATTGAATTTATTGCCAGATATTATTATTATTATTATTATTAGTAGTAGTAGTAACCATTGCAAATAATTTTGCTTTCTTGAATTCTATTTCAGATAATTTTTCTATTGGGGTATGGCAATGCTAATACTCATTTAAGAACAGTTTAACTTGTGTACTTTGTAGGTTGTCTCTTCACTCTTGGTTTTTTTTTCTCTTTAGAAGCTTTGAATTTGTGTTGATTTTATATCATGCAACTTTGCTGAATTTGCTATATCTTAGTTTTTTGGTGGAATTGTTGGGAGGTTTTTATGTATACGATCATGTCATCTGTGAGCAGTGACAATCTGACTTCTTTTTCATTTTGGATAGCATTTATTTCTTTCCCTTGCCCGATGACTCTGGCTGTTGCAAAAAGTGGTAACAGGAGGCATCTTGGTCCTGTTCCAGTCGTTAGGGCAAGTATTCAACTTTTCCCATCCAGAATGTTGTTAGATGTTATCTTCTTACATATGACCTTTTTTCCTTCTGTACTTATTTTGTTCAATATTCTTATCATGAAGAGACAGTGAATTTTTATCAAGAGATTTTTCAGCATCTACCAAATGATTATATATTTTTAAATTGTTCATTCTGTTAATTAGTTGCATTATATTTATTTGTGCATTGAACTATCATTTCATCCATAATCATAGAATGAATCCTATTTAATAGTGATTAATGTGGTTTTGTGTGTGTGTGTGTGTGTGTGTGTGTGTGTGTGTGCACATGTACATGTACACGCATGTACACACGTGCCAATACTGGGGGTTGATTTCAGGGCCTTGCACTGCCATTTGACTTTTGTGCATAGGAGTTACGCTTTACCACTTGAGCCACACTTCCAGCTCTAGCTTTTTTGATGGTTAATTGGAGATGAGTCTCCAGATTTGTCTGCCTGGGAAGGCTTTACACTGTAATCCTCAGATTTCGGCCTCTTGAGTAGCCAGGATTATAGGTGTGAGCCACCAGCACCTGACTACTGATCAGTATTTCTAATATGATATTGTAATCAGTTTGGTAGTATTGTTGAATATTTTTATATCTATGTTTTATATCTATGTTTATCATAATAATAGGCTTGTCCTTTCTTCCTTCCTTCCTTCCTTCCTTCCTTCCTTTCTTCCTTCTTTCTTTCCTTTCTTCATTCCCTCCTTGTCCTTGCTACTTCTGTTATTAGGATGTTAGCCTCTTTATAATATGTTTGGAAGAATTCTCCATTCTTCCATGTTTTGGAACAACTTAGGAACAACTGACATACATTTTTGTTAAATGTTTGGTAGAACTCAACAATGAATTCATTTGGTCCTGTGTTATCTTCCTACTCCTCCTTCTCTTTCTCCTGTTCCTCTTCCTCTTTTTCCCTCTCCTCTTTATCCTCCTTCTCCCCCTTTCTTCTTTATTTGGCTTGAAGATTTTTTTTTTTTTGGTCTGGTCGTGGGGCCTGAACTCTGGGCCTGGGTACTGTCCCTCAGCTCTTCAGCTCAAGGCTAATGCTCTACCACTTGAGCCACAGTGCCACTTCCAGCTTTTTTTTTTTTTTTCTGCTTATGTGGTGCTGAGGAATGGAACCCAGGGCCTCATGCATGCAAGGCAAGCGCTCTACCACTGAACCACCTTCCCAGCCCAAGGCTTGAAGATTTTTATTGCTAGTATAATATGATTACTTGTAATTGGTCTGTTTGGGCTTTCTATTTCTTCAAGATTGGTAAGCTGTTTGTGTCCAGGAAGTTCCTCATTTCTTTTAGGTTATCAAATTTGTTTGTGTATAGTTGCTTTAATTTAGTAATTTAGAGTTGGATTTGTTTTTAATAAGAGTTCTAATATGTGCAAATTAAAAATCATACTTACAGATTTTTAGAAACAAGAGCATTTTGGAATAATCACAGATTTTAAAACAGAGATTTTAATTTTCTTTTCATGATCAAAGACTTTCCTTGATTTCAAAAATAGAGGAATTACTGCTTGTAAAATAAGAAGCTGTACTTAAATGGAGGTAGATTTCTAATCATACTTTTTATTTGACTTCAATATTCTGCAATTGGATCATTCTTTCCAAATGTGTGAACTACTCTGATCTCAATAAATGGTACGTGTGTGCAGAGACTCGGGCAAACAAGTCTGTGCATCCTGTTGTGAAATGTACATTGCTGTTAATTATGCATTCTCTGCTGCAGCTCAAATAGAAGCTTTATAATGAGGTGTTTGTATTCGTAGGACCTAGTAACTATTGAGTTTATGCATTTATTGAGGTTTAAGGCTCGCCTTAGAGTGACATAAGTCAAGAGCATATGTGGGCAGCTGGTTTCCTCTACATACAGCAACTTATAATAATTTCTCTTTGTACTTCAGCTAAGTAAAGAGGGCCACTTACTACCTTGCAATCAACTTTCTCAGGATAATTGTATAACAAGAGACTTCAGGAGAGAAAGGAGGAGACATATATTGTCAAAGATAAAGGAAAAGAAAAAAAAAGTAGAAAGACTCAGCTAGTGAAAAGAGAGGAAGAATTCATCTTCTTTTTCCTAACCCAAAGGGTTGTTTCTTCATGGTAAATTCTGAAGAGTACTCAAAGGGGTGGGACAAGGAAACTACACATCTCAAGCATTGTCAGGATGAGGGGTGTAGGGTTACTTTGTTCTGCTTTTTTGTTTTAGGCTAGAGATTTGGGGACATTTTTATTTTTTGTTTTGGGGACATTTTAATTTTTTTTAAATTTAATTTTATTTTATTTGAGAACATACTGTACAGAGGGGTTACAATTACATGGGCAGGATAATGCATACATTTCTTACCAAGCATTGCAGCCTCCTCCTTTGTTTACCCTTCACCTCCCTTCCCAGCCTCCCCCCTCCCCCCCACCCAATCATACCCCCCTCCCCCCCCAAACCGACATTGTAAAGCTGGTTTTGACATGACATTTTGTACTTCTCATTGTTGCAACAGGTCCACCTGAAATGGGGACATTTTAATTTTAACAATGTGCTTGCTGACAGTGAGTTAGTAAGTAGAAATCCTGTCACTTCTAATTACAAAAGGTAATAAAAGCCTTGAAGGTGATTATCAAATTATTTCTTCATAATCACAATATTAGTCTTGACCACAATTACAGTAAATTGATTTGCTTAGAAGATTGGATCTTCAGGGAGCCTTTGGAATTTTCCAGGTTAAGTCACTGAGATTTGGGATCGCTTCAATGACTTTCTATGAATGTACCACTCCTTTTAAATTTTTATAAAATTTTAAATTGATCTGTCATAATCTATTTCACTTCCTTGTAAGAAATAAAGTTTTGCTCCTGGTTACTTACAGTTGGTTGTGGCTGGTGAGGGTTAATGGGACGTGGGTGGGTGGGGCTGGGGGCTGTGATCTTTTCTATGGCCCAAGAAACCTGGCTTAGCATGATCTTCTGCTTTCTTTTTCTTTTTCTTTTTTTTTTTTTTTTTGGGTCCGGTCGTGGGGCCTGAACTCTGGGCCTGGGCGCTGTCCCTCAGCTCTTCAGCTCAAGGCTAGCGCTCTACCACTTGAGCCACAGCACCACTTCTGGCTTTTTTCTTTTTGCTTATGTGGTGCTGAGGAATCGAACCCAGGGCCTCAGGCATGCAAAGCAAGCGCTCTGCTACTGAGCCAACTTCCCAGCCACTGATCTTCTGCTTTCTTTCTCCATCAGCGGCTTGAAGCAAGAGGGGTCCCCAGAGGTGGGAGAGGATGGGGCTGCTCAGTGAATATTGTGTGGGTTCTCACGTTGCCGATGGAAAGGAACCAATCGAAATCTCTAGGCTACAGTGTACATAAGAAATCAAATTATATTGCTTTCTGGAAATTTTGGGGTTGTGTGTGCTAGTAGTTAATCCTAATATTTAATTAATGATAAATAAAAATGACAGTCTTTCACAATCTATAGTAAGACAAGTTATAAAAATACAAAGAAAACAGCATTTTTTTTTGTTTTTTGTTTTTTGCTGGTCCTGAGGTTTTGCTTAGCACACTGCCACTTGAGCCACAGCCCCACCTTCAGCTTTTTCTGTGATTTAATTGGAGATAAGAGTTTCACAGGCTTTCCTGCCCAAGCTGGCTTTGAACTGTGATCCTCAGATATCAGCCTCCTGAGTAGCTACAAATACAGGAGTGAGCCACTAGCCCCTGACTAAAAAAAAAAACAAAAACACAAAACCCAGCATTTTAAGAGATGAAATAATCTTTCATTTAGCATTGTAACAAATACCTCTAGCTATATTGTGTCCTTTATTTCCCATAGAGTCCATGTCCATGGTATCATTAGTGATTGAATACTGCGGTTGCATTGTTCTCAGAATAAATTAAAAGGACACTTAACATACTTGAAAGCTATGAGTGAATAGGATCAGATTGGGATCTTTCATCTTTAGAGGCAAATTTAACTCTTCATTGCTAGAATAATGATGTAATTTTGAAAGATGACTATAACAGTACAAAATGGAAAAATAATAATTGGTAAACAGTATTTTCCTATAAGTAAATACTGACTTAATTTAGAAAAAAAATTTTTTTTAGTGAGACTAGGATTTGAATTCATGACCTCATGCTTGTTTGCCTAGCTTGCTTGGCTGGTGTTCTACCACCTAAGTCACACCTCCAACCTGTTTTTTATTCGTGATAATTTGGGGGGTAGCCTTTGGTACATTTTTCTGCCCAGGTTGGCTTCACCACATGAGCCCCTGGATTTCAGTGGACTAAGTAGCTAGAATTGTAGGCATGAGCTACCAGCATATGACAAAATTTTTGTTCCTTGAAATTTAGAGTTAAACTTAAAAGCAGACTTAAAAAAATCTGACCTTGAGACTTTATTTTTTATTTTAGTTTTTACAGTCATGGGGTTTGAACTCTGAGCCTAAGCGCTGTCCCTGAGCTCTTCAGCTCAAGGCAAGCACTCTACCACCTGAGCCACAGTGCTACATCCGGTTTTCTGGTGGTTAATTGGAGATAAGTGTCTCACAGACTTTCCTGCCCAGACTGGCTTTGAACTGTGATCCTTAGATCTCAGCCTCCTGAATAGGAGTAGGATTACAGATGTGTGCCACTGTTGCCCAGCCCTTAAGACTTTTCTATGATAATTTTGGGATGACGTTAATAACATAATAGCATGGCAGAGAAAACATGAAATAATAGTTGTTTGCCTCTGGCGCAGTGTACAGCATGTTAATGCTCAGATATTCATCTAGCGTTATATGAGTTCTTTCATGAAACACCATTTACTGTTATGTTCTGCAGATTTCTAATGTAGGTGAATATTTTCAGCTTTGTTGGTATACCAAGAAAGGCCAGTGACGTGAAGGCTATAAATACTTTCACAAAGTCTAAATAAGATATTTAAATTTTGTTTGTGTTGTCAGTAAAGGTGAAAGATTACATGACCAGGTTATCTGTATCAAGGTAAACAGATACTGGTTCTGATTTTTTTTTTTTTTTTGAGACAGTCTCACCCACAAATAGAAGATTCTTATTACCAGTCTATTTAGAGTTAAGAGTATTCGTTATGTATGAGGTTTCCATTAATAGAATAACTCCAGAATTTAATACTTAAAATTTGTCTGCATTACTTTTTAATCATTTATATTTCAAAATGTGTGTGTGTGTGTGTGTATGCGTGTGTGCACGAGGGCAGGTACTGGGGTTTGGATTCAGGACTTTGTGCTCTTCTTTAGTTTTTACTTAAGACTGGCATTCTTTCTCCACTTCCATGTGTTTGCTGATTAGTTGAGGGGTAAATATTTTTTCCCAGATTTGTTTTCTCTGGGCTGGCTTCAGGATGTGTGCCTCAGCCCTCAGCCTTCTGATTAGCTAGGATAACAGATGAGAGCCTCAGGTTCCTGGCTTCGATTGCTTTTTTGACTGTACTTCTCCAGGGGTGATTTTAGGTTGGGACACAGCTTGCCAGAGCATATAGCTAATTAATGACAAGGAACTGGTGATTTGGTCCGCAAATCTCTACCACCTTTTTCAAGCAAATATTTCTCTTATCTTCCTTAGTTACAAAATGAGATGAGTTTGAGTGGGACAGATAAATTATTCTCTTAATTTCTTAACAATCACATTGGAATGCAGGCCTTATCTTGTTTTACAGAGGAGGAAATCTCAGTCATTATCCTACATTGTCATTCTACAACATAGTATATTTCACTTAGCTGGTTCACGACACACTGGGCCTCAAATCAGTTCTAGCCCAGCCAGAACCGCTTATGTGGAGCTGTTAGGCTATGCAGACCCACAAGTGATGTCTACAGCTTTGCCCAGCTTGCACAGATGAGGATGTGAGTGCGTGAAGCGCTCTTGCACAGAGCTCCAGAGGATAAAGCTGGTTGTCTGGATGAGAAAGTTCTGATGTAGGCTCCAACCCAAGACCGTTCATCATAGAGCTGCATGCACGTGGTGTACAGATGAAAAGGAGATGCGGCTCTATCTGGACTTTAACAAAAGAGACGACTGTTCCATGTTAGGATTGTGCAAAGTTGGTCTTTGATGTCCCTCCACCTTGTCTGATTTCATTTCTCTCTTGAGGTTCAGGTTGGACGTGCAGCCATATATGTTCTATCTTTCCTTATTTCTCTCATTTCCCTGCAGTTAATCTCGTTCAGTTGGTGGCTCTTCCTTTCTATTTAAGAAATAGCTTTCCGGAGGGTGCTTGATGCCTGGGATTTCTGGCCTCTTTATGACTTTTCCTCTGGATACCCTACCCATCCACATAGCTCAGAGGGAGGAAAATCTCTGACAGAGTCCATGGATTTGTTAAAATATGTGAGCATTTCACACACATATACAAGTATTTGTATATATATATGCAGAATGTACACACACACACACATATATATATTTCTATATGTATTTATAACAGTAAGAACCCCCAAATTCAAAGGATAATAAATTAACACTCCCGGTTAAGGGTATCCAGGCTCTGGTCTTGTCCTTGACTGGCTTCCTACAATAATGTTACAGCAAACCAGTCTCTACGTAATGAAGAATGAATGAGATGAAAACTTGCTTGACAATTTTGGTGTTTCCCTTCCCTTTAGGCTCAGAATAATTTTCCCAAGGTTTTCTAGAGGTTATCTTTCCTCATAAGTTATTGACTCCTTAGTTAATAGGCTGAGCCTCATAGAATAGCACTTAAGCTTTCTTGAATAAAAATAGATTAACTTAATAGTTAACTTTAGGATCCTGAAAAAATCAAGTGATACCACAGGTTAATAGTTTTGGCATCCAAAAAAAAAACAATGTCTCATAACTTGGGAGAAATGTTCTTGGGACAGGTGAAATAGGTGTTTTTCAGAATTAGTGAGGAAAATATATCATATGAACTTAAAGAAAGGGAGTTTACTTTAAATTGGTGTGCAATAGTACCTGAAAGATGGCTGAATATAAACAAAAACATTAAATGCTCTGAGATTTGCAGATTATCTTCTACCTGGTCAGACATAGTTAAAAAAAATCCAGTGATGTAATGGAATAGTTTTCTACATCTCTAACTTTTAAAGAAAATTGACCTCAATTTCTCTGCTAGCTTTTAAATCAATAATCCAAAAATCTGTGAGAAAGATAAAAACCACAAAAGTCTAAAAATTTGGTTTTGCACATAACTGTTTTTGATATTCAGATGCAAATTAAAACAAAAAAATGAGTCATTATGCTCCCAGTTTTAATCGGAAAAGGAAAGTCTTTATATAAACAAAATAACCTCATGGCAGCCTAGCAGAGAAGCCACTGGAATCCTGGGAATCGAATTGCTAGGCTTAAATTTGTTCGTGTAAAAAAGGTCCAAATTGCCTTACATCTCTAAAAGCCGTATCATCCTCAAATGAGACAATATGAACAGAAATGGAGAGGTTGCATTTTCTTTTCTTTTGTAAAAAAAAAAAAATCACGAGAAACCCAAAAAGCCTTTAAGAAAAAAAAAAATAGAAGAGGAAAAGCATTTAAATGGCATAGGCTTAGTTGATCACCTACTGCTAATCTCTGCAAAGTTAAGCCAGTGCCATTAAAAAAAATGTGCTCTTCTGATGAGTACAAAATAAATATTGTGCAGGAGTGGCCAAGGATGAATGAGCTTGCTTGATGTGATGCTGGGCTTTTCTAAGCAGGCTGGATAATCAGCATGCCCTTAGTGGGCTGCTGCACAATTGAGGGAGGCTGACCCCTGCAGGGCACATTCTGAAGCACTGGTCCGACTCCTGCCCACCTCCTCTTCCCCAATTCTTGTCTAGCTGGGGTGCCTGACAGTGCTTAAGCAGGAGGCAGGAGACCTTTTGTGCTGTGGCTAGAGTTTGGGCTTCAGAGGGAAACTACTTCAAAGTGATGGCCCTCTTGCTGAAATTCACACTGAAGAGGAATGGACTATTTCCGGTTTCGGAAGTGGGTTCTGGCTCTTGGCATGTCCAATGGGGCTGAGGAGCAGGGAGAGATGGAAAAAGGGAGGGTAAAAAGCAACCTCACTTACTTGAGAGTTAGGCTAAATCCTAAGTGTGTAATAGTAGAGAAAATATACATGTGAACTTACGTGTGTGTGTGTGTGTGTGTGTCCATACACATACACATGAGTATATGTTACACACACACACACACACACACACACACACACACACACACACATTCCTATCTTTGCAACTTCTTTTCTTCTCTTCCCCTCTTCTTTCCTTCCTAGTTCCCAGTACACTCACAAAACATGGTAGCAGAACTATATAGAACTACACAACCAGCAAATCATGTTGTGGTCACTACCTTCTTCACTGAAACACTCAACCTTGGATCAAATGCGTGCCTCAATTACATTTTTTATTTAAAAGTGAATTTTTCCTTCTGGCATACTACTTCAAATAGTATCAAAGCAAAATGAAACACAGGCAGCCTTTAACAACGTTGGTAACCATGGGAACATGTCATTAAAGAATATATAAACAAGGATGAATAATTAGATGAGAAATTTATTTCTACATTTATCTTTTTCCAGGAGCTCTCTTCTGCATCTCAGCTCAATTTGGGCACTTCCTCTTTAGCCTGGTATTCTACCAGAAAAACTATGAGGCTTTCTAAAATGGGAGTTTTAATATCGCCTATCTGGAGAGACAGGTCTCTTTGCATGCCTGTCGCTTCCATTGTAAGGCCCAGTGTTGTCTAGACTTAAGGCTGAATGCAGGGAAGGATATTTAGCAGTGAGGGGTTTGCTTAGCAGGTAAGGAGTGGACAGGGAAACCTGAGATATCATGGTGAGAAAGGGACATCAATTATAAAAGCAGTAAGAAGAGTTAAGTGCCTACCTTACTGGGGGCCATACACATGGTAGAAACATAAAGGTACTCTATGTGTTATGGCTTATAAGAGATGTATTGTCAGGTAGGCCACATGTAGGGAAGTCCCAGGTAAACTCTTTAGTAGGCTAAGTTGGTCACTATCTTACAAAATTTGAAGTGGCCTTAGGGATGTCTCCAGAGGTTCTACATCGGAACCTCTGGCAGGAAAAGAAGCAATAACAACTGCCCAATGAATAAGTGGGCTAAAGACTTAAAGAGAAACTTCTCTGAAGAGGAAAGAAGGATGACCAGTGGACACATGAAGAAATGCCCAACCTCTCTAGCCATAAAAGAAATGCAAATCAAAACAACAGTGAGATACCACCTCACCCCAGTAAGAATGGCAAAAATCAAGAACTCTAATAACAACAGATGCTGGAGGGGATGTGGGCAGAAGGGAACCCTACTGCATTGTTGGTGGGAGTGTAAACTTGTTCAACCACTTTGGAAAGCAATATGGAGGTTCCTCAAAAGACTTCACATAGAGCTCCCCTATGACCCAGCAATCCCACTTTTGGGCATTTTCCCAAATGTTCACAAACAAGACCACACTAAAGCTACCAGCACAACTATGTTTATTGCAGCATTATTTACAATAGCTAAGATATGGAACCAATCCAGATGCGCCTCAGTAGATGAATGAATCAAGAAAATGTGGTATATATACACAATGGAATTCCATGCCTCCATCAGAAAGAATGACATTGCCCCATTTGTTAAGAAATGGAAAGACTTGGAAAAAATTCTATTAAGTGAAGTAAGCCAGGCCCAAAGAAACATAGGTCTCATGATTTCCCTTATTTGCAATAACTAGTATATGCCTGAGACAAGCAGAAAAGTTCAGATAAGTTGATGTTAGGGAAATGAACCCCAAGATAAGTATTCAAATATTTTTTTGTTTTTGTTTTCCTTTCATGCAATTGTTTCTAACATATTTATAAGATGATTTCTATGTTGCTTTGTATGTCCCTCCCCCATGGTATAACCAATGCTTTCACTGTATTTGATGTTGGTATAATTTGTGTAGGGGAAGGGCAAAAACAAACCGTTTAAACAGGAATACAGGTGGACCCATTGCAACAATGAGATGTACAATTTGTTATGTTGAAAAAATGAACTTTACAACTTTGACTGGGAAGGGGCGGGGTGGGGGGGGGTAAGGGGGGGAGAAGGGAAAGGTTGGTAAGGGGAAACAAAAGAGGAGGCAACAATGCTTGATAAGAAATGTACTCATTACCTTGTCCTTGTAATTATAACCCTTCTGTTGGATATTTTCACAATAAAAAATTTAAAAGAAAAAGAAAAAGAAAGAAAATTACGGTACTGGATACTCCACTCAACTCTGTGATTTACTATTTGATGTGCTTCTCCCAAATCATTCTAATGAAGATCACTAGACTCATATTTTATATGTTGCATTCTATTGTGTTATATTATTATGGGTTTTATTTATGTGCTAGGACTGGGGCTTGAACTCAGGGCCAGGAATTCGCCTTTAGTTTTTTTGCTCAAGCCTGGTGCTTTACCACTTGAGCCCCACTTCAATTTCCAGCTTTTTACTGGTTAATTGGAGATAACAGTCTCACAGGCTTTCCTGTCCAGGCTGACTTCAAACTGCAACCGTCAGATCTCAGCCTGCTGAGAAGCTAGGATTACAGGCATGAGCTACAAGTGCCCAGCTAGACTGGTATAGTAGAACCACTGACCTAGGCCAACTTCCTTATCCTTAGAAATGCAAACAACAAGGCCTAAAGTCCTGGTAGACTGAAATGCTGGCCTTAGTTTTTCCTCTTTCTGTAGTAATGTCACATCTGCATCCTTGCATGGCT
This sequence comes from Dipodomys spectabilis, assembly GCF_019054845.1. Lineage (NCBI taxonomy): Eukaryota > Metazoa > Chordata > Mammalia > Rodentia > Heteromyidae > Dipodomys > Dipodomys spectabilis. The sequence continues at coordinate 6,796,544 of NW_024870727.1, read as the reverse complement.
TTGAGGTGGGCAGAGGAACTCATCCTTGCTGTTGGGGTTGGCCATGGGGGAAACATGAGACAATGAGAAGCTTCAAATGTGTGTGCATCGTTTGGCTTCCTCTCTTGGAATCTGTGTTTTGTCGTGGGAAGGACATCCCTTGGATACCTATTATCCAAAGGAGGAGGAAAGACGTGGAATACACTCAAAACTCTTTGAAATTTGAATGTAAGCCTGGGGGAGGCTAGCTTCACTAACGGCCTCCAACCAAACTGCTAACTGTTGTAAGCCACTGAACTTTACGGTGGGTTGCTGGATATCATTATTACAGTAGTAGCTAACTTATACTGAAGAAAACTGGGTTTTCTAAAATTGAGTTCCAGCACTGGCAATAGAAATGACCACCTCCTGAATTGCCAGTCCAGCTCTTCCTGGACATCCCCAAATGCCTCTCTTTCCTTTTGCTTTCTTTTCTGAGGGAATTAAACACAGATTTTCACTGCCATCCTATGGTTCTTCTGTTCAGGCTAGCTTCCTCTATCTCAGGACAGACTGTAGACTTCCCTTATCAGAGCTTACCTCCTCTGCCTTAAAACATTGTTTTTAAATAGTGTGCAAAGGGGTTTCAACTGAACTTGTCAATTTATGTGTCCAGTGCATCTTTACCAGTGTCACCCCTTCCATCATTCTCCCTCCCATATACCTCAAAAACACACATCCTCTGGTTACCCAGTTCCAGTTACACACACACACACACACACACACACACACACACATACACACACACACACACACTTCTCTCTCTACTCATCTGAGCTCCTCTCCTTAGTCTCCACCTCCTCAAACATGACATGTTTCATCTTCCTGGTATTCACTTTTGTTAGGTTGTCTATGAATTGTTCAAATCCATCCCTTCATACACCATGTTTCAGTTAATTTGATTGTCTATGTATGAATAGAGCCCTGTATATGTATTCATATGTGTTCATTTTTGTACCTATTTTTCACATATGAGATTAAACATGTGCCCTTTGTCTCTCTTGGCCTGACTTACTTCACTCAACGTATTTTGTTTCCAGAGCCATCTAATTCCCTGAAAACGCTGTAATATTAGTCTTCCTGTTCTCTCTTGTTCCTTCAGAAGTCAGCTTTCACTTTTCCAAGACACTAAGAAATCATAAATAAACTGATTTCCACAATTGTGATCAGAGATCACTCATTACTCATTTTGCATATCACCTGAGGCCAACTACAGAAAATCAGTGCCCAACTTGGGAATGTAAGTATAATACAAGAATTGGAGTTTCACAAATTACATTGAATTTAAAAATTAGATTGCCTGGGCATCTTTCAGACATTTCCCATCAAAATATTTCATAAATTCTCCGTCTGACAGGACCAAATAAATAAACCAGTGAACTAGACAGATAGGCCATTAAGAGAATGTTGATATGGTCTTTTTATTTTGTTCCTTTCTGTGGAGAATTTTTTTTTTTTACATGGAAGTAAATCTTTGGAGAGAACACATTTTTCTTTTCTGGAAAAAATAGGTGCTTTGTTAAAGATAATGAGAAATGTTCCTGGTTCCTGACCTTGCGTTGCCTGTAATTTCATGTTGAAGATTTTATTTTTACTCTGAGATTTGAGATATAACTTGTCACCAAGCAAATGACTAATATGGGGATGACTTTGCAATACTAAGAAGAAAAATAAAGAATAACAGAGAAAAAAAACACTCAGTGTTCATGATAAGCTTAAATACCCAACATGTTCAGCATTAAGCTATCCTATAGCATTTCTTGCCTCAACAGCCATGTTGGAAAGAAGGAATTACAATGCCTTGCAATGTACAGAGTGGCCACTGTGAACACAGACAACTCCAAAATAGCTTCACAACTGTGAATGTAAAACACATGCACAAACACACAAAATATGCTAATGGAAGTCATAATTACCAATTTTTCTGTTTTCCTCCATTTTATTATTTTAGACTTACTTCAGGTTTATTATAAGACATACTTTTACTATTTAGGAATAACCATTGTGAACTACTTAGTATATGGCTTGCCAGTCCCTCTTCTTTGTGTGTGTACGTGTGTGTGTGTGTGTACGCATAATAATGGCACATATTTATGTATTTATAGGTACAGTGTATCATTGATTCAGGTATACAATGTGAAATGTAAGCAATGCGTATAGTGATTAAATCAGAGTAACTAGCATTGATTTGCATAAGCACTGAATTACCTAATTGTAAAACCGTGATGCCCAAATAGTCCCATGTCAGTCATTGTTGGCTTGAGTTTCATAACTAGCCAGTACTTACCTTGGTGTGTTGGTTTACCAAATAATTACTGAGCTACATTTTGCAATGTACTTTGATGGCAAAAGGCAGATTAATAGTAGTGTCATGCAATAATAAGGTACCTTAGAGCAAAGTAGTTCTTCTGAAGAAGAAAGTTATTCACTGACTTAGAGTCTGGACACACTAAATTGGAGAGGCTCTAAGCTTGTGTGACTGCTGCCATGGGGTGTATGCATGTGTGAAGTGGCAAGAAAATCCTAGAGACTATTTTTTGCTCTGAGTGTTAGAAGCCCCAAATGTCTCCTGCCTGGCCTAGTATGAAGGAGTAGAGGGGCAGATGCAATAGTGAGCATCACATGCGCAGAAGATAGAGTGCAGGAGTTTTAGCCTGAGAACCTCTGGTATCCAGCGGGAGGCCTAGGGGTCCATGGACCATCGCACCAACCTCTCTGAGCATGTAGCTGGAGAAAACCTCTTCTTTTGCACTGAAGCCAGTTTTGTCCTTTGAGAGTAGACTATTCACACTAGAAAACCTTTTTTTTTTTTTTTTGGTGAGTTGCATTTGGAAACCATGTAAACCATTGATGGTTTGGAGATGGGGACCATTTCAATGCCAAGTGCAACTTGAATTGACGGGAAGTCTTGGTATTCTCTGCACAGATGGAGGACACAAGAAGCTGGCTCTGCTTCAGCCTCCACTGCTTCGCACAAGAAAGAGGCTCGGCATGTCAGGCTCTCTACTCAGGGCTCTGTTGGTGTCAACAGCTCTTCCAACAATCCCCAAAGAGCTCTCTCTCTGGCTGTGAACGCTTCAGCTTGCTTCTTTGGAGCCAACAGTTCCAATCAGTGCCTTTTCAGGAGCTCTTTGTGCAGATACAAGAGCCCTCCAGAATTTCTTAGTAGAGAGGTTGGCAAGTCAAAAGAGAGGTTTAGAAGTGATTTAATTTGGTTAATTTTTTTCCCTCATTTTTTAAGGGAAGAGAAAATGTCTTCTTAGAACAATTGGATTTAGGAGAAGTTCAATGCAGGGTTTGTTTTGTGATGGTTGATCTTTGTACATATAGGTAAAGCAGATTGTTGTATTAAAGATACTGAAGTTATAATTGCAGAGCTGCTGAAAAACATAAGCTCTTTTATTTCTTTAATTTTTTTGTCACAGAGGAAATTTAAACATACTGGGTCAAATAACGTGAAAAATTTCCACCATGCAATTTGAAATTGACTTTTTTTTTGGTGCTGGTACTGGAGCTTGAACTCAGGTCCTTGCACTAGTGTTTGGTTTTTCTGTTCAAGGCTGGCTCATTGAAAATGAGTCTCACGAACTTTCTTGCCTCTGATCTCAGCCTCCTGAATTGCTATGATTACAAGTATAAGTAACAGCTTCAGGTGAGATTGACAGATTTTGAATTTCCAGGGAGAAAATGTACAGACACCTGGAGAACCTCTTACCTGTGATAAAAGTCACAATGTCAAGGTTAAAATTGGAGCAAATGGCTGACACAGACAGTCTTGGTGATCTAGCCCCAACAAAGATGATATCATCGACTCAAGGAAAGGCAAAGATGTGACACAAATCCAAGCAGAAAATTTTAGTATTTCTTGGGGGGTGCTTCTCCATGGAAGATCCTGTGAGTGAACAGGAATACTGACTGTTTTGCGATCAGAGAGTTTGTGATTCCGAATTTTACCTCTGATTGCCGTTAAAATGAAACACTGAAACTGATGTGATGTCAAAGATTTCTATTTCCTAGACTAGAAAAATCACAACTGTTTTCACAGTAGTGAGAAAGCTACAATTCTGTGGCTTTGCTGTTCTGACCACATGAAGATCCGTTTGTGATGTAACAAGTCAAACAGTACGCACACTCGTGTGTGCCTGTGTGTGTTCATTTAGTATTGTTCTAGGCGGATACTTGTAAATGGAATCAGATTCTCCGAGGGATCTGAGGTTGCAAATTGAAGGTCTAAAGGTTGAAGATTGATTTTTTAAATCAAGAAAAAAAGAATAATTAGGCAAGGAACAAGCTGATGAGGCAGCCTGTCCCTGTGGAGTGGTGTTTCTGCATTTGTGATGTCGAAGTTCTGCAACAACATCGGTTGTTCTCGTCTTCCTCCGCTTTGGTGAGTGGTGCAGAGTAGGGCTGGCTTTGTATTCACATTGCAGAAGATGAAGCCATCTACAAGACAAACTTCATCGCTGACAAGCTGGCTGAAAGTGCACGCACGACAGGACAGGAAAGGAAAGTGGAAGAAGAGGAAAGTTTGTTGACTTGTTTCCATGATATCTTCCATCTCAATCCTAGATGGAAGGCCGTGGGTACTTGGGAGGTGGACTAGAGTTTGGAATTGGACATAAAGTGTTTCCTGCAGTGCTCCTACTTCAGGATCAGTACAGCGGCTGCTGCTTCAAAGTAGCTAATTCTCAGCCTGACTAGGCACTTTCCATTTGGCAAATAAGTTCAGAGTTGTGTTGAGGTCTCCGGGTGTTTTCCTTGAGGACAGATGATCACGGAAGACAGGTTGCAAGGTGCAGAGGCAGTGTGTACCAGCACAGTCATCATGACTTATTTCCAACCCTCTAGCTCTGCAGAGGTGATGCTATTATACAGTAACATGTGCAAACACTTTTGTGCAGAGTGCTATATCCCAGAGTGAGCTGTCATAGAGTATAGAGCTTTATATCTATTTTTTTCTGGGTTGGTGATGTGAAAATCATTCTGAGTACAATCGAAAGGTGTGCTTAAGGTCCCCAAAGCACAGATTGTTTCTTTTGCATTCGTAAGTCAGCAATGTATAGAGTAAATAGAGAGCACGCTGTCTGGTTTAAGACTTTAACCAACTGGAAAGGTAGGGATTTTATATGCTCAAAAGAGAAAAATAACAGTTGCTTCTTGACTTATAGGGGAATAATAATAATAAATAATCAACCCTTTGTGAGTTGGAAATGAATTTAATACACCTAACTCATCACACTTTGCTGCTTAGTTTAGCCTACCTTAGATGTACTCAGAATACGTATATTAGCCTACATTTGGGAAAAATCCTCTAATCCAAGTCTATTTTATAATAAAGTAGTGACTAGGTCATGTAACTTACTGAATGCTGGGCTGACTGTGAAAAATGGTGGTTGTATGGATATACTTCTCTACAACCATAAAGCCAAAAAGTTGTCAATCAGACCATTTTAAATTGGGAACTCCTGGTAGATAGTAGCTTTTTATCTTACAAAAGACTTATAAACAGTGGCTGACTTTGGTCTTCATGGATATCTAGAACTATTAATACAAATATGTGGGAAGTATTCTTTTCCTGATCCGTGTAATTGCAGAGTGGACTTGAATAGCAGGACTGTCTTTAGAGAAGGCACAGACTGGCCACTCTATGGCAAGGTCCAAAATCCCCTTTCTGATTCAGGGAAGAACAAGAATTGAGACTGCAGATTACACATCTGAGTGGAGACCAAGGAGGAACTGGTTCGTGGCAGGAAATAAACAGAAGAATGGTATGGTGTGCTGGTGTTGGCTAGATAGAATGTTTTAGTATATGAAGATTATCTTGCAGAATGCAACTTCTAATTATGTTGCTGTTTTTCCTTAAAACTTCTGATATTACTTTCATGAGTCTAAAAGTTTGGATGTGGTTTAGTATAAAAATAATATTAAAATAGTGTTAATATGAGTCTGGATGTGGTTTTAGTATTACAATGGGCTTTAAGAAAAGATTTTCTCCAACACTTTATGACTAGTTATCCCTTGCTTTCTAGGTGAAGTTTCTATAATTTGAGTTAGAGACTAATTTGCCTGAGGTTTTATTGCTAGTTGGTGTTGGAACTTACACTGAATCTGACTTAACTGCCAAACAGGAACTCTTTTCACCATATCAGTTTCTTCCAATTAAATGAGAAAAAGAACAAACCACAAAAGAACTAGGCTTTTCTTACCATTCATTAATACAGAATGGTGAAGAATTGGCTGTATTCCTTTTTATATGCATGTATTGGTAAGTGGAGATTATTTTTTCTAGGTTGAAGTAAATAACAGAGGAATATTAATGTTCTTTGAAAGCTAAAGGAAATGCAAAACATTTTCATTTATGTAAGTTTCAAGTTCTTAATTTGTTTTAGATAATGCCAATACTGAATGGAATTTTTCTGTAGTTTCAGTGTAGAGCACAGAGCAGATACCATATCTGTGTCTGTTTAATGAATGAATAACTTAAGCCAAATATTTGTTGAGAACCTCCGTATGGTGGGCTTGCTAAATATTGATGAGCAACATCTCCTTTCTGCTTCTTTTAAGATGTCTCTGGAACTCTTTAATTAATTAATTAATTTGTTTTGTATATCTGCAGTTCATATTGTTGACTGACTTTGTGTACCTATAATTCTTTACAATTGTTGGATTACATGCTAAAAAGCAATCACCTCAGTTTGTGTGCTACAGGTTCCTTTAGGAGGGTCATAAAATGATTGGTAGATGAATAATTTATTATAGGTTAAAATGTTGTCTGTCTGCAGATCAACTTTAAAAATAGTCACAAATTTCAAGTATAGAATCTTTATTTTTAAAAATAGTTGCTAAGTTGGGTCCCAAGTATTTGGACAGGACCATATAAATTGCTAAGAATTTTATAGGGTTAACCAAATATTTAACAGCTACTAAAGATAATTTATGATATATGGACAGAAACCTTGAAGCCAAGAGGCAATAATGTATATGTAGGAAAAATAAGGAAATTCAGAAGTCTATCAGCTATATTTTCCTATTAGTAATTTATTAGCTCTTTTTTTTAGTTGGTTTAAAAGATTCATATAAAATGAAAACCATAGAAAAACAAGAAAATCCCAAGAGAGGAAAAGCTGTGGAGGAGAAAATGTTGACATACATAGTTGAATTTTCAAATATTAGAAAAAATTGCATTTGGAGATGAGTTTTCCCTTGGTCTACATAACTCTACCTGGAATCACCAAGTAGAAGTTCTCTAGGGATGCAAATCTACTTTTAATGAGGAAAGTTGGTTAGTAATTAGTAATTGGATGTTAGTTTGTGTGTGTATGGTGGGGGGTGAGCAAGAGAAGTCTTTGTTTTAAATATATCTCAACAGAAGTTTACAGATTATGAGCAAGGGAGGGCAAAAACAGATTTGTATACTGTGCATAGGAATGAATTCATAAATTTAGGTTGGACTTATAATTCTAAGAAGTTTATAGCTTTTGTCTTGGCATCTAATTGATCTTTGATATTGTTGTTTGCTGCCATTTTGAATAATGAGAAAGATTTTCCTTTACTGTATTCCAAATAGTAACTTCACCCAACAAATACATCTGATTTTTCCATTATTGTCCACTATGTGTTGATATTACTTTCCTCTCTTTCTCTCTTTTGTTTTGTTTTGTTTTATTTTTTTTTAACAGTTTTGATTGTAAGGCTTGAAATCAGGGCCTGCTACGTGTTAAAATTACTAACATGCCACAGGAAAAAAGAACCTATGGAAATAACCCTCCATTTACTTTGCTTTTTGGGACAGGGTCATGCTGTGGTAGCTAGGCAACCCAGGCTGGCCTGGAACTCACTTTGTGGCCCAGGTTGGACTCAGGAACTCCCTCTGCAAGTCATGCTGGACTCAGATTTGTGATCCTCCTGCCTCTGCTCGACGATACTGGGATTTCAGTCATGCACCACTATCCCTGACATAATGTTCATATTTTAAAGGATCATGTCCTTAGAGCAGTATGCCTGGATAAAGAGTTCCAGAGATGTCTAAAATTTATATTGGGTTGTAAAACTGAAGTATGGGCTACAGGTTAACAACCTTGAATTTTGCCCTTAAGATTAAATCTCAGAAAAATCTACTTCATTATAAATACATTATTACTACTTGGTAGTGGCCCTGTGATTGATATGCCTACATCTTCCTTTTTTCAGCAGTCTTTTAAGCACCAATCCTTCATTTTGGTTCTGAAAATGAGGAGGGGGGGGCTTCTTTTCTCTAGGTGGGACATCAATTTTTTTTTTTTACCTGCCAATACAGCTTGATGAGCTTGCTTACGTACCGCTCACTTCCTCCACCCAGCCAAAACATGTAGTCAGCCACCATGGCACTCCTAGAGACAAGGACAGATTTCTTTTTTTAAAGACTGAATTTACAGGGCAGGGGTAAAGCAGATCATGCAGCAGGTACAAATACGGCAAAGAGAGTTTTGTAATGTATAGATTTAACTTGATGAAAATGAAGCAAAACGTGAAAGCCCGTTTGAGAAGTTAGAACGCACCTCACCTCTTTTTTGGTAGCTAAACTAAAACTATGGAAGAGAAGGAACAAGTCCTTTGGAAGAGAAGGAACAAGTCCTTTGTCTTTTAGAGGGCTTTCTTTCTGTTTTTCATTTGTTCTGGGTAAGAATATTTAAAGGCTAGGAAGGAATGCTTTGTTCTGATGGCTTTATGGGAAATGTCACAGCATTTGTAATATGATACAGATTTCATAGACTTTAGGACATCTTTGAACTTAGCATTGCACAAATAGCTAGCAGTATTCCATAAGTATTTAATCAAATCTCAGGCTTTTACCTGAGTTAAAGATTATCCACATCTGGTTAAATTAGCCTTCTTAGAATTGAAACACACACACACACACACACACACACACACACACACAAACACCCAAATCTCCATTTCAGCAAAAAATCCCTTCCCCCAAATCTTGGTGCCTAATTGAATTAGTTTTATTATCGAGTGTGTACAATCACCACATTGGTCTTATTAAGCAGAGGGGATATTAAAAACTATTGTGGAATGGATATTAATTCATTACTTAGTACCCTTTGGAGAAAACAGTTTACTTTTATGACTGTTTCTTTGCTAGGCTTCTCTATTTCTTTTCTCCAGAGATTCCAAATCCAATTAAATGTGACTAGAAGTAATTCCAAATTGTCACGTTAGCCAATTAAACATATAATAATCCTGTGTACCTAATCACTAGTACCGAAAGTTTATTTATTTAAGTAGAGCTATCACTATGTACCCCTGCGTGTTTTTCTTATCGTTGCCTGCAGATACGTGTTGTTTCTTGTAAATTGAATAGAAATGTTCCTTCCCTAAATATAGGTTGTTTGAAGCACAGACTCTATCAACTGACTAGACCACTCTGTTGTTCAAAGAAATTAAAATGTTTAGATTCTAGCTCAGGATGGGCAAAAATGAGTGCTCTACAAATTAGCAGTGGAAATAAATAGAAACATGGAAGAAAACTCGGTAGTTTCTTCATACAATGTAGCATTGGATAGAAGCGACACACTAGCATTGAAATAAATGACAATAACTGAAAGGCTGTCTCCTGAGAGCCCTTCCACACTTTCCCAAGGCGACAGTGATAACGCAGTCAGGGACGTTTGGATGTTGTGTGAATATGTATGGAGCAGAAATGAGATAGAAAATGCATAGACTTTAGAAGGGCAAAAGTGTATTTCAAATGTTTGCATTTGATAGAAGCAGTTGGAAAAATGCTCTTATGACAACCTCAGAAACTTGTAGGTGTCTTATTATCTAAGAGAAATTCATTTGAAGAATTGGAAATCTAAGAAATCAATGGAAAATGTGAAAAATCTTCCCAGGGAGAGCAATATTGTTTTTTACAGGAAGTGAGTACTCTTACTTGATTACTTGGTCTGTAATCTGGTTCTTTTAATAAAGTCATTTAATCTAGTTATTTCATTATTGTCACCATATAAATGTGGCTCAGCCAACATTGTGTAACAAAGGTATCAGCTGTTAGCTAAAGTAGGGGTGGGCAAATACTGTTTACAGAGGGTCAGAGAGTAAACATTGTAAGTTTTATAGACCATGAGGTCTCACAAGCATTTAAATTTGCTTTGTGGAAGCAGATAGAGGAAATAAATACACATGTGGGCCAATAAAACCCTATTTATAATTACTACATAGCGAGCTGGATTTGAGGTAGTTTACCTAATTCTAAAATAAGCAAACTGTTAGGTTGCCTAGTAAGTCAAGGGAAGTGGTATAATTGTCCATTAATAGTCAGCTGGATTTTGGTTTACTGTCTTCTTTTGTAAGAATAACATAATATATTTTACTGAAATGATCGAGCAGAGTTTAACAAATAGAGTTTACAGTTTGAAACATGCAAACACTGAAAGAGGTATTTCTAGAACACAGATGCAGTGTCTGGGGTCAAGTAAAAGCTAAGTGGAATTTCTATAATGTTAGCAGTTCTTTTATTTGGATTAGAAAAATCCTGAGAAGAAAAGGTAGAGATGCCTACATTGCATTTCTAAGGCTTTCTTGCATGTTTAAAAACTACTCTTGGTGATTTGGTTCCAAGTTCTCTATTACAAAATTAGAAGTCTTAGCATTTTTATTAATGTTTTTCAAATGACTTTTTCTGTAATGATGCGTTGTCAAGCTGGATACGGTATTTCTGTGGGATTTTCTTACACCTGTGCACTCTCCCCACCCCCAATGAAGGAACAGAGCTCCAAACTATTACTGAAATCAGTAAAATAAGAATCATTGAATTCATGACTTGCCACACCTTGGGGAAGTACCATTATTATCAGAGTTGAATGGATGCTGACATTAAATAACAAATGCTTGAAGTAAATCCCCAAGTCCTAGATTTGCTCAGGCATTGTTTTATAAGTGTGGCCTGTTTCTTTCCACAGCCTGTTTCTTTCAAGTGGTTGGGTTCATGTCAAGAACACAAGTTAGGCTGTAGGTGGTCCAATTCATTTCCTTCCCTGTGAGACTAGCAGCTATAATTTACCACCCACCTTTGTCAGGCTCCAATCATAGCTTTGCTCTGGTTGGCCTTCAGGAACCAGCCAGTAGTGGAAATATATGTAAGATCATGGCATCATTATGGTATGTGGGTGTGGATGGGGCAACAGGCAGGGGTTTTGCCATCAGACTGGATTGGTGGAGGACAAAGATATCTATCTAATCAGCTCATTGAATACCTAGGAAGAGCCAACTCTGGCAGACTCACCATGTGGATCAGATGAGAACATAACTCATAATTCTTCCCAGTCTCCATCTAGGCCTTGGTTTACCATCTGGCCACTAAGCCAAGTGCTAGTCATTGGAGACTGGATTCCTCTTATCTTCGTTCATCTGGAGTTCTGTTGTTCACCTAGACCTGTGAGATCATTTGAGCCCAGAGCCTTGAATGGACAAGCTAGTGTGTGATTGATTTGTCAGTTTCAAGGCTGTACTAAGAACTTTACAGAGTGGAATGTAAACCCAATGCAGGAGTCTTTGCACCAGAATGCATCTGCCCTGCTCCTCTCCAGGGAATCTGCTACAGAAGTCTCCCATGCTCTGGTTTCTCTTTTCCCTTTCAGTGTCTCCCTGGGTTTTCTTCCAACATGTACACACAAATGCTGTTGTTTCTCCCATTTCAATTCAAAAGAAAATACCCACAAAGCCTCTCTTACCCCTCCCCAGTCACCTCTGTTATTAAGAAACAGACAGCACAGTGTCTAGTATCACTGCTGAATTCGTCCTCCCTTTGTCTCACCATTTCTATGCTTCTCTTTCCCCTCCCCAAATCAGATAAACTTACATACAAGACAAAAGGTACATAAAAGAAAAACAGTGACAAAAGAGAATACTGAGAGAGATGACACTATTCAAAAAGAAATTTACTTAATACCTGGCTTATATACCTGTAATCCCTCTGTGCATCTTCCTTGCAATAAAAATTTTCCTTTGGAAAAAAAAAAATCTGTGCACCCCTCTCAGCAACTGCTCTATCCTGCTCTCTCTGATCTCATTCCAGCCTGGCTTCCGTGTAGCCAACCATTGACCTTTTCTAGCCAGAGCTATTGCTGGCCTCCACATTGCTCAGAGCTTTTGGGTTCATCCCTCCTTCAGCCTTTGGCTTGGATGCTCTCATTAGGCTAGGTTGCTAACTTTGGGGCACCCTGGTTTGTGCTGCTTTGATCTCCTCACTTTCTTTTTATCCTCACTCCCTTGTTTCATAGGTTTGAATACCATATATATCTCTCATATCAATATATATATATATATATATGTATACCAATAACTCATCCATTTATACCCTGAATCAAAACCTCTTTTTGAATCTCTGGAATCTTCTAGAAGCTACCTTGTGGACAATCTGCATAACTGGCTAATAGGTGCAAACTTCCTGTGATCACAGGGAGACTCCAATCTCTAACCATCCTTTCTGTCTATTCAGTTTCCTGTGATTTTTGGCCTTGTTTTTTCAGTATGGAATTTGAACCCAGGACTTTGTATAAAAACACTCTAGCACTGAGCTATATCCTCATCCCTGTTTTTTTGTATATATATGTATATATTGCATATATAGTATATTTTTGTATATATAGTATATATTGTATATATTTGTCTCTATATACACATATATACACCTATAGATGTATGTATATATACACATATATAACATATGTATGTATATATTCATACACACATTTATATATGCACATATACATACAAATATATGTATACACACATACACACACACATATATATGTATATATATATATATATATATATACATACATACGTATATAATCAATACTTGTTTTTATTTTCTTTTGGCAGTACTGGGGTTTGAACTCAGGGTGTTAGGCTTGTCAGCCTCTGACCTGCGCTACTGATGACTGTAAACAGCTAAATGTACAAATTTATGGACTTTCATGTGATACAGTATTGTAATGATATCTATGTAATGATCAAATCACAGTAATTAGGATACCTATTACTCCCAATCATGTATCATATCTTTAGAGTAAAACATATAACACTCTTTCTTCAGTTATTCTGAAACTGCATTATTACTGATGATCATTTCCACAGTATGCAATTGAACACCCTCACTTACTTGTCCCATCTTAATGTAATCTCGTAGTCATTGACTACATTCTTCCTACTCTGCCTCCTCATAGCCCTTCATTTGATAATCTCTCCACTGCTGATAATCATGGTTATACTTTCTAATTCCATGCGATCAACTTCTGAGCATCCACAAATGACGGAGGACATGTGATCTTTGTCTTTCTGAGTCTGGCTGGTTTGCCTTAACCCAATATCTTTCAGGTTTATCCTCATTGTGGCAAATGACTACATGTTATTTTTATGACTACATGTTATTCTACAGAGTATATGTATCGTACTTTACATATCCACTCATCCATTGGTGGAAATATAATTTGACTTCATATGTTGACTATCGTGAATTGTGCTGTAATAAACATGATGGTGTAGATTTCCCTTTGATATACTGATTGCATTTCCTCTGGGTGTATACTCAGCCAGGCATTGCTGGGTCCTATGGTCATTCAGGCAAAAACTTCTGGTATCACTATTAACTCCTCTCTCTTGCATTTTCTCTCAAATATAAGGTAATTGTAAGATAAATATAAGATAATTATTACAACAGTTTTCAAACTAGACTCCCTGCCTCTCAATTTGTTTACTCTCAACACAGCAACTACAGCTGTATCATTTAAATTACTGCATCAGAGCAGGCTATTTCTGTGCTTAAACTCTCTTGGAGTAAGGTCCTGTGCTTTATAATGGCCTTGAGTCATGTATCCCCTCTCTGGCCTCATTTCCTACTACTATTGCTTAACTCACGCTGTTGCAGACACAGTCTCAATCCTGGTACTCATGAAAAAAGGCCAGTCATGCTATTGCCTTTGTTATCACTGTGGTTCAGTGGCTCACTTCCTTGATGTGGAGGTTTTATGTTGAGAACTTCACCACCACCCATATCCTGAGTTGCTTTTACCATTAACACCATTTGTTGGTTTTGGAGATGTTTATTGCTATCTTCTAACACTCTCTCTCTCTCTCTGTCTCTGTGTGTGTGTGTGTGTGAGACAAAATATAGTTTGTGGATCATCTGGTTTACCACTCATGTTCATAAGTCAAGTTTTAATGGGGCACAGTTATGCTCATTCATTTGTGCATTGCTTACGTTATGACTGTTTTAGTGTACTAGTATGTAGTTAAGACAGAGATGCTATGGCCCAGGAAGTCTCAGGCATTTATTGTCTGAATCCTTACGGGGTTGGGGGGAAAATGTTCTCTGAGAGCAGGATTTCTCATCTGTTTCAATCACTGCTCTTCTCCAATGCCCATCAAGGGAGTCATACATGTGGTGCATTAACAATCACATGTAATCTTATTTATTCATTTGGACTCACAAGAACACATTTCAGCTGGGTGCTGTGGCTCATGCTTGTAATCCTAGCTACTAAAGAGGATGAAATCTGAGGATGGAGGTTTGAAGCCAGGCTGGGCAGGAAAATTCATGAGACTCTTATCTCCAACTAATCACTAAAATGTGAAGAGGAGCTGTGGCTCAAGTGGTGGAGTGCTAGCCTTGAGTGAAAAAGCTAAGGGACAGTGTTCAGGCCCTGAACTCAGAGCCAGTACCAGCATGCACATAAAAGAACAAGAGCTGTGTTATAAAGAACCTGAGACTAGTAGAATTATGTGACCTCCAGGGGCCTCATTGCAGAGCTGTGGCCCCAGGGCTATTGCACTAAATTTATCACTGTGGTTTTGCAGTAGAGGTGACATCTGATTTGTCCATGTAGAATCCATTGGAACTTAGCTGGTATGAGAGATTAGTATATGGTAGTGGTTGCTGACATATTTATTATGTAAGTTACAGAGGGAAGATACTCAGAAATACATTGCCTTAATGCCTCAGATCGGAAATTATTATTTTTTGTTGGTTGTGGGGCTTGAACTCAGGGCCTGGGCACTGTCCCTGAGCTTTTTTGCTCAAAGCTAGTACTCTACCATTTTGAGCCACAGTGCCACTTCTAGTTTTCTGGTGGTTAATTGGAGATCAGAGTCTCATAGACTTTCTTGACCAGGATGGCTTTGAACTGTGAGCCTCAGATCTCAGCTTCCTGAGTAGATAGGATTACAAACGTGAGACACCAGCTCCTGGCTGGAAATTATTTTTAACATATGGTCTTCAGCCATGTGTCAATTATTACTGCTTCCCCGCAGGCATAGTACCAAGACTTTAATACTATGTTTGAATCTACTTCATAAAATCTTCACTGAAATCTCATTTATGTTCTCATTACATCTGTGAAATGTAAAAAGATCAGAATCTGTCATATGTACACATGCATATATATATATATATATATATATATATATATATATGTATGCATTCAAAGGTTATAGTTTCATTGTATTGTGAATCAAATCTGGTTCTTCCAGCACAGCAGAAATGCATTTAGAGAATTAGATCTGTTGTTATAAATAAGAGCAGTATCACCTTCTATTTTCCAAATTAATATCACAGAAGGATCACCCGTATAATCACATCCACACCAGGAAACTTTCTAAAAGCATGAGAATATGCAGTTGACATTTCCCAAGGCTTCTGTTCACAACGTCTCACATTTCTACTTCGGGTGGCCACATGGTGGTGTGCAGCAATAAGAGATGGGTAAACAGAAGAAAATCGGGTCTACCATCAACCTCCTTGGTGGACTGGCTGGGACCTTGAAAAGTCATTTTGTTCATCACCTTGCCTCCAGGCAGGATCACACTTAAACCTTTCAAATGAGACCGATGAGAATCTATTCTGTTTTAAAGACCTCCGCAGAAGGACCTTGCTCGGCTTTCCTCACTGAGTCTGGAGTTTCACAACCTTAAATAGCATTTTCTGCAGTTTTAATCTGCTGGCGTTAGCTCTATCTCTTCGGTGTTAATGCACCTGACTGGATGTCATCCCTGGAATGGAATGGCACCTCTCAACATCCTTACATCATTAATTCACCTTCCTTTCCCTAGGATCAGTAATTAACCTGAACTGCTTGAATCTTTATTCACAGGCCTTTCTTATTTATTAGTCAGGTTTGTGATTGTCCTTTCAGCTTAAAAAAATTCTGTTTCTTCCTCTAAAACTGGAAATGGATTCCTGCCACAGTCTAAGCATGATTATATGTGCTTTGCATGTAGCTATTTTGTGTATTGATTCTTAGACATGTGTGCATTGGCCAGTTCTAATGCAGAATTGTTCTGAAGTATCAATATACTAAAGAGGTTATTTTTTCCCTTTGTACTTAGAAAAAAATCAAGAACATACATATGCATATACATACATATATACACACAGACATATACAGGCACATTCATATACATATATATAAGTATACATAAACACAGGCATATGTGTGCATACTTATGTCATTATTTTTAAATGAATTAATATTGGTGCAAATGCTTATTCCTTTTGAACATAAATGCATACTAGTATGAAGAGATGCTCTTCTGATCAAAAGAGCCATACTTGCAAACTCAGTTAGGTAAACACACACAGACACACAGAGAAAACATGTCTTTGTAGGTTTGTATATACAAGGCAGCCACTTAATGATCTTTAGAATTGTAAATGTAAGTGACCTGAGTTGAAATCCCAGCTCCTGTGGTGACCTACAGCTCTCAGCTGTCTCTTTTTCCCCTCAGCACATTTTCCATCGGCCTTCTGTCAAGCTCTCTTGCCCTACCCACTCAGGCAGAGCCACATTCTTTTTTTGCTTAAGCTCTGTACTCTGTGTTGGCTTGCTGCTTTATTTGTTTATTGCCCTTCTCTACATCTACGCTGTCCAGTATGAGTGTCATTGGCCATATGTGGCTATTTATACTTAGAAAGAAAAATAAATTGACTTTGTCAGTTGCACAGCTATATTTCAGGTGTTCAGTGGCTACTGTCCAACCCTCTCTTGAGTAGTGCCGAACCTCCCATTCCTACCGGAGTTCTCCTGGGTAGCACTGCTCTGTAAGTCCCAGGAGCTTTTCATCACAGTACCCCATCTAACACCTGGTAGAGTCGCACTGTGTATCTCAGGCTGGCCTGGAAAAGAGGATACAGCTTGGGCTGGTCTTGTAATCTTCCTACTTGTACCTTCTAAGTTTTGGGATTATGGGTATGCCCTAATTCCTGATTTTTTGATAAAAATGACATCCATTTAGATGTTGACAAAAATTATATTCTCTTTCCCTTATACTTTTTCCTAATCATTCCTTTTTCTTCCTTTTAATCTCCTGCCCCTTGTGTTTTGTTGTTCATCTAGAGATTCACCTCCATGTGTGTGCACTCCATTGCTTTAAGTTTATGTATTTCAGAATTTAATGAGTTTTAAAGAAGTTAAGAGTTGAGGGCTGGGGCATAGCTCAAGTCAAAGAAATTAGAGTTTAGTCTTTGGATCTTTGTAACCGGTCAACCTCTATGTCTAAGCCAGATAGTTGGAAGTGATCCATGAGCTATGAAATGAGGAAATGAGTTTAGAGAGGTTAATTTTCCAAAACGTCATTGGCAGAATGAGGACTCTGCCAGACACCAAATTGTTTCTTGTTAACCATATTTCTAGCCTACTTCCACATTGCTGTTCTTCTCCTGTGCATTTTTAATAAGTCTGTATGAATGTTTGTTGACTTCCTTGATGCTGATTTCTTGCCAAATGGTTGACTGTTGCTGCATTCTTTAAAAACCTAACATTCTTGCTTGTGGATGCCCAGATCTGGACCTCATCCTCAACCTCTAATATCTCACCCATAGACAGTCTGCTTGGCTGGTTTATTAATCTGACAAGGTCAGTTTTTCCCTTCCTGACATGTCAAGAGAGTTGCTATTATTTTTACAACAAAGTATGATTGTGAAAGTCATGAATGGGAAAGAGAAGAGGAAGAGTGATGGGAGGATTTAGGAAAGATATAGGGATGGATATGGTCAAAGAATGTTGTGTGCATGTGTGAAAATGTCAATGAAACCTGTTATTCTATATAATTAATATACAGTAAAAAAAAGGAGAAGAAAAATATCTGACTGGATGAAAAAGTTAGATTAATAGAAGTCATTTCAGATTATATATGAAGATTTAACTTAATTTAAATTTTTTTCTGAATGGAGTCCAAACATTATCAAATGTTTATTATTTTCTTATAAGGCTTAAAGTCATGGCAACACATAAAAATATAAATACATGATGTTAACTTCTATGAATTTCTAATTTGATTGTTGACATGGTATCTATATTTGGAAAATGCAACCAAAATAAAGAGTATTTCATGAAGAGCTCTGCAAGTATTAAGACATAATGTGAACTTCATGTAAAGCCTAAGTGTGTTAGGACTTTGAAGGGACCACACTGTAATGGAAGTTTCAGTGCTGAGACCTCAAGAATGGCTAGGATTACTTTTAACTGATGATAAAGAACCTGGGATTGCTGTTTTTTTTTTTTTTTTGAGAACAAAAGAGCATTACTGTAGTATCTGGGGAGAGACAGAGGGTTTGTGTAGAGGAAGAGACAGAGAAAATGCTAGAAAATTATATTGAGGACAGAATGTGATAGACCTTGGAGTCCTAGTGGATTTTGGTGGACTTTGTCCTGTGACACTGAAGAATTTACAGCAGGTTGAGTGACACAGAACCTTCTGTGGTTTTAAGGACCCATGTTGGGAGAGAGGTCCTACTGAGGCAGAATGGGTCATGTTTGTGTTTCACAGGGACTAGAGCAGCCTGTGGCCATGCTGGAATAATTCGGGGATGTCTCTCTTTACTATTTAGGCATGGGTACCTAAGCAATGTCCCCACATGCTTGGACCCATTTGCTGCTCAGGATGGAGGATATGGACTGAGGCCCCAGGGTTCTGAAGGAGCCCTAATGGTAGAGGTAGGGATCTGAGTCCATGCTTTTATTGGATTCATTTGCATGCTTCATGAATTCATTAAGTCCACAGATGGAATTCTAAGATGAATAAGCCATTTCCTATTATTACGATCTAATGGGGAGGCAAACATGCACAGAGATAATTTTATCACGATGAATAAAGTGGAATAATCGATATAAGCACTAATGCAGCTGAAAGGACTGGCGATACTCAGTGAGGGAACCTGGGGAGTTTACAGTGGTTGGGGATGAGTTAGACAAGCAAGAAAAGAATAAGGCTAAGGAAACCATCCTGGATTTGGGGGGGTCTATCTTGAATCTAGGTGTAGAGTTAGAAGTAGGAAAAAAGGTGGTTAACCCCAACATTTCTATCTTGCTGAATTTGGAGCAGGTAAGGAAAACAGGAAGAAGGCATAGGAGAGCCTGGAGTGTACCCTATGGGAAACAGGGATCCACTGTAAGGTTTTAAGTAGATTGTTATCTGGGAAGTTCTACAGTTTAGAGACCTAGAGAGAACTGTGACAACTCTTTAGAGAATATATTTGGAAAATCATTGCAGACACACTGTTGTGTCTGAGGAAGTGATGGCAGAAAAATGGGAAAGTGAGGTACTGGCACCACTTCTGAGGACAAACTCAAGATGACAAAAGCAGGAGAGGAGTCATTTCCATAAATGCCTGGCCTATTAATGTGAGAAAAGCAAAACATAAAACAAACTCTTCTCTTTTTAGATGGATACAGATGGATTCAGGGAAAGCAAAAGTCATGACCAAGCAACAGTGATGGTGGAAAAATACTCATTGGTAACACTGGCTAGAAGCAAACAGAAGGACATGTAGATGGATTCTGGAGAATCTCAGAGAAAGTTCTGAAAGGGCTCCTTCTGGAACATTCTTCCAGTAGTGTTCCAGCCAGTTGTTCATTAAAGCCTGCCCAACATATCCCTAGTCTCTCGCTTCACCATCATCCACAGTTGAACCCCTAGGAACACTCCTTACCAGAAGAACATACCCTCACCTTTGGCATGAATAAAATATCTAGAATTCAGGTTTCTTGAATTTTTGGGTGGGATGATAAAGTTTAATACAGCTTTTTGTAGGCAGGGGTCACAAGAAGGAAACAATGGTTAGTACACAATGACAAATGGAAGTATCTTTGGTTGACTCGAAAAGGAACAAACCCTACAGGCGCCTGGTTGTATAAAAATAGGCAATCTTGAATTTAATTTTGCTTCCAGTAGTTCATACCAGCAGTGTCTGGAGCCAATCTAAAATGTAAAGCAGTTGGAAACAGGAACACTCAGAGCAGAAAATAAACCCATTCACAACAGAGGAACAACTTACAGTGAGAGTAGCCAGGATTGTCTTGTTGCTGCCTAAAAACAGGGAAATCAAAGTATTATGGTCTGATTGCTTGCCACTCTGTCTCTTGATCTCTGGAGAAGAGGAAAAAGCTTCAAGATATACAAAGGTTATACAGCCCAAGGAAACATCTTCACTATGTAACATATCACACAACTCAATATAGTGTAAACTCAGCCGCATGAGTCTCAGAACCTGAGGTCTATTGGCAAAGCAGGGGAGACAGGAAAGAGGGATTTAGCAAGCATAGAATGTCCTCAATATGATAGGCTGATTTTTCTTGAAGCTTGGAATCCATTTTTTTTCCAAGAGATCCTTGGTATCCGTAGTATAAACTGAAGTGGGTTGTCATGGTAACTTGCACCCATGCAAACCAATGCTTAGGGAAATAATATGCATTCAACAGCCAGGTGAGGTTTTTACCAAGGAAACAAAACCAAATTTAAAAGTGATTTGATACTTCTGAATTTCCTAGCAGTAGAAGCAGGTATCCTTTGTTGTGAGTCTTGACAGTAGTCACTCCTAGTAATTTGAGGATGGACACTTGGGGTCATGTGGGGTTCTCCTGCTTAATTACAAGAGGTTCAGCAGCCCTGGTTCTGTGTGCAAATCATGCTTGCCAAATGCATTGATAACTCAGTTACCAACCCAACATCCTGGGAAACCAAGAAAGGCTGGTGTTTTGGAGAATCCGAGGAAGAGTCATAAGCATTACAAAGGTTAGTGGAGCAGATATTTTAAGTTTTTGAAATTGTTTACCCTATAACATCCTTGCTCGGCATTGTATTCTCAAGAATTTTGTGAGCAGGGTAATTTTTTTGGCTGTCAAATGAAATAAAGAAGACCAGATAGGAGAAAACGACTTGATACTGGAAGACTATCTTGTTCTGGGCTTTAAACTTGCACTTGTTGCTTGGCTTTTTCCTTCACACCTGGTGCTCCTATTACTTGAGCCACTCTGGCTTTTTGTTGGCTAGTTTTCTAACTGGGCTGGCCTTGAAACACAACCCTTCATGTTTCAGACTCTTGAGTGGCTAGGATTACAGGCATGA
This sequence comes from Dipodomys spectabilis, assembly GCF_019054845.1. Lineage (NCBI taxonomy): Eukaryota > Metazoa > Chordata > Mammalia > Rodentia > Heteromyidae > Dipodomys > Dipodomys spectabilis. Next base: position 6,775,142 of record NW_024870727.1, on the reverse strand, counting down.
GCAACTATAATCCTGAAAGGTCCTTTGAAGGAGAAATAAACTGGGAGAAAAGAAATGGAGTCAGACTCATTTTCGTAGTTTTCTGTGAAGGCTGACCTTAGGGAAGAATACTCTGTTCTGTCACAAGTTTGACCTTGGACAATTCACACATCCACAATAATCTTTGTCACAACATTTTACAGTTTATCTCCAAAATGAAGACAATCACCATAATGTGTATAACTAGCCATATATAAAAAACAGCTTGAATTTTAGGTAGATGCCATTCTTATTAATATTGTTGTTATTCACGGAAGCGTAGATACAGAGTATCAGTTGTTGAGTCAGATCTTTCTAACCTTGGCTAAGGGGGAGGCATAGTGTGTGGAAAGTTCGTGAGTTGGATGTATAGCGTAGAAAGGTTTATATCTGGGCAATGTGTTTATATTAATATGGCCACAATTGCTACACAGGATACTCACCACCCAAGAAGAATGATTCATACTTGTCCTAGCTACTCAGGAGGATGAGATTTGAGGATTGTGGTTCAAAGCCAGCCCTGACAAGAAAGTTCGTGAGGTTCTTATCTCCAATTACCCACCAAAAAGCTGGTAATGGAGCTATGGCTCAAGTTGTAGAGTGCTAGCCTTGAGAATAAAAAGAGCCCAGGGACAGTCCACAGAGTCCCCGAGTTCAAGTCTCAGGACCAGCATAACTTTTTTAAAACAGAATTTAATCCAGGTAGGAAAATTACCTTAATATCATGCCAACCTCCCCCCAACAATTCCACAAACACAACTTCTTTTGAGATACAAAAGAGAGTATATTTTGCAAGTGTCAACAGATTGACTTGTTCTTCCAAAATATCAAAGGGTTAGAAAGGTAATACTCAATTATTTCTTGATTTGTATGAGAGTTGTATATGATTAGACACCAGAGAAAAATCTTACGTGTTCAGACTTTGCTTTCAGCACCTTTCTAGACTTCTTTGAAAAATCCTCTGCTCCAACGTCCATCCCTCTCTCCTTCCCTCCCATCCTCGTTCCCTCCCTCCCTCCCTCCTTCCTTGCCTTTCTGTGCTTATTTTCTGGACACCGAAGCTCTTTCATGGTGAAACCCACTAGGCCTGGTCTGAGGCTAGTATTCTAGAATTCATCCTTCCCCTTCCTCAAAATTCATTCAACTGCCTGGCACTGGTGGCTCATGCCTGTAATCCTAGCTACTCAGGAGGCTGAGATCTGAGGATTGTGGCTCAAAGCTAGCTGGGCTTAGACTCTTATCTCCAATGAGCCAAAAGTAGAGCTGTGGTTCAAGTGGTAAAGTGCCAGCTTTGACTGAAAAAGCTAAAGGACAGCACCCAGCCCTGAATTCAAGTCCTAGCACTGGCACAAACAAAACAAAACAAAAAAACGTATTCAAATATATGGACACATACACACACACACACATACATATATGTCTATATATTTGAAGCTTATCTGACAATAGCCAAATAATTTGGGAAGTACCAGAAAATATCTTGTGTTTAAAATATTTCCGTTAATAATGAAGGATCATAAAATGACACCTCCCTCTCCTCTTTACATTGAAATGCTCAATGGTATTGTATATTTGTGTTTTCTTGGAAGATGAAAGCACTGCTCATGGAAAACTTTACTTGTTCTTCATCACCTTGACATGAAGGCAATACAACACAGGGGTTGGAAACTCCAAGGAGGATGCTACATTGCCTTTATTTGAAGCCCAAGTCCTCTCAGTCTGCTAGCTGTGTGACTTTGGAAGAATGATTTAACCTGTCTGTGTTTGAGTTTGCTCATATTGTAGTGCAGATTAGAAATAGTTGCCAACATCATAGAATTGTCAGGGGGATTAAGTGCTCTGCTGCTCGCAATGCATAGCAAGCAGGTCCTAATGCTGGCCAGACACTTGGTGAGTGGTCTCTTGCCAATTAGTATTCTGCCCAGGTATTAACACCGAGAGTTAAGAAAATGAAATACACATTGCTGCATGGAGAAGCTTATACCAAAAAAAGGGGCTCATTTAGACTCCTTCAGAAGTGTATTGATTTTCTCATTGTTATTAAAGTTTTGTCTTGCACTTAACTTATGGAAGCTTATGACTAATGTAAGTAGTAGTGCAGAGTTGGAGCCTGCAATGAGAATGTCTTTTCTTTTTCTTCTGCTAGTTCTGAGCAGGAACTCTTCTCCTGAGCTGTCCCCTCTCCCCGACCAGGTTCAGCTTCCTTTAGCCCTAATTCTCCACAGGTACTCTTGCCTTCAGGCCTGTCATAGCTCCTGATTCATCTTCTTTGAGAGAGACCTTTAACCCTCCCTTGTAGATGAAACCATTGGCCTTCTTCAAAGGCATTTTCAACATAGCATGGTTCTGTGAAAGCCGGGGGATCACGTCTCACTCACTGAATGCCCAGAATCTGCCCTGTGTTGGCCTTCTTACAGGATTCCATGGGAATGAATGAATAATTGTCAGGGGTGTGATTTTTCAAGTTTCTCTCATTGTTATCACTGTCTATTTCCAATTGTATTGAACCGTGATCTCACATAAATCTTTGTGAAATGAGTTTGTTAAAAAAAAAAAAAAAGGGAAATACAGATGTGCTTTCACAAACAGGAATGCAAACCTGGGCATCAGTGACTCACACCTCTAATCCTAGCAACTTGGGAGGCTGAGAAGAGGAGGATTACAGTTTGAGGCCAGCCAAGGCAGTAAAGTTCATGAGACCTCCTTCACAATCCATAGCTGAGCACAGTGGTGCATACTGTCTCCTCCAGCCAGGTGGAAGGCTGAGACTGGGAGAATTACAGTTCAGCAGAAAAGTTCACAAGACTTCATTCAGCAGAGGGAAAGTGAGTGTGGTGGCACATGCTTGCAATATCACTAACAAAGAGAAATCTAAAGTAGTAGATGAATTGCAGCCCAGGTCCATGCCCAGAAGGGAAGCAAGACTCTAACTCTAAAATAACTTCAAAAACAGGATTGGAGTTTTGTACCAACTTAACAAATGTTGAAGCCTCAAGTTCAAATCAAGTACCACAAAGAAAGAAAAAGAGGATTCTACAGACATTGAATTACATTAGACACTTGAAATTTATTCCTCTAGTTTAAAACATTGTACACTGGGAAAGTAAACTACTATAAATAGGCTAGAATATTTGATGGCTGCCTTGGAGAGGTTTTTCTGAGTTAAGGGAGGGCAATAATAGTCATTATCCATAAGCTATCCTCCTGCTTCTAGACCTACCTACCATCTCTTTTGTTCTGTTGAAAAGATGCTATGGCTGATGATGGTTGGAGAATATACCCAAAGCTACTGATTACCAAGCTTTTGTCTGAGGAGTTGGAATAAAATGTGGTGATCTTGTCAGCTGTGAATTAAGTGTGATAATCTCAGCCAGTCAGAACCGACTTGCCCTTACATTTGGTGGAGGGGCAAGTATAGGCAATCTTGCTCTGTTTCTATTTGGTCTGGGGTGGGGACAGTCAAAGGTCAGAGGATGAGGAGGTACAAGCTCCAAAAATCTTGGTCAACTCATGCATGACTAGCAATACAGATGGAAGAGCTAGGATGTTTTGAAGAGAAATCATCCGTGGAAAGTGGGGAAGGGGACAGAAAATATGACTCCAGGCTCTGTTGCTGTCTCTCTCCTCCACCTTCCTCTTGACTTCAGATCCCTGGATGCATAAGCACCATAACAATGTGTTAGCTAGGGCTGTTCTGCCCAGGAGTAACCCTCAGAAGATGGTGTTTGGTCTCACTTGTGGTTCTAGGCTGGGAGTCACCATACATCTAGATTTTCTAGGTGCCAGACTATTCCTGTTGTTCCAGGGCAACAGGAAGCTGTTCACTATCAAAGTGTTCTTAGATTCTGATCAATACGTGGTCTCCTATTGTTTTCACAGAGGATATGTTTCAAAATGTCTATGCATGTTCTGCAACTTTCCTCTTCCATGGCTAGATATACCTGTCTGATACTTGGTAGATAGAATTGTACATTTGTCTACTAGTGGGACTGAAAGTGCTTTAAGGAAGAAATCTTATTGTTTGCTTCTTTTATTCCTCATTGTAAAAGCTGATTAAGGAGTAAGTTGTAATGGATTTCTTTATTTCTTTATTTTATTTTTTACCATATTGTGATTTGAAGTCAGGACCTTGTGTTTGCTAAGCAGGTGTACTACCCTAGGAGCCACTTTGCCAGTTCCTTTTCATATTGGTTATTTTCAACATAGGGTTTAGTTTTATGCCTGCAGGGCCTGTACTGTAATCCTGCTATTTGTGCTTTTCTTGTCACTGGGATGGCAGGCACCAGCCACTGTGCTCAACCATGATTGAGATGAAGTCTCCTAAATTTTTATGCTCACTCTGACCTCCAGCCATGGACTCCCATGGCTTCCATGTAGCTAGGCCTTGGCCCCTGAGCCCAGCAATGTGGTAGATTCTTGTTGAATTATGTTGATCCTTCTCCCTGATTTAAGATTACTGATAAATGTATGTACACACTCACTTTTTTCCTCCTAAAAGATATATGTATTTTCTAAGAGATGACATATATTTATCCTGTTAGCTGGACTCACCGAGTGAATGCCTTAGAATTTATCAGCTGTAGTTCACAGGAATCTAGATTTTCATGCCGAATTTGTCTTTTCCAAATGCACTGCACATTTTGTAGCTTTTAATTTGTAAATCTGAATCCGAAAGCCTGTCTAGTAGACACAAATGTGTTTCCATTATCTCGCAGATTATCCAAAACATACAAGTACTCTGATCAGAGAGCAAAACTTGTATACTTAAAAAGAATAAACAAGCAAGGAAAGGGAAGGAAGAGAGACACATAAAGAGTGAGACAGATAGGCAGTGAGAGACAGAGAGAGGGAGAGAAAAATAGAAACAAAGACAGAAGGAGAAGGGAGAGAGACAGAGAGAGAGAGACAAAAAGAGTGAGGAGAGAGTTGAAGAGAGGGAGAGAGAGAAAGAGAGAGGGAAGGGGGAGAGAGAGAGAGAGAGAGAGAGAGAGAGAGAGAGAGGAGCAAGATTCCAGATCTGGTAAACACAGAAGCAATATCATTGAGCTGGGAAGTAAATGGGTATTTATGTTAAGTAAACAATTGCTTATTTATTGAGTATTCATATATATTTATTTTATTATGTTATTGAGTTTGTATTACAGAACATAGAATAACTTAGAAGCACAGAGCTGAGTTCTAGCACTAGAGTTACTGAGCTTCCAGGATGTCATTCTTTTCCCACAGGAAAAGCATCAGCCCCTTCGAGCTAGTTCATGGTGTTGGTTTAGGATTCCTTCTGGGTTGGTCAAAGAACAATGATCATCTGCATATTTAGATGCTGCCTGAAGGTTAACGGAAGCAGAGGCGACATGTTTTGTTCTCTCTTTTAAACAACCAACCACGGTTTTCAAGGTATTTCTTTACTTTTTACTTGCATTTTTTAAGTTTGCAAATGTGCCCAGAGGCATTAAGTAATGGTAGCATATTTATAAATAAAAGCATAAATAGATAATTTTGGAAGACGATAACAGCTGGCAGGTTTTTTTTCCCCCAGGCAAGTTGTTTTTAAGGAAGGAAATAGTTCTGTGGACTGAAGAAAGAAAAGGTATCAGCTCACAGAAGAGTAGATGGTGCAAGAGCCTCAAAATAATGCTCTAAATTGTGTCGTGTGTGTGTGTGTGTGTGTGTGTGTGTGTGTGTGTGTGTGTGTGTGTGTATTCCCTGGGTGCTGAGTGTGTGTGGGGTTGGTGGAGGAGAGTGAGAACAGGTGGAGTAAGATATATTATAAGGAAAAGTACAATGAGAGTGGAGGAAACCATGTTCCTGTTACCCTCATGTAATTCACTTAATCCTGGGAAGAAGAGACTGACACCTTGCCAATGTGCTCCAGCAGTGGGCAGCATCAAAGTTGGATACAGGAAGTCCCCATGTCTTGCCCTAATGGGACAAATTTCAGCTCTACCTAACTGAGGAATGACCCAGAAGATTGTGATTTTGAAGAGACCCAGCAACTATTTTTTTTTTCCCCGAGAGAGATGAAGATTTAAGAATCTACCGTCGTGGCTGGGATTTTACAGAACTCATTTGAGGAAAGCAAATGCTTGCCATAGAAATACACTGCCAGAGAACCTTAGAGACAATCATTTTGAAAAATTATATCTAAAGCATAAAACACCTAGGATAGTCTTGTGAAACCTCCAGAGATCCAGGCCATATCAGCAAGGAGACAACCCTTGTAGCCTCGAGTTCCCCAGTCTCTGATGAAGAATCCACAGGCTGAAGTCTGATATGAAACCCCAGTGAACAGCACATTCTTATCAGTGGCCTTAGTTGTATTCTAACATCCTGGTTTAAGATAGAGGAAAATAAAAATTAAATAGTTAACAAGTGCCAACTTGCCTCTCTTGCCAGTAAGCCCAAACCCACAGGCAACAAGCAGTCAAATCAGTAACAATCACCTCAAATTTGAAGACAATTAAAAAATTTGTGAAAGATATTAAGGATTTGTTTGATCAATGGTATAGAAATAAAATATCTGTCAGGCAACTGAGTGTTTTTACAAGCCTTCTGGGGGAATAAATGAATTAGCTGAAGGACAAGGAAGAATTGGTTGGACAGATAAATCACTTGGGGAAGATAAAATGACAATGAACAGGAAGGACCAACAGCACACAATCTTCATTAATTTCTTGATGGATTCCAGGCTGGAAAATTCCTGAGTAATCATGTCTGAATTATGTGCTGAAAAGTACAATTCATATTGAGTGCTTGTGTGAACAGATTTGTACACAGAATGCATTGTACAAAACCATGAGCATGAACAGTGTGATAAAGAAGGTCTTTAAAGTAGTACTGATGTTACTTTTTCCTGGGGCTTGCACTCAGGGCCTGGGCACTGTCCCCTGGGCTTTTTTTCCCTCAGGCTAGAGCTCTACCGCTTGAGCCACAGTTCCACTTCTGGCATTTTGCTGGTTACAGTAATTGGAAATAAAAGTCTCTCAAATTTATCTGAATGGAGGAGGCAACAATGCTTGATAAGAAATGTACTCATTATCTTGATCATGTAATTGTAACCCTTCTGTATGGTATTTTCACAATAATAAAAAAAGAAAAGAAAAAAAATTATCTGAATGGGCTGGCTTCAAAACTTTCAGCCTCCTAAATAGCTAGAATCAGAGTCGTGAGACACCAGCCCCTGGAAGAACAGTGTTTGTAGGAAGTGGACACTGGGAAAGCTTGGAAAATATGGGTCTTGAGAAGGTATTAGAAGATGATCAGGGAGAGAAGCTGGGCTGAGGACATATGATGGTGTAGAATGTGCATAGAGGTCTGAAATATGGTGTGTCTCTGTGTGTGTGTGTGTGTGTGTGTGTGTGTGTGTGTGTGTGAGATAGAGATAGAGAGAGAGAGAGAGAGAGACCACATAGAGCTAATTATAAGAAAGTCAGTGACATACCCCCCAAAAGTTTGTTTTTGTAGATTATTGAGAACATTTAAAAGAATTAAGAAAGATGGGCTCAAATTTGTTCTATAAATAAATGGGGAGCTCTATGATGAAAACTTTAAAAACTTGAAAAAGGAAATCAAAGCAGAATTTAGAAAGTAGCAAAAACTCCCATGCTCCTGGATTGGAAAGATCAACATCGTGAAAATGGTAATACTTCCCAAGGCTATCTACAAATTCAATGCGATCCCTATCAATATCCCAACCTCATTCTTCAAGGAAATAGAGGAGGCAATCCAAAAATTCATATGGAACAATAAAAGACCCTGAATAGCAAAAACGATCCTCAACAGAAAGAACAGTGCTGGAGGAATATCAATACCAAATTTCAAACTCTACTACAAAGCCATAGTGATCAAAACAGCTTGGTACTGGCACAAGAACGGACCTCAGGACCAGTGGAATTGAAAACCCAGAAATGAACCTACAGACCTATAACCATCTAATCTTCGATAAGGGAGCTAAAAAAATAGAATGGAAGAAAGGCAGCCTCTTCAGTAAATGGTGCTGGCAAAATTGGTTAACTATTTGTAGAAAATTAAAGCTAGATCCTTATATATCACCCTGCACCAGAATTAACTCCAAATGGATCAAAGACATCATCGGAGTCAAAGCAGACACTCTGAAAACATTACAGGATGGAATAGGAGAAACCCTAGGTCTCCTTGGCTCTGGCCCAAATTTTCTTAATAGAGACCCAGAAACACAACAAATTGAAGAAAGGTTGGACAAATGAGATTGCATGAAATTGCGGAGCTTCTGCATGGCAAAGGACATAGCTAGCAAGATCAATAGAAAGCCCACGGATTGGGAGAAGATCTTCACTAGCCGTACAACAGACAAAGGTCTTATATCTAAAATATACCTGGAACTTAAAAAATTAAATCCCCCAACAACAAATCTTCAAAGAAACAACTGCCCAATAAATAAGTGGGCTAAAGACTTAAAGAGAAACTTCTCTGAAGAGGAAAGAAGGATGGCCAATAGACACATGAAGAAACGTTCAACCTCCCTAGCCATTAAAGAAATGCAAATCAAAACAACATTGAGATACCACCTCACCCCAGTTAGAATGGCTATAATCAAGAACTCTAATAACAACAGATGCTGGAGGGGATGTGGACAGAAGGGAACCCTACTGCATTGTTGGTGGGAGTGTGAACTTGTTCAACCACTTTGGAAAGCAATATGGAGGTTCCTCAAAAGACTCCACATAGAGCTCCCCTATGACCCAGTAATCCCACTTTTGGGCATTTACCCAAATGATCACAAACAAGACCACACTAAAGCTACCAGCACGATTATATTTATTGCAGCATTATTTACCATAGCTAAGATATGGAACCAACCCAGATGCCCCTCAGTAGTTGAATGGATCAAGAAAATGTGGTATATATACACAATGGAATTCCACGCCTCCATCAGAAAGAATGACATTGTCCCATTTGTTAGGAAATGGAAAGACTTGGAAAAAATTATATTAAGTGAAGTAAGCCAGGGCCAAAGAAACATAGGTCCCATGGTTTCCCTTATTTGCAATAACTAGTATATGTCTGAGTCAAGCAGAAAAGGTCAGAAAAGCTGATGTTAGGAAAATGAACCCTAAGATATAAATTCAAATGTTTTTTTCTTTTATGCGATTATTTCTGACACATTTATAAGATTATTTTTTTATTGCTTTGTATGTCCCTCCCCCATGGTATAACCCCTGCTTTCACTGTATTTGATGTCAGTATAATTTGTGGAGGGGAAGGGAAAAAACAAATCGTTTAAATAGGGATACAGGTGGACCCATTGCAACAATGAGATGTCGAAGTCGTTATGTTGAAAAACGAACTTTTTAACTTTGGTCGGGGGGGGGGGGCAGGGAGGGGATGGAAGGGATGGGAAGGGAAACAAAGGAGGAGGCTACAATGCTTGGTAAGAAATGTACTCATTATCTTGCCCATGTAATTGTAACCCCTCTGTACAGTATTTTCACAATAAAAAACCAATTAATATGGGGAGGATATGGTCTATATTAGTAGATACTAATTTGTTGCATTAGAATGGTGTGTTCTGTTGTGTTTACACTGTTTAATCAATCTCCTATGTTAGATAATTAAGATATTGGACAGAAGTGTCTTTTTTCTGTTACTGGGGCTTGAACTCAGAGCCTTGGCTCCCTTCCTTCCTTCCTTCCTTTCCTTTCCTTTCCCTTCCTTCCTTCCTTCCTTCCTTCCTTCCTTCCTTCCTTCCTTCCTTCCTTCCTTCCTTCCTTTCCTTCCTTCCTTCCTTCCTTCCTTCCTTCCTTCCTTCCTTCCTTCCTTCCTTCCTTCCTTCCTTCCTTCTTCCCTTCCTTCCTCCCTTTCTTTCTCTCCTTCATTCTCTTTCTTTCTGTTTTTCTTTCCTTCTTTCTTTCTTCTTTTATTGTTCAAGGCTGGCATATACTTTTGGAGCCACCTCTCCATTTCTGACTTTTTGGTATTTAATTAGAGATAAGAGTCTCAGGGACTTTTCTTGTTGGGCTGGCTTTAAACTATGATCTTCAAATATCAGCCTTCTGAGCATTTACAATTACAGGCATGAGCCACCAGCTCCTGGCCAGAGAGAAGTTTTTGAAGGCAGTGAAGAATTCAGTTCAGAACATGTTTTTGTGAGATGCTTATAACCCAGCCAGAAAGGGATACGTAATAGATGAAGCTGCTCAGATAAGTCCTAGTGGGATTTGGGTACAAGATCTGATAATGTAGGCTTGAATTCTTGATCATTAGTATATAGATTACTTAAAATCAGGTGAGAGAACTTAAAGGCCAAAGAAAATGCATACCTTTCCAGAAAGGAACAACAGACAACACCTCTGCAAAGTACTAATTTTTCAGCAGTGAATTGAAGAATGAATTTGGGAAGGAAAAGTCAGAGGAAGGGGATGCCAGAGACTATGATGTCAGGAGTCCAGGGGACAAGAATTGATCTTCATAACTTCTGGAGAGGTAAGAGAAAGCCCTGGGGCCAGTGTTACTTTCCCCATTCCACAGTGGCTAGGTATCGTGTGTGCCAAGAGGAACACAATTATAAGAGATAAAATGGGATTGCAGATCCTCATTTTCTAGCCCCAATCTTAACAGAGTTAGCACTAGATTTTACTCAGGTAATTAAAGAAGGAAAGTATAAAAGAATAGCAGGATAAGCTTCAGAAGCTAAAATTAAAATGGAATCTGTAGGAGATAGAATATATAGAAAAAAAGAACATGTTCTTAAATTATAGCAAGCAAAGAAGGATATCTCAAAATAGCCTACAAGTGAAAGCTGATAAAAATGCCTTAAAACATGAAAAGTTGAGTTTCAAATTTTCGAATATGGTGGATAAAGTGATTCAGGAAGCCAGGCACTGGTGGCTCATGCTTGTAATCCTAGGTATTCAGGAGGCTGAGATGTGAGGATCAGGGTTTGAAACCAGCCTGTGCAGGAAAATCCATGAAACTTACCTCCAATTAACCAGCAAAAAGCCAGAAGTAGCGCTGTGGCTCAATTGGTAAGAGTGCCAGCCTTGACAAAAAAAAAAAACAACAAAATAAACAACCCCCCCCCCCCAGCAACTCAGGAACAACACCCAGACCCTGCACAAGCATGCAACCCCTTCCACTCCTCCACACACTGATTTAAGAAGCTCTATATACTACAGCAGGTACTAAACATAACAAACACAATGTTTTTCTTTAAAACTTCTTTCATTGAATTTTAAACATACAGAACATTTGTAAAACTATTATAGTTAATGTCCACCCTTCCACCTAGCAGCCTCTAGCTTCATCTAATATAACAGTTTACATAACCCTAGCACAACGAACAAGCCAGGAAACTCACACTAGTACATAAATAACATATAGAATTGTTTCATGTCCTAAAAATCCTTCGCTTGCCTACTCTTCCATCCCTTCTTCTTGTCTTTTCCAGGATGTCATCTAGTTGCAGTAATATCCTATGTAGTCTTCTTCTCAGACTGAGTTCTTTCACTTGAAAATACAACTTCAAGTCTTTCAAGTCTTGGTTCACTCATTTCTAGTACTTTAATATTCCATTGTTGGAATCTATGCACCTGCTGAAAGATACAATTGCTTTCAGGTCTCAGCAGTTAAGATCAGCTGCACCATTTTGTTTTCCCACCAGCAACAATGGAAATTCCCAATGGTCCATTGGCCTCATCGTGTTTGTTCTAGATTTTGGCTATTCTAATCTATGTGTGGTAGCATCTCTCACATCGTTGATTTCACATACATTTTTCCTGATGACATATGATGTGCAGCACCTTTTTAAAAATGTTTACCTGTCATTTGTGTATCTTTTCAAGTTCATTAAGGTTTCAGGGTTATTTTTAAATTGGGCAGCAGTGCTTGCTAGGTATATATTTAAAAAATGTTTTCTCACTGCAGTATACACAGTAGCTGTTAAGATGTCAGCCTAAGCAGCTATCCATGGAGGAATGGTAAGGGAAATGTGGTACTATTTACATAATGGAGCATTATGAACTCATGAAGAATACAATAGTGTCATTTTTTTTAGGAAAACGGATGTGATTGGAGAATATGAAAGGAGCCAAATGCAGATATATAGTACATATCTTCTCCATCCCAGTGTGGGGTGAAAAATTGTGTTCTGGAGTCTTAAGATTGCCTGTTTGTCAGTTACGTTTAGATTTACTTGGGACCTATCATACCTTCCAGTTTCTCCCTCTTGTTTTGTAATGGGATGTCTCTCCTACACCCATCCTGGATTGTCTTTTGGAAGCATATGACCTGTTCAATTTTTCAGGTTCACAGTTTGGAGGGAAACTTCTCTCAGAATGAATCTCACCTTGAGTCTCACCCATATCTAGTTTACATGATATGTGGAACACATGTTGGAGTACAGACTTCCGAGATGATGCTGGAAAATAGGTTGCTTATGAAAGATAGGATTTTAGGTGGAAAGGGTGAAGTGCGATGGTTTAAATGTTTGTGTGTCTCCAAAATTCCTGTTGAAATCCCTCAGTGCAACAGTATTAAGCCAGGAAGCCTTTGAGAAGTGATGAACTCATGAAGGCTCTGTCTTGCTAAAATGGGATTACAGCCTTAATAAAGTGAAAAGGGCATAAAGAAGGATTCTCTCTCTCTCTCTCTCTCTCTCTCTCTCTCTCTCTCTTTCTCTCTCTCTCCATTTCCACATAGATGCATATCAATTCCTCCCTCTCTTGTTCTTATTCAGATATTCTCATCACACATATTTTCATCTCTTTTAGTTTTACATTCTTGGAATCCTCATGTGTTTGTACTTATTTACTTTTCAGGTTTAGAAGTTTATATATTGTCATATCCTTAAGTCCAACAACCTTTTTAAATTTAAGTTTTATTATCAAGGTGATGTGCAGAGGGGTTATGGTTACATAAGTCAAGTAGTGAGTACGTTTCTTGTTGAGCTTGAGCCCAGAGACTTTGACTACATCCATTCTGTGAATGAGTCCGTCGAGGGAATTCTTCATTTCCACCACAGTATTTGTGATCTCTGACAAATGCTAGAGATCTTTTTGATTCTTGTTCCAATGTCTACCTCTATTTATACTATTCATCTGCTCCTGCAGGTTGGCTATGTTTTCCATTACAGCCTTAGCACATTAATCATCATTTAAAACCATTCTCATGATTCCAGTAGTCTACCATATCTGACCCTAGTTTGGATAAGTGTTCATTTGTTCTCTGCACACTGTGTTGTTAATCTTTTAGTATGCCCGGTAATTTTTTTTTTAAATATACTGGGTAACAGGAATTCTTCTGGCAGAGCTTTAATGATCTGTATTCTATAGCTGCATGATCAGAGCTCTGTCTTTTAAGGAGCCCGGGCCATGGGCTGTGAACTTTACTAGTGCTTTGCTCAGTTGATGTTTTTATCTTTTCATCTGAGTGCAACAAAATGGCTGGAGGAAGATAGACAGACTTGGATATATTCTTGGTCACAGGGAAAGAAGTCTCTGATAAAACCAAAGCAGATTCAGATTTTCTTACTAGTGTTGCAAATCTCACTAAAAAGAACAATTTTTTCTGCAGTATTTCAAAATGATTCCTTTTCCCTGTGATGTTATGTCTTTGATGGATCTCAGAAGTGATCTTGCTTTAAAAAAAATTAATATTTAATTTAATTTATTTTGGTAAATAATTTTCTAAATTTTAACATTTTATTCAATATTTTATTTTCTTTTACATTTTTATTTGTTCATTTTCACTGAACATTAATTTTTGTTTTATAATATTTTATATTATATAAAAATAATATCTAATACCATTTCAATATATTTCACTGAAAAATTATTGAGATCTCTAATAGTCTGTAAATATTTGATAATTATATATATATATATTTAGTTTGGTCAGCATTAGTATGGAGTGGTAACTTCTATGTCCCTTGCATACTGTACTGGAAACTCAAAGTCCGTTAGTGAATCTTGCCTGCAACAATTACTACTATTGTGGGTTTGCTCATATTGATTTCTCTCTCATTTTTCTACATTTATTAGTTGGCATTCTTCTGTGAGGAAGGTTTTCCTTATGCTCTATATATCTATTTATGAAGTTATTTTTGTGTTATTATAGAAAACAGATATTGATTCAATTCTAAGGGCTATAATCGGATACTATCAATACTTACTCTGAAACTCAAATTGTAACTTTGGCCATTGTGTATGCCTTCTGCTTGGTTGGTACATAGCATAGGCATCTAAATTTTTTTTGTTATAATTACATTACAAAAAGAGAGTTTATATGCAAATATAGAAACTTTCTTTTCTAAAAATATATTAACCCTTAGTGGTTTAGTAACTATGTTTTAATAAGACCTGTTTATGAATAGATAACACACGTTAAGCTTTCATTAAGAAGTAACAAGTTGGGCTGGGAAGGTGGTTCAGTGGTAGAGCGCTTGCCTTGCATGCCTGAGGCCCTGGGTTCCATTCCTCAGCACCACATAAACAAAAAAGAAAAAAGCCAGAAGTGGCCCTGTGGCTCAAGTGGTAGAGTGCTAGCCTTGAGCTGAAGAGCTGAGGGACAGCGCCCAGGTCCAGAGTTCAGACCCCACAACCAGACCCCCCCCCAAAAAAAGTAACAAGTTTAGTGATGGAATTGGGAGAAAATTGTGGGATAAAATGTTCAACCCGCTGCCTTTCTTGGCCTTAGATTTCAGTGGGGCAAACAAAGAGCAGAAAAGTCTGGGAATTCCAAGCCAGCCCTTTCACCATCTGTTTTTGCAATTCTAGTTCTTTTTACAATTTATATGGAGAAACAATAGGCCACTATAGGTAAGATATTACTAAAAACATGTCAGCTGAGAAGATTTTGCTTTGCCAGCTATCTAGCTAGGTCATAGACTATCACATATTGGATATGTGGTTTTGACAATGCACTAGACAAATGAACATATGAATCAAGTAGAGTCCAGAAAACAAAGTGTCGATATATGGAAAACTGATATCAACAGAGATAATCAAATCAACGATCAATAGCAAAAGGATTCACCAAGATGATTTCAAGATAATTGTTCCTTTGATAAATTGAAACCATGATAATTGATCCCTACCCTACACCATGTATAAAAATGAATTTTTATACCAAATCTTTAATTAATCAATTATCATATCAAATCTTTAAAGGGAAAGGGAAAACTTTAAACCTTCCACAGGCTAAATAGAATATTACCTTAATAAGCTTGGGAGAGGAAAGGATTTCTTAAAACTCAATTTGTACCATGGGGCTGGGAAGGTGGCTCAGTGGTAGAGCGCTCGCCTTGCATGCCTGAGGCCCTGGGTTCGATTCCTTAGCACTACATAAGCAAAAAGAAAAAAAAAGCTGGAAGTGGCGCTGTGGCTCAAGTGGTAGAGCGCTAGCCTTGAGCTGAAGAGCTGAGGGACAGCGCCTAGGCCCAGAGTTCAGGCCCCACAACTGGACCCCCTCATCCCCCAAAACTCAATTTGTACCAATTATAAGGGATTATATTTGATAATATTAATGCTAAATCATATATATTTTTATCCAAAGCCACTGCAGAGAATATGTTTCATACAAAGAAATAGCCTGTAGGTGATATTAATGTAAATTATTAATTCATAGAGTCTATAAGGAACTATATGATTAAATGATACAAAGACAAACAAATCAATGAAAATGTTCCAAAGATCAAGACAAAAAATGAGAATTTCACACAAGAGAAAATCTAATTGGCTACTAAATGTATTAAAACACACAGTAAATGTACTAATATGCACACTAGTAATCAAGAAAGGGAAAATGAGAACAAGGAGACAATCTCAGCCTCTTTGAGGAAGCAGGTAGGAAGACTGACAGTGTTTGTTGTTCTTTTCATGCAGGAGCCCCGGGTTTGACATAAAAACAAGCTCAAAATTTTAATTTGTTACTTATCAGGTTTATGGTCTTTGACATGCCATTCAAACTCCAGCTGTGGTTTCCTCACCTGCAAAAGGTAGAATATAACTTTTTTTTTTCAATTATAAGGAACAAAGGTAATGTACACTACACAACTGAGATTAAGTTTGGCCTAGAACAAGGGTCGTAGATGAAACTACTGAAGCAAATGCAGAGTGGGAGCCAAGCATACAGCCTCTACACCACAGGCTCACGGAGGAGCAGAATTTGCTCAATGCAAACGGGTCAGGGATTTAAACACCTTTCCTCAAAGTCAAGCACAACACTAGTAGCAGCTGCTGCAATAATTAATTGAGGGTTTACTATGTGCCAGGCACTGAGTATGGTGGTTTATATTCATTATTTCATCTAATCCTCATTACTTTGTAAAATAGTCTTCTTATTTCCATTTTATGGTTGAAGAAATTGAAAGTCAAAGAGCTTAATTACCTTGCCCAAGGTCACACATAGCTAGTCATTAATAGCTCTGGGGGTAGGGAGTGGGACACAGTTCTTTCCATCTTGACTATAATTCTCTAGTGTAGATCACTTCTTTGCAAGCAGACCTAGAAACAGTTTCTGTATTATCATCTCCACAATTAGTGGAATCAAGATTAATTTAGGTGCATGGAAGTCTCCTGAATTGATGGCAATATTTAAAAAAAGGTAGGGTGAAAGTGTAGGATAGAATTCCTGAAGTGTGCTATTAGGATTCTCAACTTAATCTTTACCAGGGTGTCACCATGTTTGACTGAAATAAAAGAAAGGAAAAAGGGAGAAATTAGCATCATGACCAGTTGACCTGAACATTTTCTCTTTTCTATTTGCAATTTCATCTGGCTATCTGGAGGGACTCTGTACTCCAATAACCTTCAGAAATAATTGAAATATCATTCGGAATAAAACAGGATGTTAAAATAATTAATAATTTTCACCCACAAAACAAACACAAAATAACCACCACAATGGTTAGAGTCTTGGTCCTTTCAATCTCTCCAACCAGGCAGAATCTTGCCCTTTCAATCTTTGTGTTATTAGTGAGTTTTCCAGATGCATTGACTCAGAGTTAGACAGCATTTCGTAGTCTTTAGTGTATTGCCCAGGCTAAATGACTGCTCAATGCATCCTGGTTTCAATGTTAAGGTATCTTCAAAGGGCTCTAATCATTAACAAGAATGAAAACAATGATAATAGCTTATTTTTATTGATATTTTATGTGGTGCCAAGTACTGTGCTGAGTGCTTGATATAAATTGTCTCCCTTAATCCTCAGGAATAGTTTTGGTCACATAGATGTTATTATTAAATCCAATTTACAGATCCAAAGCACAGAGGTTTAGAGGTCTAGTTCTATTACACGTTTAGCTTCTGTAGACCAAATGCTAATTCACGTGGCAGCACTTAGAAAACATCACAGAACTTTCAGAGTTGAGCCTAAGCTCCTTTGGGCTAAACATTTCTGTGTTTAATTGGTTCTTCACATTTCAGGTTTTGTAGAAATTGTGGAAATAGGTACACATGAAGAGATCTTTATTTTGTCACATTTATGGTATCTTGGGGTCTCCTACAAGTTTTATTTTTTTCTTTTTGGGTCCGGTCGTGGGGCCTGAACTCTGGGCCTGGGCGCTGTCCCTCAGCTCTTCAGCTCAAAGCTAGTGCTCTACCACTTGAGCCACAGTGCCACTTCCGGCTTTTTCTTTTTGCTTATGTGGTGCTGAGGAATCGAACCCAGGGCCTCAGGCATGCAAGGCAAGTGCTCTACCACTGAGCCACCTTCCTAGCCCCCTACAGGTTTTTTTTTAAATGTCATTTACATTGCTTTCCAATTCTTTTTTTTTTAAGATGTAAGGCTGCACTGTAGCAAGGGAAAAATCCATCTTTACTTTCTGCCAAAATTATTTTATTCCAATATTTGCAGAAAGTATACTAAGTTCAAGAATTTGCATTGATAAAATTATTTCAGAAATATTTAGAGATAATGTATATTTGTAGCACGCCATTCAAAAGAGAAAGGGAATGAAAATAATTATTATTACAAATATCAATGAAGCATGGAGAAATTCACAAAGTTGATTGATGTTTTTGTTTTTCTCTGATTAATCTGTGGGTGCCTTTATGAACAGTCTGAGTTTTTTTTTTCTTTTTGTCGGTCATGAGGCTTGAACTCTGAGCCTGGGTGCTGCCCCTGAGCTCTTCACTCAAGGTGAGTGCTCTACCACTTGAGCCACACTGCCACTTCCGGTTTTCTGGTAGTTAATTGGAGGTAAGAGTCTCATAGACTTTCCTGCCTGGGCTGGCTTTGAACTGTGATCATCAGATCTCAGCCTCCTGAGTAGCTAGGATTACAGGTGTGAGCCACCAGTGCCTGGCAGCTTGAAGTTTTTAAAAAGATTTTTTTTCTTAAGTTGGGCATCAGTGGCTACCCTGTAGCTACTCAGGAGGCTGAGATTTGAGGATCACAGTTAGGAGCAAGTCCAGGCAGAAAAGTCCGTGAGACTCTTATCTCCAATTAACTACCAGAAAATTAGAAGTGGCACAAATAAATCACTCAAACACCAGAAGTGGTGTTGTAGCCTAAGTGGTAGAGTGTCATCCTTGAGCACAAAGAGGCTCAGGGACAATGCCCAGGCCCTGAGTTAAAGCCCATGACTGACAAAAAGATGTCCAAAAAGTCCCATTTTGTAATACTACTCTGCTTTAGCTAACACTATCTTAAAAATCAGCATTTTTTTTCTTATAAGATTAGATATTTATAATGCTAGTACTTTATCACTCAAGTCACAGCTCCACTTCTAGCTTTTTTGCTGGTTAACTGATGATAAAAGTCTTATGGAATTTCTTGCCTGGGCTGGCTTAGAACCACCATCCTCAGGTCTGAGTAGCTAAGATTACAGGCATGAGCCACTAGCGCCTGGCTAATTTTGCAATTTCAGATCCTTGCAAAGTAGGGGGTAACAATGTTCGACAGGAAATGTACTCATTACCTTACTCATGTAACTGTAACCCCTCTGTACAGCATCTTTACAATAAAATTTAACGAAACAAAACAAAACAAAAAGAGATAGTTATGAACTTGAAGTTGTCCTGTATTTGAACCATCATATTTTCCCTTTGAAATCACAAACACTGCATCTCTACTTTTTACCTGAAAATTGGAGGAACAGCGGTTGAAAAGTGAGATAGTTGACTTATGTCATGGAAAATGACTAAATCTGTCTTTATTAATGTCAGTGTTAGAAATCACACACCAAGATGCAGTATTTTCAAAGTGTTTAGGATAGGATTCATATAGCTTTGTACTATGTAAGGAATGTGAAAGTCACTTGATGGTGGAATTACCAGACTTACTTCCTAATATATAATCTTCCAACATATATGGTTCCTATGATAAAACTGGATCCTAGTAAAGCTGTTCTACAATGGCAAAGTATCTTCAATAGGAAGGAAGGCCGTCCTTAGAGCAGATGGACAGTTAATGAATAAAAATTACCCCTAGGCTTTACTTAGTCTATTTGAAAGAACATTTATGAAGTTATTTTAGCCTGAAATATCTGCTATGTATTTTTGAGTCTCCTGCATGGATTCTTTTTTTTTGGTACCAGTCTTTGGGCTTGAACTCTGGTCATGGGTTCAATGCTAGTGCTTTATCACTGGAGCCACAGCTCCACAGCTCCACAGCTAGGTTTTATATTTTGTGGCCAATTGGAGATAAGAGTCTCATGGACTTTCTCGTCTGGGCTGGCTTTGAATATCGATTTTCAGATCTCAGTCTCCTGCACAGTGAGGATACAGATATGAGCCTTTTGCACTCAGCTCATGAATGGGTTTTACACTTTGAACTGAATTAGAACTAAGTTGAACTGTTGAGTCAAATACACTCCCAACACTGCTATCAACTCTTCAGATTTTCTTCAGAATCACTTGTTTGGAATCTACCTGTCAGAATATTCTCTTTGTTTGCAAGATACCTAATAATCTCATTTAAAATCATAGAGTTCCATGACACAGAAATAGCTGAAACAGTTTCTTCCTGCTCACTGTTGTGATTCTGCTTCTGAGCAAATGCTTATCTTTGGAAACTTCAGTTCTATAGTACTACATTTCTGAACACTTCAATATTTGGGGGTTGCTCTTTTGGCAGGCTGCTATTTACATATGCGTTATTTCTAGCAAGATCAACGTTGAAGAAAGAACAAGAAGGAGGAGAAGGCAGCAGAAGAGGAGAAACTAGAATGCCACCCTCCTCCTGACTCTCACAAAACCTACAACTCCCCACCTCTACCAACCTCCACCATCCAGCTTGTCCGAGGAAGTAGCCAGCAACTAAATGCATCTTAAAACACAGCAGAGCAGATTTCAAGGAAATTCCCACATAGTCTCATATTAGGTGGTAAAAGAGAATCAAATGTAATCAATACTCAGTGAAGCGATGGCAAAGGAACCACGGGCTCACACACTGCGTGAGAACCATCCAGAATGGCTTGTCAATGCGCCACAAGGGAGTACAAAACTCACATTAGCGACGTGTGCTATTATTATGGGCCAAAGGCAGAGAAAGCTTACTTTAGAGAAGTCTGCTACCATCGGTGGTCCAAGTCCTTGGAAGGGAGGAAGAAATTTTGAAACAAGAAGAGAGAGGGATGTAACCTGAGTAAATGTACATGTAATGTTATAATCCATTTTGTGTTGCTAGAATCCAATACTTGAAAACGAGTAATTGAATGAAGTACAGAGAGGGAGGAACTAATCCTGGGGTCTGGAGGCTGCTGGAGCAGAGGTCATGTTTAGCGAGGGCCTCTTGCTGCTCCACTCCATGGGAGAACGCAGCTAAGGCCGAGAGAACACATGAATTCACACATGTATTGAATTTGTCTGTTATCAGGGACCCACTCCTGCAATTAGCTTACTCCTGTGATAATGGTATTAATTAATTAATTTACTTTTTTTTTATTTTTTGGGCTTGAACTCTGGGCTTGGGCGCTGTCTCTGCACTCTTCAGCTCAAGAGGAGAGCTCTACTGCTTGAGCCACAGCGCCACTTCTGGTTTATTGGAGTTAAGAGTCTCATGGACTTTCTTGCTGGGTTGGGCAGGATCCTCAGATCTCAGCCTCTTGAGTAGCTAGGATTACAGGCGTGAGCCACCGGTGCCCGGCTAGATAATGGTATTGATTTATTCAGAGGGGTCTGCTCTCATGACCCAAAGCCCTTTTAAAAGTTCCAAAGGCATCACCTTCCAACATTGGTTGTATTGGGAATTAAGTTCTCAATACTAGTGGATTCCTAGTGAAGTAATATGTAAAGAGCTGGCGACTTGCTATTTCAGACAAGCCTTCCCAGGTGGCTCATTTTTGAGGGTAGGGTGAAGTGGAGGTGGTTAGAGTAATCTTCACTTAGTTTTGTGGTAGAAAATATGATTTCATCAATTTAGCCAGTGCCTAAATTGTATTTCCTAAACCATGATAAGATAGCCTTAATTTTATTCAATCTCCACAATCTATGTGTTCTTGCTCTCTCTTCCAGTAGGATGTTACAGATAGGACACTGATATGCAAAATAAAAGAATGTGCTTCTTACAAACCTGACTGATCCATTTAATGTGGCCATCTCAAGGAACACTTCTTGCAGTTTCTCTGCTTGAGGTCTGGCCTCCTCTAAGCCTGTGCTGGAATCTTACTTACCTATTTAACAGGAGTCTCTTTCTAGGTAAAGGTGGCTGGGGTCAAACAATCTCAGATATTCAAATTTCCAGAGAGTTCTCATAAATTGTT
This sequence comes from Dipodomys spectabilis, assembly GCF_019054845.1. Lineage (NCBI taxonomy): Eukaryota > Metazoa > Chordata > Mammalia > Rodentia > Heteromyidae > Dipodomys > Dipodomys spectabilis. The sequence continues at coordinate 6,753,448 of NW_024870727.1, read as the reverse complement.
TCATTTGGATGAGACACCTGCTGTTCCACTTCATTGGAAATCACAACTTTTGCATTTCTCAGATTATGTAATAATGGCATTCTTTCATTTTTGGTAATACCAGAAATTGGACTGGTTGGCATCCCAGAAGAAATAACCTTGGTGTGGTGACTTTACCAGTGAGTTTTAATATGATGTGATTGTGAAAAGCCTAAAGCAAACTACTCCAATCCCCAAGAGTTTGGTTGATAAAAATGAATGCTGTATGTATGGATTTACATTAGAAACTTAATATCCAAGAGATCCTAAAACGATCATGTTCATTGTTTATAGTATTCTTTCCCTTGGGGCTGGGCTGGGAGTCGGAGGAGGATGACGAATACTTTATATTAAAAGACGTAATTGCCAAGGAAACCAAGATGAAAACTGTTGTGTCTAAGCATAGTAGTTTCAGTCTAGGGCAGAAGCTGTATCTAGCCTTTCTGTTGATCTTTTGATTGGATTCAAACACTTTAGTGAATCCCTCTTAATAAATGCTATTTTGCAAATCATTGTTATCTAATATGCTGAATCTGAGGTGTTCAGCTTTATTTGTAGCTAGTGATCTTTATAAAAATTCCTTCCTTGGGGGGATGAATATAATCAAAAGACATTATATACATGTATGAAAATGTCATTATGAAACCCATAATTTTATACAATTAAAAACAAACTCCTTTTTTTGTGAAGCATGGGCTAAAAGAGGTTTCAAATACCTCCATTCTTGTATCTAGGCAAAGATATAGGCAGAAAGTAAGACCCAAGTCAGCTAGAGAAAATAAGAAGTGTAACAAATCATATGTGAGTTCATGAGATAAAACACATTTGAAAATTAGTAAAAGAAAAAAAATGGAATGTGAAAAAGAGAGTAATAAAGACCTGTTTTAATTCTTCAATGTGGGTAGTAACACACAGGTCAAAAGATGGTAGGCTATGTTGGTTGATTGACTGAGAAGTGAGAGAAAATGGTATTAACTCTGCCCTTCATATACATCATTGAGTTAACTTCAGTCTAGTCCTGGAACTATGCTATACAAGTATAATTAATACCAATCTCACAGTGTCAATTGCAGGGAACTCCTTTAGCTTCTATTTCAATTCCTGGTTCTGATTTCAAAGTGTATACTTGGATTAATCTTAGAAAAGATCCCCATTGCCTCACCAAATTCCTAGAGTGCTAAAGTAGAGGAGTAAGAACTAGCAGGCTTCTGTATGCCGAGGGAGTTTGCCAAGGAAAGGAATTGAGTATGAAGAGCTGGATCTCAGAACAACAGCCACAACAAAAAGCTTTGCTTGTCACAGGTGAGAAGGAATTCAAGTGTACAATTGAGAATGCTGTGCAGCTCTTATAATTCTTCACTGTAAGTGTATGTTTTGAGGATGAGAATATTAGGAACTGCTTCACAAGGTTCTCATTCACACAGTGGCATCCAGGCACTCTGGGGCATCTCTAATAAACGTTGGTGCTACCTAACTGGTGCCATGTCTCTTATAAATGGGCTTCTGGGATCCCTTCCATGGGATAGGATTTCATATCCAGAGCTCAAGAATCACAGAATTGTGTCATTATAGTCTGGACTGGAAACATCCTCGAGAGCAAGAGGTCAAGTTCACTTCCAACATCTATGGAAGTTTTCCCATCATTGTTGGTGACCTCATGGCTGGAAAGTTTGAATTTTGCTAAGAGCTATGTACATGGAATAGCTTTAATTAAAGAAAAAGATACTCAATAATTGTTGCCTTGACATTTATAGGACAATAATTTGGGTAAAATAATATTCCATGAGAGAAATGGAGAGTTCCCTTATGCTATTACCAGAATCTGAGAATAAAATTAATTTAAGTTTAAATAAATCTTCACAAATTATAACAAACATACCGGGCAGCTTCTGAATATCTCTCCAGACATCTAAATACTGTTGCTTGACGAAGATGATTTCGGAAATAGGCTGGGTTTAAAACAATGCTCCTGTAAAAAGATAAAGAAATACAAACATTATTATGTTTTTAAAAGACACTTCCCAGAAGAGCACAGGAATGAAATCACATACATTTATCTTTACTCTCATGTTTTAAAAGATAGTAATAAATGAAGAAGCCTTTTCTTTCTGTAATTGTCAGTTAAGACAAATAAACAAGAATTATTGAAGTACAAATTAAGTTTGCATTATAAAAGCAACTTTATAGCGCTGAATATGTTTTATGGATCTGATAGTGACAAAGAATTTAAATCTAACTTATATTGTATATAAGACATGGGATGATCATAGGATATTTGTGGTATTTGTTCTTGTTTTGGAGAGGATGGATTTGAATTCAATGCCTCATACTTGCTGGTCCAGTGCTCTACCACTTGAGGTATGCCCCACTCCCGGTCCTGGTTTTTTCTATTTTAAGATTAAAGTCTTGGTTGTGTGTCTAGACCACTGTCTACCTATTGTAGGCTTTCTGTTGTTGCTGGGATGACAGGAAAACACTACCAAATTCAGCTTTGGTCTGTTGAAAGGGAATTTTGTGAACTTCTCTGCCCAGGCTGGCCTGCAACCACAATCCTCCTCCTCCTCTCAGCTCCCATGTAGTTTAGGATGCCAGATGTGGACCAAAGCATCTAGCAATGGGTTGAGAAAGGATCTCTTGAACTTGGTAGGGGCTGGCCTCTATATGTCAGCCTCTGATGTCACTTTTCCAAATAGCCAGGATTATAGGAATGAACCATTGATGCCTGGCTATGGAGTCTCTACTTTTAATAAAAGAAGAGAGTTGTTAACTACTAGAATCTAGTTAAAAGAAGTTGCAATTTAGGCAGCATGTTCATTTTGAGCTACATATTTAGACCCCGTGTTTTCTTGCAGCTGGATGATGTGGTGATATGGAAAGAACCCTAGACTTTAAGTTATCTCTGGGGATGAAGGCAGCTAAGGAATGATAATCTTCCTTTCTGGTTAAGGCCTTCCTCACATTGGGCCTCCTGTTTTTCTTGGTTGAATGTATGAGGCTTGACTTACTGATAGGATGATCTCTTACTTTGCCTTCTGACTCTTTCAATATTGCTTAGAGTTCTGGAATTTTAATCCAAACCCAGAAAGAAAGATGATCATTCCTCAGCTGCCTTCTTCCCCTAGAGATAAGCTAGTAGGCATTCTTCCATGCTTCCTTGAAAGCCATGATAGAGGGAAGTAGATTTGATCCACTCCATACCAGTCACCAAATGGGAATAGGGAGACAGCTATCAGTGAATATTTGAAATACAGCTTATATTACATGCATTGATATTGGATTCAAAATATCATAGAAACAACCAAATAACCTTTTGTAGCATGTTTTCACTAGCTGATAAGAATCTCTTGGCAATGATTTATTTATTTAATTCTATTAGAGCTGGTCCTAAGGCTTGAACTCAGGGCCTAGACATTGAGCTTTTGTGCTCAAGGTTGTTGCTATACCAAGCTTCCGAAGTATTGGTGGTTAATTAGAGATAAAAGTTAGTTAATTAGAGATAAAAGCTAGGCTTTCCTGCCAGCCTGGCTTTGAACTGGGATCCTCAGATCTTAGCCTCCGGAGTAGCTAGGATTACATGTGTAAGCCACTGATGCCTGGCTTGGTTTAATTTAGAAATAAGTGGTTCTCAACAATTTTGTGGAGAGATTTTACAGAGTTCTTTGAGAATCAAATGAAAGCTATGAACCTGCATCCAGAACCCTTGTTACCACATGCACACATAGAGAACTTGTGTGACATTTTAAGAGTTATTCATGAACTCCAGGCTGAAAAATACACAAACTAAAAGAATTCCTTTCTTGGAATTATTGCTAATGGAAAAGCAAAGGTGGGATCAAGCGATCTGTCTGGCCTGTGCAGAATTATAGAATTACATGATCATAAGGTGGATGGATGCATTTTACTTCCAATACAAACAGAAGTCAGAGAGGTTATAAGGAACTTTGTTTGTGCTTCCTATTTTTAGCCAGAGGAAAGATACAATGTTGTATCTTACCTCCTTTCCTATGAAGTTTCTGAGTTCAGAGGAATATGAGTTAATGAGATATTGCTAGAGTCTATGACTAATGATTTGTGCAAATGATACAGAATCCTTTTAGAATACACATCAATTTGCTTTGGTGAATTTTCACTAACATGTTAGAATTTTCAAGACAATCACATGTTCATTTGACATCAAGGTATCTAATACCCTCTACTCAAATATTTAATTCATTGAGAAAAAGCATATTTGAGAAGCATGTCTATTTACATTAACTTTATAAGAGCAATAAAAATAAAAGCAAGCCACAGGGGATAAGAATAGAGTTTCTTTTAAAACCTGGTTATTCTGACTTGGCCACAAATCATTTCTTTTATATCATAAAGAATTCCTTTTGCTTTATAGCCATTCATTCCTTATGTACATTTTGTAAACATCAATTAAGGTGTTGGGGAAAATCTCAGAGGACTGGATGTTTCTAGATTTTGTCATATCCTTGTTTACAATGGAGTTTTCTGGCTTTGCAAAACTATTTTTCAAGAATCTTAGCCTGTCAGTTCAGTTCATTTGACCAAAATGGATTAGACTGGAGAGAAAGATGAAGGATAAGACTAAGAGGACCAGGGAAGGATAAGTTTAACAAAAAGAGAGGAAGGATGGAGAGGAGGCATCAAAGTGGCTTTGTATGTAGTGCACATCTTTTTTTCCATGAGTAGTAACTTATGGAAGGCCTTGTAGGAACCATGTTCATGACTTTTTTTTTTTTTGTCCATCATGAGGCCTGAACTCTAGGCCTGGGCGCTGTCCCTCAGCTCTTCAGCTCAAGGCTAGTGCTCTACCACTTGAACCACAGTGTCACTTCTGGCTTCTTCTGCTTATGTGGTACTGAGGAATCGAACCCAGGGCCTCATGCATGCAAGGCAAGCACTCTGCCACTGAGCCACCTTCCCAGTCTCCATATGAGTTTTTAAAAAGATAGATTAAAAAATTAGGAATCCATGGAACATTCCTCAATACAATAAAGGCTGTATATGACAAACCTACAGCCAGCATTATACTCAATGGTGAAAAACTAAAGCCATTTCCTCTTAACTCAGGAACAAGACAAGGATGCCCACTCTCTCCACTTCTCTTCAATCTAGTATTAGAATGCCTAGCTACAGCAATAAGACAAGATGCAGACATAAAGGGGATCCAAATAGGGAAAGAAGAAATAAAACTCTCCCTCTTTGCAGATGACATGATCTTGTATTTAAAGAATCCCATAGACTCCACTCCCAAATTACTCAAGCTGATTCAAAACTTTGGCAAAGTAGCAGGTTATAAAATTAACCCCCAAAAATCAATGGCTTTTCTGTATGCCAACAATGAGAAAAATGTGGCTGGAATTAGGAAAGCAACTCCATTTGTAATAGCCCCACAAAAAATAAAATACCTAGGAATTAACTTAACTAAAGAAGTGAAGGACCTCTATGATGAAAACTTTAAAATCTTGAAAAAGGAAATCAACACAGAACTTAAAAAATGGCAAAACCTCCCATGCTCCTGGATTGGAAAGATTAACATCGTGAAAATGGCAATACTTCCCAAGGCTATCTACAAATTCAACGCAATACCTATCAAAATTCCACCCTCATTCTTCAAGGAAATAGAAGAGGCAATCCAAAAATTCATATGGAACAATAAAAGACCCCGAATAGCAAAAACGCTCCTCAACGGAAAGAACACTGCTGGAGGAATATCAATACCAAATTTCAAACTCTACTATAAAGCCATAGTAATCAAAACAGCTTGGTATTGGCATAAGAACAGACCTCAGGACCAATGGAATAGAATTGAAAACCCAGAAATGAACCTACAGACCTATAGCCATCTAATCTTCGATAAGGGAGCTAAAACAATACAATGGAAGAAAGACAGCCTCTTCAGTAAATGGTGCTGGCAAAATTGGTTAATCCCTTGTAGAAAACTAAAGCTAGATCCTTATATATCACCCTGCACCAGAATCAACTCCAAATGGATCAAAGACCTTGAACTCAAAGCAGACACTCTGAAAACATTACAGGATGGAATAGGAGAAACCCTAGGTCTCCTTGGCTCAGGCCGAAATTTTCTGAATAGAGACCCGGAAACACAACAAATCAAAGAAAGGTTGGACAAATGGGATTGCATAAGGTTGCAGAGCTTCTGCATGGCAAAGGACATAGCTAGCAAGATCAATAGAAAGCCCACGGATTGGGAGAAGATCTTTACTAGCCATACAACGGACAAGGGTCTCATATCTAAAATATACTTGGAACTCAAAAAATTAAACCCCCCAACAACAAATCCTCAAAGAAACAACTGCCCAATAAATAAGTGGGCGAAAGACTTAAAGAGAAACTTCTCTGAAGAAGAAAGAAGGATGGCCAATAGACACATGAAGAAATGTTCAACATCCCTAGCCATAAAAGAAATGCAAATCAAAACAACATTGAGATATCACCTCACTCCAGTTAGAACAGCAAAAATCAAGAACTCTAACAACAACAGATGCTGGAGGGGATGTGGACAGAAAGGAACCTTACTTCATTGTTGGTGGGAATGTAAACTTGTTCAACCACTTTGGAAAGCAGTATGGAGGTTCCTCAAAAGACTTCACATAGAACTCCCCTATGACCCAGCAATCCCACTTTTAGGCATTTACCCAAATGTTTACAAAAAAGACCACACTAAAGCTACCAGCACAACTATGTTTATTGCAGCATTATTTACCATAGCTAAGATATGAAACCAACCCAGATGCCCCTCAGTAGATGAATGGATCAAGAAAATGTGGTATATATACACAATGGAATTCTATGCCTCCATCAGAAAGAATGACATTTCCCCATTTGTTAGGAAATGGAAAGGCTTGGAAAAAATTATATTAAGTGAAGTAAGCCAGGCCCAAAGAAACATAGGTCCCATGGTTTCCCTTATTTGCAATATCTAGTATATGTATGAGTCAAGCGGAAAAGGTCAGATAATATGATGTTAGGAAAAACGAACCCTTAAATATGTATTTTAATGTTTTTTTTCTTTCATGCATGTGTTTCTAACGCATTTATAAGATTATTTCTTTGTTGCTTTGTATGTCCCTCCCCCACTGTGTAACCCCCGCTTTCACTATATTTGATGTCAGTATAACTTGTGGAGGAGATGGGGACAAAGAAGTCGTTTAAGGATTCAGGTGGACCTGTTGCAACAATGAGAAGTACAAAATGTCATGTCAAAAACGAGCTTTACAATGTCGGTGTGGGGGGGGGAGGGAGGGAATGATTGCGTGGGTGGGAGGGGGAAGGCTGGGAAGGGAGGTGAAGGGTAAACAAAGGAGGAGGCTGCAATGCTTGGTAAGAAATGTATGCATTATCCTGCCCATGTAATTGTAACCCCTCTGTACAGTATGTTCTCAAATAAAATAAAATAAAATAAAAGTAAAAAAGATAGATTAAAAAATGTGTTTAATTCTGAGTACTCTATGGTGGCCAAACAACCACTAGCAGAAGATTGTTAGACTGGATGAGGTTCTATGAACTTTGATACTATTGAACCATGAAACCTGAGATAGCTTCACAACAGGGTCCCAAAGAAGATCCAGACTCCCTCTCTACCCTGAAGGTGAAAATATAAACATTTATTTAGAAATTTTGGAAGAGAGGTTGCATTTTGGCAATCTATTCATTTGGATTTTCTTGTAATTACCGCCTTATTCACTGTATGTTTGCAGCACTCATATTAGATATTTGCTCAGCAAATACTAGAAGTGTTTGTAGAGCCTGTGTTTTGCACTTAGCCATGTTTATGGGTGCTTTCTAAAATGATATATTCTTTAAAGATATGTTTTTATGTCCTGTGCACTTTGTAGAGGAAACAATGATTCCTTCTTTAAAAGCTCATTTATCATTTGAAGGCATTGGGAGATGCAGGAGGTAGCCCAGGATCAAAATGGACCATCTCACTGGGCTGCAGTGAAAAAAACCCTGTAATTGTAATCAGAAAGAGGTCTCAGCACTGATTAGTTTGATTTTATCCCAGAGGAAATCACTATGATTTAGCTATGCTGATAGGGCTTTTGGTAAAAAGCAAGTTAGAGAAAAACGCCAAATCACAGAAGTCATTGACTTTTCGTCAAAAGAATGGAGTTAGTCTTACTAGTGGGCAGTGATTGCTTACTTGATTGATTAGCCCTATTCTGAGAGAATGGGATCATGTAAAATAATAAATTTTATAAGATACAAAAGCTTATTTTAAAAATCAATTCGTAACTTGGAAAAGGAAATTAAAGCAGAACTAAGGAAGTGGAAAAACATCCTATGCTCCTGGATTGGGAGGATTAACAGCATGAAAATGGCATTACTGTCCAAAGCTATCTACCAATCCGATTCAATACCCGTCAAAATCCCAGCAACATTCTTCAATGATACAGAAGAAGTAATCTAAAAATTCATATGGAATAATAGAAGACCCCAAATAGCAAAAACTATCCTTAGCAGGAAGAACAGTGCTGGGGGAATATCAATATCAAACTTCAAACACTATTACAAAGCTATAGTAATCAAAACAGCTTGGTACTGGCACAAGAATAGTTCTGAAGACAAATGGAATAGAATAGAAGACCCAGAAATGAACTCTAATCTTTAAGAAGGGAGCCAAAAACACAGGTTGAAAGACATCCTCTTCAACAAGTGGTGCTAGCAGAATTGGCTATACACCTGCAGAAAGCTGAAGTTAGATCCTGCACCAGAATCAATTCCAAATGGATCATATGTAAGAGCAGATACCCTGAAAATATTACAGGAAAGAGTAGGGGAAACACTAGGGCGTCTTGATACAGGTTGAAGCTTCCTAAGTAAAGATCCAGAAACAGCAAGTCAAAGAAAGTGTAAATGGGACTGCATCAAATTGCAGAGGTTTTGCATATCAAAGGATATAGCTAGCAAAATAATAGAAAGCAAGAAGATCTTTATTAGATATGCATCAGACAAGGTCTTCATATCTAAAATATACCTAGAACTCAAAAAATTAAATGCCCCCAAAACAAATCCACAAAGAAAACAACCCCATTAATAAGTGGGCTAAAGACTTAGACATCTCTGAAAAAGAAAGAAGAATGGCCAATAGACACATGAAGAAATGTTCAACATCTCTGGCCAGAAGAGAAATGTAAATCAAAACAACATTAAAATTCCACCTCATTCCAGTTAGAATGGCCATTATCAAGAAAACTAACAATAATAGCTGGTGGCTGGGATGTGGCCACATACTGAAAGGAGTATGAAGGTTCATCAAAAGCCTAAACATAGAGCTCCCCTATGACCCACCATTTGGGCATTTACCCAAATGACCACAAACCAGCCTACACTAAAGCCACCAGCACAACCATGTTCATTGCAGCATTATTTACCATAGCTTAGATATGAAATCAACCCAGATGTCCCTCAGTGGATGAATGAATCAAGAAAATGTGATCTATCTATCTATCTATATATCACGTGGTATATATGTATATATATCACATATATATCACACACACAATTTAATACTATGCTTCCATTAGAAAGAATGGCATTGCCCCATTTGTAAGGAAGTAGAAAAACTTGAAAAAAATATAAATATATATTAAGCAAAGTAAGCCAGACCTGCCCCCTTTCCTGCCAAAAACAAATGAACAACACAGGCCTGCTGCATGGTTTAATGCCAAAAATTTAGGCTGCGTGGTTTCTCTCATTTGTAGCAACTAGAATATTCTTAGCGGAGGATCACAATGGCTCAATAACTATTTGCATATGACTATAAAGAATGATGCCTAGCTGGGCGGCGGTGGCTCACACCTGTAATCCAAGCTACTCAGGAGGCTGAAATCTGAGGAGTCCGTGAGACTTTTATTTCCAATAAACTACTCAGAAAACCGGAAGTGGCACTGTGGCTCAAATGGTAGAGCACTAGTCTTGAGCTTAAGAGTTGAGGGACAGTGCCTAGGCCCCACGACCAAAAAAAAAAAAAAAAAAAAAAGATGCCTACTACAATGAACTCCAAGAAATGGAAACAAAAGTTTATTTTTTAAATTTTATTTTATTGTAAAGATGCTCTACAGAGGGGCTACAGTTACACGAGTAAGGCAATGAGTACATTACTTGTCCATCAATGTTACCCCTGTTTTTTTTTTAATTGTACTGTTCGCAGTTATTTCTTTTTTCTTTCTTTTTTTCCTCTTTGTTTCATTTCTTGATGTCACTGTGTATGATTTCTGTACCCTTTGTCTTGTATATAAGTTTAACTGAGTGGGGAAGGAAAGGGGAATCATAGAAATGGTGGATCAATGCAACAGTGATATTAGAAACCATGTTGGAAATGAACTTTGCAACTTGGTGAGGGAAGGGGAAGCAGGAGGGGAAAAAGTTGGAGAAAATGAGGGAGGGGGTAACACTGTTCAAAAATAAATGTACTCATTACCTGGCTTATGTAACTGTAATCCCTTTGTACATCACTTTTATAATAAAATTTAAAATTACAAATACAAATAAAAATAAATAAAAAATTCATAACCTGTGGGTATTCTTTTGCTTTTCCTGCTTACTGTTTGTGGATGCTTTAAAGTTTATCTTCCTATTAAAAATTGCATGATTTGATGTGTCTGCTTGTTTTAGAATGCCCTAGGTTTTTAAACCAGTGAAGCCAGAATATAAGTCTATTTTAATAATTATCTCAGGCTTTTTAGTTCATTTATCAATGGCTCACCCTTCTCTTGGTGACATAAGGTGCTACCTCTGCCATATATTGGGTTCAGATACCCATCTGGGTCAGTGGCTGGCTTTAAACTATTTCTGTTACTGGAAATGGTTTTGATTATTATTATTTTCCAAACATTCTGATTTTCAAAAGAGAAAGCACTAATGTCATCTTTGAAAAAACATTTGTTGACTAATATGGCGTATTTCTTCCTTATGAATTCTATGATCATTTTTTAAGTAGCAAAAATAATATTTGATGCTTTTCACTGGGATTAAACCAAACGATATTTCATTACTAGTGTCTTCCTATTCAGCTATGTGACATTTCTCTTCATTATTTAAGTATTCATTTATGTCTGGATAATATTTTATCCTTTCACCTATGTTTTTGTGGTGTTGTGATTTGAACTCAGAACCTCATGCTTGCTAGGCAGCAGCTTTACCATTGAGCCACTTCTTCAGCACAAAGTTTATTTTTTAAATAATTAATTTTTAAATTTTATTTTATTTTATTGTAAAGGTGATATTCAGAGGGGTTACAGTTACAGTAAGGTAATGAGTGCATTTCTTGTCAAATGTTGCTAGCCTCTCCCTCATTTTTCTCCCACTTTGCCTCCTTGTGATTCCCTCCCACTCCTACAAGTTGTAAAGTTCATTTCCAACATAGTGTCTTGTGAGTATCACTATTGCATTGGTTCAACCTTTGTCTTTTGTCTCACCATTTTGTTATTCCCTTTCCCTTCCCCAAATCAGATAAATTTATACAAGACACAGAGTACCAAAATCAAAGAGCGACAATAGAGGATAAACCAAAGGCAAAAAAAAAAAAAAGGAAAAAGAAAAAAGAAATAACTTCACACAGTACATAAAAAACAAGAACACAAAATAAAAAAAACCCTTTTGTTTCTATATCTTGGGAGTTCATTTCGATTAGCATCATTTTGTATGGTCATACATACATAGCTATTGAGCTATTGTGATCCTCTTCTAGAACTATCCTGGAAAGATACTACAAATGAGGAAAACCAGGCAGCCTATGTTTCTATATAATAATATTGTTTTCTTTTAACTTAATTCCCAGAACTCAGTTTTATTTACATTTTTATAAGTATAAATGTTTGTTTACTGCTTTTCAATGTTTATATTTTATTATCCTACCACAAAAGCTAAATTTTTAAAAGAGAATTTAAATAAATGGGGAGATGTAGGGCTGTTTCAATATTTCACTGATATTTTTTATTACAGCATAGCTCAATTTGAGAAAAATAGACATTTTTCTTTTACTGTTTTCTAAGAGTAATCATGAGAAAACATTTAATTTTTTCAAATACCCTTTAAATTTACCAAAATAATCTTAATCGATTTTGTCCTGCGATCGCTTGTAGTGATTCATTCATATTGTTGTATGTCTTTAGTTTGCTCCCCTTTACTGTTCATTTAAAATTGTTAGCGGGTTCCACAATTTGTCTACTCATTTCCCAAGGATGTTTGGGCCCATGGCAAGTGTATGATTAGCCTCTTGCAAGGTGAGATGCTATTCTCATTCCTATCAGCAGGACAAGGTAATTCTGGCTGCTCTGGGTAATCACCAGAGCTCAGCTCAGCATCACAAATGTACCTATAAGTTTTTTGACTTTATTTATAGTGTGAGACAAATGAAAGCCATTTGATTAGGGATTATGAATCTACAAAGTTTCCCAACTTTATTCTCTTTTTCTTCTGTAATTGTTCAGACTCTTAGACATCTTTTACTTTTCCATTTACATTTTGAGAAACAGTAGGTTAATGGCTAAAATTGCCTTCTTAGATGTTGACATATAAATTGAAACTACTTGATATAATTATTTTGTTATACAATCCTATTTAAATTTCTGTTTTTTTGTGTGGTTCATTGCTTACTTGTAGAAACACAACTGATTTTTTAAAAAACATTCTCCTTTTATTCTGATATTCTAAGCTATCCAAAGATTTTCCAAAGATTCTTTAGGATTTTCTCCATGGATCATTAGGCTTTTTTTTCTTTCCAAACTATGACATTTATTCTTTTTCTTTCCCTTATTGAACTATTTAGAGCCTCTGGAACTATTATATATATGTATTATTGTGAAAATGGAACTATTTTTGTATTGCTTTGTTTTTAATTCTTTTACAGTTTTTGTTTCTTATTTTCTTTAATTATAGAAAAATTATTTCTTATTATTAACAATTCTTCCTTATGATTATTTCTTTCCTTATTTTGAACATTTTCCCATAGCAGGCAAACTTTAGTAAAAAAAATATAGTTTGTCTCATGCCACAGAATGTTTTCTACTCCTTATCTATAATGCTAGCACTCTTGTTGATATCTGAACTGGGCACAAGACAGATTCCTTTCCCAGGGGAAGAGTTTATGCTTTATTCTTCAGTACGTGACAATGGAGGCAGGTTGCTTTCCTACCTTTTCTCAGAGATGAATAGGTTTGTTTCCATTTCTTCACCAGAGGCCATAGATTTTTGCCTAGGCACTGTGAATGTGAATGTCATTTTTCAGGGGGCTAAAGTTTTAGCTTAAGATGAGATTAGGGAACAGATAAGCAATTTCTTATTTAAGCAAAGATGTCTAAATCTAGTTGCCTTTACCTTACTTGGTCATTAGCAAAATAATGATTAATTCATCCTCCAGACGTCAACCTTTTTTTACACTCTTAATAAAGTGCTGATATTTTAAAAAAAGAAATAGTTGGTAGGATCTGAGGATGCCAAGAACGTGAAATATTTAAATTTAGGCAAAGCATGATTTTCTTGTGGAAGAGATGGTGACATTTATGCAGGATAGTTACATCCTTCAGTAGATTATAACTAGTTGAATAACTAATTAATACCATTCAAGTATGGACTGTGTTATTATATAGAAAAGGCTTTTAATGGCATGACTTACTCCTTTGTGGACATTATTTTCCTTAGTGACTAAGATAAGAAAATGAAAGGATGTCTATAAAATTTTCAGATGGCATGAATCTTATCCAACCAGGAACTAATCTTATTGTTGACAGAGAAAAATTCAAAATTTTCTTGACTGGTTCAAAACTGAGTACCTCATGTTATAGATTTAACAAATCAGTTTTACAAATATAATCATGGCACGGAGTTTGCTCATGCAGAAAAGAAAATGTGAATGTTTTAAACTAACCACAAGCGAAATGTGATTTGACAATATGATAGAGCTACAAAAATTGCACATAAAATCTTATGTTAAATCGATAGAAGGTAGTATTTCCATATAATGAGTGTTATTTTCATATGATTGCGCCTTAGCCACAGAGCCTCTTGAATTATCTGTACTAATGAGCAAATATTCAGATCTTCACCAGATTGGAGTGTGTCTAGAATGTTTAATTGGTCTGGAAATAAAGAGTCTCTGAATAAGATGGAATGAAATCAATGTTTAGACAATATAATGGTATTAGTCAGAGACTTAGTAAGTACTTTCAAATAGAAGGGCCTTCTATGTGGAACACAGAATAATGATTCTATATAATATATACTGGTGATGCCAAGCAACAATCAGTGTTAGTAATCTGCAAATAATTCAGTTCAACATAAGAATGGTTTTAACCAATGATGCAACAGGCTTTGATGAGAATTTTCTTTTATTGAAACATTTAAATGATATTTGGAATGCCATCTGTCAGGACATGTAGAAGAAATTCTTCCCTGAGTGGGAGATTAGGCAAAACAATGTTCAAGGTCAGTCAGAAAAATCCTTATTATACACTACTTAGTGCCACCCACACCCTTCCTTTACTTACCTTAATTTTATGGTTTTTTTTTTTTTTGCAATTTAACAAAGCAGTTTATGTGTATGATCTATTTTGATCTGTATCATCACTTCAACAACATCTTCACCCCCACTTAGTGAGTAGCTAGAAATACAGGAGTGAGCCAGCGGTACCTAGGCTGGCCTAATTATTATTATTTATTCACTGGAAACGTCTCCATTTTGAGAAGAAATACTCTTGACTATTATTCATTTTTGTGAATACGCATCTATTATTTATGTAATGAAAATGTTAGTGAAGTGACTGAATAATACTCTTCCTGAGGAACTTCTGGACAGCTCAGTCATATGAGATTCAATAGTGTAAGTTATATCTATTATTACCGGAGTGTATCTGAGACTTCACTGGGGTTTTTTTGTGCCTATATTCCAACTGAGTGCCAAATGTAGCCTCACAATCTTTACCTCCATGCACCGTGATCTGGGAAGAAAAGCACACAGGGTAATAGTTGCTCATAGAAGTAGAGATAGGTGGGCACCAGTGGCTCATGCCTATAATCCTAGTTACTCAGAAGGCTGACATCTGAGGACCTTGGTTCAAAGCCAGCCTGGTCAGGAAAGTCTGTGAGACTTACCTCCAATAAACTAGAAAACCGGAAGTGGTGCTGTAGCTCAAGTGATAGAGCACTCTCCTTGAGCTGATGAGCACAGGGACAGCGCCCAAACCCAGAGCCCCACAACCAACAAAACAAACAAACAAACAGAAGTAGAGATAGGTGAGATAGGGTGAGCTAGTAAGAAATAGGGTCTTTGACAAAAATTCCCAGTGCAAAATTTATTTTCCAGAATTGGAAAACCTATAAAAAAGCCTACATTTTTTGGTAGACTAATTGTGTCTTATTTTTTTCCTTTCCATCTGTCAAATGTCTAGCTAGAGTAAACATGAGATGGATTCCTACTTTATTTTCATCTGCATTGTGATCCAAGGACTGTCCAGTAAAGCTGTTAGTAAATCACTTGGTCAGTTCTCCTAAGAAAATACTCTTCAAGTAATACAATATATCAACCAATCATTTGACATTTTCATTTTTTTGTTCTTGGCATTTTTTCTCTTGAAAAATAATACAGTGCTGGCCTTATTATCTTTTCTTCAGGATGTGTGATACAAATATCAGTGCTCAGCTTGCTTACAGAAAAGCTATCAAGATTCGGAAATCAAAGATGTAGACGTAAGACTCTTTTCACCTGTCCATGTAATTTAATTCAGAATGAGGGGGCAGAGTTGTGGCAGCAGAGGTTCAAGAACAGCATGTTGCATTTCCAAGGTTTTTTTTATATTCTCTGTTACTCAGGTGGGAAGTATTTTAGAATGATTCCTTTGAAAAGCACAATTAATAAATTCCCCTCTGTTCTAATCTGCAAGAGATTACTTATGATTCACTCAGCAATAATTATTGGGGGTGTAAACCATGTTCCAGACACCGTACAGATTCTAAAGAAAAGTGCCAGAGGGGTAAATACACACTTAAACTGATATTTTGAGTGGCTTTATTGTATGGAAAGGCTAAATGTCTGCCTGAATTCTATTACTTTTTGTGCTGCCTTCAAATAGCAAGTTATGTAAGAGTCTTTAGAATGAACTGAAACAAAGTATAATGGATTCCCTTATATAATTTTACTGGATCATATAGAATATTTATTTCTTTTCGAATATGATAATTAGAGGGATTTTTGATTTTAGCACTTGAGAACCAGAGAGATTTTGATAGGAGAAAACCTTTTTTTATTATTAGGTACTAAGATTGATCATGTTAACATCATGAATTTTGTGGTTGATAGGCTAAAAAATTACATTGAGATAATAATATTTATCTACTATACAGGCTTTTGCAAAGGAGAAATACTGAATATAATTCCTATGCCTTATATACTACTGGAATTTCCTAGAAGCATGTGGAATTTACTTTATTAAATTTTCCTTATTGGTTGAGCACCAGTGGCTCATGCTTATAATTGTGTAGCTATTCAGAAGACTGAGAGTTGAGTATCAAGGTTTGAAGTCAGCCATGGCAGGAAAGAAGTCCATGGGACTCTTATCTCAAATTAGCTATCCAAAAAGCCAGAAGTGGAGCTGTGGTTCAAGTGGCAGAGCACTAATCTTGAACAAAAAAGTGCAGGGACCAGTGACCTCAGTTCAAGCCCCTGGACCAGTGGGTATGCAGATGCATGCACGTATGCATGCACACAGACACACACACACACACACACACACACATACACACTTTCACTTATTAAATTAATGATATTTATTAAGCCCATTAGAATTAATGGGCTTATACCTTAATGGGTATTGTGTTAATGTGTACAATGTCCATCCCAGCCATATTCCTAGGTTACGTACTATATAGCTTTAAGTTTTAAAGAAAAGTTAGAATTGGGTATGGAGTTTGATACAGGAGAGGCTTTCAATGTAGTAGTATTTCATATTTAGTTATAAATCAAATTATACCAATGATTCCAATTATGGAAGTTTACTATGAATGAGAATATTAATAATTTGCCTTCAGAACACATACTCCTACTTTTTATGGACTAAGATGACTAAATTCTCTATTTTGACATTTGATCTTCTTTGGCCCAATCCATTCAGACTCATTGTGCTAAATAATGATGTCAGAGCACATCACTTTGGAAAGAATTCATTTTCTAGATATCTTTAGAAGTAGTGGCATTTCTGTGAATAAAATGGCAATACCATATACTGTACTACTTGTTTGAAATATTATGTTGAATCATAAGTGATCAGTCCAAAAGCAAACATATTAACCTAATTGTAAAAAAATAAATCGCACAAAAATACAAACACAAGCAGCAATAAACAAACTGAAGCTTCCAACAGTTAAATGGTGGGGTGCAGACAAAGAAGATGGAGGAAAAAAGAATGTTTAAAATTTGAAAGGCGTTAATCTAGAAGGTAATGAGAGGGACATGGATTTTAAGCTTTGTTTTGAAATGGTCACTTTGAGGAAAAGAAGGTTGCATGCTCCAGTTGGGAAAGTAGTCCCAAACTGATGTAGTGATTGATGGTAAATCACATTAAAATTTGTCATGTAAATGACTTGGCTAACGCAGTAAGTTAATCATCTGGGAAGGTAGAAGTCTGTGACACGCTGGCTCTCATTAGTGAAAGAAATTTCAATTTTATGGGAAAAAATTACTAATGCTTCAAGGATTACTAGCAAGCACCTCATGGAAAACATATTTGCAGAAACACTATTGTTGCAACTGTTCTGAAGAAAGAAGAGAGGAATGAAAGCGGGGAGGTTCCTAAGAAAGCCCTGAATTCAAACTGATTGCCCAGGGCCCTGAGACACTTTCCACTGGTTCATAAGCTTAAAGCTAGTTTCACTGTAACAGCAATGCACTGTTTTCCTGTTTTGCTCCATTGATATTTGCACTGATATTTTAAAGGCCATGATGGCTTTGTTTTCTCTTATGATCCAACCAGTAATACCAGACTGTTCATTCATCATTCAGTATATTCTTCACCATCAACTGATCTTAACTCCATCAATGTGGGTTTTATTATTTTTTTATAAATCTTAATCCTTAAAGAGATTTCTTTTTAATTTTTGTTAAGATGGGATAGGAGGTATGCATTAAGCCTTTTCCATGTCAAAATGTGGCGGATGCCTCCAAGAAAAGCACTTGTGCTGTTGTTTACTTTTGAATGACTTAGCCA
The DNA here is from genome assembly GCF_019054845.1 of Dipodomys spectabilis. NCBI lineage: Eukaryota > Metazoa > Chordata > Mammalia > Rodentia > Heteromyidae > Dipodomys > Dipodomys spectabilis. Next base: position 6,735,200 of record NW_024870727.1, on the reverse strand, counting down.
GTGAGCTCATAGAACAGCATGTTTTACTTGGAAGAATGACTTATAAACCATGATTATCAGACTAGGAATTTGGCAGACATTTTCTTGCAAATGAAATGAGTGCCTTCACTTAAAGGAACACAACTGACAGTATTTATTGCCAAGGATAAAAGTTTGAGCTTTTAAGCAAAAATTGGAATTTAGGAAAACTTACATCTGTAACTGTGTTTTTGACAGCCTCCCAATGCTTAAAGGACCTTTTTTTAAAGTTAAGATTTGTTGTATGAACAGTATGCTTTTCAATTGGGTATTGCATAATGAAACAAAATTTTGACATGTGTATAATATTTTCCAAATGACCAATAGATGAAAACAGGAAAACATGAAATGGGCAAGCAATCCATTCAAAACGCAAGATTGAACAATGGCTTTTAACCTTAGAGATGCAGTACAAAGTTAACCAATACAACTTAAGAATCCATATTGCAGTTGATCTTTAAGTCTTGGCAAGGTGTCCAAGAATATTTGGAATTATATGAGAAGCCTTTGAAATGATTAAATTATCTTTTTTTAAAACTACATATGCCTTGTGTGAGACTGGATTTTGTTCCTACTACTTGACCATATTGTAACAGATTGAATGCAGAATCAGATATGAAAGCTCAGCATTCTTTTCTTATGACAGACATTATGTGGAAAGATGCATGCTATTTCTCTTAGGCCTGATTTCTTAAAAACATTTTTCATAAAATGTATACTTATAATATTGTATAGATTTATTGAGATTTCAGATGTCTAAATAGATGTACTTAATTTCTAAGATTAAATTTTTTTTTAAATTTAATTTAATTTTATTTGTGAACATACTGTACAGAGGAGTTACAGTTACATGGGCAGGATAATGCGTACATTTCTTACCAAGCATTGCAGCCTCCTCCTTTGTTTCCCCTTCACATCCCTTCCCAGCCTCCCCCCTCCCCCCAATCCCAATCCTTCTCCTTCCCCCCCTTCCCCCCCCCCCCCCACCAACGTTGTAAAGCTCGTTTTGGACATGACAACTTGTACTTCTCATTGTTGCAACAGGTCCACCTGTATCCTTAAACAACTGGTTTTTCCCCATCTCCTCCACAAGTTATACTGACATCAAATATAGTGAAAGCAGGGGTTATACTGTGGGGGAGGGACATACAAAGTAACAAAGAGATAATCTTATAAATGTGTTAGAAACACATGCATGAAAGAAAAAAAACATTAAAATACATATCTAAGGAAGATTAAATTTCTGTATTGGAAACATTTACAAGGATAACCCACAGAAGCAGTACTCCTTGTGATCTCCAATAGTGTTTCAAAACAAATGGAGTAGTTAGGTGCCAGTGGCTCATGCCTGTAATCTTAGCTACTCAGGAGACTGAGATGGGAGGATCATGTCATTGTTCAAAGCCAGCACGGGCAGAGAAATCCATTAAGACTTTTTATCACTTTAAAAAAGCAAATAACCAAAAAAATTGGGGCTGGAGGCATGGCTCAAGAGGTAGAAGGCTAGCTGAAAATAGATCTAAGCAAGATATATAATGGGGTCCTCAGTCTACATTTTGAGTCTTACTATGTCAGTAAATAGCCAGAATGCAGATGAAAGCTGTAAGACTGAAGGTGAAGAGGCACATGGCACACATTTGTTTGGTAGTTGCTGTAAGGTCTGCTCCTGGATGGCCAGCAGACTCCACCCTCTCGAGCAAAGTCTCCACCCAGTACCTGCGTTACCTAGGCAACTGGGACACCTGGAAGAGGTCACATCTGCATCCGCTGAGGTCACATCTGAATTTGATGTGGCCACACCTTTCTCGGCCCATACCCTAGATAAGGCCTAGCCCAGGCCCAGACGCTCTCTCTCTCTGCTCTTGTCTAGCTCTTCTCAAGCTCTTTTCTCTCTCTTTCCTCTCTCTCTTTCCCAGCTCTCTCTCTTTCCCAGGCCTTTCCCAGTCATGTGGAGTGCCAACCTTGCCCGGTCCCAGCAGGTCTACTGAATAAACCTACCCCCTTACCTGAATACCACGTGTGTGCTGCTGTTCTTACTTGGCTATCTCTTTTTAAAAACCTAACAGTTGCATTATATTATTGCATCATTTTACACTCTGTCCTAAAAGAAAAATATCTCCCTTTTTAGAGGTATATATATGTAAATTCTTAGTACTATCCTACATTTTTTTTCCCCTTCTGTGAAAATCATGAGCTACTTTCTGAGAGCGTACACATGTTGAACACATTCCAGAAGCAAAGGGTAAGCTCACAGAAGCTCATTTTAGGCTTCTATAAGGCAAGAGTACAGGAATCTAAAAAAGTAGAAGACTGAGGCTAAGTATGTAGTGAGGGGTTTATTTATTATATATATATTTATTATATATTATACATCTATTATATATATGTATGAAGCTTCTTTGATCTGTGGATGCTGTATCATTCAACACTCAAAAAAAATCAAACATTACAGTGAGTTCAAGTCTCTTCTGTACTATTCAGATCTGGTCACAAATGCTTCATAACTGCTAATATCATAAGCATAGTAATATCCAACTACAAATTATGTTGCCTAGCTGACCTAGTAAAGAGATGAGAACTGCATTTTTTCCCATAAGGAAAATTTACAGGAAGTGTATCAAAGTTAAGGGTCCCCAAGAAGAATGTTGACTTACACTAAAGGTGATATTTTGTGTTTGTGTGTTGTATTTGTTTTAAAATATATATACATAATTGATTTTATTGTCTTTAAGTTGCTGTACAAAGGGATTTCAATTTAAAGGTGTGATGTATATATTATATATATATGGCTTGATACATATATGTATGGTGTGATATATATACATATATGTGATCTGTATATATCTATATATAGATATATCTTTATCTCTATCTATAGACATATCTATATAGATTTATCTTTATCTATCTATACCTATCTATATATCTGTGAATCTATACCTATATAGATCTATCTATCTATCTATCTATCTATAGAGATATCTTGCTTAACACATGATCCTTCATAAGACTTCTGTGTAAACTGAGACCAGAGGCCCAAGACAGAGTATATAGGAAGAACTATGTTACCAAAGCAGTAGGGGAAATGAGTAGGGAATTAGAGCAGTTGTGCTGGTAGCCTTAGTGTAACCTTGTTTATGGTAATTAGGATAAATGCCCAGGAGTGGGATTGCTGAATCATAGAGGAGCTCTTATGTTTTGTTTTTTGAGGAACCTCCATACTGTTTTCCAGAGTGACTGAACAAGTTTACATTCCCACCAACAGTGTAGTAGCATTCTCTTTTGGCCACAACCCCTTGAGCATCTGTTGTTCTTAGATTTCTTGATTACAGCCATTCTAACTGGGGTGAGGTGGTATCTCAATGTTGTTTTGATTTGTATTTCTTTTATAGCCAGAGAAGTTGAGCATTTCTTCATGTGTCTATTGGCCATTCTTATTTCCTCTTCAGCGAAGTCTCTCTTTAAGTCTTCTTTATTCAACTTATTAAAGGGATTATTATTTCTTTGAAGATTTGTTTTGGGGGGGTTTAATTTTTTGAGCTCTAAGTATATTTTATATATGAGGCCCTTGTCTGTTGGACAGATAGTGAACATATGTTCATTACAGCATTAATTACCATAGCCAACACATGGAATCAATCCAAATGCCCTTCAGTGGATGGATGGGTCAAGAAAATGTGATATATATATATATATATATATATATATATATATATATATATATATATATATATATATATAAAATGGAATTCTATGCTTCCATCAGAAAGAATGATCTAACCCCATTCATAAGGAAACAGAAAGACTTGAAAAAAATCATATTAAGTGAAGTAAGCCTAACCCAAAGAAATATAGGCTTGCTGTTTTCCATCATTTGTAATAATTATTATATGTCTAGCCTAGTTCTAACAGAGGATCACAATAACTTAATAACTATGTACATATAAGTATATATATATATGATCATATAAATATAAAATGATGCTAATTGAAATGAATTACAAGATAAAGAGAAAAAGAGTTTTTTTTCTCTTAGTGTACTATATGCAGTTATTTTTCTTTGTTTCTCCCCTCACCTTTGGTTTGGTCACTCTTTCTGAATTCAGTATATAAGTTTATCTGATTTAGGAAAGGGAAGGGGAATCACAGAAATGGTGGGACGAAGGACAAAAGTATGAACCAGTGCAGCAGTGATACTCACAAGGCAACATGTTAGAAATGAACTTTACAACTTGGGGGGGAGGGGAGTCAGAAGGTGGGAGGGATAATGAAACAAGGGAGGGGGGGTAACAATATTCAACAAGAATTGTACTTATTTCCTTAGGTAACCACTCTATACATCAACTTTATAATTTAAAAAAAGAACCCAAAACGAAAGAAAGCGGTAACAGTGACACCACAGAATTTGCCAGACGTTCATTGAGGCTGATAATATGTCGTTAATGCTGTGATTTATCAATGAAATACCTGTGCCCTCATGAATTGTGAAAAGTCAGTGGGAGACCTATCTTTTCCAGTCCTCAGCTCTTCTAAGGGACAGAACTAGAGAGAGAGCCAGTTCAGGCAAATGAACAAGGGATTTTTTAAAAAATAAGCAATGTACATTTATTGATCACAGTTCCAGAGGGTTGAAATATTAAGGCACAAGGGGATTAGGGTCTATAGTGAGCTAATTTCTCATGAGTAGAATATTCTATTAGTACAGTAGCATCTTTTTTTAAAATCAGGATAGTAATTCCATCTGTATATCTTAGACTCCACCTCTTCTTACTGCCAAAAGGTGCCCTATTTCCACATGGTTTGTACCAGAACAGAAATTTGTACCAATACGGTTTGTATCTCTATATATTTTCAGCATATCAATTATTGAAAAAAAGAAAACTTGTTTGGCTGATGATCTTAATGAAGACATTATGAAAACATATGTTTGGTTCTGTCAGATGCTTATCAGTCTGAACAAGGAGAAGAGAATTTAAAATATGAAACGCCGCTTGGCAAATGCTGTACCTTGAATATGGATTGGCATCTGAGTTTTTATTGGCTTGATCTGAGTTCATCTCTTGTTACATTCACATCAGATAGCCTGTAGGTCTCATAAGAGATTTCAGTGCTGGGGGAGGGGCTGGGAAAACACTGGGGAAGCCATTTTGGGAGGCAGACACTGCCACTGAGCCGTGTCCCAGCCCTAAGACACTGTACTCATTTTTCTTTTTTTTGTCCAAGACCAGGATTTGAACTTGGTATCTGACACTTTTGTTCATTGGCTGGTGCTCTACCATCTGAGCCATGCTACCAACCCTAATAGGGTTCCCTTCCTTCTCCACCTTTCCTTCGTCCCTCCCTCCCTCCTTCCCTTCCTCCCTTCCTTCCTTTCTTCCTTTCTTCTGTCCTTCCAGTTTTTAATGTCTTCACAAAGATCTGCTACCTTGACATGTAAAAAAAGACATATTAGAATAGAATAGAAGCTGCATACTTGTGGCTTATGCCTATAATTCTAGCTACTCAGAGGCTGAGATTTAAAGATTGCAATTTGAAGCCAGTTAGGGCAGGAAAGTCTTCCAAGACTTTTCTCTCCAATAAACTACCAAAAACAAAAAAGCTGGAAGTGGATTTGTGGCTCAAGCGGTAGAGTGCTAAGCCTTGAGCCAAAGAAGTTCAGAGACTATGCCCAGGCCTTGAATTCAAACCTCAAAATGGAACCAAAAAACAAAACACACACACACACACACACACACACACACAAACACACACAAATACAACTGGAATAGGTCCAGACCAATATTAAAACAGAGGAAGTGTCCCTCCAGGGATACATATACTATTGATGTTGCAAAATATTAATAGCTGTAAACTTAGAAGAGAAGTAAGACCACTCCATTTCCAAATTGAACCAGCACAGTTTTAAGGGATGTTCACTCCCACTGTATCGCAACTGTAAAAATCATGTTTATATGTGGCTCTTGAATAGTACAGATTACAAGCATAAGCCATTGTACCCAGCTGGCAGAATTTCTTGCCAGCCTAGAACCTTTCTTTGCCCATTAGTTGATCCTGCAGGAAGATCAGGAAATAGAAACAAACATATCTTCCCTGCTCTCATTATTCATGCTAACCTCAGGCCACATTACTTACATGTTTTAGGACATTTAAAAATTGTAAGTACATGAATGCTTTTAAGACCCCAGTGAGAATTTCCAAAGAATGGATTTACAGAAAGGTTAAGTGACTCTCTCAACCCATCAGAATGGATTTTAGAGCTGGTATATTAGCGAGTGGAAAACTAATATAAATGAATCATCTTAAGATAACATAAGAACACACCCACCCACAGAGAGCCTTCTTGCCAGCTTCGGTATCAAAATGAACAATGTCCCTCTTGAAGGCACTACTCGGCCTGGAAAGAACATCAGTGCCCTTCATCTGTTTTCTGAAGATGTCACTGGAAGTCCAAAGCAGGAAACAAATGGCTAATAACAAATATTTCACAGATGTAACATGACAAAACAATACTATCCTCTTTATTTTATTTTATTGTAAAGGTCATGTACAGAGAGATTACAGTCAGTTACATAAGTAAGGTAATGAGTACATTTTTTTTTGTGAACCACTTTGCGTGTGCGTGCATGTGTGTGCATGTGAACAGTGGAACTGGGGCTTAATTGAGGACCAAGTTGCAATTTCTTAGCTTTTTTGCTCAAGGCTGGTGTTCTCCCACTTGAGCCACACCTCTACTTCTGGCCTTTTGGAGATAAGAATCCCGGGGACTTTCCTGTCCCTGGGCTGACTTGCAACTGCGATCCTTAGAGCTCAGCCTCCTGAATAGTTAGGATTACGGGCATGAACTCTATTGGTCCATGAGAAAAAGGGAAAAGTGAAATTAGGGCCAAATGGACACTGATTTCAGAATTGAGGTTAGGCTAAACTGTTAGAAGAAACATAGTGAATGCTAATGTGAGAAGTAAAAAATGAAGGTGATCAACTTGAAGAGAGACATGGAAGAAAAGACCAAGTATAATGAAGACAAGAGTAGGCAGGGCTATTTCCCTGTTGATTAATTAATGAATCAAACTCTTCTATAGCAAAAATATATTTAATATAGGTAAATAGATGTCATCTAGAGAATGCAATTTGGCCAGGCTAAGGGAAGGTGATGTGATTTCAGAACCTTCCCACTACAGGAGGTTCAAGAAGGGCCCAAGCTTCCTTTTCTGCTTTTATTGTGTCTTAAAACTTTTCTCCTTTTAGCCAGGCATGATGGCATAGTCATGGCATATGGAAACTGAGGTTGGAGGATCAACTGAGACCAGAAATGTGTGAGCCCACCTTAGGTAATATGGCCAAGAGCTTCAACTGCCGCATTAGTCACCATAGCCAAGCTCTCGAGTCAGCCCAGAACACCCCCTCAATGGACCAGTGATTAAGAAATGTGGTATACATACACAAAGGAATTTTACTCATGTATTGGAAAGAATAATATTCTACCATTTGTAAAGAAATGGAAAGACCTGGAAAAAAATTCCGTTAAGTGACAAAGATTGCATGGTTTTGCTCATGGAGAAGTTAGAATTAGTTCCTAAACGAATAAATACATACATTAGGTGGGTGGTATGCAAGTTTGTGCAGATGTATTAACTGAAATATGGTAGATTCAAGGGAGGGCTTAAATAGTATAATTTCTTAGAAAGACAGTCAAAGTTCAACAAAATAAATTCCAGGAAAGGGGCATTCAAAAGAGGTGAGAAGGGGATGGTGGGGAGAGTGGAAGATGAATGAAAGAGAGAAGGGCAGGGGATAATGTCGTCAAGAACCCAATGTGTATTCTACAAAATCAAGAAGAGTGAGGGAAGGAGCAGGTTAAAAGGGATGGGTGAAAATATTGAAAAAATGACACTGATCAAGACTCCTAGGGCTGGGAAGGTGGCTCAGTGGTAGAGTGGTTGCCTTGCATGCATGAGGCCCTGGGTTTGGCTAGGAACCACATACACACCACGTAAGTAGAAAAAGGCAGAAGTGGTGCTGTGGTTCAAGTGGTAGAGCGCTAGCCTTGAGCTAAAGAGCTAAGGGACAGCGCCCAGGCCCAGAGTTCAGGCCAACCAAAATGGAAAAAAAAAAAGACTCATCAATCAGTAAACCGTCATTAAATGCAACTCCTTTGTACAACTACTTAAAGGTAATAAACTATTGTTAAAATATTTTCATCTCTTTTTAAACAGTCCTTTTCTTCTTCTTCCTCTTTATCCTCCTTCTTTTCCAGAAATTTCTAGCAAGATGTCTCAGCCATCTGAGTCCTTTTTCTCCTGTTCTTACTAAGCTATTCAAATGATGACTTGAAGACGTACAGCTGTGTGCACCATATTGGGACACATTTTAGTTTCTTTTCAGAATTGATTTGCTTTAATATGTATTGTTCCTTTTTCCTGCTTTTTCTCTAAAGAAGGCAATGTGTATACATTGCAAAGCTGTTTTTATTAATTCAAGGGATAGTCAAAGTCTTCCATGGTCAGGAAAGGAAGTTGGTGGAGGATGTGTGTGCAAGTGGAATGTTGGTATTTAAGCATTGTAGATGTCTGTAATGTCATTATCTGTACATCTGCACGAGGAAAGCAAGGCTTTCCAGAACATTTGGCAAAGCCAGGCTGGATGACTATGGGGACAGTGTTTACCACACCTCATCCCTGCTCAGGTCTGCATAGCAGTTCCTTCAGATTTTCAAGATGGTGTGATTTAAAAAATCATTTTTCAGAGTGGAATGAGATAACTGCCAGGTTTTTTGGGGGGAATTTTTTTTATTATAAGTAGTTGTACAAAGGGGTTGCCATTCACCAAAGCAGTTTATACATACAATGTATCTTGATCAATGTCACCCTTTCGATCTTTGTCAATGATTTTTTTATTTTATTTTTTTAGGAAGAAAACTGACTGTGGTATCACAGATGTTACGGATGTCTTATTCCTACCTGTGAAAACTACATCATGATGTTTTTAAAAGGATTAAGCCAGGTTTCATATAAGTCTTATTCTTACTTGCCTTTGGTAGGTATTCATAGGATGCTTTCTTTGTTCTCTGCCTGAGAATGTGTGTGTGTGTGAGTGTGCTGTTACTGTTACTCAGGGCCTCATACTCTTGCTTAGATTTTTTTTAACTCAAGGCTGGTGCTTTAGCCACACCTTTACTTCTGGTTTTTGCTGGTTTATTGGAGGTAAGTCTCATAGGCTTTCCTGCCTGGGCTGGCTTTGAACTGTGGTCCTCAGATCTCAGTCTCCTGAATAAGTAAGATTGCAGGTGTGAGTCATTGGAACCCAGCCTGAGAAAGGTTTCTTTTTAAGTGGTTAACTTTTTAAGTGGTTGTTCCTTGCAATGTGGTTCAGTAAACACAATATTTGCTCTTCTGTAGCAATTGTCATGTTAATTCTAGGGTTTAAAGAAAAACTTGAAGTATTCAATGTCATCTTCAGTAAAAAATATCTATCTAATCTATCATCTAAGTATTTTTTTCTTTTTAATACTTCAGTTAGAGCTTAAGACCTTGTGTTTACTGAGCAGGCACTTCACCACTTGAGCTATACCTTTAGCCCTCTTTACTTTAGTTACTTTATAAATAAGTTTTCACATTTATGCTCAGACTGGCCTTGGACACAATTACTTTATTTACACTGGCTGCATAGCTGGGATGACAGGCATGTACCATCATGCCAAGCTGTTTGCTGGAATTTGGTGAACATTTTTCCTGGACTGGACTCAAACCACAATCCTCCTGATCTCAGCCTCCTGAGTAAATAGGATTTATGTTATCAACCACCACACCTGGCTTTTAGTAATATTTTTATGGTACTGGAGCTTGAACTCAGGGGTTTGTGCTTGCTAAGTAGGTACAAAATCATTGAAATCATGCCCCCAGTTTTGGGAGAATCTTTTTATATAGGTAGATTCATTTTCATGGATAAACAATAACAAAAGGCAGAGACATCCACACAGTATTTAATGTACCTAACTCTTTGAAAAAGCCAAATGTATAACTTTCCATAAGTATAGACACTTGCAAGATAGTACAAACATATATTGCTATTATTTCATTTAACTGAAAGGAGAAATCAGTAAGTCAGGAAGCAGTAGGGATTTTTCTAGCTAGCAGGAATTTTTTTATAGTTGATGAAAATGAGCATAAACAATGTAGATGTTTATGAATGAATGGTAATATCATTAAAACAATTGCCTATGTGTTTTTCCAAAGAAAGATACCATGAGTTCTTTTTTTTCTCTGTCTGATGCCTCCCTCCCTCCCTCCCTCCCTCCCTCCCTCCCTTCCTTCTTTCCTTCCTTCCTTCCTTCTTTCCTTCCTTCCTTTCTTCCTTCTGTTTTTTTCTTTTCTTTCTTGATACGTAGATATATATCTATCTTTATATGATCTTACATAATTTATAGACGTGTCATATATTTATGCATATATAAAATCATATACCATGGGTCATATGCTTGCAATCTTAGCTACCCTGGAGCCTGAGATCTGAGGATCACAGTTTGAAGCCAGGAAAAATCTATAAGACTCTTCAACTAACCACCAAAACAACAACAACAAAAAAAAACCCCTGAGTGTAGCTGTTGCTCAAGTGGTATTAGCCTTGAGTGGAAAAGCTCAGGGACAGTTCTTGGGCTCTGAGTTCAAGCCACAGAACTGGCACACTGGTACACACACACAGGCACACACACACACAATCACACACTCATACTTGTGTTCCTAATTATTATGCTTCATCAGTAATACCAGCATTGTTGCTTAGCAACCTGTATATCTGTGCATACCAAGAAACTGGAGACATGTTGAATTGAAACTACTTTGCACAGCTACTTACAGTCCGAGAGAGAGCGAGAACGAGAGCAAAGAGCGAGCGAGTGAGCGAGCCAGCGAGCGAGGGGGGCGGGGAGAGACAGAGAAACAGAAAGAGAGAGGGAGAGAGGCGGGGGGAGTAGAGATTGGCACCAGCAACATCACCTTTTGTTTTAGTATAGTATTTGGGTTTGTTTAGTTTCCTCCAGAAGCTTTAGAATTAAAATTTTTTTTTCTGATGCTATAGACCTACTGAAATTAATGGCCAGGTTTTAATCATTGAGTAATAATAACAAAGAAAACATTGCGTTTAAAATATCTAACTTTTTGAGATCTGCAACAAATCTGTAGAATTTTCATATTACTTCTATAACAACTAATTCAATCTACAACTTATGAGGTTTTGTCGTGCTATCAGCTGATATAACTGGGGAACATTTTAATAGTCAATATTAGAGAATGACACTTCAAAAATTGTATTTTCATAGACAGTGCCAAAGTATCTACTTTGTTGATTATCTATTAGGTTTGCAAAGAATATTTTAAAATAGTTATCATTATAAAAATACAAAGTTTATTAATACCAGTGAAAACAACCTGTTTTGTTATTAATGGTAGAATTGAAATAAAATATGAGCCTAGTATCTTTTGAGATTCAGAAACGGTAGTTTATTTGAATTTCAGAGGGAAAATATAGAGGCAGCAAAGAAAAGTTATTTCTGCACGCCAAGGATAATAAATGTTGAAGTTTTTCATTTGTTTCATTATTTTTGACCCATAAGTCAAAAATACATCAATTACTTTCCAACTATTCAGGAGGATTTTCTAGTTATTTAAACATGATTGGACTTCTTATGTAATTCCATTGTGGTTTTAGAATAAATTTGTTAATATTTCAAAAGTTTTGAAATTTCATTCATCATATTTTATCTCTGGTAATATGCCTTTTTGTGAAATCTACTTTGGTAGTAACATAGAAGAGTTTAATGGAATTTTTTTTCTGTTTTATGGTGTATATGTACATATGTATCTTTCACTTGATGTTCTCTGTAAATAATGTGTAGTGAAATCATGACAGTTGCTGTGAAACTGGAAAGTTTAAACAATATATCATGTTTAATGTAATTATCAATATGATTTGAGTTCTCTATTTTGTGATTGCTTCCTAGTACCCCCATTTATTATTTTGTTCTCTTCAGTCTTCTTTCTTGATTTATTTTCAATTATGTAAATATTAAATAAATTTAAGCCCTTTACTGGCTTCCTAGGTATATTTATCTTTTTTTTGGGTCCGGTCGTGGGGCCTGAACTCTGGGCCTGGGCGCTGTCCCTCAGCTCTTCAGCTCAAGGCTAGCACTCTACCACTTGAGCCACAGCGCCACTTCTGGCTTTTTTCTTTTTGCTTATGTGGTGCTGAGGAATCAAACCCAGGGCCTCAGGCATGCAAGGCAAGCACTCTGCCACTGAGCCACCTTCCCAGCCCCATTCCTAGGTATATTTAAAATATTTATTATTATTATTTCTAGTAGTTGTACAGAGGGATTTCAATTCAACACTAAATACATTTTTATTCTTTTTAATCGTTACTCTAGACATTATAAGAAATATCGTTCATTTATCACAGCATATTTGAAGTTAATATTGTGTTATCTCTTCTAAACACCTCAGTGTAGTAAAGTTAACAGGTCATTGTGGTATTATAGCTCTCTTATATCAAAACACACAATCTTATTTTTTCTAATATTCTTACTTTAGACAATTTTGCAAAATGGTATTATTTTCAGCAGAAGCACTCATCTTTAAAAAGGTTTTTTGAGTCATTTAGATTTACTCAAGCATTTGTTATTCTGGTGCTGCTCAATTATTAATGCAGATCCAAGTTTCAATTTATTGCAATTTCTTAAAATATGAAATATCTCTCAGCATTCTAATAGTGCAGTTTTACTTGGGAATAACCTTTCAACTGTAATTTTATGGATTTTTAAATTTTGATCTTGTTTTTTAGTAATATTTTGCTGAAATGGCAATTCTGGCTTCACACTTTTCTTTCAACAGTTGTTCCATTAGATTTTGAAATCCATAATTTCCAATGGAAAGTTGTCTGTAGTCTGCAGCACCATTCTCTTGCACCACTTCTCTGGCTACTGTCATAGCTTCTCTTCCTCTTGGTATAGTTTAAATATAGTTCTCTGTATATTTTTCCCAGTTGAGGCTACTGGATTTTCTTATTTAAAAAGTAACAAAATTGGGAAATTTAATAGATTTTTTTTTTGCTCTTATTCTCCTTCCCTTCTTCTGGGTATTCAATTATATATATACAATGTTGCTTATTACTAATCCTTGAAGACAGGATACTAACATATGGATAAACTTGTTAAAATCTCTTTCTCCTTATATTCATGTTGGGTAATTTTTATTGATTTGCCCTCAACTTCTCTAACCTTTTCTTTAACAGTCTCCAATCTGATGTTAGTCAATCAGTGCTTTTGAAGTGTCAGATATTTTGTTAATGTATGAGTAGCATCTAATTTATTCTTGTCTATAATTTTGACTGTTTCTGTTTAGTCTCATCTCCTTATAATTATAACATTTTTTTTACCTTAAGGTCCTTGAATATATAATATTTTCATGGCATTGTTAAAACCTTGCCTAATAATTCCAATAGGATCATCTTGGGATCTATATGAATGGACTGATTATTTTTGTAAGTAGTCTCATTTTCATACTTTTTTGCATGTGTAGTGATTTTTAGCTATAAGCTGGACATCATGGATGAAATTTTCTAAGGAAACTAGATTTATGATATCCTCCCTGAGAAAATGTCAGGATTTTTCTGTTAGAGAACTAAATAGCAGATACTCTTGCTCTAATCAAGATTAGTTTTAAGCCATTGCTGGAATAGGTTTACTTTGGCTTTCAAGCCAAAGAGTGGCCCTTTTATTTAGTTATTTTTAAAATTTTTATTGGTCTTGGGGCTTGAAATCTGGGTCTAGGCGCTGTCCCTCAGCTCTCTACCACTTGGCAAAAGAGTCACTTCTGGTGGTTTATTGGATGTAAGAGTTTCACTGACTTTCCTGCCCAGACTGGCTTCGAACTGTGATCTTCAGATCTCAGCCTCCTGAGTAGCTAGGATTATAGGTGTGAGCCACCAGTGTCTGGTTAGGTGTGGCCCTTTCTACAGGTCATGCTCCTACCCTTCAACATGACATTTCTTAGACTTTACTATGGCCCAAAAGCATCTCCTACCATCATTGGCTGTCCAGTATTTCTGTATAGCAATTCCTGCTGCATGGAATTTCCCTCCTTACATGCCTGTCTTGGACTTTGGCTAGGAGCCTATAGTAAGTACCTGGTCAGATTGTGCCACTGTGCTTCAGTGCAGCCTTGACCTCTTCAGTCATTCGCTTGAAAATAACAGCATAGCTGGTGGTCAGCTCTTCAAATCTATGTCCCTTCCTTTCAGGAAGACCGTATTTCAACTTGGTCTCCATAATTAGGGTATGAAAATAAAACCAGTAAAAAGCTGAGACAGTGGTGGAGATCACTATGGATAATTCCTTTCTTTCAAAGTTCAGTGCTAGTCTAAAAATTGTCTAATGCTTGAAAAACTGTTTGTTCATATATTTTGTCCAGTTCTGCAAAAGTTGTTTGCAGCAGTAACCCAGGTTCAGTAACAGCAATTCTGTCATGGCTAGAATTTTTAAAAGAATCCATGGATCCATATATAATTTTCAAAAATAATATTTCTGAAATAGGGCCAATAATTATAACCAAAAGTTACAGAAATGAAGCTCAGGCTAAGTTGTGAGTAGGAGTCAGATTTCAGTCTCTGTGCTTCTACATTATGAAATTATATTTTTCTTCACAATATTGATTACAGTCTGTACTTATCTCATGCTTTTACTAATACTAATGTACTTTTTGCTTTTGTTTTGTACTTCTGTTGGTATCTTGTGTATTTCAGTTTATAACTACTAGCCTGAGGTCCAACCCAGAAACAGCCTTCTGTTATTTGCTCAATGAAAAATGATTGTATGTCACTATCATAGAACAGTGTTAAAAATAGCAGCTTTCCACATACTTGGAACTTAAAACTTCGATTTCATATTGCCTGCCACCTTGTGGCAGCAATTTGGCAACAAAGAAGAACTACAACTGGGGAATACAGAGGAAGAGTCATGGAAAGAGTTCCAGCAAGCTTTGTGTTTTTGAGGAGGCAAGTGTAACTAGGAACCCATCTCAGGAATGTTCAAATCTCTACTGAAAAACAGTGGCCCTAGTCTGATTCAGGAGAGAGCTCATGTCTTGACTGGTGAGTCTACATCTCACTTTTGGCTGAAATGAAAAATGATATCTCTATTTGTATTCTTGCATTCATTACAAGCAAAAAGTGATTTTTGATAACAATTGTGTCTAGGGCTTTGTGTCACTCATTATTTAACTGACAATACATGCTGATTGATTCCCAAATGTATCTTTGTTGATCTATAAACTGGAAAGTTATGGTTCTTGTAGTCTTCTACATGACAAAACAGCGTGCATTCATTCTTATCAGAAGCAAACCTACAACGGTAATTTTTAAGCTAATTTGTGTGTTAACAAGATGCCTAAAGATATGCAGTAGACCTTACATTTACATGAAATTAAAGAGAGGATGCTTCAGCAAATGCAAATAAATGCAAAAAAGGAATATTTTAATTTCAAACCATGATTAGTTATCAACCATCACAATGTAGCTGTAATACAAAAGTATAATTTGGCATTCAATGTATAACTAATGGTTGTTGCTATTTATAGTCTAAGTATCCTGATTAATTAATTAATTTTGCAAAATGTATTTATTGATTATATTTCAGACTTTGTTTTAAAATCTGGGATCTGGTAAAATGTTTTCATATGAAAATCATATACACTGATTTTTATAGTACTGCATCATGACAAGCCCAGTAAAATGATTTATTTCTCTTGGTGCATTATTAATTGTATGAATTGACTGTTTAACCTTTATCGATTTGCATTTCTTACTTAATGCTCAACTTACAAGCAAAAATTATTTTTTCCATAGAAAGAGGTATATGAAATTTAATAGTATTATAATAGAGAAGAACATACTACTATTCATCATGATATTTTTTTCCCTCTGAATACATTTCAAGATCTTGAAACAGCACCCAGTTTTAAAACAAAAAATTTCTTTTTCTAAACAGTGAGTCTACTAACTATGCATTTTATTTATTGGTCTTATATTTGATTAATGGTGGTATTCTTGATTCTTCATTGCTACTGCCATTTTTTTAAATAAAAGAATTGACTTTTTTCATGATCATGCAATTTGAAACACTTATTAAATATAATTTCTATTAGTAAATATTATTAAAAACCCACCCATCTGCACATTCAGAACTATTATAGTATTTTCCCTAAAATGTAGGTCATATTGGAAACCCTTTTTAATGTCTGCTGAAAATCATGGAGAAGGTGAAAGATAATTTATTTCCATGTGTCTGAATTAATTATTGTTTATAAATCCCTTTCCATTTACTGATCTAGTCTCAGTTTTCACTAGCTCTTCCATTTTTTTGGGCTCCCAAATTAACCTAGGAGCGCAGACGTTGCAATATTTTTGACATTCTGAAATACAAGCTATCTTTCCCATACTGCCTCTTTCAAATGGAAATAGAGTAAAATTCTTTGACAGGCCATGTATCCTGATACTGGGTTGGAAACTATGATTGTATAAAATATTTCTAGATACATTAGAGAAGGCAGAAGTTCCCTTTGGTGTCAAAGAGAATCTGTGTTTAGATTATATCGTTTATATTTAAGGTGGAGAATTTCTTTCAAGCAAGTTATCTTGTGAATTTCAAACTGATTTTGCCAGTCAAGTCCAGTCACTGTTAGAGCTGTGAAACATCTTGGGTAGAAGTTTCATATCCTAGTGGTTGTGGGTTTGTAAAGGACTTCTGCTGTGTTAGCAGACCTCCCACCTACATATGGGCCTTCATATAACTGACAATTATGGATTCCAGCGGCTACAAGCAAGCAAGGCATTAGGTTTTCATATTCATATTAGTTTCACTATTTGTATCCAAAAGGAAGTATAAGGTTGTAAAAACAGGAAATAGCAACACAAAAATTAGAGATAAATTGCTCTAGGTCAGACAGGAGGAGTTGAGGCATTATAATTTGAAGGAAAGGAATAGATGAAAGGCATGCAATTTATTGAATTTCTCTTTGATACAGGCTAAAATTAAGAACAAAACCTCTAGGAGATAGGACAAGAATGGGTACAGTTTGTGTGTGTGTGTGTGTGTGTGTGTGTGTGTGTACCAGTCCTGGGACTTGAGCTCAGGGACTAGGCATGTTCCTTGAGCTTTTTTGCTCAAGGTTAGCACTCTTCCACATGAGCCATAACTTGCTGATTAATTGGAGTTCAGAGTTAGCACAGGCTAGCTAGGATTGCAAGTGTGAGCCTACAGCGTCCGTCTAAGTACATATTTTTATAGATGAAAAGGTAGGTAAGGTAAATTCTACAATGCATTTTGGTAACACAGTGACAACACTCACTGGAAGGATGTAAATACAGAAAAGAAATCTTTAAGGATGCTCATACCCTTTGGATCAGGTATGGTATCTCACCAAATAAGCCATACTCTTCTAACATGTGCTTCCTTCTAGCATTCCTCATCTCTTCCAAAGTTTTGGAAATCCTTCTTACCGATCAATACTACATCCCTTCTTCATCTCCTCTATAGCAATTTGCTACCACAATTGTCTGCCATTTTCATTTGTCCTGGATTATGAAGCATTGTTAAGTGTTTGTTTCTTCCATTTTGTTTTGCGGCTCTCTTCTCTGTCTCCCTGATTTGCCTGGCTTTATACCAACAAAGCAGTACATAAATGGTTTGTCTCATCATTCATTTAAAATGAAACAGATGGTGATCAGAGAGGTTTAGACAGTGCCCTTTGCTTTTTGGCTGGCGGGGTTTAGCACTTTTTTTTTTTTACCTGTGGGCGTGATTCAGGGCAAGGTCGGGCTTCCTCATTCGTAGATAGCAGGTGACAAGCTTTGTCTCAATGAAACTTGCCACGCTTGCTATATCTTCAGCAGATGCTTCAAAGGGTTTGCCTAGAGCAGCCCCTTTGCTGCAAAGCTTAATAGAAAAACAAACAAAAAAACCCAATACGTTAATTCTCCTAATAATATTGTCAGCTAATCTATCTTTTAAAGAAGCAAAACATATACATGCCCATAAACTTTCTCACAACTCTAAGTAAAATATTAACATTTTGATTGTGCCAAATAAATTGTTCCTGGACATTATTGTGTAACTATAAGTGATACTTTTTACTGTAAAATGTTTCTTATAAAATATTTTTATGGTATGATAGATTTTAAAGTAGTGTCATTTGCTAGGAATGGTGGTTTCAAAAATAAAGCATACAATAAGCAGATATTAACGGAAAACTAGGCATAAATCATATTAAATACCAGTGCTTTTATGAAAACCCAGCTGAGCAATGATGTAGCACACTATCAAGTTTGATTTAATATAATAAGGGGTATCGGAAGTAAACTCCCAGGAACCATTAACATGATCGGTGATTAATTTTGAGTCTGAATCATATTCTCTAGGATGATATCGGAGGAAAAGAAGTGAAAATTTATTAGGATTTATTGGCAGTGGCCACAGTATCTGAAAAGCATGGCAAGAATCTGGAATTCTTAATAAAAATTCCAGGAAGTCAATGGTTTCTGGGCAACATAGATAAACTGTAGAGAAAGAAAATAATTAATTTTTTGGGAGAACCCCAAACATTAAAAAGTGTTTATAATATAACAAGAGTGGATCAGCTTGCCCCTACCCTGAGTTTAATTTTCTACTTCTTTTCTTGGGGTTAAGATGGATGGAGCTGAATTCAGTTCACTGACCTCATGAAGATTCTTCCTTTGCTCTATTTTGCCTCTGTTGTTGTCTATGCTGGGGAAAATATTCTCATTGGAAATAATAATACTTGGAGTTACCACTTACACACATTTAATATAAAATGTCTGGTGTTCTACCTGTTATTTGTTTAAATTATATGATTTTTACATCTTTTCTCTTACAAGATAATGTGTTGAGACTAGCTTATCCTTTACATGAACACTATGATAAATCATAAATTTCAATATGCAATGTGGTTAATGACAGTGACTACCTTTTGTTCTAAAATGTGGTTGTCTCCATAGTCTTATCCAAAACAAAAACAAGCTGGAAAAGAATTTCGAATCAAGATATTCAAATATATATTTATATATATTTACATATATATTTGAATATATTGGATACATATTTGAATATATATTGAATATATATATATATATATATATATATATTCAGTATATCAGTTACCTGATGCTATAATCTTTTTCTTTGGGAATCCTGATAATTCTGTAGATTTATGTTGTTCTTAAAAGCTCTTTGCAAGTTGGATGAGTGGGAAATATTACTTCATCCATTTAGTAAATAAAATTGTTGTTAATCATTTAACTATGATTTGCTAGGTAAAAATTGCTGTCTTCACATTTTAATGAGTTAATTAGGCTTCCCTATACATTAGCTGATGCATGTTTCTGCTTTCTTTCTATTCTTTACCTGTTTCTTTTTGTATGTTAATATTTTTCTTGTTAATTTTATTATCTGTTTAAATATATAAGCTATTATCCCTATTTTGTTAAATATATACATATATATACATATGTATACATATACATATACATATAGATGTATATATGTATATGAATGCATATGTATAAATAGAAATACAGATGTATATATAAATACAAAATATATAAACATATTTATAGAACATATATAAAATATAAAGGTATTATGTATATATGTATAAATACAGGACCTTTACCCCTGAATCATCCTTTATAAAGGATCAGCTTTTATGAAGGCTTTCAGAAAACACAGCATTAACTATTCCTGTCAATTATTTGAAGACAGAAACTGAAGACTATTTGTAGAAAGAAGATACCATGGGAATTACCCCAGTTAATGCTAACTAAATGTGAGTGTTTCATGGAGATTTCTTGATGAGACTGGCAATAAAAGAGAGAAAACATTTAACACAGATTTAGCAGTGATTCCTTGAGAGTTTGACTTCAGAAATGTCAGTGTGCTTGTACACAGATGTTGAGATATAATTGTAGAAAACATTACAGTTTGGACATGTCAGCTTGGGGCTGTATTTCCTCTCTGCTACTAATTTTATCCCTCAGAACCCAGAAATAGCTAAATCAAATTTTGTAAATCAAAAGCATGGAGTAATTAGTAGAAATTATATATCATAATTTATTCTCATAGAATTAAAATTATAGATTAAACTTTCCTACTTTAATCAGCATACCCTAAGCTTTAATAGTAAACAATATAAAATCTTAAGCAAACAAGAACAAAGTCCCCTTTAGTATATGTGGTTTGCTCCTTCCTATCCATGTTTCTCTCTAACTAGCTGGTGTGCACAAACCTTTCTTTCTCAGACATTTTTTGTTGTTGTTCTAGTCCTAAGGGCTTGGACTCAGGGATTTTCTGCTCACTGCTGGTGCTCTACCACTTGAGCCATAGCTCTGTTCCCATCTTTTTTGTTGTTGTTGGGTAGTTGGAGATAAGAGTCTTGTGGCCTTTATTTGCCTGGGTTGGCGTTGAACCTCAGTCCTCAGATCTCAGCATCCTGAATAACTAGGATTATAGGTGTGACCCACCAATGTCCAGCTTCTTCAGCACTTTCTCTAGAATGGATTTTTAAGCCATTCAGAGAATTGGGGAGTAGCTTCTATGAGGACATTCAAATCCTTCATGGCAATAGGAAGTTGACCTTCAGACTTTATAATATTAAACACTTCGTCTATAAACCCTGAGAGAAAGTGAAGAATGTCTGATGGCGTAAAGCCTGCAATAGTCTCTACTTTTATGAGATCCAAGGCCAGAAAAGGAATAAAAATGATCAATCTTAACACAAATGAGAATACTTCATGAAACCAAACTATTAGACAGCAGTGAAAGACAAGATAAATTTTCTATTCAGATTAAAAGGGGGAGGTAGAAAGTCTGCTGGGTAGGTTTTATGTGTATTTGTGATGATCTTGCTTTATCAATCACATATTGTAAGGTTGAAAACTTTACTGATTTTATCAAAAATTGCTTTAGTTGCTGTTTTCCAAAGCAGTACATCTTTGAAATAAGCTTTGCCGTAAGACAAGCTGTAATAAAAAGATGTAGGGGTTAAAAGCAGAATTACAGGTCCATATAGATAGAACTCTGGCAGCTGGATCTTGAAAAACATTCCAGATATTTTACTGAATTTTACAGTTTACAGGCAGACATGGTCACAGCACTGACAAGTTCATTCTCGAGAACACAAAGGGACTTTGATGTGGTGTGAATTGTTTGAAATGTAGACAGGGCAACTATATCCAACTTATATTTGTCTTAAAATATACTCTTTAAAAATCAAAAGGATATGTACTCATTACCTGATTATGTAACTATAACCCCTCTGTACATCACCCACAATAAAGTTTTTTTAAAAAAGAAAAAAATAAAAATCTACATATAAAATTTTTTTTAGTGAAATAAATCACAGAACCAAGGGAATAAAATCTTTACATAACATAAAGTAGAATATCACTGGGGAGACTTTGAATTAGTAAAAACTTATTTTATATTACAAAAAGATCTAAAATGTTTCTGAATAAGCTGTAGAAAAATTGAAAGGTAAATGCAATAAAATATCTTAGAAGCTAAAATATCTTGAGAAGCTAAATATTTATGTAAGATTTCCAGTAGTAAATTAGAACCATAATCTCACATTTTAATTAGAAGGTATATATTTGGCAAAAACATTAGATAATTTTTGAATTACCTAGTATTTAGTAATATAACTTATATAATCTAATCTAATCTATAATAATTTAATTTTAATAATATATACTATACAATGTAACATAATTATTACAATATACAATATTATTTAATATATAATATAACAATACAATGCATATGATGAGTATGTAATAAAATATATTGTAATTATTATAATACAATTATAATATAATTATGTGGTATAATTATATCATTATTATATCAATCAATATTTCTAATTGACAGTGAGATAATTATACTTTAGAGTTAATACTTTTTCATAGACTACCTAGAATTCTCTTAAGTAACAAATATGAAATCTATACAAAAATTTTCAAGGGTTGTTTAAAAAGAGATAAAAACATCAAAGCACAATAATCACAGAAATAATGTTATAATGAAGTATTCTTTTTTCTTCCTGCTAGTCCTGGGCTTGCAGGCTATCCCTTAGAGTCTTTTGCTCAAGGCTAGCACTCTACCATTTGAGCCACAGGACCATTTCTGGATTTTTTGAGTAGGTTTTGGAGGTAAGAGACTCATAGCCTTCCCTGCCCAAGCCAGCTTTGAATAATGATGCTCAGATCTCAGCCTTTTGTGTACCTAGGATTACAGAGGGGGCCAGGAGATCTCAGTTGCAGTTGTATTCTTAAAAATGTTACCATACATCGGAAGGGATGTGAAGGGTAAACAAAGGAGGAGGCTGCAATGCTTGATAAGAAATGTACTCATTATCCTGCCCATGTAATTGTAACCCCTCTGTACAGTATGTTCACAATAAAAAAAAATTACCATACATTTTGTGTGTGTGTGTGTGTGTGTGTGTGTGTGTGTGTGTGTGTGTGTGTGTGTGTGCGCGCGCGCGCAAATACTGGGACTTGAACTCAGGACCTGGGCGCTGTCCCCTGGCTTTTCTGCTCAAGATAAGCACTTTACATCTTGAGCCACAGCTCCATATCTGGCTTTTTAATGGTTAACTGGAGATGAGAGTCTCATGGATTTTCCTGCTTGATTTGGCTTTGGACAACAGTTATCAGGGCTTAGCCTCCTGTGGAGCTAGGACTACAGGCATGCCACTGGCACCTGACCACATTTTACTTTTATTTGGGTTAGATTTATTTTGCTAAGTATTTTTTTTGCCTTATCAGATAATTATTTATACACAGTACACCTGGGATGTAATTTTGAGGAATCGTTGAAGATTTTGAAAGAACAATAAATCTTGAAAAACATGACATGAGTTGGGTTATCAAATATCTACAAATACAGACATATATCATCATTGATCAGTAATTTTTTTTTTTTGGGTCCGGTCGTGGGGCCTGAACTCTGGGCCTGGGCACTGTCCCTCAGCTCTTCAGCTCAAGGCTAGCGCTCTACCACTTGAGCCAAGCGCCACTTCCGGCTTTTTTCTTTTTGCTTATGTGGTGCTGAGGAATCGAACCCAGGGCCTCAGGCATGCAAGGCAAGCGCTCTACCACTGAGCCACCTTCCTAGCCCTGATCAGTAATTTTAAAACTTTCATCTTGTTTTTTGAGATTCCAAAGAGTCATGAAGACAAAGAAAAAGCTGTCGACAATTCTATCTCTGGATATAATAGTCATTTTTGGCACATTTATTTCTATACATTTATGATTCTGTATCATAAAAGGATATGCTATATATAAAGGTAAAGTTATATATCTTTTGCTTTGCACACACTTTGCTTTCCCTATTTTATCTGAAAATTAGGACATGTTAATTAAAAAACACATTCATGCTATCTTTGTAGATAAGGGTTTCAATATCCCCCTTTCAGAAAATAATGGAAATATTAAATCAGTAAAGACACTCAAATATGTTGGCAGACATGTGATCTAAACAACATCATCATCCATCTGTATGTAAGTCACACACACACACACACACACACACACACACACACACACACACACACATACCATTTCACTCAACAAGAGCATAATACACATTTTTCTCAAGTGCCCATGGAAAAGTTTCTGCAAGTTTTCTCAAGTGCCCATGGACAATTTCCTTCATCTTAAGACGAACTATAGTAAATTGAGAACAACTGAAAGGAGCCTGAGCTTGTTCTCTGACTATAACAGAGTGAAAACACAAGAGTATAAAGCCCTAAAAGAACCAAGTTTGAATGAGGGACAGACACAGTGTTATTTTACTGCAAAGGATATACAGAGGGCAAAAACAAAACATAGCTGACATCTGTAACCACCAGAGAAAGACAAATAAAGACAGGTGTGCCTGTACCTTGTCAGAATAGCTAGAGTGAACCAGGGACGTCCCAAGCTGACCAGGTGAGCCAGCAGATCCCTTGTGGGCTGTGGACAGGGGGTATATGGTACAGCCACTGTGGAAATGTCTCAACGTCTTCAAGAGCTAAGCATGTAACTTCCATACATTCCTGGACAAGTACTCCAGAGAAAGACTCACCAAAAAAACCATTGGAGAATCTTTATGATAACTCACTTCAAACCAGCCCCAGACTGAATGGAAACAGTCTAGAATGTCGTCCAGTGAGCAGGTGAGTAAGCAAACTGGTTCACTCTGTACTGTGGAGCTTTACTCAGGAATAAAACAGAGAGGAAAACAAAAACAGTGATGCCTGCAGTAAGTTGAATGAATATTTAGGAAACATGCCGAGTGAAAAAAAGGAGTCAATTCCCAAAGCAAAATTATGTATCATTACCAAGCGCAAGCACAGGAATGGAAAACAGATCTGTGACTGCCAAGTGTTAGTGCCGCGAAGAGTGCTATTTGTGCCTTTTGGTGGTACTGGATTGTGAACTTCAGGCCTCATGTTTGTTAGACAAGTGTTCAACCACTAAGCAATGCCTCTAGTCCTCTTTTGCTCTAGTTATTTTCGAGATAGGATCTTACTTCCTATCCAGGAATGTGGTTGAACTGTGATCTGCCTATTTCAAGTTTCATCTGTAGCTAGGATGACAGGCATTTACCATTGTACCTAGTGATGGATTCAGAGGGGAGTCTCACAAACTTTTCTGCTTGAGCTGACCTCAAACAACAATCCTTCCATTCTTAGCCTCCCAAGTACTTAGGGCTACAGGTGTGGCCAGTACCAGTTGAATGATGCAAGGAAGATTTCCTTGTATTGTTAAGACTCTAATGTTCCTGAACTTTGGTGAGGGGATGTACAGATTTACACATAATACAACTGCACTGAAATAATAACACACATACACACCACCACCACCACAACCACCAACAGCAGCCCAAGAAAAACTGGAGAGAATTTGAAAAAGTAGTTTGTGTCACTGGTAGTACTCTAGTTGTGACACTATGTTAAGGTTTGAAGCTTGTGGCCCAAAAGAAGGTACATGGTTGTAAACGGGGTGTCTATGCATTACAAGTGCATGTTGATCTATACTCACTTCAACAAATTTAACTAAGAACAAATCATGTTAGATTTTTGTATCTTTAACTTTATCCTTTGCTGTCTTTTAAAATTTTGGATAATTGTAGTTATTGGAATAGAGAACAGATTTGTGAGAACTGGAGTTTGGATAAGTCAGATCCAAGGAAAAGAATTCTGTAAGATTTTACCCAAATTACAGACTGATTTCTGCAATTTCTATAATAAGAGATGACTCATAATGAAGGCTGCTGGTTGGAAGGTTCACTCACAAGCCACTAAGAAAGCATCTAGGTGAGTGTCTCCCCATTCTCATAATTGGGCTCTGTTATTTTAGGCTATTTGTTACGAGATAAGGATTGTATTTAGAGATAATCATAGGGCAGGGAAAATCCTTTTGCACAACAATCTGATCCTTTTCCTTTTTTGTTGTTGTTAATTACCTTTCCACAAGCTAGCCTCCACTTCCAAGAATTTTTTTTCCAAAAGGAATATACGTAGTTGGAAACTTCTAAACTTATGAGTAGCTGAGAAAGTGTGTTTACTGGCATGTAAATAAGCATAATTGAGTATATATTTCTTGAGGCATAACCATTTTCACTGTGCAATTCTAGGTTTTCTTGGTTTTGATTTTCTCTTTTGGAGCTTGAACTCAGAGCCTTGGCACTATTCCTGAACACTTTTTCTCAAGGCTAGTACTCTACCACTTGAAGCCATAGCACCACTTTCTGTTTTCTGGTGGTTAATTGGAGATAAGAGTCTCATGGCCTTTCCTGCCCAGGATGCCTTTGAATTGTGACCCTCAGATCTCAGCCTCCTGAGTAACTAGGATTACAGGTGTGAGCCACCAGTGCCTGGCTTCCTAGTTCTTCTTTCCATCCTGGAATTTACCAAATACATAAGAAAACTGTGATCTTTTTGGTGATCCCAGACATCATTTAGAATAATTTCTTATGCTGCAACTATTTAGTATGTTGCTATTCTTTTAGTTCACAATTACTGACATGAGTCCAGGTAGGTCCCATTTTCTACTGTGTTGTTTGGATAAATTCTTTTGTTTGCATATTTAGGTATTATTTCCAACTTAGAACATTTCAGTTAGTTGGATCTTTGACTACTGGTCCCATTCCAATAGCAGTGTTTTACTTTCTTAAAATAGTAATTCTATGGCAGTCCTGGGGTTGGAACTCAGGGCTTCATGCTTGGTAGACAGGTGCTCCACCATTTATGAGGGTAAGGCCTCATGTTTTTACTAGGTCAGCTGGCACTCTAATCCTCATATTTATTCTTCCTGCCATAGCTGGGATGACAAGCATGCCCAATATGCTCAGCTTTTTACTGGTTGATGTGGGGTCTTCCAGATCTTCCAGATCTTTCAGATCTCTACCTTTTTAATAGATAGGATCATAGCCATGAACCACCATGCCTTGCTTAAAATAATGCTTCTCGTTCATCCTTCCTACTAGGGTATCTGACATATATTTCTTTTCCTTCCTTCCTTCCTTCCTTCCTTCCTTCCTTCCTTCCTTCCTTCCTTCCTTCCTTCCTTCCTTCCTTCCTTCCTTCTTTCCTTCTTTCCTTCCTTTTTTTTTGCCAGTCCTGGGGCTTGAACTTGAGGCTGGGGCTCTGTCCCTGAGCCTCTTTGTGTTCAAGTCTGTAGCTTTACCACTTGAGCCACAACTCAATTCAATTCCACTTCCAGCTTTTTTCTGTTTACGTGGTATTGAGGAATTGAATCCAGGGTTTCAGGCATGCTAGGCAAGCACTCTACCACTAAGCCACATTCCCAGCCCTGACATATTTTTCTTGTCTCTGCATTTTAGAAAAATATTTCAAGATTATATGATACAATGCTGGCATTGTTTTCTGTATTAAGCCTATACTTCTATGTAAAATCAATAAAATCAATTGATACAAACACTGATTAGATATAAACATTGATTAGATACAAACATTGATATGCAATGTTTTGAGTCTCAATTGTTCTTTTCTTTTCTTTTTTTTGGGGGGGGGGTTGTGGAGTCTGAACTCTGGGCCTGAGTGCTGTCCCTCAGCTCTTCAGCTCAAGGCTAACACTCTACCACTTGGGCCACAGTGCCACTCCTGGGTTTTTCTGTTTATATGGTGCTGAGGAATTGAACTCAGGGCCTCATGCATGCAAGGCAAGCACTTTACCACTGAGTCATCTTGATTGCTTTTTCTAAGCATCACTACAGGAAGTATTATATTCATTTTTTTTTTTTTGGAGATGACAAGATTGGGCTCAGAGAACTTAATGTAATAACCTGTTCAGGCCACTGAGCTAGCAGTGAATTTTTTTTTCTAACAATCTGGCCCTCTAGTTGGTGCCTTTAAACAGTTCAGTAGGGCTGTGCAGTCATTCTGTGACCTTCCAACCCACAACTGGTTAAAGACATGGATGAGTTAATCCATGATAAGCTAAGTGCTTCTAATGAGAAAATTGGAAACAAACAGTCCAACATGGAAATAACACATCTGTTGGATCTTACAATAAAAAAATAGGTTGCATATTTTGTTTTATTTTAACTTCTGTTTTAGTAACTCATTTTCACTACATTTAATAAAGTATAGGTCCATAAAAGATCAGGAAAACCACAACCAAAGAGAACTGTAGTACTTCTCATACAGTGAAAAAAAACCTACTCAAGTTAGGAATTTAGATAATTCATAATGCATAAAGAAGAAAAATATATTAAAGTGGAAACTTTAATATAATTTTAATACAACCTTACATACAACCTAGACACAACTTTAATACAGCTTTGACACAATGCTGGCTATAGCTCTAATGTATGAAAATATGTATGTAACTCTCAGTTCATCCATTAACCAAAGTGACATTATAATGATCATTATCCATACAATTCTGCATTGTAGACATTTCTATGTTAGTGAATATAAATATATTTATACACACATATGTAGATATGTACATATAATGTGTATATATACATATAGTATGTATATATTTATGTCACCACTTTGACAATCCATGTGATCTTCTAAGATCCCCTTGCTCAATAAATCTTGGCAGACCTGAGGTTTGAACACAGGGCTTTGTGTTTGCTAGGCAAGCACTCTACCAGTTGAGGTATGCCCACCAGAGAAACACTGAACTCTCAATGTCGTAAGTAGCATATATTAACCCAGGCTTGTACACACGTTGTTGTTTCCATTTGTTCATTTCTGTATCATGCACTCTTCTATAGTGGGATGGTTGAGGCAGGGACACACATCAAAAGAACATGTCAGAAGGTGTGGCGTGTACAAACTATGCAGACAAGCCTTATTCTTATACCCCACAAAGTATCAAAGGGCTTGGTCTCTATTTCACTTGTACTAGTTATTGACAATATGTTCATCTACTTACTGTTTCCTATTCTGACTGAAATCTTAATTTGATGACTCATTTAACCTCTGAGGTTTTATGTGTATTGGGTATTCATTAGTTTGCTAACAAATTTCATTCATTTTTACAGTGGACAACTCTAATTTAAATTTCTTTTGCTTTTTTTTATTGTGTGTAAGAATTAGGGTTTGAACTCAGGGCTTCAGGCTTGCTAGGAAGACCGAGAGTTGAACCACTGCCCTACTCCCATACTGTTTTGGTTTTTATTGGTTTATTTTTATTTAACAAATATGTAATTTGATTTTCTTCCAAATATGTAATGCGTTGTGAGTTATATTTATCACGTTTCCGTGTCAGGCTTATGCTCGCTTTGTGAGGCAGGCTGGAAAGATTCCATTCTTTTTCACTGCTCAGGAAGATTTTGAAATAAACAGTAGAAAAGAATCTGCACTCAACTCTCTTCACCTCCTTCCCCCTCCTCCCGGTTAATTATTATTCTGCCTAAGTTTTCAGTGTTTTGCATCCAGCTTGTTAATTTTTGTTTTCCTACAAAATCACTAATTTAATCCAGAGGCCGTCATTATAGTGGAACATGTTTTCTCTTTAGAGCAGCTCAAATACTGTGCTCTAGTGGTCAACCTCCTCTGGCTCAATCCCAGCACTATGTAGTTTTGTTTACTCTTTCCCTCCCCCCCATTCTCCCTCTTTCTTTCTTTAGTTGCCTTTCTTCCCTTCCTTCCTTCCTTCCTTCCTTCCTTCCTTCCTTCCTTCCTTCCTTCTTTCCTTCCTTCTCTCTCTCTTTCTCCTTCCTTCCTTCCTTCCTTCCTTCCTTCCTTCCTTCCTTCCTTCCTTCCTTCCTTCCTTCCTTCCTTCCTTCCTTCCTTCCTTCCTTCCCTTTCTTTCTTCCTTTGTTTATGTGCTGGTAGTGGGGCTTGAATTCAGGGCATCATGCTCTCACCTATTTTTTTTTCTACTCAAGGTTGGTGCTCTACCACTTGAGCCACACCTCCCCTTCTGGCTTTTTGCTGATTAATTGGAGATAGACTTTGCTGCTCAGGCTAGATTTGAATGTGATCCTCAAATCTCAGCCTTCTGAGTAGCATGAGTGACGGGCGTGAGCCACCAGAGCCTGGTTGTTTTACTCTTGCTTATTTCTTCCCCATAATTGTCAGGGGGTTGATGATTTTGTTTTCTCTGAAAGTAACAAGCTCTTAGGTTCAAGTGTTAATTCTCCTATTCTTTTTAATTTACTAATTTTTGCTTTTTTCTCAGTTTATTTTTTCCTTCTGTTTTTTTTCTTAGGTTTGGAGGACATTATTTTTTTAGTTACTTTAATATCACATATTGTAATTTTTCATATGTTTGTTTTTATAACTCTGGGTTTCACTTCTAGAAATGAAACTCTGGGTTTCATTTCTGTCTCTTTGATAAAAGCTAATTAAGAGCATGTGGGATGGTTATTGTTTAAGACTTTACCCTTCAATACTTGCAAAGCTACCCCTTTGGTATACCATATTTGTTTTATTTTAATGAGTATTTCATAATGTATAGACTGTCTTCATAGTTTACATTTGTAGTTTGTGTTTTCACTACTTTGTTGTTGTTTATTCCTGTAGGCTTATTTATCTGCCATGGTCTTATCTTGTTTATTGGTCTCAGACTGAACTCCTTCGGAGAACTGCCTTGACCCACACAGTAGAGGGCTGAAGCCGGTGCTCATGGACATGGCTTGATTCTAGGGACAAAGGTCTGTCTGAGCAGGAAGATGATGTAGACAAACAGTCAAAGGCGGAGACCTAGGTCTTTCTCTGGCAATGAAATATACAAAAAATAATTTTCAAAAAGCAATACTCTTGATTGTTTTGAAAAAGTAATTATGATTGTAGAATTGGAGAAAGTAATGAAAAGAAAAAAAATTAGAAACTAAGTTGCAGAATGAACTCTAAACTAGATGCAATGAGCAAAGAATCAATATGAGATAAAACCAAATTAGAAACGTAGAAGTCAATCTCTAAAAATTAAAGATATTAAAGATTCCATTGCTAATGAATTTTTATGATTTCTAAGACATCCTCAGAGGCATAATTACATTTAAATTCTCTGTGTCTCCATGAAGAAGATAAGGATATTATTACCCCATTGTACTGGATAAAAGTTACACTGAGGTGAGCACTGGTGGCTCACTCCTATAATGGTAGCTATTCAGGAGGCTGAGATCTGAGGATTATGGTTTGAAGTCAGCTTGGGCAGGAAAGTTCATGAGACTCTTATCTCCAATTAACCAGCAAAAACCTAGAAGTGGAGCTATCTCTCAAGTAGTAGAGCAAAAGCAATAGAATGGGACAGGGCCCAGGCCCCGAGTTCAAGCCTCAGGACCAGCATATATAAAGACACAAAGCTGTGAAAAGGGTAGGTGATTTACTCCACTTTACTAACCAAGAGAGCTGTATTTTCTGCACATAAGGCTCATTGCCTTAAATCACTCATTTTTCTTTTCATCTTAGTGCCTATGCTTCTGTTAGAAGCTCAGGAAATCAGAGCATTGGTGGCTCACACCTGCTATCCTAGCTACTCAGGAGGCTGAGATCTGGAGGATTCCTGTTCGAAGCCAGTCCAAGTAAAAACATTCATGAGACTCCATCTCTGATTATCCAGTCCAAAGCCAAGCTGGAGGTGGCCCAAGTGGTAGAGCATCAACCATAAGCAAGTAAAGCTGAGTAAAAATGTGAGACCTTGAGTTCAAGCCCAGAGAGAGAGAGAGAGAGAGAGAGAGGGAGTGAGCGAGTGGGGGAGAGAGAGACAGACAGACAGAGACAGAGAGACAGAGAGACAGAGAGAGAGAGACAGAGAGACAGAGAGACAGAGAGACAGAGACAGAGACAGAGACACAGAGAGACAGAGAGAAAAAAAGACAGAGACAGAGACACAGAGACAGAGACACAGAGAGCAACAGAGAGAGACAGAGACAGAGAGACAGAGACAAAGACATAAGGAGAGACAGAGAGAGAGAAAGAGAGAGACAGAAACAGAAAGAGACAGAGACAGAGACAGAGACACAGAGACACACAGAGAGAGAAAGAGAGAGACAGAAACAGAGAGAGACAGAGACAGAGACAGAGACACAGAGAGAGAGAGAGAGGGAAGAAGTGAAGGAGGGAGGGAGAAATTCAGGAGATCTTATTACAAGGTACAATTCTTTTCTTTGGAAATATGGCTTCTGGATTCCACTTGAGTTTAAGACTTCTGTTTTCTATAACACAGAATCTGCTGAAGGCCTTGTCTTTGCAGAAGAAATTAATTCAAGCAAAATGTTTGCTAAGAGATTAGATCAGCGGCTTCTTTTCAGTTGTCTTGCAGCTCATTTCAGTTCTGCCGGGGCTTCCGTACTGGAAAATGGTAGGTGAAACAAGCAAACACACACAAAGCCAGCCCACTGCTTGTTCGTTCACCAGTTCTTCTCTTCACGGCGGGTCTGCCACGGCTCCTGTCCTTGTCTGGGCTGTGGCTAAATGGATTAACATCACTACCCAGATGTGAAGAAAGAGGCACTGCATGGACAGGAACGTAGGAATGAAACAGTGATGAGAGCAGAAAGGGAAGGTAGCTGGTATTCTAGCTGCAGAAGGCCTGTGTTTCTGAGTTGAGTTTGCCAATGAGTATAGATGAAAAGTCACTTTTTGTTTTGTGGTTTGTTTGGGGGATTAAACCTAGGACTGCCTGCACCTAAAGCAAGAGCTCTACATCCATAACTCTTTTAAATAGTGTTATTATAAAGGTGACATACAGAGGGGTTACAGTTATTTAAGTCAGGTGAAGAGCACATTTCTTTTTGGACAATGCTACTCCTTCCCTTTTCTTCCCTTCCCACAATTTACTTTTTATCAGCTGCTCTTCCTTCAAATATATATATATATATAAATATATGTAAGTGTATTACATATAATGTAAGTATATATAAGTGTATATTTAATTCCAACTGGTGTTGGTAGATGTTTTTTTAATATCTCTGTAGGTTGGGGCCTATGGAGTGATGAGAATTAGGCATAGCCATAAGCCTCCATCTTAACCTGCCAACTCCTTGATGAGATCTTTGAAATTCCTTTTTGAGGTATCAAACTACAGGGTCAATCTGCAGGGGTCTTGCAGCTAACAGTTTCCTATTTCATGCTCCTTTAGCAGAGTAGAAAGAAACTCTACAGGGTAGAAAAACACCCATTGGTTTTAAATGTCCTATTTTTTTTTTTTTTTTAATGTGGAAGAGGAATGAATGAATGGGTTAACTCATCACTTGTAAGTTGACATGCGACACCACATAGATCTACTCACGTTGTCCCTCCCCCAGAGAGACCGAGTATATAGGGCTAAGAGAATTATGTTCACACATCAGTGGACTTAAAAGGACTGTCCGGGTTTTGGGAGCAATGCTTTCCAGCCAAGTAGGCCATGATATGACCTCTATTAAATTTATGGGAAATGAGGTTACTCCCTCTGTGACAAGCTGTTGAATGACAGTAAAAAGTAATTAATCACTCCTACTCGTATTTGTTAAAATAGCTGTGCTTCAGGTTCCTTTTTCCCAGGTTGCCTTAAAATTGAGGTGTGGCCACAGTGGGTTAATTCCACTGTGTTTTCACCTTGATATGACCAGCCAGTAATTTGCTTATGCTCTGAAGCATGTAGATGATACACATTAACCTTCAGGGTTTTTTTTTTTCCTTTTTAAAGGAATACCCCTAAACTTAAGTTATCAAATGTGTAAAGCAGATTAGAAATGTGACAAGGGTTAGCATTAATACAATAAATCTCCTTTAGTTTATACCCCCTACATTTTAACTCATAAGGCTAGTTAGACAGTGTTACTAACCATGATTATTTTAAGGGAGTTATTTGAATTGTAGGATAAATATATTATCTCATTCAAACTCAGATCTCACAGAGTAATTATAATAGCTAGCATTTATTGAGAGCTATGTGTTTGGCATTGAGATAAGCCCTTTATATATGGGATCCCATTAAATATTATCCTTTATAGATGATGTCTTATTAAATATTATTACTCCCTATTTTCTGATGAGGAAATTGGGTTTAAAAGAGGATATTAACTTCTTAGACAGTAAGTGCTAAAACTATGATTAATATCCAGGTCTGCTGTCTTGCCTAAATCCTATGTATGTAATATTGCTTTTCAGTGGTCTTAATGTGGGTGAAAATCCTAATGGCTATCATTAACATTGCTGCACTATTCATCTCTATTTTTTCTATCTATCTATCTATCTATCTATCTATCTATCTATCTATCTATCTATCTATCTATCTATCTATCTATCTGTCTGTCTGTCTGTCTGTCTGTCTGTCTGTCTGTCTGTCTGTCTGTCTGTCTGTCTATCTTTTCTCTTTTCTCACTCTACTATCACTAAGAAACAAGTAGAACATAGAATACGCAGGAAAATAGGATAATAGATATCTATTGAACATTCAGGTAAGCTACATTTACATACACTAATTACTCAATTACTATAATCACCTATTCCATTGATGGAATAGTGTTGATTAATTCATGAAGCACAGGAGACAAGAAAGAGCATGTAGAGGTGGAGGGAAGAGCCATACAGTAGGTAAGTGAGAACAGATGAAATAGTGGAGGTGACATAGAAAGAAAATAGGAAACACTGGCTGTCAGGCATACAGAGGTCCTGGTCTGGGCTTTAGTGAGGGTTTGGGTACTAGCAATGAACAGCCTGGTGAGCTACTGGCTTTCATTAGGGAACTACCTGCTTCCTAGTAATAAGGCCATTTCTGGATCTCTTCTTCCTTTCCTTTGCTGAAAAGCAATCGAATGAAGGAAAACTAGTATTTTGAGAAGCTTGGAAGATAACTGAGATTTTGTGGAACCCTTTCCTTAATTGATAAACTGCTGATCTATTATCTTTCCAATCTACAGTCCTATGTTTTTCCATAATGTAAGTGGGGAAAAATAAGCTCTGTGTGAGAGTATAAATTCTTTTTTAAAAATTTATTTTTATTTATTTTTATTGTGAAAATACCATACAGAGGGGTTACAATTACATGAGCAAAGTAATGAGTATATTTCCTATTGAGCGTTGTTATCTCCTCCTTTGTTTTCTCCTTCCCATCCCTTCCCATCTCTCCCCCCCCACCCGCCTCCCCTACTCCCCCTAGAGTATAGATTCTTTAGAAATGTGGAAGGAATAATCAAACCAAAACAGGAGGGACACCCAATATAATTATGGTTTTCAATAAGGCATAGTATTCAAGAACTAAAGAATTAAAGGCATTTTTAAAGTCAACAATCCACAAATTCAATATCCTGTGGTCCATCATTTGATTTCAGTTCCTTTTATTTGTTCCCAGTTATCACAGACGTTTTATATTCGTATTAATTAATTATTTTGGAGCAAATGCTCCATTCAGCAACGTATCAGTCAGGAACTGCTATGAAAATGCTGCAGAACAGAGCCCCACTCCAACATACTGGCTTGCAACAGTCCCCAGTCTTCATCACATTTGCAGGTTGGGCTAGGGTTGGCTGATTAGAGTATGTCCAGCTGGGCATAGCTCCGAGGTGATAGTCATCACTAAGTTAACTAGAAGTTGTAACTGCAGAAGAGATACGTTCTTCTCATTCAAGGCAGGAGAGCAAGAGGGTCAGACAACTGGACAAGTGCATTGACATCCCATTCATAATGGCCATCCCAGAGGCAAAGCTGGGGACTTGATCCTGGGGTGATGCAAAGCGCTCTCTCGTGGCAAAAAGACGTGAAGAAGAATTGAGACTAGTAACTCCATCTGCACAATCAGGAAACTTTCAGGAGCCTATTTTCCTCCCTTGTATGAAGGCATAAACTGTGAGATGTGACACATTAAAAGTGTGTGTCGCTGTGGCTCAATTGGTGGAGCGCCTGCCTTGAGCTAAAGAGCTTAGGAACAGCACCCAGACCCAGAGTTCAAAGCCTATGACTGACAAAAAAAATCTGTGTCTTGTTGAGCACTGGTGGCTTCCATCTGAAATCCTAGCTACTCAGGAGGCTGAGATCTGAGAATCAAAGTCCAAAGCCAGACCAGGAAGGAAAGTCCATGACATCCTTATTGCCAATGAATCAGGAAGAAGCCAGAAATGTGGCTCAAGTGGTAGAGTGACAGATTTGAGTAGTAAAATCTAAGAAACAGCTCCCAGGCAGCAAGTTCAAGCCCAATCACTGGCACAACAACATCAACAAAAATTTGTTTCCACATCCTTCCTCAAAGCAGCTCTGAAACCTCACCATGCTAGGTATCAAGGAGTAAGAACGGCAAAAAATTTTCTAAGATAAACTCATGATATGCTTGACTGTAGAGCTACTAAAACTACTTATCATACTAATGTGTGTTGCCAATGCCTAAAAGAATGAGACATCACATGATATTTCACAAACTTATTTGACCACAGAATCCACTTACTACAACAAAATCTTTTTTTTTTTTTTTTTTATAAAAGAGTATCTAGAGGGCCTAAAGTTTGGTGAAATTCATTTTGGAAAATGCTATCCTCAGGCAACTTCTATCTCCCTTACTTCTTAGTTCAAATGGGGCTGGCATCTGGTTAATACCCTAATTTCGAGATAAATGTTTCTAAAAAGAACTTGAGGAGAGGAAGAAGCAGATTTAGTGTATCTTATCATAGGCAATTTAAGGATATTATTGATATGAGCTAGCATACTCTATTTCAATTTCTATGTTATGTTACCCATGCTACTTTTAAGTTAGTCAAATCCAGGCATGTCTCACTGTCTTTTCAATTTTTTTTCAAATATTGAAGAGATGTTTCTGTGCATTTAAAGAATTCTAGAAGTTAATATATGTGGATACCAACATCTTTCTATTTCCAGGCTGAGAATGAATGGAATTCTAAGGCCATCTGATCTATGCTGTTACATCAGGTATAAAATTTGATTAATATAAAATTAAAAAAAAATCAATGGATATGTTCCCTTAGAATGTATGCTTAAAATAACACTTAGACTCTATGCTATGGCGAATAACACTTAAAAAAATCCAAGGGGCTGGGATAGTTTTAGCTTGGTGGAAAATATATTTTTTACAACCAAAACTTTTATGGAATGCTGTAAATCTGAAAAAAATTCATTTTAAACAGCTGAGATTTTTATGGCCACTCAGGGATAATAAAAAGTTTGAAGAATATATTATATTATGTAGATGAGGGGAATATATTAGTCAATACGATGACTTTTTTTAAAAAAAGAGTTTGCTCTTAAAAACTGGATAAAGGAGAATTATTCAGTAAACCTTCAGGTAAAATGAAGTATGTTTTTCTCTTATCACAATACTCTAAAAGTAAACACTGTGATGCAGCTCTTGTGAATTGTGATTTCTCTAATGTGGCAGTGTGTGGGCTTCAGTGCTATAGGACAGCAAAGTCCTCAGAGCCTTTATTCAGAGAGTTTGTGAACTGTGTCTGAACAGTTAATCTTCTGGCCAAAAATGGGTGGGGGGGGGGAGATTTGGAGCTTATGTACCATCTCTACCTACGCAATCTATTTTTCTCTTCACAGAAGCTCTATGAGGCAAGTTGGGCAGGCTTTGTCTGCCACATTTAGTGATCACACAGTTCATAACTATCCAAGGAAGAAACTAGAGATCTGATTTCAAATTCAGCCCTCTCCCCATGTTGTTGCCCATTTCTTTCTGAAGTATTTTGTTTGTAGGTCTGTCTTCTGTTTTTACCTATGAACAGTTTGGTAGCTACTCCATCCTCATTTTGACTTTGAAATATGTTAGAAGAGAGAGGGGCTTAGAAGAAAAGGATTGTTTTTAAATTTACATACTTAGGAGAAAAGAGCGATAAGAGCAATGATCTGAGGAACCTGTCTCCTTAAAAAAATTAGAAAGCAATATGTGTGTATCTATGGAAAGAAAACAAAACCTTCCATAGTACTTATAAGTTGCTCCTTCCTTTATATGAGGATAAACGTTTATTTAAATTCCAATCTTT
The DNA here is from genome assembly GCF_019054845.1 of Dipodomys spectabilis. Lineage (NCBI taxonomy): Eukaryota > Metazoa > Chordata > Mammalia > Rodentia > Heteromyidae > Dipodomys > Dipodomys spectabilis. Next base: position 6,697,678 of record NW_024870727.1, on the reverse strand, counting down.
GTCCTCAAAGAAACAACTGCTCAATAAATAAGTGGGCTAAAGACTTACAGAGAAACTTATCTGAAGAGGAAAGAAGGATGGCCAATAGACACATGAAGAAATGCTCAACCTCTCTAGGCATAGAAGAAATGCAAATCAAAACAACATTGAGATACCACCTCACCCCAGTTAGAATGACTATAATAAAAAACTCTAATAACAACAGACGCTGGAGGGGATGTGGACAGAAGGGAACCCTACTGCATTGTTGGTGGGAGTGTAAACTTGTTCAATCACTTTGGAAAGCAGTATGGAGGTTCCTCAAAAGACTCCACATAGAGCTCCCCTATGACCCAGCAATCTCACTTTTGGGCATTTACCCAAATGATCACAAACAAGACCATACTAAAGCTACTAGCACAACTATGTTTATTGCAGCATTATTTACCATAGCTAAGATATGGAACCAACCCAGATGTCCCTCAGTAGATGAATGGATCAAGAAAATGTGGTATATATACACAATGGAATTTTATGCCTCCATCAGAAAGAATGACACTGCCCCATTTGTTAGGAAATGGAAAGACTTGGAAAAAATTCTATTAAGTGAAGTAAGCCAGGCCCAAAGAAACATAGGTCCCATGGTTTCCCTTATTTGCAATAACTAGTATATGTCTGAGACAAGCAGAAATGGTCAGATAAGTTGATGTTAGGTGAAATAAACCCCAAGACAAGGACTCAAATGGTTTTTCTTTCTTGCGATTGTTTCTAACATATTTATAGGATGGTTTCTTTGTTGCTTTGTATGTCCTTCCCCCACAGTATAATCCATGTTTTCACTGTATTTGATGTTGGTATAATTTGTGGAGGGGAAGGGAAAAACCAAATTGTTTAAATAGGGATACATGTGGACCCATTGCAACAATGAAATGTACAAGACATTATGTTGAAAAACAAATTTACAACTTTGGTGTGGGCAGGGGTGGGGGAGTGCGAAGGGAGAAAGATGGGAAGGAATGGGAAGGGGAAACAAAAGAGGAGGCAACAATGCTTGATAAGAAATGTACTCATTACCTTGCTCATGTAATTGTAACCCCTCTGTACGGTATTTTCACAATTTAAAAAAATGCAAAAAAAAAATCCAATCTTTAAAGTTTCTATGTAAGAACAGCATTGATTCCGAGAGCTGGTAGTAAGATATCACAGTGGATGTTTTGGGTATGTGCCAGTCCTAAGGCTTGAACTAGGGGCTTAAATGCTGTCCCTCAGCTTTGTTTGCTCAGGGCTGGTGCTCTGCCACTTGAGCCACAGCTCTACTTCAGCTTTTGTAGTAATTCATTGGAAATAAGAGTCACATGGACTATTATCCTGCCTGGGCTGTCTTCAAACCACTATCCTCTCAGTAGCTATGAGCCAATGGCGCCTGGCTTCAGAATGGACTACTTTTCAGGGGATTTCATGAGGGTGGGTACTTACTTTCATAGTTCTTCGTCCAAATATACAAAGGAGAGAGTGGTCATTTCCCATCTGGCCCACTAACACCCTCCTACTAGATTCTCCCAAGGTTCTGTGAAAATGTTTTCTATTTCTGAAAGAAGGGAAAGATTCACAGAGACATATAGGAAGTGAGTTTTTGTAATGAGCTGCTTAGAAAATACAGATTTATATGGAAACACCACAGTCAACCTCCTGTGAGCCTACTGACAAGTAGCAGCTCCAGGAAAAGCAAAAAAAATGTGCAAAGGAAAAAGATTTCTGTCTTAATGTTTTCTTAGTCATATGTGTGAGAAGAAAACCCATAAGGACATGTGATAACTAGACTACTTTGTATTGAATTTTATCGTGAAATAGAGATAATAATATCAGTATTTTATATCTTAATGATAATAGCAATTATCTACTGGATAGTTACATGAAATGAACTGTTCTAAGCTCTAACGTGTGCTATAGGTACTATATCACATATATCCTGGTTTTCTAGTGGTTTATTGGAGATAAGAGTCTCATGGACTTTCCTGCCTGGGCTGGCTTTGAACAGTGATCCTTAGATCTCAGCCTCCTGAATAGCTAGGAAAATAGGCATGAGCCACTTGCGCCCAGCTCCTATTTACTTTTTATAATAGTTTTACAATATATTATTTTCCTATTTTATATATTTGATATTATGTTTTTATAATTTTTCATGTTATATAATTTTATATTGTTATTTATATATTAAATATATTTCATATATTGTATTTATTATATATTACATATATTTAGTAATATATTTCACATATTTGTATGTTTATTTGTATTATATAAAATATATAGTTAAATAGTTATGTATATTTATTTATATTTTTGTGCTGATCATTGGGCTTGACTCAGTGCCTAGGCACTGTCCCTTAGTTTCGTTTGCTCAAGGCTGGTGCTCTACCACTTGAATGACAGCTCTACTTCCAGTTTTTTTTGTAGTTAATTGGAGATAGGATTATAGGTGTAAGCCACTGGCACCCAATGTAGAAATCATATTTAAAATAGCACAGAAACCAAGTGACCAGAAAGGGGAGATGATATTTAATATTGTCCCATTTGCACATTGTTGTAGTCTCTTTCTTAGTGCCAAGAAGTGATATCAGAACAAGCCAGACGAATGCGAATGGGCTTTTCTCTCATTAGTATTGCAGGTCCAGCGTTGGCTGTTTGTGAGTCCTGATGCATGTCACTTCCCAAAAACATCCAGAGCAGATGCAGACTGCAGGCTCTTTCCTTTGGCTCAACCTTTGTGATTGACTTTCTTCTACATCGGTCTTTTGATGAATAGAAGCAAATCCATTCCTTGGGTGAGTAAAAGGAGATCTCCATGCCTGTTATTTTCAGTCGCCAGGGCTCAGTAATTATAAGGATTTGGTGAAGCCTGCAGCAGGTAACCACTCTTGCAACCTCCCTGGGTGCTGTGCCTTTAAGTGTCTTTATTGTTCACATCATCTGTCAAGTCACCCTGAGAATGTTTTGAGTTTGTTAAGGATTTTCTCTCAGTGCCTGAATGTAGAAAGTGACTGCCTGAAATATGACACTGTCCAGAGATCGACAGTGAGTTGATAGAGACAGGGCCAGAGTTCAGTGTAATTCTCTGTATTTCTGTGCACTTGACAAGTCACAAATATCTTAGATGCAGGCCTCATTATGACTTGAAATCACTTCTGGCTTCAAGGACTGCACAGTTGACAATATTATGGTGTGCATAAATAAGAAAAACCATATGTGACATGAGATCTTCAGCAAAAAAAGGAGCAAAAAATATTAGTAAAATAGAAAACTTCAATCCTATTCCAAAAATCAAATTCCTATGATCATTGCTAAAACAGTACTACTCTCTCCCACCCCCTGCTTTGTAGAGGGAAAATTTCATTTCTGCTGTGTACTGGTGACTCATAACTGTATTCCTACCTACTCAGAAGGCTGAGATCTGAGGATCGTGGTTCGAAGCCAGTATGGGCAGGAAGGAGACTCTTATCTCCAATTAAGCACTAAAAAGCCAGAAGTGGAGCTGTGGCTTCAGTGTTTGAGCATTAGCCTTGAGGGAAAACAGCTCAGGTATAGTTCCTGGGCCTTGAGTTGAAGCCCCAGGATCAGCACACACACACACACACACACACACACACGCGCACACACACACACACACACACACACACACACACACACCCCAAATCATATTTCTCACATTTTGAAATTTGATAGTCCTATGATTGGGTATTGTTTGCTCCAAAGGACTAAAGGCTTGGTCCAAAATATGGTACTATTAAGAGGTGGTGGGATCTTTAAGAGGTGGGATTTTGTGGAGGTAATTAGTTCATAGGAACAATGCTGATCTCACAAATGAGTTACCATTTGAAATGTAAGTTGTTATCGACAAGCCCACGCGTGCACCTCTACTGCGTGGCCATTTTCCTGTTTGTCTGTCCTATTGTGATCCAGCCTAAGAGTCCTCGCCCATCTACAAGCTAAAATAAACTTCCTAATGAACACCCAGATTTGTCTATCTTATTACACCAATGGAAAATCAGCGCACACAAGTGGAGAAGTGAACGTGAGGCTGTTATGGCTATTTTATATGAATTTACTCAAGCTTCTCTTTGCAAACATTTGTATCCTTTATAAATATTTAAGTAAAAATATTCCACCATCACTTCATAGTCAGGGTGTACTGACATGATTGGTGTGCACTGATGTACCAGTCAGTACACAAAGTAGTTTTAACATCCAATCAAGAATACAAAAGTATAAACTTAAATCACTCTTTCTCTTCATTAACATAAGAATGAGACATTTTCCACGTAGTGGAAATTCTATGGGTGATAGAATGCTATCAATTACTTGGGAAATATTATTCCCAAAGTGATATTTGAATGGAGAGAAATATGCTATGTGTATATATATATGCTATGTGTATATATATATATATGTATACATATATATGTATACATACACTTATACATATATACACACATATACATATACATATACAATGTGGGTTATAAGTATGTGAATCTGTAAACCTTATTGCTTGTTAGCTACAATAGGGTTGCCAGCCTTAGCAAAGTAAAATGCTTAGGAAATGCTAAATTTTTAGATACATAAGGATTTTTAGTATAAACACGTCCCCTACCATATCTTAAAGTATCAGTCTATCTCTGAGTCACAGAATTGTTTGTGATTTTAATTTTCTTCCACTTGATTTGTACTCTTGGTATGGTTTGCAAGGATGTCATTGTTAGAACAGTAGTATGGGGACAGAGCACATGGTTGCATTTTGACACTGCCCTAAGGTAAGGGATTTCCTAGCCCTACCCCAGCATTTCTTTTTAGCAGAATCCATATAACTATCCTTGGGAAGGGAGGACTTACAAACAGCAGAGACAGTGGGCGCTGGTGGCTCAAGCCTGTAATTCTAGCTACTCAGGAGGTTGAGATCTGAGGGTCATGATAAAAGCCATCCATGGCTGCCAAGTCTGTGAGATTCTTATCTCCAATTAAATACTAGAAAACCAGAAGTGAAGCTGTCGCTCAAAGTAGTAGAGTACTAGCTTTGAGCAAAAGCACTTAGGGACAGGGCTTAGGCCCTGAGTTCAAGCCCCATGATTGACAGAACAAAAACCAAAACAAAAAAAAAATACCATAAACAGTGGAGACGTTCCTGTGAGGGTCCAGTGGCCAGGGTCCACTGGAGAGACTCAGAAAGCAGCCAAGCAAGCCCTTGCCTGTTTTCTGCAGTATTTTCCCAAGAGGTGGAGAAATCAAGATTGGCTTTGTCATGTTAAATCTCCAGCATGAAGATGAAGACACACGTGTCTCTATGTCCTGTCATTTGGCAGTTCTTTCTGAGATTCAAGTGGTGGTTGTACTAGATGGGGATTAGGAGGATGGTCAACAAAGAAAGGGGTGAGGGTGATGGGAAAGTGGAGACACACAGAGAAGCCACCGCAGAGATTTTATGGAAAGACTTATCTCAGCAAGCAATTTAATTCCAAAATTATATTTGATGACTAATGGAAGAACCCATTTTCGGCAATTTCTGATCTTGCTAAGTGTTTGACTTTAAGTGAACAGAGGCGCCACTAGACAAATTCTGAATGCATTCCCTGATTTATGAACTTATAAAGCACAGGGAGGACCGAAAGCAAAAGCACATATCTGAAGCTGGGCCTTTTACTTCACGTAGCCAAGCTGTGCATAAATATGCGTGACGTCCAAAGAATTATCATGAATCCCAAATTGTTGGGGAGAAAAGAGTGATGTCTTATACAAACTTGGAACGAAATACTTTTTGTTTTTGGAAAATGTTCTGCAGGAACAGGCAGCCTCCTAATCCTCCAGGGTTCTGCTGTGAAATTTGAGAGGCCCCCAGAAAGCAGCCCCCGAAGTGCAGTTTCATAAGGATGGCTTGCCCTTCCCTGTGCTTTGTTTAATCAATTCCTTTGAATCTTAACATCATAAATAGCAAAGTCTTACTTGGGAATTTCTAGCTTATGAGAGAGAGCGAGAAAGACAATGATAGAGACACACACAGAGACAGAAACAAAAACAGAAACAGAGGCGTGTGTGTGTGTGTGTGTGTGTGTGTGTGTGTGTGTGTGTGTGTGTGTGTGTGTTAATCACCAGAATCAACTCCAAATGGATCAAAGACCTCGGAGTCAAAGCAGACACTCTGAAAACGTTACAAGATGGAATAGGAGAAACTGTAGGTCTTCTTGGCACAGGTTGAAATTTTCTTAATAGAGACCCAGAAACAGAACAAATCAAAGAAAGGTTGGACAAATGGGATTGCATGAAATTGCAGAGCTTCTGCATGGCAAAGGACATAGCTAGCAAGATCAATAGAAAGCCCACGGAATGGAAGAAGATCTTCACTAGCCATACAATGGACAAAGGGCTCATATCTAAACTATACCTGGAACTCAAAAAATTAAATTCCCCAACAACAAATCCTCAAAGAAACAACTGCCCAATAAGTAAGTGGGCTAAAGACTTACAGAGAAACTTCTCTGAAGAGGAAAGAAGGATGGCCAATAGACACATGAAGAAATGCTCAACCTTCCTAGCCATAAAAGAAATGCAAATCAAAACAACATTGAGATACCACCTCACCCCAGTTAGAATGGCTCTAATCAAGAACTCTAATAACAACAGATGCTGGAGGGGATGTGGACAGAAGGGAACCTTACTACATTGTTGGTGGGAGTGTAAACTTGTTCAACCACTTTGGAAAGCAGTATGGAGGTTCCTCAAAAGACTCCACAAATCGTTTAAATAGGGATATAGGTGGATCCATTGCAACAAGGAGATGTACAAGTCATTATGTGAAAAAATGGAACTTTACAACTTTGGTGGGGGGGGGGGGGCGGAGGATCGGGTTCAGGGAGGTAGGGGGAGTATGGGAAGGGATGGGAAGGGGAAACAAAGGAGGAGGCAACAATGCTTGACAAGAAATGTACTCAATATCTTGCCCATGTAATTGTAACTCCTCTGTACGGTATTCTCACAATTAAACAAACAAACAAACAAAAAGAAACAGAAACAGAGGCAGATATATATATAATATATATATATATATAGAGAGAGAGAGAGAGTGTGTGTGTGTGTGTGTGTGTGTGTGTGTGTGAGAGAGAGAGAGAGAGAGAGAGACAGAGAGAGAGAGAGAAAGAGAGAGAGAGAGAATGAGAGAATCTGTACACACAGTAGCTAACAGATGCCTGGCAGTGACCAGGCAAACAACTTTAAAATAAAATGTGTATTCTTACTCAAATTAAGAATGCCATATGATTTGTTTATATTAGATTAACTGCTTGTTCCTCATAGTCAGCCAGACCAAAATTTCTACCAGCACTGTCTTCCTACGCTGAGTTCCTGATTATGTGTGGAGACTGGAGGGTGTGAGGGAAAGCTATTTGCCTCCAGCTGATGCAGATTAATAACTGAGACACAGGAACCATTTGGGAGAATAATGAATCGCTTCCTGGTCTAAACACCAGCTCCTGGCAATGCTTGAACAAACAAATACGAAATCACAAAAAGCAAAATGGAGGCTCTTGTTGGATCTTGAGAGAGGAAAATCTAAGATAAGTAGAAGTGTATTTTAACAAATGCAGGCAATCTTACAGAACATACATCATAAAAAGGGAGTGGAGATTAGAAACAATGATGACAGCAGGCCAGAACAAAGGAAAGGATTTTTTAAAAAGCAGTGGAATTAATGAAAAACACAGGTCCTCTTGCTTAAGACCATTAACCAAACAATCAGGAAAGGAAAAAGAAATTAACACCAGCAAAAGTAGACTGGAAAACTAAGAGCCATATTAAATAATTTAAGGACAGTTGCGTTCCTGTCTTCGGTTAAATTTATTTATTTATTTTATTTTTATTTTGCCCGTCCTGGGGCTTGGGCACTGTCCCTGAGCTGCTTTTGCACAAGGCTAGCACTCTACCACTTGAGCCACAGCACCACTTCCAGCTTTTTCTGTGTATGTGGTGCTGAGGAATCGAACCCAGGGCTTCATACATGCTAGGCGAGCACTTACCATGGAGCTACCTTCCCAGTCCTCTTTGGTTAAATTTAAAGAGAACTGCTGTTATTTATCATTTATGGACAATCCATCATTCAGGTTACATATTGATGCCATTTATTATGGTAAGAGTGATCTCATTCAAGACTATTAGGATAATTTGAATGTAACCATTGCTTGGGATTCATCAAATACCTATTTGAAACCAGGTGTCAATGGCTAATGCTTTGTAATCCTGTGTATTCAGGAAGATGAGGTCTGAAGGTGGCTTGGGCAAAAAAGTCCATGAGACTCTGCCTCTAAAATAACAAGCAAATAGACAGATAATAGAGATGTGGGAAAACTTAAAAAATATGGGCAGATATTTAGGAAGAATACCTCCATATTCATTAATATTCCTGTTGGCATTTTCTCTCAGATGGAAAACTGGAAATATGTTTAAATTACAAATAATTGGGAAATTGATAGAGTATTCTTAGGCTCATGATATTGTAGTAGTAAAGATTAGCAATAACATGAAAAGTATGCTTAATGTAATTTCAAGTGGAAAAATATAGTGTAAAGTACACATCCTATATACTTAAAATAACTTGAGGTTATTTTTATATGTAGGCAAAATGGGGAAAATAGGAAAAAATAGTAGCAGTTGTAATGTACCGTAGACTGTGCTTCAAATTATTCTTTGAAAATGGTTTAATTATATAACAAAGCCTCTGACCAAAAATAAAAATCAATTTAAAATCTCTAAATGAAACTTTAGCTAGTGGATCTGGAGAGTGCCAAAATGTATATTTATATAAGTTAATTAGACTATCCTTAATTGCTTTTTGTTTATTCATGCTCTCTATATCATTGTGTCTTTGTTTATTTAGAAAAGTGGATGAACTGAATTTCATACACACATATGATTAGGTATACAACTGTGTACATAGGATGCAAATATCACATATTTAATGTTTACTTATGAATTCACTAGAGAAAAGTCAGAGGAAGGGAACTGAGCAAGAATTGAACTTGAAACTTCCTTTATGAAAAATTAGTGAAAAACGATCTGAAGATTTCCAGACTGGAACAGCCTCAGGTTATACTTCATAATGTCCTAGATATGCAACCAGAGAATGCAAGTGTTTATTTGTTATCTATCCATGAGTCCATTCATTCACTGGAGAAAGCAGTAAGTAGGAAAAAGAGAATCTCTGCCTACCCCTTCCTACTGCTTACCATCACGCTGTGGTCCCTCCTCTTACTGCAGTCCATTTATCATCACTGATTTAGGACTAGTGACAAAAAGGCTGCCCAAACCAGCTAGAACTGGGCGCGAGCACGCGTCCTCAAGGTGACCTTTTGGTTCACAACTCCTACCTACAAAGACTTCACGCACCTGGACTGCATCTCCCACATCTGGTTGAAAACCCGGGAATCAGATTTGGCGCATGCGCAAGCAATGACTGACTTCAGCAAAGCGCTTATTGACAATCAAGAGTCACCCAGGAAGCCGGGGGCCAGTGGCTCACGCCTGTAATTCTAGCTACTCAGGAGGCTGAAATCTGAGGATCGTTGTTCAAAGCCAGCCTGGGCAGGAAAGTCCGTGAGACTCTTATCTCCAATAAACCACTAGAAAACTGGAAGTGGCGCTGTGGCTCAAGTGGTAGAGCTGAAGAGCTGAGGGACAGCACCCAGGCCCAGAGTTCAAGCCCCACAACCGACAAAAAAAAACAAAAAAGCAGAAATGAAGAGTCACCCAGACCTGAATCTGCCACTGGGACCTAAAGTCCCAGCCAAATCAAGCCCGATGCCCTTGAGCTCTTTTGGAGGGGTTGGGGGGGGGGGGGCTTTGTTCCTTGTTTTGCTCAGGTGTGTGTGTGAGTGTGAGCGCGCGCGTGTGCGCGCGTGCATGCGTGTGTGTGTGTGCAGGACAGGAGGGAATGTGGACACACACCTCATGGGGGAGGACGACCTCCCCTCTGAGAGCACATTCACTCACAGATGTTTCTGGCAAGAGCACTGTGTCGGAGGAGCGCGCGCTGGGCGTTGGGGAGGCCCCCTGGCACTGAGAGGGAGCAATTGCGGCAGGTGCAGAACCAGAGCGCGCCATTGCTGTCGGAGTCAAAGCCGTCCAAAGACACAGGAGTGACCCAGACTGTGTGAAACAACGCAGATCCACGCGTGGTGACCGGATTTCACAAAGTGAGAGGGAGAGAGAGAGAGAGAGAGAGAGAGAGAGAGAAGGGATGGAGGGAGGGAGGGAGGGAGGAATACAGCTCCAAATTCATCTGTACAGAATTGGCTTGGGTGGAGGAAAGCGCCATTACCTTGAGTGTCACTCGTGTTAATCGTTCACGTGAGGTGGGGAATGGAAGGCAGAAGGTAAAGCCACTGCAGAGACAGCGAGTCTTCCCTCCCGCCGCAGGTGGCTGTATCCGATGCTCCCTCCACGTTTATCTAGGCTGCACCATGAAGTGTCCTTATTGGAGGATGGCTGAGGAAATTATTGGCTAGAAGGAAGCTTCGGGAGCAGCCTGGGAGATCTGGGATGGAGGCAGTGATTTGGGGAAGATGGAGAGCGTGATTGCTCGTTATCGATGACAGCAGCCAGTGACGGAAAGGACAAGGATCGATCCGTTGCTGCCAGGAGACACGCCAGGCTTTAAGGAGAGCGTATTTTCAGAGGTGATCACCTAGGTGAGTAGGCAGGCTGGAAGTGAGAGCTACCAGTACCCTACAGGCAGAATGGCTCCTCCTGGACTTTGAATGTGCAGATCTTCCTGTGAGGCTGGGCCAAAGGCCTGGCTGAGGTTCTGAAACCTGCTTGGAGATTTCTAGCTTGAGCAGGTCATAAATTGTGGATCACAATTACACTCCTTCCTTTTCTGCATGGGAAGAGTCTTAGACTGGAGACCAGCAGTCTACCCATTAAAAAACCATTGCTACTTTTGTTTGTGGAGCCTACTTTTGTTTGTGGGTGCTGGTACTGGGGCTTGAACTCCGGAGCCTTGGCACTGTTCCTGCACTCTACCACTTGAGCCACAACTTGACTTCTGGCTTTTTGCTGGTTAATTGGAGATGAGAATCTCTTGGGGGCACTTCTTGCTTGGGTTGGTTTGGAGCTGTCATCCTCAGATCTCAGCCTCCTGATGTGAACTACCAGTGCCTTGTTGAAAAGCCTGCTTTTAACAATTTCTGTAAAACTCCTTCAAGGAGAATTCTATAACAACAACACAATGAGCACACACACACACACACATAAAAATGAAGAAGGAAAGATAGAAAGCAAGCAAGCAAGAAGAAAGAAAAAAATGAGAAAGGAAAGGAGGAAGGAGAAAGAGAATGGAAAGATGGAAAGATGGAAAGAGAAAGAGAAAGAAAGGAAAGAAGAAGGAAGAAAGGAAGGAAGGAAGGAAGGAAGGAAGGAAGGAAGGAAGGAAGGAAGGAAGAAAGGAAGGAAGGAAGGAAGGAAGGAAGGAAGGAAGGAAGGAAGGAAGGAAGGGACTAAAGCACACCTCACACTTAGGGTTTGGTACCTCCACAGACCTTGGCAGCACAAAACACTGTAATCAGAGCCAAAACAACACATTGCCAGTGTTTTTTTGCAAATGAGAAAATCGAAGCAGCATCCCTAGAGATCAGACGGGAAGGAGCCAGATTGAAAATGTGAGTTTTCTGATTGCAATTCCTAAATGCCTTGCGCTGGCTTGCTGCAGCCTTTTGGCACAGTGTGTCACGCTCCTTGGAAACTGCTAAGTACATTAGTCCGTATATTCAAATGGATCTGTTTCACATGGGATCCGTGATCTATTACAGGGGGTAGTAGAAGTAGGAATAGTGCTGAACTCCAGATTTTCTGAACCATGAACATGACCAGAGGTTATTACTGGTGAGATTGCATGTGATCACTCTGTACATACAGAAGAAATCCAGCTTAGGTTGCCTCCTGAACAGATCTCTGTTTTGAATAAGGACTGACACCTTTCTCTTCATTTGATATCTTAAAGTTGGTCTCTGAAAGATTAATTAACAGGACATTGGCAACTCACCTCACTTCTTATGGCTGGGGAAGAAACACTGCCTGGAGACTGTATCTTACTGATATACATCTATCGCATCCCTTGTACACGAACAGGAAAAGTTGTATATCATTTTATTAATTTTCTTTTTAGGAATCGAGTAACTTTTATATCATTAGATGGCTTCATTTTATTTTATTTTATTTTATTTGTTATTCTTACTTTGAAAACCAGAAACAGTATCAGTATCTCTAACTTTAGGATATCAGCAAAGTAGGAGATAGTTCCATTAGCAAATTCACCCATGTCGGCACTTTTCCTGTCAAATGTAATCATCTGCTCATTTGATTGGGTCTTTTTAACTTGCTATACTCATTACCTGCTCTTCTGGTGGGTTTAGGTTTAATATGTGGAAACAAATTTGTCTAGTGACATTTAACTTCTTAGTAACATTTCACAGAAAAGTAATGTTGCCACCTGTTTTTTTCCTCATAATTACCTGCTCATATTGGAGCCATGATCAGTCAGTTCACTAGTATGTTTCCTCAGTAGGAACATGGGCCAATCTATCTTTTGAATTATTTATTTACTAAATTAGGAAAAAATTCAACATGTTTCCATGTGGCATTATATAGTGATAAGATAGTAACAAGGAAAAGTAACAGGACATTTTTCTAGATCCTAGAAGAATAAGAAGCCTCAACAAAATAATAATAGAAGTATATACAGAATGTACAAATAAAAAGAGGGTGAGTTGAACAAGTCATGAGGCTAAAAAAAATGGCACTTTGGGAATCACATGCTTTGATATAATACAACTGATTTTCAAATAATTTTCAAAAAAATAGCCCCTAGGTTTGAGATATTGTAAGCCAAGTTACAAAATAGAATGATACACACATTTCCATAGGTTGCCCATGTTTTTGCATGTCTTGTTGATGAGGTGGGATTATCTTTTGTGTTTTGGATGATCTTTTCAGGCATGTTGGTGTGATCAACAACCTTTTTCATTCTGGAGAATAAGGCAGGCTTGCTGCCCATTTAAAGGGTTTGGGTTCCCTGAGTTTGAGGTTCCTCTCCTGCACTATAGTCTCATAGTGTGTGCAGGAACTTGTCAGCCCTCGTGTGTGTCACCACCATGGAACTGGGGGATAAGAAGAAATGATAGAAATGTGCTGAAGCTCACACAACTGGCTGTGCCATGGGTATAAAAGGCTCTTGTTTTTGTCCAGGAGTCTCATGACCTCTAGTATTGTTCTTGAAGGCTGGCTGGCTACCCCCTTAACTAGTAAATAAAGTAAGAATTTGTAATTTCACAGCTTCTAAAAAGCCAGTAATTAAGAAGGAATGAATTTAACAAACCCAGTGTTATCCCGTTGGCCTGGTGTACTGTAGGCAGAACAATGACTTTCCAAAGACCTTCTTATTCAACTCCCTAGAATCTGTAGTTAAGTCAGGCAAAATGGCAAGAGGGGAAGATTGAAGATGAAATAAGGTTGTAAGATAAGGAGATTCTCCCAGATTTTTCTGAGTCGGCTTAATGCAAACTAAAATATTTTTAAAGACTCCTTATGAAAGACAGAGGTAGAAGAGTCAATGTCACAGAAGGAGAAATAAAGCTGCTACACTACTGGCTCTGAAGGAAGAGGAAGAGGCCAAAAGCCAAGGAATGCAGGCAGTCTACAGAAGCTGGAGAAGGCAACAGACTGATTCTCTCCTAGAACCTACCCAAGGAATTACTCTGCCGACACCCTGATTTTAGTCCAGTGAGACCCATTTGTACTGTAAGATTGTAAGTTATGTTGTTTAAGCTACTAAGGTTTGGGAAGAAATACAACAGTCATAGAAAACAAATGTAAATGAAAAGGGGAGAGTGTTAAATATTTTGGACAAGGAAAGTCTTGTATCCTTCCATTGCTTGTCTGTTTCCTGTTCATCTCTTAGGCTTCAGATGAAATATTCTGCTTTTTCTGAGTAGAATTCCTACCTTCCTTTCTGCCTGATACAGAACAGGCACACAATGTAATTTTTGGACTGACATTGACAAGAAATTATTATGTATAGACTGGTACAGTAAGAATGATAATCATATTCATTATGCAAACACCTCAAGTACATGTAAAATAAATTGAAGTTCTGCTTTGGAGAGAAAAAATAGAGTCATTGTTTTTGTTTATAGCATGCTTGTAAAAATTATATTTATATCCTCAAACAGGCAACTTCAAAAGACATTGATAATGCTTATAGAATTTCCATGTGACAAAATTCTTTTAGAGTTCAGAAATAATAGAAAGACACTCTTTCTTGTAGATTGGTGTTTTTCTAAGCTAGTAAATGGAAGGTAGCTAAATAAGTTCCATTTCTCTTTGTATTTTAACTCCTAGTAAGCACAGAATACACCTTTGTGTTTATTTGGAGTACCATATAGCATAGAATAGGCTTTCTGATCTGCTCTTTCTTATCTTACTCTCCTATTCCTTCTATTTTCAATTCTTCTTTTGACTTGTGTTCCTTTAATTTTTATTTCAGTTCTATTTCCTTTGTGCAATAAGTCACCGTAAGTACTTTCTAAAAATAATGTCAAGTACAACCTGGCTCAATCTTGGATGAATTGAGGCCCAAACACATAAGTTTTCACAATTGCTAGGCTTGTCTTCCACTCTTTCTCTTACACTTGGATTTTCTCACTGTAAGAACAGCCGCCAACATTCATCTCACTTTTCGGTTTGCCTAGTGCCTATTTAAATACGTGAATCATAAATGTTTAAAGCCAAATTCCCTTTTGGATATTGTTTATCTAATGCTTTAAAAATAAAAGTAATTTTGAGCTAAAGGCAATTCCAAGCATATAGTTGTAAGCATTCAGCCAGTAAATGACCATAAAGGGCAGACATGTATTTCTCAGCAGGTTTATGCTAAAATGTGCTAGAAAAAAAGTAAAATAAGGTCTGGTCAAAAGGTATTTTAAAGGAACTTAGGCTAATTTGTATTTTTATGTCCAGTTTCTCATAAAGAATACAAATGTCCAATTTCAGTTTACTATCAAACTTCAGGTGAGGCTGGAGAGAGGGAGCAAGAGGGGACAAGCCTCTTTGAAAATCATCTGACAGGCACAACTGTTTCATTTTATCTAAATTTATTGAATTCACAGCATTGAGATATGGGAATTGATTCAGAGTTATGTGTAACCTTTTTATAATCATAATAAATAAATGGAAATAATGTATAATGATTAGGTAATGGTGAACATATTTTGAATATCATTTGTGGTTAGCTGTAAGATTTTTAAAGAGGATCCATAGTTGTTTTAGTTACTAGTCTTTGGGAACCAGCTGGCCTAGGTTGAAATGCTACCTTGATACTTTCTAGTTAGATAAACTTGACTTGCTAGTTACTTTTGAGGCATTCTGCTAGTTCTTGCTAGAACTTGCTAATCAAGCAAGTTGATTTGCCATATGCCTTATTTTCTTCATCTGTAAAACAGGGCTAATAATAATGTTAACCCTTCAAGTTGTCATAAGAATTAACCCATTAGCCACCCAACGAGTACGATGCGCATAAACAGCAAAAAATAGAGTTAACACACATCTCTTTCTGAGAGATGGCGGAGAATGATGAAAGGGGCAACAATAATCAAGATGCATGCCGAACCAAAACCTCTTTGTATAACTATATAAAGATAATAACCAATTATTGAAACAATAGCACCAAAACAAAACATGAATTCTCTAAAAAAATACACTAAGACATGATATACAGGTCTGTAGGGATTCACTCAGAGTGAGACCAAAGGAGGATATTCTTGGGAGAGGATCACATAGGAACAATAGCCACGTGCATCTGACCATATAAAATAAGATTTATCGCTGGCCACTGGTGGCTAATGCCTGTAATCCTAGCTACTCAGGAGGCTGAGATCTAAAGATCACAGTTTGAAGCCAGCCCAGGCAGGAAAGGCCATGGGACTCTTATTTCCACTTAATGACAGAAAAAGCTGGAAATGGAGCTGTGTTTCAAGTGATAGAGTGCTAGCCTTGAGCAAAAGCCACTCAGGGAGAGCACACAGGTTCAGAGTTCAAGCCCCAGGACTGGGAAGAAAAAAAATGTTATATATATGTATATATCCATGTATATGTGTATATATATATATATATATATATATATATGTATATATATATATATATATATATGTATATGGAAATGAACTCCAACAAGAGAGCTTTTTTTTTTTTTTGTCCTCATTGTTGTTGTTTTTCATTTCTTTTGTCTTGTTGGTTCATTTATCTGTTTTGGGGAGGGTAAGGGGTGCACCGAAATGTGGCACAAAGGGTAAACAAATGCAGCAGTGGTACTCACTGGACACTATTGAAAGTGTACTATATAATTTGTGTGTGGGGATGGAAAGGAAAAACTGGGAGAGAGGGAAGGGATAACACTGTTCCAAAAGAAATGTACTGTTAATATGACTTATAGAACTATAACCCCTCTGTACATCACCTTTACAATAAGAAGAAAAACAAAAAAACACACAAGAAAACCAAAAAACTCAGTCTCCAAGTATTTGAACTTAAGCAATTTGTAGACAAAAAAATGAAGAATATTAATTGTAAACTATTAATGTCTTGCTCAGTGTGGAAGTGAAGAAAATTTCTTTTTCCTTCACCTCTTAAAAAGATTATAAAAATAATTTGAAAATCTACCTATCTGTCATCGTTCTATACTGGATTCTTTGGCATAATTTATGTTCAAAGTTCTGCACTAGTTTCTTGATATCATGCAAGAAAAATATCCTTTCAGTCACTGCCACTCAGTCCAAGAGAGTTCCAAAGTGAGTATCATGTTTAACTGAGCCATTATTGAGATCTTTATATCCTGTTCTAGAGTAAATATGTATCAGTAGAATCAAATTATATTTCTACTTATAATTGATGATTTCTACCAGAAACAAATTAAATGTAACATTTTCGACAAAACTCAGCAATGAATATATACTACTACCTCCTATGATTATAATGCATTATTAGTTGAATATTCCAGGTGAAATCTAAATTTATGTAGGTATTAACTTCTGATAAGTTATAACTCCTCTCAGAACTTCTCTAGGATAAATGGCAGAAGTAGACTGGAAATACTGGAACTAACATCAAAATCTAAAAGGTAACAATCTCAAGTAATAATTCCTAACCTAGCCCTTGTAGATTTTGTAATCTCTCAATGTAAGAGACGTAATTCTTTTGTATAATAAACTTACTAGTAAAAAGCTTTCTAATTTTTATAGAGTAAGAATTCTTTTTTTGTAAAAGTTATTGCTTAACTACTATCCCATTTCTTGAAAATATGAACATACACTTCTCTAAAATGAAGTTACCTCATAGTGTAATAAATGGCCACTCAGGTTAGCCCTGGCACTACTGAAGGATGGTAATAAGGTTCTAATGTTAGTTTAAAACCGATCACAAATTAAAAAGAGAAGTCATTTTCTGCTCTTGTATAGAGAACTACCAGTATTAAAGAGAGGAAAACTTATTTTCCTGAATGGGACTTTGCTAACTTGTTTTGAATTTAAAAGCCACAGCCTTCCTAAGACAGGAATCAACAGCCCATTAGGAAATTGGATGTAAAAACAGGAAAAGTCAGGTGCTGGTGGCTCATACCTATAATCTTAGCTACTCAGGAGGCTGAGATCTGAGGATTGCAATTCGAAGCCAGTCTGGGCTGGAAAGTTTGTGGGATCCTTGTCTCAGATTAACCAGCAAAAAACCTGAAGTAGAGGTGTAGCTTAAGTGGTAGAGCACCAACCTTGAGAAGAAAAAGCCAAACAAGAGCCTAAGGCCCTAAGTTCAAGCCCCAGTACCAGCACAAAACAAAAACAAACAAGAAAAACATAGAGAAGTGGAAATGCGTAAAAAGCCAATGTAAAAGACTCACCCATAAGCAACTATATCCACTCAACTCATAAGAAGAAAATACCAACTATTCTTCTCCCTTTTTTAAACTTGTTATTTTTGGAAGAGATACAAAAGCTCAAATGAATAAACAAAAACACTCCTGTGAAACATAGCTTATGGGAGTGTAATTTATCCTTATTTCAACTTCCAGTGTGCAAACTCTTGGACTGAATTCCAGGATTGTATCCTGCATACATGTGCATACTTAGCATTCATGCTAAGTGGCATGTATGTAAAGTTTTATTGGAACATTGTCTTTAAGAGCAGAATCCTGGGGCTGGGAAGGTAGCTCAGTGGTAGAGCACTTGCCTTGCATGCATGAGGCCCTGGGTTCGATTCCTCAGCACCACATAAACAAAAAGAAAAAAAGCTGGAAGTGGCACTGTGGCTCAAGTGGTAGAGCGCTAGCCTTGAGCTGAAGAGCTGAGGGACAGCGCCCAGGCCCAGAATTCAGGCCCCATGACCGGACCCCCTCTCCCCCCCCCAAAAAAAGAACAGAATCCTGAAGATAATCCAAATGTTCATCAGTGAAGAATAGATGTCTTTAAAATAGTGGAATGTCGTGCATCAAACGAAATGAGTTATAGGCCTAGAACAAATGACCTTTGCGTCTTATTTTAAGGAAGAATATTCAAATACAGAAAGAATATTGTTGGCTGCCATATTGTTAACATTTAATTGAATTACAGTCAACAATGGTTGCTTGTTTAGACAAAAATGTGGTGGCTGGAGGATAGACAGACAAGAGGACTTTTTATTATACACGGTTTTCTATGTCTTGAATTTTGAACTTTGTGAACATTTTACTATTCAAAAATGAAACGAGCAATTAAAATACATAAGAGAGAGACTGTGTGAGACCCAGCACACCTCTTCTGTGCCATATGAGTGAGCCAATGATTTACCCAGGAAATTCACTGGGTTGTCGCTGTCATCAGGATGTGCTTACCCAGAGGTCAAAAAATACATCGCAGGCACCTCCGCTATCTCTAATATCAGCCCAGGCATTTGGGATTTGTTGTCATTTTTTTTTTATATCCCTCCTGGGACAGCCTAATTTAACAAATGGCAGTGGCCACCACTGCGATTCCTTAAGTGGACACCCACAGGGGAGATGGTGCTATCTCTTAGCAGAACTGTGACTAAGTTAATGAGCACAAGCACTTTGCACTCCAGGGTCTGCTTCGGAATGCAGCCTCTGTGTTCCTTGCCCCTAATGCTGAGAGAAGTAGATGATAACTCAATTTTACAGTTATCTGCGGAGACAACTCAAATGGCGGAAGTGCTGAGCAGGCCCCTTAGTGTCAGCTGAGGTTCCCATACACTGAGGTGACATATGCTCCAGGTGTTAGAGATTATAATATTTTAGGTACTTTCTTTGCTTAAGTGGATACTTTGATTGCTGTTCCCATAACCTATATAAATAAATGATAAGAGACATTTGGTTCATTTGAGGTTGGTATCAGGGCTGAGCTACTTGAAACTAGGTATTTTTTTTCTTCTTCATTGATAAATGAAATTTCAAGCTTATGATTGATTAAAATAAAAACAAATGAACCAACTGGTGTGAAATTACCAGCTTTCAATATTCACACCTTATGAAGACATCAGAAAGTCTGAATATTGATTGTTTCATTAGTATTCATTTTTCATCATTCTGCTTGGTATTTAAAAAAACACACATTTCTTGTGTGTTAAAACGTTACATGAAAACAACTGTGACCCAATCTCAAAGCCAGTGCCCTAGGCAGCGTTCATAGGAGAGTGTCTTAAAAGTACACAGAATACAATGTGTTTATAAAGCTTCCTAGAATTCTCATTTATTGATATTTCAAATGAACTTTTTTAAGGCGCTAGGTAAAGAAAGGTGATTTATTTATTTAAAAAGATACTCAGTACTATTTGCATTAGGTTGTTTTTCTCTAAGTGCTCATAAACAATTATTCGGTAATATTTCAAATATCAAAAACAGGAGGAAAGCCCAATAAATATAGATGAACATGTCAAAGTATACAAACAACCCTGCCTACCAACTTTAAAGGTGTATAATAAAAGTAATTTGTCATTGTAGCCATTTGCATAATTCTAATAACCCTTACTGTTAACCCTTTCTAGTAATCCTTTCACTTTGTGTTGTGGCTACTGTGTATAGGAAAAAAGGACTCAAGAGAGGTACAGGAGATACTCATTTCTTTTCTGTACTCAATATAAACATCCCCTTCCTTTCCTTTGTCTTGGCCAGGGCTTGCTGAGATATCTGAAGCCAGTCAGCACAAGTGGATTATGTACTGATCCCTACCCAGGTTGGACCATCAGCCAGCTGGAGCTGGGATAAAGGCTTACTACTTCTGCTTCCATGCATGGTTCACACAGTTGTGCTCTGTAGCTTCCTTTCCTCTCCCCTCAGTTCAATGTGGTTCTGTCTCATGCACATGGCCTATTGTAAAAATTTACTCCATACCCTTGATCAAAGGTTGTTTCCTTCACCAGCTTCAGTTTGCTAGCTTCTCTGAGGAGCACAAGTCCACCCTGCAGTCATATCACATGGTTCCCCTTACTTTCTTTTAGTACCTGAGCACTGTAAAACAATGTCATCATAGAGAGTCTATTCTGTATCTTCCAGACTCCAAACGACCTTTCCACATTTCCTGAGTCATGGTCCCTTCTTAGCCCTGGGTCACCTGGTCATCTTGGTGGATTCTGACACTCAGCTCTCGATAAATCTTCACATATCTTGGCTTCTCATTTTTTAAACTAGATTCCTTTACATTAGCAAGCCAAATTAATGGAAATTAAGATCTCTCTCAAAGTTCAAAGTCTCAGAGTTAATACATCTCCTCTCCTTCTTTATTTTTTCTTTTTCTTCCTTTTCCTTTTTCTTCTCCAATTCCTATGTTCCTTCCTTTATTTCACATTTTTTCCCATTTTCCTTCCCCTCTCCTTCTCTCCTTTACTTTTGGCAGTACTGGGATTTGAACTTAGGTAGACTTTTCTAGATAGGCACTTTTCACTGTAGTTTTGTTCTGGTGAGGGTCTTGTGCTTTTTGCTCCAGTACTGTGGCCTTGGACCACAATCCTCCTGTCTACACTTTCTACCCTGCTTGGATTACAAATGTGGTCCACCACACCTAGCTTATTCACTGAGAGGAAGTCTTACTAATATTTTGCCCAGGTTGGTCTTCACCTGTGATCTTCCCAATGAACTTTCTCTTAGGTAAACTGAATCAAAAGAGCCACTCTAAGCTCTCTTTGTGGTCCATTTCTGTGACAAAACAAAGTAGATTTCAGGTACTCGGGACATGTGAAGTCCATCTGAACTTGGAGTTGCGCTGTGTGTGTGAAAGCTGGAATGTGAAAGGAGGTACAAGAGAGACAAGGCATTGCTCTTTTTTTTTGTTTTATTTTGTTACCCCTGTAATAAATATCAAAAAGCAAATCATAGAAGTGTTTAGTAACATTAACCAATATTTGAGTAAGAGACGTTTTTAATGTACATGAACCCCCAAGCAAAATCATATCAGACTGGAGTGGAAGTGACATGTTCCGTTTCTCAACAACCCAAGACACTAGAACTCGCAGGTTTTGTAGTGGCAAAGGGACCATATTTGTCTATATATTAGCCAAGAAACCATGAAGGTGCAAACTCTTGTCAGAGGTGAGGCGATTCTGTGGCTGTGTTCTGGCATCTTCATGCCAGTACATCTGGCACCATGATCATCAGCACTGTTACTCACTATTGGCACCAGGGCTGGCAATCTCCTGTTTTCATTCAACTTCTCAATCCAGAGGTTTGGGGGAGAAACTGAGAAAGCACTCATGTGCATGGTGAGGTTCTTCCCTGGGTAGTGTCAGTCTCTTTCCAAAGGTCACTCCTAATGCCAATCCACATAAATCGATTTTTTTTTCTGATTCCCCAAAATGAGTGAGATTTTGAATAAAACTATATTTGTAAAAGTTAACAAAAATGTCCACTTGTAATTATGAAAATGATCCTGTTCATAAATACAAAAATCAATTCTGCTTCCTGTGGATTAATCTTTTTTTTTGGTGACATCTTCAATCAGGAATAAATTTAATAATTCACACCACCACTAGCAGAGATTAGTATCAATCTCTTCTTTAGTGTTAATAGAAGAGGAGTCCTTAAGTTAATTTCTATCTCAAGGGGATATAAAAAGTTACTCTAAGTATAAATTTCCAAAGAGTAAATGTGAGGCATGACATTTAAATTTTCCTGTCTGATTTTTAATTTTGTTTTTACAAATTGATATATATTTTACAAATACACACAGGAATTGTCCAACAGTAGAGGGGAATTGTGTCAGAATGGCACAGTGGGTCTTTCAATCCTGTTACAATCATGGATGATCCCCTCAGGATAACTGGCAAGTCATCTGGATGCTGTTTAATTGCTTTAGAATGCTATTTACTGCTCCCATTCATTCTCTTTAGAAGTTGCAGATGGGTTAGCAAGAGCTGTAGATGATTTTAAGAGATGAAAAAAATGGACATACTCTGTGCTGGTGATTCTCAACCTGGAGCTAACCAATGATGCATGTAGGACTAGGAAATGCCAGTGAGCCAGCATGGTCATTGTCTAGATGCTAGGCAATTGTATCAGACTCCTGGGAGTAGGTCTGGGCACCCAGACAGGTATAGTAACTCTTCAGGTGATTACAATTCTATTAAGAAACTATGACTTTGAGTTGGGCACGTTTACCTGTAATTCTAACCACTCAGGAAGCTGAGATCTGAGGATCACAGTTGGAAGGCAGTCTGTGCAGAAAAGTCCTTGAGAACTCTGATCTCCAATTAGGCACCCCCACACCCCTAAAAGCCAGAAGTAGAACTCTGACTCAATTGGTAGAGTACAAGCCTTAAGCATACAAGCTCAGGGACAGTGTCCAGGTCCATGAGTTCAAGCCCAGGACCAGTACTTAAAACAGCAACAACAAATCCAAACAAACAAAAAACAATCTATGACTTTCATAGTCTTTTTTATATGAAATGCCATTTATTGTTTGGTCAAGGGACACTAAGTATAACATAGACTAAGTTATTGAAAAGTACCCTACATTCCGTTTTTCAGTCATCCTTGGACAATGGGAAAACATCATGAGAGTGGTCAGGGTCTACCAGGAAAGCATCCTTTGGCATTTCTCTGCTTTTCTGATTTCCCCTCCCCCCAGCTCCTGCAGCCTCCTCAGTGGGCACACTGCATACCAATAGGAATTTTGGCTCCTTCAGCTGATATGCAAATGTCTACTTCAGTCCAGAGAATGCACAGCAGGAGTCAGAGAGTCTGAGGGTGGGTGCCCTGTGAAGGGCAACCATCTGGGGTCAGAGGCCCCCAGCCACAGGGGCTCAGGCTATTGGGGAGTATCTCCTCTGCCCCCAATGTCTCCCATGTTGTCTTCTTAACACCCGCCCCCCCAAATACCCAAAGCCTTTAACTGATAAGCAATTCTCCTCTAATTAGCTTCCATGTGTGTGTGTGTGTGTGTGTGTGTGTGTGTGTGTGTGTGTGTGTGTAATTCAGGGATGATGATCCCTGGATGGAATTAAATTAAGCTGAAAAACGTAGTCAGTCTTTCTCAATGTCCACTTCAAGGTCACCTTCTATGCAAAAAAGTCTTTTAAACAATAGCACACTAAAATAAAACAAACCAAGCAATAAAAAAAATAACCCCAAGTGCATAAAATGTCTTGTCACACAGTCCAAAGGACTCTCAGTGTCTAACCTCTGGCTCCTGGGGAGCAGGAGGAGGCTTTATTCCTATTTGCATTTCCACTTCTAGACTGTGTCAAGCCCAAACAGGTAGTGGTGTTCGCATACTTTTTTTTTTCCTAGTCATCATACGTTTTAATTTTCTTGAGATCAGTTTTACATAGTGTTTAATTATAGGAAAATAGTTAATTTTATCCTTTAATTTTGAAGGTTCAGAAAGGTATTCATTTTGTATTTTCCTCCCATGGAAGTGTGCTAGTGTTTTTTTTCTTCTTTCAAATATCTTTCTTCATTAAATTCTTATTAGTATGATATCCCTGGGTAGAAGGAAGATGGCAATAATCAAATTAAAACAGGACTATCTAATTCTGAACACACAGAGTTCAACAGTCAGTTTATACCTAGAAAATAAGAAGACACACTTGGTAGCATAATAGTTTGTACACTTAAGTGAAGGTTTGCTCTTGCTTGAGGGGTGATGGCACTTGTTTGAGAACCAATTGGTCCTTGCTACTTAATAGGCCCTGGACCAGCAGCACAGAAAACATCTGAAACTTACTTGAAATTAGGTATCTTGGGTCCCACGTAATAACTCAGAATCTGTATTTTTAATAAGATTCCTGTGCAATTTTTATGCAAGTTAAAAAATAAAAAGTAGAAGTGTAAAGAATTCTGATGTAAATTCAGGGCACCTGAATTTAATTTCAGCTCTGTTACAGAGAAGCTGAGGCACTTTAAGTTATTTAAACTTTTGAGGACATCAGTTTCTTCATCTGCAAAATGGGGATGATAATAGCGATTGTAGAGGGTTATTGATAGGATTAGATGAGGGGGGGAGGGGGAGAAGCCCAGAGTCCAGGAAGAATTTAGGAACTAGGGTACTGAATTCATATGTAGATCCACTGATATGTAATCAGACAGCTCAGGCATTCTGAGAATTGGGTAAACTCTTAATTTCCTGACTATGTTGCACAAAGAAATACCTGTGTTAGAATCCATTTAAACTGAGCTTTCTGGGATATTCTCATTGTTATGCCCTAGAGACTTGCTACGGAATTATTCTCAGCAGAGCAATTATAGGTGAGTCGGCCCTATAATGAGATATCTTTGCTACTTCATTAAATAAACCCCCTTGAATGGGCTCCAAAATGGACCTGCCTCATACCAAATTCCATTACATTGGAAGTAATCTTATAAGAAGGCCCTGGTGTGGGTTCAATTGTCCTGGATACCTAACGTTTACCATAAAGGGAATGTGTTCTAGAACAATGATTCCAAAAGCTGGTTCTCAGACTTGTGCTTGCCTGATCTAAGGGGACATGAAAAATAAAGACACCTTACTAATCGTTCTTTAAAATTAAAATGTAATATATTTAAAAAATATCCTTCATTCTGAACATATGACCTTTCCATTTGCTTTCTTCCTTTCTACTTGTTTTGGGGCTGAACCTTTCCATTTTCTGAACCATTATTTTGTGAAATAATGATGTAATAGTAATTTTTGTAATGTTCTTGTGCAATCTGAGTTCATTGTTAACCCATTCTTCCACATACTTTAAAAATACAATTTCACAGGCCCCAAACTTCTGAAGCATTGATACTGAAACAGTTGCTTTAAAACTTCTTGCCTTTCAACAAATGGTATTGGGAAAACTGGATGTCCGTATGCAGCAGACAGAATCAGGGTTCCTGTCTGTCACCCTGTGCTAATAGCAATTCAAAATGGATCAAAGACCTCAATGTAAAAACCTAAAATTTGGAAACTACTACAAGAAAGGGCAGCAAACATTATAACTTACTGGCATAGACAGGAATTTCTCGAGTAGAATTCCAAGGGCTCAGCAAATTGGAGAGAAAACTGACAATTTGGATTACATCAAGCTAAAAATGTCTCTGCACAGCAAAGGACATAGTTACTATGCGAAACCCTATAGAATGGGAGATCTTTGCCAGATGTACATCTGACAAGGGCTTAATACCCAGAATATAAAAAGAAGCTCAATAGGAAAATTGAGGGAAAGGGTAGAGCTGAGAGGGAATGGGGAAGAATGATGAATGAGGGTGATATCAAGATGTGTTGTACACATAAACTGACATGTTGAATGGAAACCCTTAAAGATAATAAAAAGATAATTAAATATGTATAAAGTCTGAAAAAAAGAAAAAAGGAGCTTAAGAAGGAAGCTAAAAGAAGGAGCTCAAGAAGGAGAAACCCTAGGTCTCCTTGGCACAGGCCGAATTTTTCTTAATAAAGACCCAGAAACAAAACAAATCAAAGAAAGGTTGGACAAATGGGATTGCACGAAATTGCAGAGCTTCTACATGGCAAAGGACATAGCTAGCCAGCTCAATAGAAAGACCACAGATTGGGAGAAGATCTTTACTAGCCATACAACAGACAAGGGTCTCATTTCTAAAATATACCTGGAACTCAAAAAATTAAATCTCCCAACAACAAATCTTCAAAGAAACAGCTGCCCAATAAATAAGTGGGCTAAAGACTTAAAGAGAAACTTCTCTGAAGAGGAAAGAAGGATGGCCAATAGACATACGAAGAAATGCTCAACCTCTCTAGCCATAAAAGAAATGCAAATCAAAACAACATTGAGGGCTGGGAAGGTGGCTCAGTGGTAGAGTGCTTGCCTTGTAAGCCAGAGGCCCTGGGTTCGATTCCTCAGCTCCACATAAGCAAAAAGCAAAAAGCTGGAAGTGGCGCTGTGGCTCAAGTGGTAAAGTGCTAGCCTTGAGCTGAAGAGCTGAGGGACAACGTCCAGGCCCAGAGTTCAGGCTTCATGACCAGACTCCCCCCCCCACAAAAAAAAACAAAAACAAAAACCAACATTGAGATACCACCTCACCCCATTTAGAATGACTATAATCAAGAACTCTAATAACAACAGATGTTGGAGGGGATGTGGACAGAAGGGAATCTTACTGCATTGTTGGTGAGAGTGTAAACTTGTTCAATCACTTTGGAAAGCAGTATGGAGGTTCCTCAAAAGACTCCACATAGAGCTTTCCTATGACCCAGCAATCCCACTTTTGGGCATTTACCCAAATGATCACAAACAAGACAATACTAAAGCTATCAGCAAAACTATGTTTATTGCAGCATTATTTACCATAGCTAAGATATGGAACCAACCCAGATGCCCCTCAGTAGACGAATGGATCAATAAAATGTGGTATATATACACAATGGAATCTTATGCCTCCATCAGGAAGAATGACATTGCCCCATTTGTTAGGAAAGGGAAAGACTTGGAAAAAAATTCTATTAAGTGAAGTAAGCCAGGCCGAAAGAAACATAGGTCCCATGGTTTCCCTTATTTGCAAAAACTAGTATATGTCTGAGTCAAACAGAAAAGGTCAGATAAGTTGATGTTAGGGGAATGAACCCCAAGATAAGTATTCAAATATTTTTTTGTTTTTGTTTTTTTCTTTCATGCAATTGTTTCTAACATATTTATAAGATGATTTCTATGTTGCTTTGTATGTCCTTCCCCCATGGTATAACCCATGTTTTCACTGTATTTGATGTTGGTATAATTTGTGGAGGGGAAGGGAAAAAACAAATCATTTAGGGATACAGGTGGACCCGTTGCAACAATGAAATGTACAAGTCCTTATGTCAAAAAACAAACTTTATAACTTTGGGGGGGGGAGGATCAAGTGTGGGGAGGAGGGGGAGTATGGGAAGGGATGGGAAGGGGAAACAAAGAGGAGACAACAATGCTTGATAAGAAATGTACTGGTTATCTTGCCCATGTAATTGTAACTCCTCTGTATGGTAGTCTCACAATAAAAAAAGAAAAAGAAAAAAGACACTAAACCCCAAAGAATGAATAGCCTAATTAATAAATGCCAAAAGAGCTAAATAGATACTTCTCAGAAGAAGTAAATTGAAGAGATGCTCAGCATTTCTAGCCATAAAGGAAATGCAAACCAAAAAACACTGAGATTCCATCTCACCTCAGTAAGAATGGCCATTCCCCAGAGTAAGAATAACTGGTGGTGGCAAGTATATGGGGAGGAACTCTACTACACTGCTGGTAGGAATATAAACTAGTACAACCACTATGGAAGGTAAGAAATTTCTCAAAAAACTAAACATAGTGAAATAGGGAGTTCCAGTCTAGCCTGCACCATCATGGCCACATGGTGGATAGTAGGGTTTGCCATTTTTGTCTTCATGACAAAAGGGTAAAGCCCCTGACTCCTGCCTTCCAGATGATGGGCGTTGATGAGGTCTTGGAGACAGGGGCGGGCACTTGGCTGATAGGTTACTGAACCTGTCAGTCCAGTGCCTGAAACTAGGAGTTTCCTGTGACCCTGCCCCTGGCCTCAACCTATTTAGGTCAAGACCAGCTCAGGCTCCATTATGCTATGCCACGTGTCTCCGTGTTCGTGTCCTGTCTCTGTGTCCTGGCTCTTCTCCTGTCACCACAGCATCCCAATTCAACTCTCCATTGGAGCTGAATTGGTTCGTTGGTATTGCTTTTGTTCTTTCTTTCCTTTCTGGCCTTCATGGCTCAGTTTCCTAACAGTGTTGAGTGTGTTTGCTGGCTGCTGGCCTTTGAAACAGGAGTCCAACCATGCAGTCACAGCCTTTTAATAAACACTCCAAGATTCAACCTCTCAAAATGTGGCTTCTCTGTTTTCTCATCTTACAACAATAGAACTATACCCAGTGATACCACTCTTGGACATTTATCTAGAAGATTACAAGTCAGCATATAGTAAAGATAGTGCATACCATGCTCAGTATGTACTAGTCACCATAGCCAAGATGCAGAATAGCTCAGATGATGAATTGATTTAAAAAGTTGCTATACATGCATACATACATATATATGTATATATGTGTACATACATATGTACATGTATATATATATTTACATAAGCATTCAGACATATGTCTTGTTTCCCAAGACTTCACATTATATCATTTGCAGGGAAAAAGATGGACCTGGCCAAAAAGTATGCGCTATCAAGTAACTCAGGCTCAGAGAACCAAAAGACATGCTCTGTCACATATGTGGAAGTTATCTCTAAGTTATAAATGTATGTGAAAACATACAGGGTCACGTGCATATACAGACAAACATATTATCTAAAGTATGTGTTAGGTCCACCCTGGAAAAATGGTCCCTTCCCCATTGTTCTTGCTTGGTGCACACATGGCCTCTTCCCTAGAAGCCCCCACCCAGCCTTTGTGACCCAGATAACTGGAATGCCAGCGGGCAGTGGGAGGTCCCCCAGGTTCTGAGGTCTTGGCTGGGGCCACACCTCCTCCCTGCCCTCTTCCCATTATCAGTCTCCATCATCAGTTCCACCCCTTGTTTTGCCACTGGCCTCCTTGCAGCATTTCCCTTGCCCCTTGTCCCTTTCCCCCCTTCCCTTCCCTTCCTTTTATTTCCCCTGCACCCCTTACACATGCCCCCATCTGTGCAGAGCAGTAGTATGCTCTCTCCCCAATAAGTTCTTTTCTACCTGCACAGTTACGTGGCAGTTCCTTTGGCAAACCTCACCGAGGATGATGGCAATAGCCCAATGCCTTTGGACAATTATAGTTTAACATAATTGAATACCAAGGAAGCTGAAGGCAGTATTGTCAGAGGTGGGGGAGGCCAAAGGGGCATATCAATGGAGTGGGGAAGGGTGGGCAAATACTGTCATAGTATTCAAGGTGCATATGTGAAAATGGAAGCCTGTAACCATACTGCATGGGAATCATGGAGGAGAACAATAGAAGGCTGACAGTGTCCAAGATTAATTTTACTCACAAATTGATATGTTGAATCATCTATTTGTTGGTGTTGGTCCTGCGGTTTGAACTCAGGGCCTGGGTGCTGTCCCTGAGCTTTTTTGCTTAAGACTAGGATTCTACCACTTGAGCCATAGCTCCACTTTTGGCTTTTCGTGGTTGGAGATAAGAGTCTCACAGACTTTCCTGCCTTGGCCTGGCTTCCAACTGCAATCCTCATATTTCAGCCTCCTAAGTAGCCAGGATTATAGGCGTGAGCCACTTGCACCTGGCTGATAATGTTGAATTGAAACCCTTTGTACTACTACTTAAAAATAAATTAAGATTAAAAATGAAAAATGCCTAAGTAAAGGTTTTGTCTTTTTTCTGTGAAGTCAGTATTAGACATGTAAGACTGTCAAGGTCAAAGTACACAGTGTGAACTGGAGGGTAAATGTGACACAGTCACATTTGTCCTTTCAATAGAACAAAATGCATGACACAGTAATTTCATAAAGAGAAAGGGGTGTTTTGGCTCACAGTTTTGGAGGTTCTAGAGCATGAGTGGTGGGCCTGATCATTTGAGCCTGTGCTGAGAACAGGGGAGGAAAGAGGAAGGGGCTGTAGTTTCCCCGGTCCTTCAGTGGGACACCTCCAATTAGCTAATAATCATCCACTAACTGGTAAGAGCACTACACTGGGGCCTCCTTCTTCAGCTCACAAGCTTTGGAGGATATTTAACATAAAAACGACTGCAGTAAATCTGTTCAGTGTAGCCACCTCACAGTGCACAGTGCTCTTCAAATTGCCCTGTGGCCCATGGAGGATCTGTGGGATTGTAGATTACATTTCTGCAGGTCTAGCAGGCTCTGGAATCTCAATTTCCAGTCAACTCATCTGCAAAGTAGCAAAGGCATCCTGGCTAAGCTGGTAAGCCAGGGGTCAGATCCAGGAGCCATTCTTTCTAGCTGTAGACCCTTGAGCAAGTTCCTTCCCCTGTCTATCCTATCTCATTGGCCTGGTGTAGGAAGAAAATGGAATAATGAATGTAAATATTCCCAGAAGGGAAAATTCAGTACCTGGCATGCAGAAAAAGCTGTGTAATTGCAAATTATTTAACTTTACGGATCAGGGGCATCAAGATATTAAAAGAAGATTAGCACTGAAAGGAGTTCTTCCTAGTGATGTGGAAGTTTCTGTGGGGGAAGGGAAAGCTTTGTTCTCCCTTCTTCAATAAGATTGCTTGAAGCTGAGACTTTTGAAGGGGAAATACACACTTATTCTAATTCAGAAGTGGAAGCCTTTTAACTACTCACACCCTCTGATTGAAGCTGAACTGATGGTTTTGACTTGGTTTCCATATGTGACAAGAAACATTTGACTATTGTCCTTTGACCTTTACAATTTCCTAGAAGTCTTTATTAATTAGTGTTATTATTCTTTTGAAAATGTGGTTACAATGTTTATTAATTAAAATTTCCCTTTTTATTGGCAGCTAATAAATTTGTTAAACAGTAGTGTATATTGCCTACTATGCAAATGCAACTATACATGAGGCTAATTTTATAATTTTTTAAATTATAAAATCCTTATTTTGTGTGTGTGTGTGTGTGTGTGTGTGTGTGTGACTAGAGTTTGTACTCAGGGTGTTATGCTTTCTGGGCAGGTGCGCTACACTTGAACCAGAACTTCAGACTTTTCTGTTTTAGTTGTCTTTGTGTTTGGGACCACCTGAATTGAAGTCCTCTTATTTACACTTAGCGCATAGCTCTGAGGACAGGTGTACACCACCGTGCCCAGCTATGAGTGACGTAAGTGCTCCCAAAATATTGCCCAAGCTAGCCTCAAACCCGGATCCCTCCCTATCTCAGCCTCCTGAGTACACATGATTTTAGGTATGTGACACCTCAGCTAGTGAATCTCATAGCCTTCTTTAAAAAATTATAGAGAAATAGCATCTCAGCATGAAAATGAGTCAAATTTGTGTTATCCTCAGTTTGTGCATTTTGCTCAAATGCCTTGACTTAGAATATACATTCAAACGCAAGAGCAGATAATGATTCATTTGAAGAAAACTTGAGGACAATTCATCAGTTGATCAAAGAGCCAAGGAACAATGGCTTATCCATACAACTGGCTTAACTTTATATAGCACAAGTAAAACATATGAAACTAAGTTATTTCATTTAGCTCATTTAAATAAATGCTTGCTACTTTCTGAAATACCTCAAAGATTAAAGTTTAGTGCTTTTTGGAAGTAAAATTGTCTTTAAATCATTGCATACCTATTTTAACCATTATGGATTATTATGATAGAATAGAATTGCATATATGGGTAAAAGACTTTTTTTTTTTTTTTTGTCCAGTCGTGGGGCCTGAACTCTGGGCCTGGGTGCTGTCCCTCAGCTCTTCAGCTCAAGGCTAGCGCTCTACCACTTGAGCTACAGGGCCACTTCCGGCTTTTTTCTTTTTGCTTATGTGGTGCTGAGGAATCGAACCCAGGGCCTTAGGCATGCAATGCAAGCGCTCTACCACTGAGCCACCTTCCCAGCCCAGTAAAAGACTTTTTTAAAACACAAGGAGTGACTATTTTGCCAAGAGCACAAGAAAAGTAATATCACAACAGAATATTCCTAATGGGTTTCTGATATGCATTAGAAGTTATCATGTTAATTAATAAATATTTGCATATCTCTAGGGCCTTTGCTTAGCTCATACTTTTCTATTTCACTTGTCTGTTGCTACTTTTAACCACAAGAAATGTGGTCACTCCTGGAGCTGATTGTATACCACATATCTGGCAAATATTTATATGGATTACAATTCCTCCCAAATACTAAGTATTTCTATTTATCTAAGAGAGCGTCTGAATGTTAGGGCTTCCCAGTCTTCCTCAGGGGCAATGGGTAGTCACATGACTAAATTCTGATCAGTGGGGAAACTATAGAAATGCTAGATACCCCGTGAGTCTCTCTCTTTTACCTTTTGGCTAGCTGGACTGTGTATATGATGACATAGTAGGAGCAGCCAATTTGGATCATGAGGTCAAGATCACACCTTTTTTTTTTTTTTCCCCTGCTGGTCCTGGGGCTTGAACTCAGGGCCTGGGTACTGTCCCTGAGCCTCTTTTTTGCTCAAGGTTTGCACTCTACTACTCAAGCCATAGCATCTCTTCTGGCTTTTTCTGAGTAGTTTATTGGAGGTAAGAGTCTCATGGACTTTTCTACCCTGGCTGGCTTTGAACCATGATCCTCAGATCTCAGCTGACTGAGTAGCTAGGGTGACAGGCGTGAGCCTGTTTTTCAAGGCTACTTGTTAAGGAACAAAACATAATCTGCCTGTGGATCAGACTGTACCAAACTTTGAGAGGAAAAGAAACTTCTTCCTTTTTCACCATGTTAGTTCAGATTTTCTGTCACAGGCAAATCTAACCCTAATGTATATGAACTGAAATATCTGCTAACACATCCACCAGTTCTGATCATCTTTCTGCTCTTGGTATCTGTCACCTACCCTGCCTTACTTAAGATATAGACATAAAAAGAGATCTACATTACTTAATTCTTGGGAATAATGAGAAAGTATTAAATTTGCAAGTTCACTTCAGGAGCAGAAGAGTTAAAGAAGCTACAAATTGTTCTATTCCCTGTAGCTTTTGGTTTATTAAGAGACATTCTAGGTGAGATTTCAAAGTTAACTCCCAAGATAATGAGATGAAAGCTAGGCCATATGTCTAAGCTAAGTTTTGGTCTCAAAATAATTACCTTTGTTAATTACCAGTAATTAGTGTCAGCATCTAAAAGTTTCCTAAAAATCCAGGGAGAGAGAAAAGGGAAGGGCAGAGGGAGGGAAGGAGAATGGGAGAAAGGGGGAGAGAGAGAGGAAAGGAGAGGAGAGGAGAAAGAATACATACGTTTTCTAGTACAGTTATATCTTTAGGTCATCAAATAATGATTCAGAATTTTGCTATTACCATTCAACACTGGGCTTTATCGAAAGTTGGGTATTTCTTTCAGTTAACTTAGGAACCTTTTGCTTCTAGCCAGTTGCAATGTGAAGTTTGTATGGCATTAAAAAAAGATATATGTTTTTTTCATTACCAAAATTATATCTTTCTTTACCCATAAAATCGTATCTTTAACCCTCCTCCAGTGGAAAAAAGTCCAGCTGGAAATGGTCCTGAAGGGAGGCTCAGGATCTTCATGCAGTCTTTCAGCAGGCTTTCCTGGGCTGGAGGACTCAGCTCTCAGGATAGCTCGGCTTCTGTTGGATGCTGGTGAATGTACCTGTATTTCCCCACCACTCATTACACTGTTAAGAAGCTTAAAAAGTACATCACACTTGTCTTACTGGTGTCATGATACTTCAGGACAAGGGAAATATTTGTAGATGCATCTGTTTGGGTTCTACAAATCACTTGTGTTCTATGTAGGCACTTTCTCCCCTCCTCCCCTTTCTCTTTCTCTCTCTCATCAGTCATGGAGCTCGAACTCAGGGCCTAGATGCTATCCCTGAGCTTTTTTGTTCAAAGCTAACTCTACCACTTTGAGCCACAGTGCCAGTTCCGGTTTTCTGGTGGTTAATTGGAGATAAAGTTTTACTGACTTTCCTGTCCAGGCTGGCTTCAGGCTGCATTCCTCAAATCTCAGCCTCTCAAGGAGCAAGGATTACAGGCGTGGGCCACTGGTGCCCAGCCAAAGGCTAACGCTTAATGTCAAGATATTGACAAACCGAACCTGTTTGCAGATGTCAAAGTAATTCTTAATAAAGTGTATTACCATAGGAAAGGAAATTTAATGACAAGGTAAAACTTTGTTTCTAGTAAGTATCACATATGAAGTATCAATGAGTTCATGCTCAAAGATAAAGGGGGTAATGCTTGGCTCAATGAAACCACATACCAGAAGAGGAAAACTCACATACTCATTAATCATCTCTTTGTCGGGAATCTACATTCTACTCACCCAATTGCACTAAAACATTGTGGCTTTTATAGATGTGCATCTAAGTGACAAAACCAGCCTCATTTGGAGACCTGGGAGTATTTACTGTAGGATTCATTAACAGAATGAAAGCATAAGTTCTACACTTTGGGGCTATTTCTGTATATCAAGTTCATATGGCCCTATTAACTTGCAAGCCTGTCTTATAAATCGTGGAGTGCACAATCCTGATATTAAGAATTTTTACGCTACTAACGATCACCGTTCATGACGGTGTGATTGGAGCCGCTGAATGTAACTTCGCCTCCCATCTCCTTCCTTCTAGCTACTGATCTATATTTTCTTTAATCCCATACCTCCAGCGCTGTCCTGAACTGTCCCGCGGCCATGGCGTACTTCTTTTGTCTATAGCAAGAGCTGGCATCCTTGAGGGCCACCTGAAGCCATTTGTCAATCTGAGGTAGGAAGCTGAAATTAGGTCCGCTCAGCGGGTCTGCTATTTCAGCAGCTCGGCAGGCTGGCTGAACCTCGGTGGACATGAAAGACTTTACAAACTCATAGCTCACATCCTCCTCATCAATGTAGACCAACTTTGCTTCCACATCCATTATGGTCTTTAAGGAGATATGAGGCAGAGGTGTGGTATGGAGCTGGTTGTCAATTTCTGTTCCCTTGGCCTCTTTCTTAGCCACTGGCTTTTCTTCACCTTCTGCCTTCCGTTTAAAGCTCACTTTCTCTAAATCGTTGTTTTGCTTTTCCTTGATCGTCTTGGCCATTTTTATTCTTTCAGCTGGGATTTCAGTCTGTTTATCTCCACAGCTTTTTTTAGTCTCTGGTGGCACTTCCAGGCTGCTGGGTGAATTTGCTAAGGTAGACATTTTCTTGCTTGTGTTTAACTTGGGAACAAGAGGATCCCGATGGACTCTCTTGGGTGTGTTTTCCAAATTCCTACTGCTTCCTGAGCTCATCCTGTAGGGGTGAGGAGAAGGAAAATAGTTCAGACAACATTTAGAAATTCTGTTGGTTTAGTTTATAGTTCATTTCATTGGAAACACTATAGATTTGAGTAATATTATATTGGAATTCGGTATAGGTATCTCGTTGGAGTAAAACTGAAGTTATCTTATCTATGACCTTTTACTGGGACAGTGTATGCTTTAGTCTCAGAATTCAAGACTTTCTCAGGTTCTTCAAGAAAATAATTTATTGAAAATACATCTATACTGTTTCTTAGAAAAAGGATCTATAGGTGAATAATATTGAATGAATACTTTTATCAGATGCCTAAGGTCATTGGCTAGGAAAATTTTATACATAGCCACTGAAGACCAAAAAAGACCTCTATCTCCCAAATCCATCTTTATATTAATTTCCTAGAAAGGCAGGGGGTCCAGAACTCATTATAAAATACATGCCTAACCTGCATCATAGACTTAGAAGTCTAAAAAACCACAGTTGCTTCCTCTGAAAAGCTACCAGAAATGTGAGCACTATGTTTCCTCTATTTGCTTCTTCTATTAATAAACTAA
This sequence comes from Dipodomys spectabilis, assembly GCF_019054845.1. Classification (NCBI taxonomy): domain Eukaryota; kingdom Metazoa; phylum Chordata; class Mammalia; order Rodentia; family Heteromyidae; genus Dipodomys; species Dipodomys spectabilis. Next base: position 6,661,756 of record NW_024870727.1, on the reverse strand, counting down.
ATCTCAGGCTTAAACAACTTTAATAACAATTGTTGTTTAGAACAGATTTTGAAGCAGAACATGACCTTCAAAGCTATCGTAACATGGAGTTTCTGAGAAAAAGCATTTTTTCTATCAAAGAAGTTAGCTTTCTTTCTGTTCATCTTCAAAGAATGGTTTTCCTGACCAATTCCTGCTTTGGCCAGGTGGGTTGGCCCTTGTTCATTATATTTTAGTTACATCCATCCATCCATCCATCCATACATCCATCTATCCATCCATCCATACATATATACATACATACATACTTTCCCTGAACACTTTAAGACTTTCCTTGAATTTTAGTTACATCTGTTAATTAAGCTACATCCTTTTGCAGATTATGAACCTGAGCTCAGCCAATGGGAGCAGAGGGGCGGGGCCTCCTGGGTTAGGGATCGAAAGGAGCAGCCTGCCTGTGTTTGCCTGGTAGATTTTTGGCAGGTGGCACACCTTTCTGCAGAAGTGAACTTTGCCTTGCCAACTTCCTATCAGTTTGCGTCTTTATTCCTACGCCTCAACATTCCCAGCTATTTCTAACAGGATAACACATTCACCTTGAGTTTACTGCATTAATATTTTTGTTGCAATGTGATTGACAAAGTTGTATGGAGAGGAGGCATTTTCCTAAAGCACTATTGATCAAAATGTGTAATAATCTTCTGTATTTTTTTTACTACCCTGCTAGATTTGCTGCAAAATATAAAATGGTTTAAGATTGAATAGTTATTTAGTATATTTTCTATTTCTTTTCAAAATTATCTTTAAGTGGCTATACAAAGAAATTTCATTTTAACATATCAGTTTATGAGTACAATGCATCTTGATCAATGTCACCTCTTCCATCACTATCCCCCATGTCTCTCAGCCCTTCCCATCCCTTGAAGTTACCTGATTCCATTTCCACATTTCCACTTATATCATGACTTTATTCACCCACACTACCTCTCTCTATTTGTCTGTCTTTCCTCCTCTTGACCCCGCCCCCCACTTCCTCCACACATGTTTCAGCTTCCTGGTATTCATTTTGTTCAACTATAAGTTAAAAATTATGTTAAGAGAAGTTGGGCTCATAGGCAAAGGGCATGTGGTTTTTCTCATCTGTGGTAGTTAGATCTGAATGATAAGCATATATGAAAACATATACAAGGTTATATGCATATATATACAAACATTGAACAAAGCATGGTACACATAAGGAGGATTGCAATAAGGTAACAAATAACAACTCCTTCTAACCACTAGCTTATATTTAACAAAAGGAATAGTTTTTATTTGTTATCACATCCTGTTCTGATAAGAGGGCTGAGTGGTAATCTGGAGTGATAATATTGCAAAGAAACTCAGGGACAGAGGTTGTGTTGATCAGACAGAGGCAGCTGATCTTCAGAAAGATTTATGTTCAGATTACTCTTCCTTCCTTCGTCCAGGCTGGACTTCATTCTATATACAGGATAGTTAAGAGTAAACACATCAACCCACCAAGAGGTCAGAGACAATAAGAAGAGGGCTGAGTGGGATTATAAGATAATAATGAAATGAAAGGGATTATTAGGGCTATTTGTCTACAAGGAGACAATTTTTCTACTCAAGAAAAAAACTCAGTTCCTTCTCAAAGCCAATTATTTTGTTAATATTGATTATTTCATTTACTTGAGAGATAGAAGTTTGGCTATAAAAGAGTTTTAAATACCCTGAAATGTGACCTACTAGATTCCTTAAGGAAAATAAAAGAAAGAAATGAATGACACTGTCCCTAACATTTAACTCTTGGGGCACTTTCTTTTCCCTATACTCCATGTAGGTATTGTCTGAATGATCCAGCAATTCTACTCTTGGGAATTTATCTAAAATACTTCAATTTAGGCTACAATAAAGACACTTATACAGCTATGCTCTGTGGCACTATTCACCATAGCCAAGGTATGGAAACAGCTCAGAACCCTTAAATGGATATATATATATATATATATATATATATATATATATATAAAAACATATTCCTGATATATATTACATATATGATAAATCATATACACATATATATGAATTTTACATATATATCAGAAAGTACAATATTCTATCATTTACAAATGGACCTAGAAAAAATTATGTTAAGTGAAGTAAGTCAGGTCCAGAAAGAGAAAGGATATATGTTTTCTCTCATATGTGGAAATTAGCTCAAATTATAAATATATACATAAACACATACAATGTCATATGCACAGGCACATATACATCTTAAGGTTTGATATATACAGGGGAGAATTCCAGTGGTGCAACTCCTTTGAACAATGACTTACAGTCTAACACAGGAATACCAAAAAGCTGCTACTTGAGTTGTCAGGAGTGGGAGCGTGTGGCAAGGTCAAGGAGAGGAGCTGGCAAATGAAGAGAGAAAGGGTGGGCAAATGTAGTCATAATATTTATCGTCTACTGTATAGGAAAATTAAGGGGAGGGGTAGGGTTGGGGAAAATGGATAGAATGATGGACATGTCGAATTGTAACTCCTTTTGTGTGACTACTTAAACACAATAAAATTATATTATATAATTAAAGGAAACAAATGTGTATGGTTACATATGGACATACTGAAATTCCAAAAATATCTTCAGTATTAATTTGCTGATGTGAAATACTAGGATAATACTTCTCCAGTGATTTATATTGGCATATTAGAGCAGTATTTCTATGACATAAAAGCAGGGAAAAGGTTGGGATCTTTGCAAGTGTGTTAAGGGTGTTCCACATGGCTACGAGTGGAGTCTGCCTCTGAGCAAGGCCCTGTCTCCCTTTCCTCTCTCACAAATCATTGCTGGCATCCAGTATGCCTTTGGATCACAAATGTGACTAAAGTAGGCAGAGGGAAAAATGTCTTGGCAGTCACTCTTGTGTTTGCTTTTGTGCGGCGGAAGATTTGGATTTAGGAAAAATTAGCTTAAGACTTTCAGTTAAGATTCATGAGAAAATGGGGATGGGAGCTCAAGTAGTTGAGCACCTGGCTAGTAAGCACCAGGCCACAAGTTCAAGCTACAGTTCTGCTGGGGAAAAATGCTGTAGTGAGCCAGGTATAGTCATTTACATGTGTAACTCCAGCGACTTTGAAGGCAGAGATGTTTGAGGATAGCAGTTTGTCAGCTGGGGTAAAATATTAGCTTAAACCTCATCTGGATAAATAAGATAGGCATTGTGGATAAATCTGTCATCCCAGTGACCTGAATTCAAGGCCATAAGGAGAGGAATTCAGTCCAGGACATCCTCAGGCAAAAATGCAAGACTCTGTCAGAAAATCACTAAAACAAAAAGGCAGGAGGTATGGCTCCAGTGGTAGAGCACCTGTCTAACAAGTGCAAGGCTTTGACTTCAAATCCTAGTACCAACACAAAAGAAAGAAGGATTGAAGGAAGGAAAGAAAGAAAGGAAAGAAAGAAAAAGGAAGGAAGGAGGAAAGGAAGGAAAGAAGCTAGTTGTAATGATCATTACAGTTGTGCATTTGTTTAATAAGTTTCTTTCGGTCGTAGAGATGCTACTCTTGAAATTCAAGCTCAAAATACTGGACCTCTGATTCATATCCAGTATCACAGTAGACTATACAAATTTGAGCAGTAAATGTTGGTGAATGAGATATCCCCCAAATTTCATGGTCTCTCCCTGGTGTCTTAGGTCAACCGTCTACATCAAACATTTAAATATTTCAGAATATCTGAGATTGGTTGTCCTTAGTAACAGTTTCAGCATCTATAGCAACATTATCTATCTTGGTGGCATTTTTCACATCTCTTAAGCACATAGGAATGTGCAGTTATCTTTGCAACTGTTTGTTCTAAAGAATATTTTGTTCTCTCTGTCTCTTTCCTTTTTTCCACTTCCTCTGACTATTTTATCTTTGAATTCCTCTAGCTCCAATCCTTTGCCAGCTGTTCCCTGTGCCTATCTCTCCTGACAAGAAGGAAGGTTTTATTGTTTTTAAGAAAGAGGCATTTGAGTACTTCTGCACCAATCCTGAAGCCTTTCTCTAGCAATTGTAGTTTGGTTTTTACTGAAGGTTTACACAAGGAACAAAAACACAGACAATGTGGTGCATACAATGCTCAGGGGAATTGAGCAGGTTAGCAAATGTTTGGCTTTCAGACTTGTAGAAGATCAATCATTACCAATTTAGCTAAGAAACAATGATGTAAGCCCCCTCTTCAAATCCAAAACACATACTTAAAATGTGTCAAAGTGTCGTAAACAGGCAGGCTGAAAAAGAATGGTGCAACTCAACCAGTATTTACTGGATTGGTTGCAAATCATGTGACCTCAATTCAGATGACGGACATGCTCTTCATTAAAATTGTTGCACATATCAGAAGAGTTATGGAACTGCTCACTGAGAGCTTTCTCCAGACCTATGGAGTTCTCTTTAAGTAATGTGGAATTCAAGGCCTTTCACCTCTTAGCCCAATGTTATTTCCCTTAACCCAACACCCCTCCTGTAAGCTAGCTCCAATTAAAAATGATTATCTCTCCTCTATTGAAGAAGTTCTTCAATATAAGCGATACTCACTTCCAGTCTGTCTAGTAAGAATTTCCCATCTTCTTGTTCCCATCCATTCTACTTGCCTCAATTTAGGCAGGAATTATTCTTCTATACCTCTTCAGAGTAGCCAGGGCATTTATAGTACTGATTTTTAAATCACAGTTATGCCTAAATGATGGATTTCTCCCAATAAACTCCCTAAAAGCAGAGACATGCTTTACTTATCCAGACATTAGCTCAGAATTTTGCATATATATATTTTTGATCAATATGAATGCTGTGAATCCAAGGCTAATTTATACAGATTCTGAAAAAAAGTCTTGGATTTATTTTTCTCTAAACGTAGGGCTAAAACTTTGAAAAAAGATGTTTCTAAGAGGGCTTGATAGGTTTGTTTTGTTATGTTCTGTTTTAAATTTGGTCCTAGGTAAAGTACATTTTCTTCTTTGGTGAATCATATAAGGGGTAGGTTTAAACTCTCAACCTCTTCACTGGTTTTTGCTTTTTTTTTTTTTTTGTAGTAGTCAAGCTGATTAACATGACATTAGTCAGTGTTCCTAAGGCACTGAACTACATTTAAATCATTACTTCAATAAAAATACTTTTAGAGAAAACTATTAGACAATCATTATGTATGTCAAAGAAATATTTGCTGATAACATTCTGCAAAAGTGCTCATTTGTTAATTTAGAAAAGAGAACTATAAAATTGATTTCTTTACAGAGAGATGCCTTTACATAAGATTGCCAGCAAATTATTGGTATGAAATACGAGAATGATCTCCAAGATGTTATACAAACTACAGACACAGGAAACAAAGAGAGGTCAATGTTTGATCATTTCCAGTGGATGACCACTTTAAAGGTATTCAGTAGATTGTTTTTAAACACATTTTTTTTTGTTTAATCATGCTTTCTCTTCTATGTGGGAGTTTCTGTTGCTTCTTACACTTAATTGGTGGTTTACACAGAGATTATTAGCAATACACATTGTCTATTAGATTTTCACCAAAACATACAGTTCAAACATGGACAATTAAGACAAAGAGAAGCCTTAAAAATGTGCTCTCTGAAACATTCAATATCCCAGTTGCTATGGTTTTCTTTCTTTAAAAAAAAAACAGATCTAATTTTAACTTGCTATTAAATGTAACCAGAGAGACATTATGAGAAAAAACACCTTGCTTGTAAGTCTACCAGTATATCTTCATATTTTAAAAACATGGTACATAATATTCTTTCCATCTTAGAATCATATATTGAGCACCTAAACTCTAAGCAAGGTACAGTGCTAGGCAGCTTTTACGGGAGAGTAAAGGTGACACCAGGTCTTCATTGTGAAGCTGTGGTTGAGCTAGGTGAGCTCTGGGGAAGTGATGCATACAAGTGATGCATAGTGATGGATACAATTATTCAGAGAAGGTGCTTGTCTACTTGACTCTAACCACTAGAGAAGCAGAGCTGTGTCACATTTGTGCTATTGCTATGTGGCTCCTTCAACGTATGTCTGTTACTGGAATATATGGCTGTGCACTTACATTCTGGGCTGACAAGAATGGCCGAGCTTTTTCAGGAACGTGGCAATGATATAGTGAAGATAGTGGGGAGTTTTTCTTTCTTTTTTTAAGGTAGAATAAATATCTCTAGGTCAGAAATTTCTCTTTTATCTAAGTATCCTTATAAGGACTAGCACACCACTGTTAGAAAGGTGTTAGGTGAATTTGGTTAATAATACTTGTTAAGAAACTAAAAAAGAGGGGCTGGGAAGGTGGCTCAGTGGTAGAGTGCTTTCCTTGTATGTATAAGGCCCTGGGTTTGATTCCTTAGCACCACATAAGCAGAAAAAGACAGAAGTGGTGCTATGGTTCAAGAGGTAGAGCGCTAGCCTTGAGCTGAAGAGCTGAGGGATAGCGCCCAGACCCAGAGTTCAGGCCCCACCACCGACAAGAAACAAAAACAAAACAAAACAACAAAAAAAAAAACCTAAAAAGGAAATGAAGACAGTCTCTGGTGGCTCATGCCTGTAATTTTAGATACTCAGGATGCTGAGAGCTGAGGATCACAGCTTGCAGGCAGCTCATGTAGAAAATTTTGAGAAACTTTCTCCAATTAACCAGCCAAAGAGCCAGACTGGAGACATTCCTCAAGTGGTAGAGCACCAGCCAGTAGAGAAATAAGCTGAGTGATATGTGTGTGGGGCCATAATAAGTTCAGGCCCCGGAACTGGCACCCCCTCACATGAGTGTACTTGTACACACACACACAAACACACACACACACACACACACACACACACACACACACACACAATATACCATGAATTAGTATACATACAGTACTAAGTTTATGTCAATTTATTTCTCACTTAACCCCCTATTTTTTCACATTTCTTTTATACATGTTGTTAGACTTATTTAACTTAAATAACCAAAAAATAGGTCACCAAGAGAATTTACCATATTTGACAGCTAACTTCAGGACAACTAACTTGGACAACACGATAACAAATTCTTCTGCTTCGTGCTCCCAGTTAGTTGTTACTTATACTGTCCTTACTTTGATTTTGTTTTTAAAATTTTATCAGCAGGTATTTAACTTTTACTGCTATTTTACTGGAGGAGACTTTCTTTGCCATACTATGATAAACATACACACAATTTATGCTTAACTTGAGTCTAGGAGCCAAATTTGACGAGAAAAGCATAATACATTTGAAGTGTTTTTAAGGATTTTTAGCTGCAAATATAATTATGGACCTGTTATATTCCAGCAGTCACTAAATTCAGGGGGAAAAAAAAGAATGCAGACATAAAACTTCCACATGAATGGATTCCTGGGACTTCAAATGTAATGTTGTCAAACCATTTACCACCTAATGGGAATAATGCATGGGAACAACTGTACCTCTTTGTACCCAGCCTACTGAACATTACTCACAGTGTGTCAGACAGAACATTACAAGGCGACTTCATCGTGGGGTTATGTAATGAAAAGAACATTCAGTGTGGAGTTACAGGAACAGCTTGAATTCTAGGTTTACAATTCATTAAATGTATGTCCTAGGAGAAAGTATCCCTCTTGTCTCAATGTTATTTTCCCCCTCTGAAAACTGGGAATGGTCTTGTAAGAGTCAAATGGGATGAGCTATTAATGTAATGGTACTTTGTAAGAGAAGAGGCTTGGTAATTCCCCCAAAGAGTTCCTTAAGGATACTTCCTTAAAATACTCCTGTCTCAAGGCTAAACTTTTCCTTGGACTCTCACCCTTCTTCCCCTGGAGGATGATGCTCTTAAGATTGTCACCTTGTCACATTACCTGTTCTCCTCTTGCTACTCAGATTGCTATTAAATCAGCGGGCTCTTCCAAGAAAAATGAACCAAAAGAACCTTCCCTGGAATCTCTATCTCCTTCTTGCTGTCACTTTAGCCGTGGCTCTTCCCATGGCAGAAAGGAAAACATAGCTTTCCTCACTTTCTATCTTTCTATCTTATCTCCCTTTTAGAACCCACTCATCTTGGAGCTCGACCATTCTGGCCAAGGCTATTCTTTTGTGGGTCATCATTCCCTTTCCTATTTCCAAACACAACAGCCATTGCCAGGAGTGCGTCAGCTCCAGCTCTAGCTATGCCTTCACGGTTGCTGTTCTGCTTTCAGTGGACAGCATTCTTCTCCTCTCTGGTGACATCATGCTTTCCAAATTTCCCTCTTACTTCACTTACTCTCATCCCCACTGTCCATCAGCTCCTTGCCCTTCCATCCACTCAAGGGCCGGGGGCCTGGAGTCTCCTGCTTTGCCCCCAGCTCCATTCTGTGCTTAGGTGACTGTCCACTCCTATGGCTTCAATACCATCGTGGGCTCCTGCTCCCAGGGTCACAACTCTAGTCCTTACAATTTCCCTGAGCTTCAACCGTCTCTATAGCACCTCTACTTGGATGGTTGAAAATGCATCTTAAAATGTACAAGTCTGGCTGGGAATGTGGCTCAATGGTAGAGTGCTGGTCTAGCATGCATGAAGCCCTAGGTTCGATTCCTCGGTACCACATAAACAGAAAAAAGCCAGAAGTGGCCCTGTGGCTCAAGTGGTAGAGCTCTCACCTAGGCCCAGAGTTCAAGCCCCACGACCAGCAAAAATAAAAAATAAAAAAATTACAAGTCCAAAATACATCTGTGACTTCCCATCCCGTCAGATTCTCCCACCCCTGGCCTTCTCGGGGCCCATTGTGTGTCACTCATTTGCCACTCATTTGTCCCTAGTTGTACAAGGACAGAACTTCCCCAAGTTATCTTTGATTCTTTTCTCTCACTCAGCATCCATCCTGTAGCTATCTTCCTGTAGCTGCTGACTCTTTCAGAGTTCTCCCTCTGTCCACTGACAGCCTTCTTCCAGGTCCCATGACTCCACATCCAGATTACTGCACATCACAGCCCCAGTCATCCTTTTAAATGAAAAATCTCCTCCTACCTTATTCTTGCTTAAAGCCTTTCCAGTGGGTGTCCAGAACTCCCTACAATCGAGTATGATCCCTGGTGCCTCTGCCCCTTTGCAAACCTTTTCCTTCCCTATTAAGTCCTGGCCATCTAGCTTTCATTGTCTTCCACTCAACAAGTTCATTCCTACCCCAGAACCTTTGTACTCCTGGGGCTGGAATGTTCTCTTTACTGTTTTTTTTTTTTTTTTTTTTAACATAATTCAGATCATAGCTTAATTGTGTGCTCCCAAAAAAAGCCTTCTCTGATGAACTAACCAGCCCCCAGTCATCTATTTTAATCTCTCCATACTACTTATCGCAGTGGTACCCACAGATTTGCACTTCAGCTGCACCTTTATGCCTAGCTGGCTGATACATGCTCAGAGCGCCGGAGACAGACTAAGTACACAACAAATATTTTTGGACTGGGCAATGGAACAATTTAATCCTACCTATTGTGTAATTAATGACGAATTTAAATTTATCTTTTTTTGGTGCCACTTGACGACTTAATGCCTTACAGCTTTGTTTGAAGTCAGCTACATATACAGTTACTTTTTTGCAAATTGGTTTCAGCATACAAAGCTTCACTAACCATGGTGGCATTTTGATCCTTTTTACTTTAATCCTCCACCCTCCCCTCCCATACCCTTTTCTGCTTCCCTTCCTTTCTTTCTTCTCTTCCTCTACCCCTCCCTTCCTCTTTCTCTCTGTCTTTCCCTTTTTTTCTTTCCCCTCTGCTGTTTTTATTGCTTGTTAGTCAAAGAAATCAACAGTACAATGCATCTACCCTTGTCTCTCTTATTTTACTTTTTGTTTGGGAAGTAAATAATCTCCCTGACTGTCCACATAGAACTCATGCATGACTAAAACCTTTGGAAAAACAAGTCCTTTGAGGGAGGAGAGAGAATGGTACAACTTGTATCATCCCAAGAGTGTTGTGTGAGGCTGCTTTGCTGAAGTCCTTACTTTGCCTTGTGTCAAAACAAGAACTAACTTCTGTGACAGGGCAATGAGGTTTGAAGAAGCGATATTTCCTTTTGCTTTCAGGGCCCTTTGGCTAAGTTTCTTCCTCAAGCATATTGCAGCCAGTCTTCCAGATTCCTGAACATTCGGAGAGAAAGTTCAAACCTTTTCTGTATTTCTTCACAGACATTATGCTGTCCTTGCCCATAAAGGGTTGATCAAAGTTTCTATTTATTTAACAAGCTGAAAATACGATGCATAAGAAACATTTTCCCTTTAGTTTTGGTCGAATCTGCTGATATTTCACATTTTATTTTTTTAAACTTTATATTTTTGTTTTTCTTTGCTGATACTGGAGATTGAACTCAGGGTCTCCTGCTCACTTAGCTAGAGTTTTATCACTTAGGCCACATCTCCAGCACTGTTTCTTGCTGGTTACTTGAGAACTGTTTTTATCCTTGGGGAACTTTGCCTGCCTAGCTTTGAATCAAAACTCCAGTTCTAAGCCTCCTGAGTAGCTAGAATTATAGTCCTGAACCAGGGCTGCCTAGCTTATTTCTTAAAACTTTAACTCAGAATTTTAGAAGTGTAGACAAGGAGAGAATTTCCATCATATTTCAATTTCCTTATTTGGTAGGTGAGGGAAGTCCCAGGCAGGTGAAATGACCTGCTCATTGCCAGAAACTGATCTGAGTTTACAGCTCTTCAGATTTCTCTGCCGTACTTCACTGCGTCCCATATAGTATCTGTCATTTCTGATTGATGAAAGATAGATTGGTCCTGTCAGAACTTTGTTCACAGACTAACAAAATTAATGAACACTAATGATGAAGTGAACGTTGTACCTCTTGAATAACCACAAATATTACTTGAAAATTTGTTTTGAGGATTAATTTACACAGAGGTGGAATATGCACTGTTAAAGACAATGCAATTTTTCTTTGAAATAAGCTTATTTATTGTAGAATATAAGTACAATAAATAAATACATTGTATATTATTTTATATGTATATTAGTTATATAATGGCTATTATATATATTATATTAATGTATATGATGTATATGTATCAATATGTATCTAGGCATATTGATATATATATGTTATATAATGTATCTTATATAATGCAGTTAATACATATTACTTATATAAACAATGTACAATAAATATATCTTTTGTTTATTGAAATAACTTTAATCAATTAATTGTTTTTATTTTTGCTAGTACTAGGTCTTGAAGTCATGGCCTGGGTGCTATCCCTTAGCTTTTTCCCTTAAGGCTGGTACTCTATCATTTGAGCCACATCTCCACTTCTGACTTTTTGCTGGTTAATTGAACGTAGAGTCTTGTGGACTTTCCTGTTTGGGCTGGCTTCAAACCAAGAACCTCAGATCTCAGTCTCCTGAGTAGCTAAGATTACAGTTATGAGCCACTAGTGCACAGACAAAATGAAATAATTTTATACTTACAAATTGTGACAATAATGGCAATAACTCACACTTGCTTTTACACGTTAATCAATTTTAAGCATTTTAAATTACAATTATATTTCTGTTCTATGTGTGTTTGTGTATTATTTTTGCAAGGAATTTGAGAGTAAGTTGCCTGCACTGTGCCTTATTACCTCTTGTACTTCAGTGTGTATTTCCTTCCAGCAAGAATGTTTCTCTATTGTAACATGATACAGTTATCACATTCAAGGATGTTATCACCCTACTACTGTCTAATTTACAACCACTCTTCCTATTTTGTTAGTTGTTTCAATAGTGTCCTCTTAGTATTTTTCTGCTCTAGGGAAAGGTTCAGCCAAGGATAATGTACTGAAGGTAGTTATCATGTCTCTTTTACTCTAGGACAGTTCTTCACCCTTTCTTTGTCTCTTACAATTTGCCATTTTAAAAATGTATGAAGCAGCTATTTTATAGAATCAATCTCAGTTTGTTCTATCCTGATATGGTCTCATGATTATATTCAGGTTAAACATTCCCCATTCAGATTCCAAAAAATTGATGCCAGGTTGTTCTGAGTCTCACACATTTGGAGGCATACTGATTTCCCAGGGACTATTTACAGACGTCCCTCTTGTAGTTCATACTCAGTGAGTAAGGAGACACTTCACTCAGTGAGTAAGGAGAAACTAGCCTGTTTCCTTATCCAACTTTCTTCCACAGTGAGCATCCACAGAGGATTCCTGCCTGAACCAAGATTGCAAAGTGATGATTGTCCGTTCCCAAATCACCAGAGTGCTCAGCTGGAAGCCTGGCTACCACTAAAATATCTTGGAAAAGAAAAAAATAAAATAATTTCTTATACTCTCATTAAAATAAGCAAAAAAGTAACAGGTGTGATGTATGTCTGTGGTCCAAGTGACTTGGGAGGTGGAGGTGAAGTAAAAAAAAATTAAAAAGAAAAAGAAAAAGGGGTGGGGTTCTGGGAAGATGGCTGAGGAGAAGCTGGAGGCTAAACAAGCTCTCTCATAGAAAGCAGTTTTAGTGTTCCAGTGAACAGTCTTAGCTTAGAGAATCACACCAAGTGTGCCATCACAGTACAGAGAGTTTGTCCAGAGAGGGAAAATCAAGGCAAGGAGATAGATCTGAGCACTTGTTGGTAGCCTCAGCTGCGGTAACGGTGGCAGCAGTGGTGGCGTTTGGCCATAGCCACCATACCTACAACACAGAAAGTCCAGGACAAAGGCAGCAGACACAGTGGGTGAGCAGATTCCACTCAACACCAGCAAGAACTGACAAGGAGCAGTTATCTTCATCCTGCAGATCGCAGACCAGAGACAACCCAGGAACTAAGATCTGGCGTGAGTAGAACCCTGACATCCAAAATCCTTCTCAGGGAGCAGAGGAGGGAAGGCCACCCTTCCCCTCCCCTACCCACTGGAGATCTCCATCTTTTTTTTTTTTTTTTTAATTGTGAAAATACCATACAGAGGGGTCACAATTACATGGGCAAGATAATGAGTACATTTCTTATCAAGCACTGTTGCCTCCTACTTTGTTTCCCTTTCCCATCCCTTCCTATCTTCCCCCTCCTCCTTTCTCTCTTTCCCCCAAAGTTGTAAAGTTCGTTTTCCATCTTTGATACTGACAAAAGCCAGGCTGACAGCTAGCTCAACTCAGGCCATGGAACAAAACAAAAGAGTCATTTAGCAGGTCACAGGAACCTGACCTGACCTGCCAGGCTCAGCTCCACCCAGGGGAAAGTCACCCAGCCCAGGCAGAAAAAGCTCTGCCCCCAGAGGAGTGACCTTCTTCACTGGGTAAACAGAGCCAGAGGCTGCCCCTTCCTACAGCAGCCTAGACAATCAATTGAAATTCAGTAAACATAAACCCTGAGAATGGCTCCAGGCTGGGCACTGTGAGTGTCTCAGAAGCTAGTCCCTCAGGGAAAAGCTGTTGTTTGCTGAAAGACCTCAACTCTACCCAGAACCTAGCCTCATCACAGCATCTCCACACTAGAGGAAACAGCCATCTCCCTCTTTTGTGATACTCAGAGCAGATCTCCCTCCCACTGAACTAGCCTGGGAGGAGGATCACAAAATCCTGGGTAAAGCAGAGCATTATTCTGTCTGCTCAAACAAACTGACTTAAGAAACCAATCAAGCCACAGAAAAACCAAATACCACAAGCGGACAAGAGACTCCGCCAAGAGACTGGTTACAGACACAAGGGAGATACAGAATCTTCTCATCCACATCCCCCCCCAAAAATCAAAGAACTCTTTTCTTTGTACCTTTTTAAAATTTGTAATTAAAAATTGTTTTCTATTAATCTTTTTTTTCCTCCCATAATTTTTATTTTAGGTGTATATGTGTCTGTGTGTGCTTTTTTAAAAATCTCTACTACTTTTTTTCTCTTTTCCATTCTTTTCATTTTTTCTTCTCTTTTGTTCTTTTTTGCATGCCTTAACTGCTGTTCTGCTCATCCCAGATATATACCCATCGTCAATTATTAGACCTTATCCCTCATTGTGTACAGATTTAATCCAGAAATTTTTTTTTATTATTCAGTTAAAAACCTCTTAGGGGGGCTGGGAAGGTGGCTCAGTGGTAGAGCGCTTGCCTTGCATGCCTGAGGCCCTGGGTTCGATTCCTTATCACCACATAAGCAAAAAGAAAAAAGCCGGAAGTGGCGCTGTGGCTCAAGTGGTAGAGTGCTAGCCTTGAGCTGAAGAGCTGAGGGACAGCGCCCAGGCCCAGAGTTCAGGCCCCACGACCAGACCCCTCCATCCCCCCCAAAAAAAACCTCTTAGGCTTAAATTCCTTAAGAGCAGTATTATTTATACCTATATAATTTTTTAAGAATTTTAATTTTTTTAATTTTTCATGTCTCCTTTCTATCCCTCCCCTCCTCTCATCAACCCCTTTCTTCTCTCAATTTCACCTTCAAAATTAGATAATTTTTAAGTTTTACTTTTTAAACTTAAATGTTTGTTTTTCCATTTTTTCTTGTCTCTTTTTTAATCTCTCATATCATTCTGTCCAATCCATTTCCTTCTTTGAGATTAGGACTTGGTTAATTTCATTCTCCTTTTACCTCTCCACATCCCTCTAATCCTATTTTTCCCCACATTTCTTCCTAAACCTAATAATTTCTGGTCTGCCAAATTCTTATTTGCTGTTCTTAGCCCATTAATCCATAGTTGTTTGATGTTGAATAGATTGTATTTGTTGAACTAGATTGTATCTGCAGCCTTTTGACTGTGCAACTACAGGACTTTGGTTGATGCCTGCCTTAAAATAGTGTTCTAGCACAAAATTGGTGTTACTTTCATATCAAATGGGCAGAACAAGCCAGAAAAACACAAGAAAAATGGCAAGTCCGAGTATCTCAACTACCACTCACGATAATCAGGTAACAGAACAGTAAATGAAAAATCCAGACAAACACTACTGGTAAACATGGTGAATGAAAAGATTGAAAACCTGCAAAGGACTCAGTATGAGCATGATAGGGAGAGAGAGGAGGCAAACTAAAGATCAATACAGGAATCTCATGAGCGTGAGGAAGCTACTCAAAGATTGATGAAGGAATTGTGTGAGCAGGTTGAGAACACTCAAAGAGAAATAAAGGAATTGCATGAGCAGGCTGAGAACAGGAATTGTGTGAATAGGTTGAGAACAGTCAAAGAAAACTACAGGAATTGCGTGAATGTGAGGAAACTAATCAAAGAGTAAAACAGGAATGCAAGAGCAGGATGAGAATAGACAAAGATCAAAAGAGGCATTCATGGAATCCATAAACAGACAGCTGAAATAATTCAGGGAGACCACAAAGGGAATGCTGAATGGAACCAGACAGAAGGAAAGGGAGTCCAAGGAAACCATAACCAATCAACTAAGTGATTTGAGAATAAACGCTGAACACCAAATTAAGGAAGTAAAGAAGTTCAAGATCTGAAACAAAGATCTAAAACAAAGCTCCAACAAAGAATTTGAAGCCATCAAAACCAACCAATTAGAAGGAAAAGGAATATAAAAACAAAGTAGAAAGTCTTGACAGTAGGTAAGACTATGCAGAAGATTGAATCTCAGGGATTGAAGATAGCCTAGATATTATAGAGAAAGAACATACAACTATCCAAGACAAATCCAAGAAATACCATAGATCTATTCAACATTTGGAAGACACCATTAGAAGGCCTAATCTGAGGATAATGGGTGTAGAGGAACACCTAGAGACAGAAGTTAATAGTCTAGGGAATTTGTTTAACAGGATCCTAGCAGAGAACTTCCCAAACATGCAAAGAGAGGCCTATTCAGATACAAGAAGCTTTTAGAACCCCAAATACACCAGACCAGAACAGGATATCCCACCATCATATTATAATCCACACAGGATCAATTCAGACCAGGTAAAAGATCCTTAAGGCTGCCAAGAAGAAAAAATCGATCACCTATAAAGGGAAAGCAATTAGAATCACCTCAGATTTCTCAGCAGAGACAAAGCAAAAAGAGCCTGGAATGATGTATGCCATTCCCTAAAGACAAACAAACAACTATCAACCAAGAATAGTGTACCCAGCTAGACTCTCCTTCATAACTGAAGGTCAAATAAAAACCTTCCATAGCAAAGAAAAACTGAAACAATATATCTCCACCAAACTAACCCGACAAAAGATATATAAAGATGTCCTACACATAGAAAACCAACAAGACCACAAGAAAGGCCAAGAAACCACACCTAAACTGAGAATCCAAAAACCAAAGGAAGAACCCAGTTGTTGCAGCCCCAAAGAAGGTGGATAAAATGGCAGGAACTCCCAAACACCTCTCAGTCCTAACTCTAAACATTAACGGACTTAACCCTCCAATTAAGCAACATAGACTGTCTAGTTGGATTAAAAAGCAAGATCCTTTTATCTGGTGCCTTCAGGAGTCAAACCTTGCCCATAAAAACAAAACATTGTGAAAGTGAAAGGCTGGAACAAAATCTACCAAGCAAATGGCCCCCATAAACAAGCGGGAGTTGCAATCCTAATATTAGATAAAATAGACTTCAAATTAAAATTGGTGATAAAGAAGGTTGCTACATACTAATTAAGAGATCTCTCCTGCAGGAGGATATTACAATTCTAAATCTCTATTCGCCAAACAACGGAGCACCCAAATTTATCCAAGAAACACTACTTTCCCTCAAATGTCACATAGATCCAAGGACCTTAATTGTTGGGGACTTTAACACACCACTATCCCTACTAGATAGATCAACTCGGCAAAAACTCAACAGAGAAACCGCAGATCTAAGCAACTGCATAGATCAACTAGATTTTTTTTTAATTTAATTTAATTTTATTTGTGAACATACTGTACAGAGGAGTTACAGTTACATGGGCAGGATAATGTGTACATTTCTTACCAAGCATTGCAGCCTCCTCCTTTGTTTACCCTTCACATCCCTTCCCAAGATCAACTAGATTTAAAGACATCTACCAAATATTTCACCCAGCAGCATCAGAATACACATTTTTCTCAGCAGCACATGGAACATTTTCCAAAATAGACCACATTTTAGGTCACAAAGGAAACTTGTCCAAATTCAGAAACATTGAAGTTATACCTTGCATTCTCTCAGACCACAAGGGAATAAAATTAGAACTCAACACCAGAAACCACCAAAGAAAGTCCTGTAACACATGGAGGCTGAACAACACACTGCTGAATCATGAGTGGGTCATGGAAGAGATTAGAAACAAAATTCAAGTGTTCATGATATTCAACAAAAATGAGCACACAAACTACCAGCTCCTCTGGGACACAGCAAAGGCAGTACTCAGAGGCAAGTTTATAGCTCTGAGTTCCTCCATCAACAAATTGGAGAGATCTGTAACCAACTATTTAATAAGACATCTGAACCTTCTTGAAAAAGAGCAGCAAGATAAACCCCAATTCAGAAGATGGAAGGAAATAATTAAAGTTAAATCAGAATTAAATGGATTAGAATCCAAAAAAAACATAGAAAGAATCAACAAAACAGAGATGGTTCTTCAAAAAAATTAACAAAATTGACAGACCCTTAGCAAATCTTATCAGAAAAAGAAGAGAACACACCCAAATAAATAAACTCACAGATGAGAATGGAAATATTACCACAGAAACAATCAAGATTCAGAACATTATAAGGGAATACATCTCAAGCCTTTATGCTAATAAGTTTGAGAACTTGGCAGAAATGGACCTT
Source organism: Dipodomys spectabilis (assembly GCF_019054845.1). Lineage (NCBI taxonomy): Eukaryota > Metazoa > Chordata > Mammalia > Rodentia > Heteromyidae > Dipodomys > Dipodomys spectabilis. Next base: position 6,644,093 of record NW_024870727.1, on the reverse strand, counting down.
TTCCTAGCAAATATTGACATGCTGAAACTAAACCAACATGAGTTAAACCATCTTAACAGGCCCACATCAAGCATTGAAATAGAAACAGCAATAAGAGACCGCCCATCTAAGAAAAGCCCAGGACCAGATGGATTTATAGCAGAATTCTAAAAGGCCTTCAAAGCAGAGCTCACACCAATATTCCTCCAACTCTTCAATGAAATTGAAAGAGAAAGTTCACTCCTGAACTTATTCTATGATGCCATCATAACCCTCCTCCCAAAACCAGGCAGGGACTCATCAAAGAAAGAGAACTATAGACACATTTCTTTGATGAACATTGTTGCAAAACTTCTCAACAAAACTTTGGCCAATCGACTTCAACAATTCATCCAAAAAATCATACACCATGATCAAACAGGACTCATTTCAGGGATGCAAAGGTGGTTCAATATATGCAAATCAATTAACATAATTCATCACATCAACAAGAGCAAGGATAAGAACCACAGGATTATCTCAATAGATGCAGAAAAAGCATTTGACAAGATCCAACACCCCTTTATGATGAAGGTTCTGGAAAAATTAGGAATCCAAGGAACATTCCTCAATACAATAAAGGCTGTATATGACAAACCTACAGCCAGCATTATACTTAATGGTGAAAAACTAAAGCCATTTCCTCTTAACTCAGGAATGAGACAAGGATGTCCACTCTCTCCACTTCTCTTCACTTTAGTATTAGAATGCCTAGCTATAACAATAAGACAAGATGCAAACATAAAGGAGATCCAAATACGGAAAGATGAAGTAAAACTCTCCTTCTTTGCAGATGACATGACCTTGTATTTAAAGAATCCCATGGACTCCACTCCCAAGTTACTCAAGCTGATTCAAAACTTTGGCAAAGTAGCAGGGTATAAAATTAACCCTCAAAAATCAATGGCTTTTCTGTATGCCAACAATTAAAAAAGCGTGGCTGAAATCAGGAAAGCAATTCCATTCATAATAGCCCCACACAAAAAATAAAATACCTGGGAATTAACTTAACAAAAGAAGTGAAGGACCTCGATGATGAAAACTTTAAAAACCTAAAAAGGAAATCAAAACAGAACTTAGAAAGTGGCAAAACCTCCTATGCTCCTGGATTGGAAGGATCATTATCGTGAAAATGGCAATACTTCCCAAGGCTATCTACAAATTCAAAGCCATCCTATCATTATTCCAACCTCATTCTTCAAGGAAATAGAAAAGGCAATCCAATAATTCATATGGAACAATAAAAGACCCCAAACAGCAAAAATGATCCTTAATACAAAGAACATTGCTGAAGGAATATCAATACCAAATTTCAGTCTCTACAACAAAGCCATAGTAATCAAAACAGCTTGGTACTGGCACAAGAACAGACCTCAGGACCAATGGAGTAGAATTGAAAACCCAGAAATGAACCTACAGACATATAGCCATCTAATCTTTAATAAAGGAACTAAAAAAATAGAATGAAAGAAAGACAGCCTCTTCAGTAAATGGTGCTGGCAAAAGTGGTCAACTACTTGTAGAAAATTAAAGCTAAATCCTTGTATATCACCCTACACCAGAATCAACTCCAAATGGATCAAAGACCTTGGAGTCAAAGCAGACACTCTGAGAACATTACAGGATGGAATAAGAGAAACCCTAGGTCTCCTTGGCACAGGCTGAAATTTTCTTAATAGAGACCCAGAAACAGAACAAATCAAAGAAAGGTTGGACAAATGGGATTGCATGAAATTGCAGAACTTCTGCATGGCAAAGGACATAGCTAGGAAGATCAATAGAAAGCCCACGGATGGGGAGAAGATCTTCACTAGCCATACAATGGACAAGGGTCTCATATCTAAAATATACTTGGAACTCAAAAAATTAAATCTCCCAACAACTAATCTTCAAAAAAACAACTGCCCAATAAATAAGTGGGCTAAAGACTTACAGAGAAATTTCTCTGAAGAGGAAAGAAGGATGGCCAATAGACATATGAAGAAATGCTCAACCTCTCTAGACATAAAAAAAATGCAAATCAGAACATTGAGAAACCACCTCACCCTAGTTAGAATGGCTATAATCAAGAACTCTAATAACAACAGATGCTGGAGGAGGTGTGGACAGAAGGGAACCCCACTGCATTGTTGGTGGGAGTGTAAACTTGTTCAACCACTTTGGAAAGTAGTATGGAGATTCCTCAAAAGACTCCACATAGAGCTCCCCTATGACCCAGCAATCCCACTTTTGGACATTTACCCAAATAACCACAAACAAGACCATACTAAAGCTACCAGCACAACTACGTTTATTGCAGCATTATTTACCATAGCTAAGATATAGAACCAACCCAGATGCCCCTCAGTAGATGAATGGATCAAGAAAATGTGGTCTATATACACAATGGAATTCTATGCCTCCATCAGAAAGAATGACATTGCCCCATTTGTTGGGAAAGGGAAATACTTGGAAGAAATTCTATTAAGTGAAGTAAGCCAGGCCCAAAGAAACATAGGTCCCATGGTTTCCCTTATTTGCAATAACTAGTATATGTCTGAGACAAGCAGAAAAAGTCAGATAAGTTGATGTTAGGTGAAATGAACCCCAAGATAAGTATTCAAATGTTTTTTCTTTTTTCTTTTTTTTCTTTTTGTCGGTCTTGGGGCTTGAACTCTGGGCGTGGGCGCTGTCCCTCAGCTCTTCAGCTCAAGGCGAGCGCTCTACCACTTGAGCTACAGCGCCACTTCCCGTTTTCTGGTGGTTTTATTGGAGATAGGAGTCTCACGGTCTCTCCTGCCTGGGCTGGCTTTGAACCGCGATCCTCAGATCTCAGCCTCCTGAGTAGCTAGGATTACAGGCGTGAGCCACCAGCGCCCAGCAGTTTTTTCTTTCATGGGATTGTTTCTAACATATTTATAAGATGATGTCTTTGTTGCTTTGTATATTCCTCCCCCCACAGTATAACCCCTGCTCTCACTGTAGTTGATGTTGGTATAATTTGTGGAGGGGAAGGGCAAAAACGTGTCATTTAAATAGGGATACAGGTGGATCCATTGCAACAATGAGATGGACAAGTTGTTATGTCAAAAAAACGAACTTTACAACTTTGGCCTGGGGTGGGGATGAGGGGGAGGGTAGGGCGAGATGGGTGGGAGATGGGAAGGGATGGGAAGGGGAAACAAAGGAAGAGGCATCAATGCTTGATAAGAAACATACTCCTTAGCTTGCCCATGTAATTGTAACCCCTCTGTATGATATTTCACAAGAAAAAAACAAAAAAGGGTGTGGTTCTAGTGGTAGAACACTTGCCTAGCAAGCTAGAGATACTGTACCGCAATCAAAAAAGGAGAAAAATTATAATACCCTCCATAAACCAAAAAATACTTAAAACTAAAGCCCCAAAACAAAAAAGTAAAAGCGATGATTTTACATAACCCAGTCTGAGGCATATCTCCAATTCTTTTGTTTTAGAAATGAGGGCTAGAGAGGGCAGAGTGGCTTTGGATGAAGATGTTTTGTTGGTTCTGAGTCTAAGTTTCCAGCATACTCATATTGCATCCAAACACATTTTCAAAAGCATAATGTTCTCAGTAGTTAGAAGCAAAATCTTGTGGCACAAAGTGAGATAAATGTGATTTATGTAGTAGAGACCAAAAAAAAAATCTATCTTTCCTTAAAAGTTCATGAATCCATTTAGTCATCTATATGTTGTTTTGTAAGCAACTACTTTGTGTCATGACTTATCCTATCACTGGACTACCTCAATTCTCAAGGAATTCATTGTTCATGTTATTGGCATCATCATCTTCTGGGATCTATTAGGTCCAAGATCCTCCAGAATTTGGCATTAGTGGGACCAGGATGATAGGTAGAAATGTGCATGTGATGCAAGCAATGGACAACTAGAATGGGAATAACCCAAGCCCAAAGAATTCAAATGGATACAGCATATAAAATAAACCTTTACCTATACAAAAAAACAAGTAAAAATATCCAACAAGGTTCAGATTTTCATGAGAAATTACTTTCATGAAATTACTTTCATGTCCCTTTCATTCCATTGAACGTTAGGTGAGTTGTCCCAAAGACCTTTTTGCAAATACTACTCTTCTAAGGACCTATGGATGTTCATGGCCAGTCTATCCATGAAGATTCTGATATAGGTGGTCTGATGATTATGCTCGCCACAGATCAATGTGTTCTTACACACTTTTCCTTGATGATGTAAAACTGGTCCCCTTGTACTGACGAGGCAGCGTGCCAGGAAAACTAAGGCTACATTAGCTGTGGAAATAATAAAACATTTTATTGTCTGTTTGCCTATCTTCTAACAAATTGGTTTATAAAGATGGATGGATTCATTCATCCATTTCATCAACACTTTTTGAGTTCCTACTAGGTAAAGCAATTGGGATGTATCCCATCAGTATTACAGGTAACAGATACAAAGTCCTGGGTTCATTCCCCATCATTCTGCCCCCACCTCAGATACTGGACTGATTCCTGGGGGATGAGTAAAATGGATTTTGCTCCACAGAATCTGGATGAGGGAATCAGACATTCAATGAAAAGATTCTTCCCTGAAGAGATGTTCCATGATCAATAACTGAAGAGACAGATAAGATAGAAGATGAATTTGGGCTTGGAGAGAAATGAGTTCAAATTCTAAATGTCTCTGCATACATATATTTCTGGAGCTCAACTTTCTCTTCCACAAAATGTGAATACTAATTTAGTTCTGAGATAACTAAAGGATTAACACCAAAATAACATGCTAGGGACTAGCGCTCTATACAGAATATATCTTCTGTATAGAGGTCAAAACTTTAAGACTCAAAGGTACAATCATTCTATTGTCTGGTATTGTCACACTGTAAAAAAAAGATAAATGCTAACTATATTCACTGCCAAGAGATATATGGCAAGCCTAATTTATTCTCAGCTGTATTTTCCCCATGGTTTTGACTAAGCAAGACCATAAATATAAAAAAATTTAATTAAAAATTTAAATTCCTATATATGCATTATGCAGCTCAGTTGATGGTTTTATTCTGTGGCATCCCTTCCCTAAACACCAATGGTGACAAAATCAAAGTAAAGTGAACCTACTTAATTTAAAGGATAAAAGTGAAAATCTGAGATTTGTTGGAATGCAGTATGTCTTCCATGAACTTAGTCAGTATTATGAAAAAAATGAATCAAACATCCATAATTACACACAGTACTGAACTTTAGGCACCCTAAGCTCTTATAAATTTTTCAATCATTGGAACCATTTTCTCCAGAGATTGCACTGGCCTCCTGGTATCTACCGTGACTATGAAAATTAAACCATGCAGAAAGGCATAGCATATAACCATCAACTAAGGTAAAGGGATGGCGCTACCAGCATCAGATGAGTAGATGTCCTGGAAAGAAGCAGTACTGGAAATAAAGAAGCCAAGCCAATTATTTATCAATTGTCTGCCAGCTCCATACCCACACTTCTCCCTGAACTGTGATACTAGACTTGAGCTCTACAAAACACACTTCTATCTTTTCAGCTGGTGGAACTTAGGCTCTCTCAGTAGAGGGTGGTGGAGAACCCCTTCAAGGCCGGCAGATTTTCCCTTCTGATGTGTTGTTTTAATCAGTAGCAAGTGCATCTGTTTCTAGGGTTCAGGCAGTGTTTGCTACTAGGATCATGCCTACATGGTTAGCAGATATCCCCTTTTGGTAAATTTCTTTCATTACTACAGCTACACTGCTTTCCTGGATTCAAGGCAAGTGAATCCCATCTCAGCAAGTCCCCTTACAGTCACCCCCATCTGCTAGGGGCTCCAAATCTTATGCCTTTCAGGAGCTATCCAAAATTCAGGATCATCTCCTTGTGCAGGTTCCTTTATTTCTGAGGAAGCCACAGCCTCCTCCCTCACTCCCCCAGTTCTCTTCCTACTCCTTTTATTCGTTAACCAGTTTTTATCCAGTTAATAATTTTTCATTATACACCTTATCTTGTCTCTGTTTTCAGATTGTCCATAATTGATAGACATATTTTTAGGTTTTTTTTTTTTACATTTTTTATTGTAAAAATGCTGTACAGTTACATGAGCAGGGCAATGAGTACACTTCTTATTGAGCATTGTTGCCTCCTATTTTGTTTTCTTGACAATGATGATTCTAACTGCAGTGAGGTGGAATCTCAATGTTGTTTTGATTTGCATTTCTTTTATGGTCAGATATATTGACCATTTCTTCATGTTCTTCATGTGTCTATTGGCTATTCTTTCCTTCCTTCCTTCCTTCCTTCCTTCCTTCCTTCCTTCCTTCCTTCCTTCCTTCCCCCTTCTTCCTTCCTTCATTTCTTTCTTTCTTCCTTCCTTCCTTCCTTCCTTCCTTCCTTCCTTCCTTCCTTCCTTCCTTCCTTCCTTCCTTCCTTCCTTCCTTCCTTCCTTCCTTCCTTTCTTTCTTTCTTTCTTTCTCTCCTTGTAGGCACTTCTATGCCTCTGTCAGAAAAAATGACATTGCCTCTTTTGTTAGGAAATCATATTAAGTGAAGTAAGCCACATCTAGGATATTCTTAGCAGAGGATCACAATGGCTTCATAGTGATGTACATATGACCATATAAAATAATGCTTATTGAAAGGAACTCAAGAAGTGGAAGCAAGAGGTTTTTTATTGTATTGTAGTGATTATAGTTATTTTTTTTTCTTTTTCCTTCCTTTGGTTTATTTCCTGTTGTCACTGTTTTTTATTTCTGTACCCTTTGTCTTATATATAATTTTATCTGATCTGGGGAAGGGAAGGAGAATCACAGAAATGTGAGACAACGTGTGAACCACTAGACACTATGTTGGAAATAAACTTTACAAGTTGGGGGAAGGTCGGTTTCGGAAGGGAAAATGGGAGAAAATAAGAGAAGGAGCAACATTGTTCAAAATAATTGCCTTACTTATGTAACTGTAACCTCTCTGTACATCATTTTACAACAGAATTTTTTTTTTTGGGTCCGGTCATGGGGCCTGAACTCTGGGCCTGGGCCTTGTCCCTCAGCTCTTCAGCTCAAGGCTAGCGCTCTACCACTTGAGCCACAGCGCCACTTCCGGCTTTTTTCTTTTTGCTTATGTGGTGCTGAGGAATCAAACCCAGGGCCTCAGGCATGCAAGGCAAGCGCTCTACCACTGAGCCACCTTCCCAGCCCCAACAGAATTTTTAAAGAAGAAATAGTTTTAAATAAAAAGGGACTACTCAAAAGAAGTTACTTATGTAACTGCAACCCTTCTGTAAATCACTTTACAATAAATGTTTTTAAAATAGTTATTTTTTAAATTAAAAGGGACTACTGGAGAGAAGTTATCAGAAATTTAAATGTATAGTTAGTTGCATGTCTTTAAAATATATAAAGAAAATTTGAAATAAGGAAAATCTCAAAATCTCTGATCATATTTGTTAGTAGCCAGTAGAATTTCAAGCTGAAATAAAATAATAGAAAGACAATGAAATAGATAAGGAAAATATTTTTAAAAATACTCCTTAGGAACACTGAAGATTGTCATCAACTGGAACCTAGTTAACATGTGCAGACTTTTCAATCAAGAAATCTGAGAGTTAAAGTTTTTTCAAGTGCACCTGAAATCTACCAAATTTGGCCTAAGCTCAAATCATGAATGAAAACACAACAAACTTCACACTTCACATAAAAAGAGCAAGAATAACCACATTAATCCTGAACACTAAAGCTTGAGCACTTAAAACAGCTGTGTAGTGGGAGTTATTATAAATAAAGACATGGCAATTTAAACAGATTTTGATGCAAGGATAAACAATTAGACTATCTGAACAGAGTAAAAAGTCTAGAAATAGACTCAGGTATAAATGGTCAGTTGATTGATGACAAGTTACCTTGTCAGGCAATGTAAAGAAATATAACTTTCTAAATAAGTGGTACTTGACTAAGTGTAATGCCAAGAAAGAGAATTTGCTTCATATCTTACATTAGATTCATATAGCAATTCCAAATGCATTGTAAAACTATGTCTAAAAATGGCATGAGAGCTTTTAGAAGAAAATGAAACATTTTCATGATGAGGGTAGAAAAGATTTATTAGGCAGTAAAAGTAACTAAGTATGATTATCTTGTAAATACAAGAAATACAAGTTGACTACCCCTAAGCTGAAAGTCCAAAACCTGAAGTCTAAAATGATGTAAATCTGAACTTTTGCAGTGCTAACAAGATGTTACAGTGGGTAATTCTTATATATATATATATATATATATATTATTCTAAAGATACTGTACAGAGGGGTTACAGTTGCATGAGTGAGGCAATGAGTATATTTCCTGACCGGCATTGTTACCCCCTCTTTTGTTTTTCTCCTACCATCTCTTCCCACCCCACCTCCCCAACTTTTCCTCCCCCCCCCCCGAAGTTGTGAAGTTTGTTTTCAATATAGTGTCTTGTACATCTCATTATTGCAATGGGTCAACCGGTACCCTTGTTTCAGCATTTTGTTATTTCCCTTCCCCTCCCCAAATTAGAAAAATGTATATACAAGATGCAGGGCACCAGAATCAAATACAATGAAAACAGGGGTTATACCATGGGGGAAGAACATACAAAGAAACAAAAAAAATCACATAGTACACTAAAAACAACAGCGATAAAGATAAAACTTCTTGTGTTCCTATCTTGGGGTTAATTTCACTTAACGTCACATGTACATAGTTTTTGACCTTTTCTGTTTGTTTGGTAAGATTATCCTAGATTATTCTAGGGAAACCATGGGACCTATGTTTCTTTGGGTCTGGCCTACTTCATTTAACAAGATTTTTTCCAAATCTTTCCATTTCCTAACAAATGGGGCAGTGTCATTCTTTCTGATGGAGGCATAGAATTCACACACACAAACACACACACACACACATATGCAGACTACATTTTATTGATCCATTCATCTACTGAGGAGCATCTGGGTTGGTTCCATATCTTATGTTGAATAATGCAGGTACCTTTAGAATGGCCTTGTTTGTGATCATTTGGAAAAATGCCCAGAAGTGAGATTTCTGGGCCATAGGGGAGCTCCATGTGTAGTCTTTTGAGGAACCTCCATACTGCTTTCCGAAGTAGTTGAACAAGTTTACATTCTCACCAATAGTGCAGTAGGGTTCAGTGGTGAATTCTTTACATGAGAAGTCACAGTAAAAAAAACAATAAAAATAAAAAAACAAAAAAAATAATACATGTACTTAAATTTGCATACAAAACATATGTTCACTTCACATCCATCTTAAAAATCATAAATTGGGGCTGGGAAGGTGGCTCAGTGGTAGAGTACTTGCCTTGCATGCATGAGGCCCTGGGTTCGATTCCTCAGCACCACATAAGCAGAAAAAGCCAGAAGTGGCACTGTGGCTCAAGAGGTAGAGCACTAGCCTTGAGCTGGAGAGCTCCCGGACAGCTCCAGGCCCAGAGTACAGGCCTCATGACCAGGAAAAAAATCATAAATCTTTGGATTTATGATCCCAAGCATTTTGGATAAGAAACAGTCAACCTGTGTGTAATAACTCCTGCTTATCAAAATATATCATAAAAATGAAAAGACAATTCACAGAATAGGAAAAATATGTCATATACATATCTGACAAACTCATATACAGAATACATAAAGGACATCCATGAATCGATATAAACAAAGCAAATGACCTTGTGAAGAAATTGGCCAAAATTTTAAATAGATAAGTCAGAAGATAAAATCTCCAAATGACCGATACACTTTTAGAAAGATGATCAACATTATTTGTCATCAAGAAAAGGCAAATTGAACCCATAGGTTGACAGTCACGATAAATCCATCCAAATGGCTGAAATTTAAAAAGTAGGCACTAAATAGCAAGTTCATGGACTAAATGGAGCACCTACTCATGGCAATTAAGAACATAAATTAGTATAACTACTTGAGAAAATTGACATTATTGACTATCTCCCTCATCTAGCAAGTTTTTCTCAGTACATCCAACAGAAATGCACAAATATGCCTAACCAAACCTATGGAGAAGAGTATTTATATCAGCTTCTGGTTTGCAGGCATCACCACTTCATCTGAAGTGGTTAGACAGAATGTGTTCTCATGGTAAAAATTCAAGAAGCTTTGTACTTACAATTTGTGTATATTATTAGGTTATGTGTTATTAAAAAGATTTTACGTGAACAAGACTATAGGTCAGGACAACCTGAATTTCCATACATCAAAGGCTCTGAGGTCTTCCTTCAACTCATGCCTCTTCTTGCCTCTGACCTCTGTGTAGTGTAAAAATATAAGCCCTAGGCGGGGTAAGAATTTGATAGTTTCTCTTTAAGCCTTTAGCCCACTTATTAATGGGACGGTAGTTTCTTTAAGGATTTGTATTTTAGATATTTAATTTTTTGAGCTCTAAGTATATTTTACATATGAGGCCCTTGTCTGTTGTAGAGCTAGTGAAGATCTTTTCCCAATCTGTGGGCTTTCTATTGATCTTGCTAGCTATGACCATTGCCATACAGAAGCTCTTCAGTTTCATGCAATCCCATTTGTCCAACCTTTCTTTGATTTGTTGTGTTTCTGGATCTTTATTAAGAAAATTTCGACCTGTGCCAAGGAGCCCTAGAGTTTCTCCTATTCCTTCCTGTAATGTTTTCAGTGTATCTGCTTTTACCTCGAGATCTTTGATCCACTTGGAATTGATTCTGGTGCAGGCTGATATAACTTTAGTTTTAACCAATTTTACCAGCACCATTTGTTAAAGAGGCTGTCTTTCTTCCATTCTATATTTTTGGCTCCCTTATCAAGGATTAGTGGCCATAGGCCCATGGGTTCATTTCTGGGTCTTTAATTCTATTCCACTGATCCTCAGGCCTGTTCTTGTGCCAGTACCAAGCTGTTTTGATTACTATGGCTTGGTAGTAGTGTTTGAAGTTTGGTATTGATATTCCTCCAGCTCTGTTCTTTCTGCTAAGGATTACTTTTTCCATTCAGGGTCTTTTATTATTCCATATGAATTTTGGATTGCTTCCTCTGTTTCACTGAAGAATGAGGTTGGGATATTGATGGGTATTGCATTGAATTTATAGATAGCCTTTGGCAGTATTGCCATTTTTGTGATGTTAATCCTCCCAATCCAGGAGCATGGGAGGTTTTTCCACTTCTTTGGTTCTGCTTTAATTTCCTTTTTCAGGTTTTTAAAGTTTTCATCATAGAGGTCCTTCACTTCTTTGGTTAATTCCTAGGTATTTTATTGGGGGGCGGTATTGCAAAAAGAATTGCTTTCTTGATTTCAGCCTTGCTCTCTCATTATTGGCATACAGAAAAGCCATTGATCTTTGAGAGTTAAGAGAGAATTCTCTGAAGAGGAAATAAGAATAGCCAATAGACACATGAAGAAATGCTCAACACCTCTGGCCGTAAAAGGAATGCAAATCAAAACAACATTGAGATTCCACCTCACCATTATCATGAAATCTAATAACAACAGATGCTGGAAGGGATGTGGCCAAAAGGGAATGCTACTATGCTGTTGGTGGGAGTGTAAACTTGTTCAACCACTCTGGAAAGCAGTATGGAGGTTCCTCAAAAGACTAAACATAGAGCTCCCCTATGATCCAGCAATCTCACTTCTGGGCACTTACCCAAATGACCACAAAGAAGGCTATACTAAAGCTATCAGCACAACCATGTTTATTGCAGCATTATTTACCATAGCTAAGATATGGAATCAAACCAGATACCCCTCAGTAGATGAATGGAACACAAAAGAATTCTATAGTTCCATCAAAAAGAATGACACCACCCCATATTGGTAAGGAAATGGAAAGACTTGGAAACAATCATATTAAGTGGAGTAAGCCAGACCCAAAGAAACACAGTTCCCATGTTTTCCCTAATAGTTAGTATATGTCTAGGATAATCCTAGCAAATGAGCAGAATAACTCTATAGCTATGTACATGTGATCATATAAGATGATGCTAAGCTAGATGAACTCTAAGACATAGAATCAAGAGGTTTTTCTTTATTGTTGTTTTTAATATACTATGTGATTTCTTTTTACTTTTGTGGTTTTTTTCCCTATGGTTTATCCCCTGTTGTCACTGTGTTTGATTTTCATACCCTGGGCATTGTATATATGTTTATCTGAATAAGGGAAAGGAAGGGGAACAACAAAAAGGTAAGACAAAGGACAAAGGGGGAACCTATGCCACAGTGATAATCAAAGGGAAATATGTTGGAAATGATCTGTAAAAACTTGGGGGGGGGTTGGGGCAGGGGGAAAGTGGGAGACAAATGAGGGAGGGGGTAACAAGTTTGACAAGAAATATACTTACTACCTTACACATGTAACTGCAACCCCTCTGTACATCACCTTGACAATAAAATTAAATTTAAAAAAGAATTTGATAGTCAAAAGGGGTTTTTATTCAAAACTGTCCAGGAGGGCAAAAACCACATAAAAACAAATAAAAGGCACTTTATGTAAGCAGCGCTGGAATGATGAAAGTGGGGGTGGGGGGATGTTAGAAGAGAGTCTCTGACCACAGAGCCTGGGCAAATGTAAATTAGTAAATAATAAGACTATATAATAGTTTCAGACATGAAAAATTTGCTTGCTATCATCATCACAAGTGTAAAATTGTAGTGGTATTAGGAAAAATCCTGGTGTGTTTGTGACAGCCACCTCTTTGCAAATGTCTTTTATATTCACTGGAAAGTATGGTAACTAAACAACAGATACATGACCTCTAGAACAGCCTGAGAAGGGAAGAAGGAAGGAAAGAAGGAAGGAAGGGAAGAAAGAAAGAAAGAAAGAATGAAAGGAAGGAAAAGAAAAGAAAGAAAGAAAGGTTTCTTTTCTCCTAGATCTTGGGAATGGGAAAACATGACTTGAAAGGGGAAAACAGAGTAGAAGAGTGTTTGAAATTCAACTTTAATATTTGTTTAGTGGTTTTAAATCATTACCTATGATTGACAAGTGTTAATAGCGTTTTTCCCCTGTTCCCACATTAGTGTAAATGGTACCTCAAGAGCTTTCTCCTGAGCTCTGCCACAAAAAACCGTCTGCCTCTGCCACCATTTTATGTCTAAATCAGCCTAATCAAGCTATAGAGTATCTCCAGGTATTGGAAGTGTTCTGTCCCAGACAGAAGCAGCACTTTCAAAGTTGGGGCACGAGAGACTCTGGAGACAGTTCTCCAAATAGTATTTCCTTCCCCATGTACCTGAACTCCATTATTTTTAAAAGCAGTGTGGATATGAAAGACTAAAAAGAAAGAAAAGATATTGAGAGATAGGTGGAAAACAGAATGAAATGTGAAGAACCCAAACAGATGGCCAGTTCAGCGGAGGGACTGGCCAGTGAAATTCTGCAACAGCAGAATACCATGATGGTCTAGGTAAGGCAGGATGTATGGGAAGAAAATGGAAGAAGAAATGGTACATGCAAGAATGGGAACACTTCTTTTCTTTCCTGTATTCATGGTCTTGGCCAGAGATTACATAGGCATTGAAGGGATTCTGCTCATGGCCGGTTCAATGGAAACATTTACATTTCCAAACACTGTCAACTCTACGTATATCAAGTGTTTGCCCTCAGTCTGGTAGTGACTATAATGTTCAATGCTCCTTTCACTGTCAACCACAGAAGGCTTGCTCTCAATACATAAAGTGATTTGGACAATTTCTATACTATTCCTCCATTATCCACCTTCTCTGAGCACTGATGGGGATCCTTTCCCTTCCCTGCTTCTCCTCACTCCATCCAGCATGTCCCCTCCCCACCCTTCACCTTTGCCCTTTCCTCTCCCCTTCTCTCTTTCCCTCTTTTCCCCTGAACCTCTTCTTTCTCCTCTCTTCCCACTCTTCTCCTTCTTCCCTTTCTTCTCCCTCCCCCTCCTTTTCCTCCCTTCTCCTCCCTCCTCTCCTTTTCTTTTCTCTTTCTACTTCTCTCTCTAGGGACCAGATACAGATTCCATTTGGCATTATCCACTGTAAGTTAATATGGAGACTATGAGACTATTGCAATTCTTTTTTTTTCCCTACACCTTAAGCTTGGGTTTCCAAATATTTGTGTAATGGGCTGGGAAGTGATTATTATGTCATGGTTTTGTCCTTACTTGTACATGTTCACTAAAGAAAGCTGATTTCTACCAAGGTAATGGCATAGTTTGGGGGGAGAAGAGGAGGAAGAGAAAAGAGATAATACAATGTCTTGTCGAGCTATAACTCAGGGGATCTTTAAAGACAGCAATGACTTCTTCTGCTTGAGTTGTGCTGGCTAATAGAGATTTAAATGAGGCTTGGTAGGAAAGCATGGGAGCATTCATGCAGGGAATCAAATGAACACCCCCAATATGGAGTTTCCTATGAAAAGCTATTTTAACTGAAAAACACAGGCCTGGGTTGAATGCCAGAAACTTCGAAACACACATGTGCAACCATCCTCCTCCTAAGTAATAAGCTAAAGTTGCCAGAGGAAAAGCGAGACCAATATTTTCAAGTGTGCATTTTCAGACACATTTTAAATACATCATCTCCGAGTTTTATACATCCCTGACTGTAGAAAGCAATTCGATCTCTTTAAATTTACATTCTATAGGCCAATGCTTCCTCTCGGAAGGCAAATATACAACTTCCAAAAGTAAATCTGAAATTAACAGCAAGATGGAAAAAGAAATTCATCCAAAAAAGGGATGAGCCCCAGAAGTTCTGATTTCTACTCAGTGACTATAGCGTGAGTCTCCTGAAACATTTCCTTTTAAATGGTCCACTTAAAACCACATCAATTTTCCACTTGTCATGCAATTCTCCCGTGCGGTGTGACTTCAGCTCCTGTTTCTTCTCATTAAGATCAAAGGTCCATATTCTAACACTTAGTCTGTGTCAAATCAGTTCAATTACTTTTTGAAGCTGCCTAAATTGAGGAAAATTAGTGGTTCAAATCCACAAATCCTCAGATCTATGCAGGTATACACAGATGTCTGTGATATCATATCACATGCAAATAGGTTTACCACTGAAAGCTTTCTAACACGTAGAGGTAAATCAGAGTCTTTGCCCTCAGGCTATTTATATAACATTTTTTTTTCCCATCACACAGAGAATTTGGAATGGTGTTTCAGTTATAGCCATTGGCATCTCAGTTTTTCTCATTTACAAAATCGGGTTAATGGCACTACCTGCCTCATGTGCTTGTTGAGGACAATAATAAAGAACAGTAATAGATAATAATCCTAAGTGTTCAAAAATGTTAACTATTCTATTACTGTCATTTTTATTTTGCTATTATTATTGTTCAGCACTTTTTTTTTTTGCAAAAACAAAATCAAACAATAAGGAAACAGTCTTTCTTATTGGACAGATGGCTCATGCTCATTCTTCATGTATATTTTGAAACTTCACCAGAGCTGTGATAAGTTATAGTATCTATTTGGGTGATCTTTAAGCCAGACTGCTATAATATTTTATTTTATAACATCCTTGAAAAAAATTCAGCAAGGCTGTTTATGAGTGTAAAATGTTACAACTTGAATGTTTCTTTCCAAGAAGATGACTCAATATATTCTAGACTAGTTGAGAGACAATATTCTGGTTTCGCTGATATAAAAGGATTTTAAAAACCCTTGAGCATATGGTGTTTGTATCCCATTGGTTACCCTGGCCTACCACTGTGGGACTCCTATTCATCTGTTTTGAACTGATGTGGGAAGGAGAGAGAGAGGGAGGTAGAGAGGGAGGGCAGGAGAGAGAGAGGGAGAGAGAGAGAACTTGCTATAAATTTTGGCATAGACAGAGGTGGCTTTAGTCATTATGCCTCTTAGTTAGAAAATTTCTCCTGCAGTAAGCAATAAACATATATTTATGCCTAGAAACCATTTTCAAGTTCCCTATCTCATGATTCATACTTATTTGTTGCTTTCTTTTAAGTTGTAATCAGTTTTTCCAAGGTGCTGGCTCCACTGTACAGATGAACAATTTATAAGTAATTCCCTTCAATCTTAACAAAGGGGAAAAAAGGATATTTTACTGAATGGCTTTTAAAATTATTTTTCTTTGAAAATGCCTTTGAGATTGACCAGATGGGGAGTTTTAGCCAATTGATTTGTAATAACCCTGATGAGTAGCAGATTGCGTGAGTTTGAAAAGATACTTCAGTGAAAAGTCTTTAGGGAACAAAGTCTTTAATTCTGTCTTGGTGTGTGTGTGTGTGTGCACAGTACTGGGACTTGAACTCAGGGCCTGAGTTAAGCTAGTACTCTACAAAATGAGCCACAGCTCTACTTCACAGTTTTTTTGGGTTAACTGGAATTAAGAGTCACACAAACAGTTTCTTCCCAGGCTGGTTTCGGGATCTTCAGAGCTCAGCCTCCTGAGATTATGTCTTATTAAAAACATGAATAATAATGCGTTAGATTATTTTATTAATTAAGATTAGCCATCTTGATTATGTCTATATAACATTCCACATCATCCCACCCATGTTTGGTGGAATTTGCATTCTGAGGTTTAAAAACTGCTTTCATCCTCACTGAAATGCTAACACAACAGCTTTCTGTCACATTCAAATTTAATATTACATTCTTTGTTCAAATCGGGACAATGAACAACACTACAGTCTGAGCAGACACTAACTAGTGTTTCCTCTTGTCTAATTTATTTACATTTCTCTTTTAAAAAAATCATGGAGCCAGGCAAAGGTAGTTCACATGTCTTAATTCTAGCTACTTAGGAGGCTGAGATATGAGAGTTTTAGTTCAAAGCCAGTAGACAAATCTGTGAGACTCTTATCTCCAGTGAAGCACCAAAAAGCTGAATTTGGAACTGTGGCTCCAGTGGTAGAGTGCTAGCCTTGAGCAAATAATTCAGAGACAGCCCCAGGGCCAGGAGTTCAAGCCCCAGGACTGGCACAAAATAAAACAAAATAAAAATAAATTCTTGAGCCTTTGTCAGACCTGGGCTTCACTAATAGTGAAAAGAGAGCAACTTTGCAATCCAGTATTTTTGGTGAAATCTGTAAAATCCTTAACCCCTCACTAGACATATTGTTAGTCTATTAAATTGAATCCTAAAGAGATTAAACAAAAACACCAACATAAAGGAAGTTTTCACGCACTTAGTTCAAACTTGCCCAAAAGGCGAATCCTGCTGTGGTGTTTCACAAGTAGAGACTTTTTACTCTTTGCTCGTCAGTAGCTCACAGGTAATGAAGACGAAATGTAAATTTCATTCAGTAAACAGGCAGCTGGCGTTGGTGCTGAACGTCAGGCATTCATTCATCTATTCATTCACTCACTCACTCACACAAAGGACATCGCAAACACCCCCTGCAGGGTATGGCTTCAGGATCTAGAGTTGGTGACAGGGACGGTCTCGGTGTCCCTGCCACCTGCCCGGGCCCTTCGCTTCCCTGGACCACGCAGTACCACGGCGGAGGGGAGCCAGATCGCAAAGCAGATGAGCACAGTCCCAATCCGAAAGTTATCCTCTCCCACTCACCGGAGGCAGAGGATCTAAATAACGCTGCGTTAGGGGGACAGGTTAGACGGGGCGGGAGGGGGGGGAGGTCGTCCTTGAGCACCGATCTCCCCGCGCCCCGGGAGCGAAGGAGGGAAGGGGTTCTAGTCTCCTCTCCACTCCAGCCTCACCAAGCCAGCGATCGGGAAGTTTCAATCTGGCGGAACCCACAGTCCCTACCTGCTAAGGTGCGGCCCCCTCCGGGGCGGGGCCAAGGCCGGCTCCTCCCCGCGGCTGCCTGCGCAAACGGCGGCGGCGCCAAACGTCCCACTCGGTGACCGGCGCTGTCCACGAGGCTCCGCCCCGCTCACCGGCATTGGTCCCGCCCCCGGCATCAGCCCCGCCTACAGCCTCGCGGGCCCCGCCCCCTGCTTCTATAGCTCCTCCTCCGTGGTAGCTGCGCCTGGGGACTCTCACAGGCTCTGCCATTGAGATCTGGACCCACAGTTTCACAGGCCAGGCCTGGGGACTCAGAGGCCTAAAGCTCCTCTTGGAGCCTCAGGCTGCCAAGTTCCTTCCTAGGGCAGTGCCCTGGACTCTTTGCCACGCCCACCTCACCTGGCTTCTGTGCTGAGGGCAATTTGTGTTTTTCCCTTTCAGTTTCTAAAAGTAAAAGGATCCTTACAAATAATTTGGGAAAAACAGAAAAACATGCCAAAAATAAAGATTATCTGGGAAGCACAGAGAACATGTTAGCGCGTATCTTCACACTCTATTCATTATGAATAGTTACAAAATAGTTTATTTTCCTCACCCACACAATAACAACTATACCTAGATGCCCCTTTTAAAGCTTTGTATATGCTCTCTTTTTTAAAGGAAAAGTACTTTAAAATTTTTCTTCTAATACACACACACACACACACACACACACACACACACACACACACACACAGTGATTGAGCTATTCTGCTCATCTGCTAAGATTATCCTAGATGTATGCTATTTATTACAAATAAGGCAAGCCATAGAATCTATGTTTCTTTGGTCTGGCTTCCTTCACTTAATATAATTTTTGCCATATAAGATGATGCAAAGCAAAATGAACTCCAATGGACATGGAAACAAGAGGTTTTTCTTTGTGGTTGTTGTTTTTAATGTACTATGTGATTTCTTTTTTTTCTTTCGTGTTTTTCCCCCTATGGTTTATCCCCTGTTGTCACTGTATTTGATTTTCATACCCTGGTATTGTATATACATTTATCTGAATTAGGGAAGGGGAACAAAAAAAATGGTGAGACAAAGGACAAAGAGGGAACCAATGCAACAATGATACAATACAGTATGTTGGAAATGTTCTGTACAATTTGGGGGGGGGCGTTTGGGGAAGAGGGGAAATGGGAGAAAAATGAGGAAGGCAATAACAAGTTGTACAAGAAATGTACTTACTACCTATGTACATCACCTTGACAATAAAGTTAAAATTTAAATAAAAAACATATAAATAGTTGTTGTGTACCTTCCCTGAATTTTAGTAAGCATAACTTTGTACTTGGATTTTATTCCCCTGTATCCTATAAGGCTACATTTTTCTCCTAACCACAGCAACCTTTCCCTTCCCTTTCTTATTGTAACAAAACTGATGTGTTTCACTTTCATTGAAATATAGTAGAAATAAAGTATGAATAAACCCCAAGTGTGCTAGTAAATTATCATAAAATCAACCCACCAGGGTAACCACCATCCTAATTAATGAAAGAAAATACATCCAGACCCAGAAGGCTGTTTGTGAGGGAGGGGATGGGGGGTAGGGAGGGGGGAGGGCTGGCCCTGGAGTTTACACTCTTGCCCTGGGCATTATTTCTGAGCATTTTCCTCTCAAGGCTGGTGCTCTACCATTTGACCATTTGAGCCACTGCTTCATCTTTGGCTGTTTTGGTGTTTGGAGATAAGAGTCACAAAGACCTTCACATCAAGGCTTGCTTTGAACCACCATTCTCAGACCTCAACCTCTTGAGTAGCTAGCATTACAGGAATGAGATACCAGCTCCTGTCGAGAAGTTGTTTTTTTAAATCACTATTTTCTACTCCTCAAAGATAATAATATCATAGTTTAGTTTTGTCCATTTTAAAACTTTGTAAGAATAACCTAGTGGTGTTTTTAATTAATTAATTAATTATGTTGGGACTGGGGAGTGAACTCAGGGCCTCAAGTGTTTGCTTGACTTTCAACCCCACTTTTTTTTGCTGTTTATTTTGGATATGAAGTCTTGGTGAACTTCTGTGCTCAAGCTGGCTTCAAATTGCAATTTTTCTGGCTCTCTTGAGTAGCTAAGATTATAGCTGTTGGTAACCGGCATCTGACTTCGTTATGGTTTAAATACTCCACATGAGTCATTCTTTACAAAGTGCACTCAAAGCAATTATTGAATTTCACTTCTTGGTGAAAAATAGAAACACAATTGGTTCAAATGGTCTGATGGTTAGTGTCCATCAACCTTTTCCAAAAATGGGTAAAGCTCAGATTGGAAGTGAGTAAGGTGTGTAAGGGGAAGTTGAGATGAGGTTCCTGAAGCAGATCTGCATCCTAAGTAAGGTTTTCCATTTTCTACACTCACTAGCGTTTTCTCACTTTGGTCACTATCACTGACACACACATCTCCATGCAACTTCCAAACTTCTCATTCCCTGGAAAAACATTCTCTTAACACGGTAAACAGTTTTGTGACCCTTTATTGTAATCACCATACAATCAAGATATAGAATAGTTGTTCAATAATTTCCTGTTACTCTCCAAAAGACTATTCCCAGTTTCTGGCAACTACTGATATGTTTTGGTCCTATGGTGTTATTTTCCCCAGATGGTAAAATAAATATCTGTAACTATATAGCCTTCAGATATTTGAACCTGGATTCTTTCATTCAGCATGGTGCTTAGGAGATTCATTTTGTTGGGTCTACCAGTAGTTCAATACTGTATTATGTTGTTTGATTTATACTTAAAGATTTAATGATGCCAGACACAGTATCCTTCCTAAACTCAGTGTTAGTAGCTCTCTCTATCTTCTCTCTCTCTCTCTCTCTCTCTCTCTCTCTCTCAATCTGTGTGTGTGTGTGTGTGTGTGTGCTGGTACTGGGGCTTGAACTCAGGGCCTCTGTCTCACTTGGCTTTTTCATTCATTGTTGACACTCTACCACTTGAGCTCTATCTCTTCTGGCTTTTTGCTGGTTAATTGGAGACAAATTAATCTTGGAATTTTTTCTGCCCAGGCTGGTTATGAATCATAATCACCAGATCCCAGCCTTCTGAGGATGGAAGGTGTGAGACACTAGCACCCAAGCAAGTAGCTTACAAAGTTTCTTGGGGTTTTCTACTTAGGTAATAATGGTGTCTACAAAAAGACATAATTTCTTTTTCCCCCCCTTTCCCGTCTGTTTATTAATGCATTTTATCATTTGTGCTTTGTTGTGCTTGCCAAAGCTTGAATATGATGTAAAATAGGAGAGATAAGAAAAAAAAGAAAGGAGAAGTAGGTATAGCTATTCTTGTCTTAGTCCTTATTTTGGTGACAATGTCAGGTTTTTTCCATTAAGTACAATGTATTAAGTGAAGACTTTCCTTCTTTTGGTAACAGTTTTCTTTTTAAACCATCATTGGAGTAAGGTTTCATCTAATGCTTTCTCTTCACTAGTTGACATGAACATACTATTTTTCCTCTTTAGCTTATTATTCTAGCAGATTACAATTAAGATTTTTGGACTAGTCTTGGGTTCCTGGAGGGTGGGGGGAACCTACTTTAGTGGGCATAGCACCAACACAAGGTTTTGTTTTCTTTTTGACTTGTCTAATCCAGTTTAATTAACCTACATTTTAAAATAAGTTATTCATGGTGTTCTTATTTGTTAATCTTTGAACATACTGGCAATTAAGGTTTTTTTCATTTCTCTCTTCCTCTCGCTTCTTCCTTGAAAAAATGCTGCTAAAATGTTCTGTTGATTTTTCTCTTTTCAAAGAATTTGTTTTTGTTTGTATTTATTTTGCTTCTATTTTTCTACAAAGAATTTGTATTTATTTCTATTTTTATTTCTACCCAAGCTTTCTAGTTCTTGTGTATTAGTTTTGGGATCTTTTATTTTATCATTATAAATAATGATATATAATAAATTTCCCTTTTGTTTCTATAGCAGTATATACATGTTCTATTATTTTGTCTCTCAGTTCTGAGTACTTTTTCTTGTTTTTTAAAATCTTGTTATTTCTTATTTAGAAGCATATTTTTAGGTGCCCAACAGACATTTTAAAAGGAAACCTTTAAAATATTGACGTATAACAGGTTCATTTTCATTTGCTGTCGACACATAATTGTATGTTTCAAGATTCAAGGTATACCCTTCAAACATACAATTATGTAATGATCAAATCAGAATAGTCTATGCATCAAACATTTATTACTTCTGTGATAAGAAGATTAAAAATATTCTTCCAGCTACTTTGAAATATGTGACTCACCATTGATCACTGCCATCACTCTTCAGTGTAACAGTCTGCTGAATTTATTTAGTTCCATTTTAAGTAGAATAATGGTCTTCAAGGCATGGTTCCTGAATCAGCTTCGAGTGGACTGAATTCACATCAGGTCAATGGGCAGCTTTGTTGTCAAAGGATGTGTTGAAATCCTAATCTCGGGAAGCTGTAAATTGACTTTTCTTTTTAAATTAGTTCTTTACCAATTTAATAGCTTTAAGAAGCTATACTAAATTAGGATGAGCCCTAATCCTATATGGATGATAACCTTATAAGAAGAGGAGAGTCAGGGAGACACACAAGGACAAGGTACTCACAGAAGCAAGAGTAATGTCTTGAAGTAATGCTTCTAAAAACCAGCGATGCCAAACATTACTTCAATGAGCAGTGCTAACATCAATAAGAAAGGCCTTGAACAAACTCTTGAGTTGAACTTGAATTTGAATTTGAAATTGAACTTGAGTTCAAATTCTATCTTTAGAAATGGGAGAGAATATATTTGGGTTCTTTTAAGATACCTAGATGGTGAGGTTTGCGTTACACCAGTTTTAGGAAACAATACACCAGGGACCTTGTTAAAAAGGCCAATTTTTACACTGGGTATCAGGGGCTCCTATCTATAAGCCAAACTACTCAAGAGGCTAAGATAAGAGGAACACGGTTCAAAGCCAGTTCAGGAAGAGAAGTCCATGAAACTCTTATTTCCAATTAGCCATCAAAAAGCTGAAAGTGGAGATGTGGCTCAAATAGTAGGGCACCGATATTGAGTGAAAAAAACTAAGGGACAAATAATACTCAGGCTCTGAGTTCAAGCTGCAGTACTGAGGGGGAGTGGGGGGGGAGAAGGCAAGTTCCTGGTGTGCACTTGAGATCTACTGGATTAGTCTCGTTGTGGCTTATCAGAGCAATGCATGTTGTTGCAAAGTTCTCTTGGTATTTATGCTACTCCAAAGTTTGAGAAGCACTGAATCAGAAAATGTGGTCAGTAGAACACCAATTATTTGGAAATTTGTTGAGATCTGCTTTTTAATGTAATGTAAGGTTAATTTTTATAAATGTGTATGTCCCAAAATGTGCACTTTGCAATTTTTAAGTGCAGAATTCTATTTATGCCCATTAAACAGAGCTTATTAATTATAGTATTCAAATTTTGTGTCCTTAGTAATATTTTGTGTGTCCACTTTAGTTATCATACATACATTAAAATATTCTACCATGATGATAGATTTATTTATTTTTGTAGATCCACCATGTAAAGATATTTTTATATAATATTTGTGAAATAACCCATTAATTAGCCACAAGATTTTTTTCTGTGCTTGTACTGAACTTTTAACCCAGCGCTTGGGCACTGTTCCTTAGCTTTTTTACTGAAGGCTGATGCTCTCCAGTTGAGCCACAGCTCCACTTCTGTCTTTTTGCTGGTTAATTGGAAATAAGAATCCCTTGGATTGTCTTGCCAAAGCTGGTTTTGAACCATGATCTTCAGATTTCAGCCTCCTGAGTAGTTAGGATTACAGGTGAGTCACTAGCATCCAACCACAGGCATATTTAGATTATTGTATCTTCCTGTTGTCTGAGACTGTTTGGAGAAGCTTAAAGAAAAAAAAAATCAATTGTAAGGCTTAAACTCAGGGCTGACAGAGCAGTCCCTGAGCCGCTTTGTGCTCTAGACTAGTGCTCTACCACTTGAGTCACAGCACCACTTCTGAGGTTTTTGTTTTGTTTTGGTGGGTCATGGTGCTTGAACTCTGGGCTTAGGCGCTGTCCCTGCACTCTTCAGCTCAAGGCCAGTGCTCTACCACTTGAGCCACAGCACCATTTCCAGTTTTCTAGTGGTTTATTGGAGATTGGAGTCTCCTTTGAACCTTGATGCTCAGATCTTAGCCTCCTGAGCAGCTAGGATTACAGGCGTGAGCCACTGGCTCCCGGCTTCCACTTCCGAGTTTTGAGTAGTTAATTGGAAATAAGAGTTTCACAGTGACTTTTCTGCCCTGGCAGGCTTTGAACCACAGTCCTTAGATTTCAACCTCTTAAGGCTAGATTTACAAGCGTGAGCCACCAGCACCTATCTAAAGTAAATTTTTGATTCAGAGTTTTCCATCTAATACACAGTGTGAATTCCATCTTTAAATCTTTCTAAATGTAAAATTATGTTTAGGAATAATCAGGAAATAATGTCTTCCCTCCTTTTGTTTTTTTCCTTCTGTCCTGTCTTCCTGTTCTTTTTGAGATAACAAATCTCTTCATTAATGCTCTCTAATTCCCTACCCCAACCCCTATTTCTCTGATTAGTTCCTGAAAATGAGAACCTTGGAAATTTCCATTTTGCCTCTCAGTCCTACTAAAACTACAGACCTCTTGCTAAATTCCACATCTGTGTAATGGCCAACATTTAGGAAAAGATGAGTTCAAGTGTTCATCTACCTCTGCAGATTTGTCTTTGCTTCTCTTCTCTACATTCTGATTAATTAATTTCTTTAATTTCCTATGAATCCAGCCAGGCATTAAAATAAATGCATTTTATATTTTATCCAGCATTCATTTCTCAGAAAGCTCATTCTACTCACCTTACTGCATAAATTGGAATTCTGCTCTATCTTCTTCAACTTAACATTACAAAAGGCACATCATTTGCATGGCATTTAATGTTCTGCGAAATATTATTGTAGCTTTTGTGTTATATTATATTGGATGCATGCACCATGATTTTATTAGGAGTACAGGATTTTTATTTTTTGCCAATTTTCTTGATATATATTTATCCCAATGCAAACTTACTTTTCATATATATATTTATATTTCTTTAGGTTTATTCCTATAAGTGGAATTTCTAAGTTAAAGGACATTAGTTTTTAAGTAGGCATGCATCCTAGTTTGATAATATACTCTGATAATATATTTTGATAAAATATTACTTTATCAAAAATGATATCAATTTATAGTTTCATAAGTGGGGGGCATGCAGAGTTCTGACTTAGACTTCCTCAATAGCAATGTCTTCTTTAGTTTTGCTAATTTAATAGGAAGTGTGTTTCTTGATATTGTTCACATTTGCATTTCTTTGATATATGTATTTGTTTTTAATTTATTTTTTTCTCTTGCCATGATTTGTTTATGTTTCCGTTAAGGTTTCTTTTTATCCTTCTCTTTTCTTTTTGTGCCAGTGCTGGAGCCTGAACTCAGAGATTGTATGTTGTTCCTTAGCTGTTTTGCTCAAGGCTGGTACTCTTATCATGAGCAGCACTTTTACTTCTGGCTGTGTGTGTGTGTGTGTGTGCGTGTGTGCGTGTGTGTGTGTGTGTGTGTGTGTGTGTGTGTGTGTGTGTGTGTGTGTGGTTAATTGGAGAGTCTCAGCCTTTCCCTGTCTGGGCTGTCTTTGAACCTTGATGCTCAGATCTCAGCCTCCTGCGTACATGGGATTACAGATGCCAGCCATTGGTGCTCAGCTTCTTTTCAAATTTTGACCCTTGTTTCTTTATGAATTGACCATACTTGCATCCGATAGGTTCACGAGTGGATGGTGACATTAACACTGGGGGGAAAGCTTGGGGCTACCATAGGAATTAGACTATCATTTAATAAGATCCCCTCTGGATGACAGGAACTAATCTGGCTGATTTTGATTTTATTACAGCAGTGCAGTAAACTGAAGGTGTTAGTTAAGTTCTATTTAGTGCCCAATAATGACAGGTTTAGGTCCCTGAATGGAGATTTTGGACTTGTGTCTTTCCCTTTAAGAAAGGCTGACCCATTGTAACAATGAGATGTACAAAACACTATGTTGAAAATGAACTTTACAACTTTGGCAGGACGGGGCGGGGGGGGGGGGGGGGTAGTTGTGGAGGTGAGAGGGAAGGGATGGCAGGGGGAAAACAAAGGAGGCGGCAACAATGTTTGTTAGGAAATGTACTCATTACCTTGCTCATGTAACTGTAACCCCTCTGTATAGCATTTTTACAATAAAAAATGTACAAAAATTTAAAAAAGGAAAAGATCAACCAATACAAAAAAAAAAAAAAGCTCTGCTTTGGACAGTCTTGCATTGGTTGAAGGTTTTCCTTCTGTCACCAGAAGTTAAGTAATTAATGTTTTGTTAAGCATATTTGAGATGCAGGGGAGGAATTTACAAAACTAGACAAAAAGGGAGAAAATCCTAAGTTGTTGAAGAACATGAAACATATGATTGGCTCTGTGTGTGTGTGTGTGTGTGTGTGTGTGTGTGTGTGTGTGTTTATGCTCATGTTCTGATCTTCAGATTGAATTTAGGGCTTATGTGCTGTCCCTTAGCCTTAGCTTTTTACTTAAGGCTGGTGCTATACCACTTAAGCCACAGCTCTACTCCTGGCTTTTTCATGGTTAATTGGAGATAAGTTGCTTACTCAGGCTGCTTTCAAACAGTGACCTCAGATCTCAGCCTCCTGAGTAGCAAGAATTACAGGCCTGAGCCATCAGCACCTGGCTGTGATTGGCTTTTAAATTCTATAATTGAGTATGAGAAAATGAGATGCATGAAGTGATGATGTTACCATGTATAGTCACACAGTTGTACTTGACACAATTCCACGTGGGTTAGACAGCTGGGCTGAATGAATCCTGGGGAAATATGCAGAGCCATATCTCCATGGTAGTGTAGCAATTTCTTTACATTGATTTAATTTTTTACAATCACAGGTGGTTTTTCAGTCATAGGTCAGTGGTGTTGGAGTAGAAACCTTTTGAGCTTTGCTTTGCTTTTAGTTGTTAAAACAATGGATGCAAACATTTGATGTACCTAGGGAGTCAATGTTCCAGAAAACACAGACGAATGTTAAGGGTAAATAATTTAAAACAAAGGTAGTCCTGTGGAAATGGAGTTATAACACGTTGTACTGTGTATAAAGGCCTCTCATGCACCAAGAAACAGGGTAGAACAGTTGATTACAAATACCAGGCTCATGCAATGTAGATCCTATAGCACCTTCCACACAGGCAATGCAGTTTCTTCATGAGCCAGTGAATAGCAAAGTACTCATGTGGATGAGGAAGTGACCATGGGTTAGAAGCGAATGCATTATTGGAGAAGGTGTTTCAGAGCTCATTTCTCTTGCAATGTTCAGCTGTGACTATTCACACAGCAGGAGCACAGAAGTGTTCAGACATCCAGCATAATTCTAGTTGAGTCTCCCTGGTATCACTGACGGACAACATAGCATCATTCAAAACATCCAAGAACTTTGCTTTCCGTTAGCCTGCTTTTGTTATTAGTCTTTATTACTCAAGGCTGGCACTGTAAGTGTGAGCTACCACTACTTGGCTCCACATCTTCAATATATTCTATCATTTAATATTTTGTACACCTCAGTCAACAGACACTAGGTTGATATTTCTTTTTGTTATCATTGTTGAGTAGTTGTACAAAGAGGTTTCAGTTCTGTAATTCACGTTATGAGTACAAAGCACCTTGATTCATGTCACCCCTTCTATTATTTCTCTCCATCTTTCTCCCTCCAGGCCTTATCCTCAAGTTACATAGTTCATTTTTTATACGATGGCTATTGAATATAAAGACTTTTACTCATGCTTCCTCCTTCCATTTATAGCCCCTCTCATTGCCCTCTTTCTACCCCTTAATCATATTTCTACTTCCTGATATTCATTTGAAACAGTTCATTAGTTGTTCAGAGGAGTGACACCTTGGTATTTCTTTTCAGAGAAGCACCATATCCTAGTATTAGGAGCTGTTAAGATTCTATAGATTGGAAGACTAGATCTACTTTTTGATTGGCTACTTA
Source organism: Dipodomys spectabilis (assembly GCF_019054845.1). Lineage (NCBI taxonomy): Eukaryota > Metazoa > Chordata > Mammalia > Rodentia > Heteromyidae > Dipodomys > Dipodomys spectabilis. The sequence goes on along the minus strand of NW_024870727.1, from coordinate 6,616,334 downwards.
GTTGTAAGCCTGATTCTTTACATGCTTGATTAAGAATTCTGCGTTGCTTATTTATACCTCATCTGCACAATGCAGACCACTCATCATTCTTTCTCCTTCTGCTAAGATTCCATCTCCTTCATGAGGAAAGCTTCTTTGTCTCACCTTACTTTGGGGCTAGACAAGTCCTGATTTTCATGCCCGATTTCCTTGGAGTATGATTTCTATTCATTTATTTGAAGACTGTATCCTTTAGGAGCTTGGGAACAAAGAGGTGTATATTGCCTGAAAAACAGAATCAGTTGGGAATTATATAAAGAGACAGTTATAAGGAATGGCAGTATGGGCTGAGAACAGCAGTCTGAAGGCCTGAGAACCAGAAGAGCCAATGGTGTAAGATTCAGTTCTAACCCGAAGGTGGTAGAAAACTGATGTCTCTGCACAAGGACAGTGAAGAAAAGAGAGGAGAGAGAGAGAGAGAGAGGGGGGGGGGAGAGAGAGAGAGAGGGAGTGGGGGAGAGAGAGAGAGAGAGAGAGAGAAGGGGGAGAGAACAAAAGAGAGAGAGAGGGGGGAGAGAGAGGGAGAGGGGAGAAAGATAGACAGAAGAGAATCCTTTCTTTTTCCACCTTTTGTTTTCTTCAGGCTTTCAACATATTGAACGAGTCCTAGTCACATGGGAGAGAGCAACTTGTTTTACTCAGTTATCAATTTAAATATTAATCTTATCCACGACACCTTCACACACAGATCTAGAATCATGTTTGACCAAACATTTGGGGACCTCATGGCCAAGTAAAGTCAATGCACTAAATTATCCATCACAGGTGACCTTGAGAATCATATGCCTGAGGTCTTACTACATTAAAATCAGATTACACATTAGGGAAATATAATATGCCTCATATCTATGAGTATTTTGTCTATTCTCTGCTGGTGGAGTAGGTAGAATTTTGTGAAAGAGCAGAACCATATTTTGATTCCACAAAAGCAACTGTGTTCAAGCACAAATAACTTGATGTGTCCATTGTTCATGTATCTTAATATTGATTGTATTTACATTGATAAATGTCACATACACCGCTAAGATTCTGCCACTGGGTATAATGGTGCTTCTACAGTTCTAAGGAGAATGCATTAATGCCTCCAAGGACATCTCCAGTCACATGATTTGTAGATACCTCCAGCTGCTGCCTCTTTTGTTACACATTCTTACCTTTTTTCTTGGCTTACTCATTAGTCTGCTTGACATTATGTCATAAGCTAGTCAATTAAGGTAATATTGAAATGATTGTGAAATTGTCTGAAAGTGGATCAATAACCATCTTCTACTGGGTAGGATGTGGCTGGCCAGGAAACAGGAAGTGACTTTTGAGGAGATATTTCTGGAAGTAGCTCTCACAGCCAGATTTAACAAAAAAAAAAACAACATTGAGATGGGGGTTGGATACATAGATCAGTTGGTAGAGTGCTAGCCAATAAGTGAAAATGTCAGGTACTGAGTTCAAGTCCTAGTCACAGACCAGCCACCCTCCTCCCAAAAAACCCAAAAACAAAAACAAAGAAACCTCCACCAGATGGGATGCGCAGTTTAATTTGTAAATAGTATTTTAGTGTAACTATATCCCATGTAAGAGCTGAGACACATGCAGATGAGAAAAACATTTGCTGTTTATATGAAATCAAACATTGTTCTGTATTTTACCTAGTAATCATAGGTAGTGGCAGGTAACCTATTTTTTCTGAACAAGTTGGGTTGGGCAAGTAGGGCATCAGCTTGTCAAGTCTGACTTGTTTGATACTTCTGCATCATGGGGTAGGAAAGGTGACACATTTTCTTTTTTTGCTCAAGTTGTAATACCACTTCTATGATTAAAGAAAAACTGTGACATTTTAGTACTGACATAAGAAGTCACCAGGCTAATCCCTGAATAGACTTGAAGACTCTACATGGAGTCAAAGGCCGGAATGATCAGTTACCAGACACAGGAAAGATGAAAGAAAAGCCTATTAGACTTTCTTTCTTGCTTGCTTGCTTGCTTTCTCTTCTTCTTCTTCTTCTTCTTTTTGCTTAAGGTAGAAAGTGTTTTAATCAAGTCTGGTTTAGGAACTGAGCTGAATAACTTTGTAGTTTGTACATTGAAATGGAAAAAGATGAGTTTCCATTAATAGATGAATTTTAAAGTTTTCCTAAGGATGGAGTGTAAATGTCTAACTAAGGCGCTATTTGTATATTTTCTTAATCATTTGTTGCTTACAAAATGATGGTCATGTGTTTGTACAGACTTTTGCACTGTCCTCTTTTATTAATGTAGTATATATTTAATGGATAAAGTCTACAAACTTGCTAACAGGAGCAAGGGATGAGTATTTTGTGACTGGGATTTTTCTCTTTTTTTTAAAATTTATTTTTTTGGGTCCGGTCGTGGGGCCTGAACTCTGGGCCTGGGCGCTGTCCCTCAGCTCTTCAGCTCAAGGTTAATGCTCTACCACTTGAGCCACAGCGCTACTTCTGGCTTTTTTCTTTTTTGCTTGTGTGGTGCTGAGGAATTGAAACCAGGGCCTCATGCATGCAAGGAAAGCACTCTACCACTGAGCCACCTTCCAGTCCCTGGAATTTTTCTCTTTTGTGCCATTACTGAGACTTGAAGTCAGGGCTTGGGTACTGTTCCTAAGCTTTTTTGCTCAAGAATAGCACTCTATCTCTTGAGCCAAAGCTTCACCTCTGGTTTTTTGGTGGTTAGTAAAAAATCCAAGGCTTTCCTGACCAGGTTGGCTTTGAATCACAATCTTTAGACCTCAGCCTCCTGAGTAGTTAGGATTATAGGCATGAGACACCAGCACTCAGCCTGAAATTCTTCTTTTCATCCACTACTTGGAGGACCTTTTACTGACAGCAAGAGCTGTCCCAACCCTCAACTTGCCCAGGTACAATCATCTTAAACTACATCCAAGCTCCACATTCACCCTGTCTGCATGTACTAAGAGGTTACTTTATGTTTGATTCTGTGGTTCAGATGAGTATCCTAACTTATCTAAGGTGGGCAAAGGTTTTTCCTTCTCTTCAATCTTTCCTTAGAAACATAAAGATCGTATAAACAGTTGAATAACAATTGTATAACAGTCCACGGGCTGACTTCACCACCCCTCCATCGCCATTCAAAACTGCTTAGCGTTTCTGACCTTGGCATGAGAATGGAAAAATAAAAGCAAGTTACCAGAAAATCATATTGCACTTTAAATGCTGAGAAAGGGCTAAAATGCAGGGAATGGCGCTTTACTGTGAAGGCAACTAATCTATGATAGGAAGCTGAGCACAAAGGCTTCTTGTGGGTAGCAACTTCCAAATTAAGGCTGGGAATAACACAATGGAATAACACAGAAGAGGGAAGGCTGAGGAGGTGGCTGGCTATGAGACCTTTGCACAAGGTGAGCGTTGAGGAGATCATGGTGCTTGCTGTCGAATTCAGTTGTTTCACAGGAAGTTGGCAAAGGAGCAGCTATGTGAAGGGGTGAGATGCAGGACTAGGCCGGAGCCACACTATGAGCATCTTGGTTGTTCCTCTGCAGAGGTTAGCAACTCCTGGGTGCTATGGGAAAGCAATTGGAGTATTTCTAGAGGGGATTCAAGTTTCATTTGAAAGAAGGGCTCCACAGGGAGCTGGGAGATGAATTTAGAAGCTACTTAGTCATCCAGGAGACTGATGATGTGAACTCAATGGGGAAAGTAGTATTTGGGCCCAGAGAAAAGCTGACAGGGTCAAGGTATACTGAGAAGGAAGAATTATCTCCACCTTGTGTTTAATGTGAAATGTTAGAAAATGATTACTCTGTATAAAAATACTACCCCATTTGTACATATACATACCTACACACATACATACATGCACACACAATACCTATCTATGTGTTTCTGACTTGAGAGAATTGGGCATACTATTTGCTAAGTCAGAAACAGGGCAGAATGGATGGATTTGTACAAGCCAGAAACCTATCTGATGAGTTTTGCTTTTATCCCATGAATTTTAGGACTCTATTGCATTGACCTAGTTGGAAAAAAAAAATCTCATAGCAGTTGTTTTATATGGATCTGGGTTTCAGCAGAGAAGTCTGGGCTATAATTCTGGAGACTATCAGCATGCGGACAGTAAATGAGTGTTGGAAGTCAAATAAATCATCCAGGGGAAATTTTTCACGGGAGAGAAGCTGGCTGAGGGTGGTGCTGTGGATGCCTGCTGTAAGGAGATGGGCCGTGGTTTGTCTGGAGACAAACAGGAGGCATGGCACACGTGGAGAGGGAAATCATCACGAGAGTACCGTGCCTCAGAAGACATGAAGAGGGAGGATTCTAGCAAACGTATGGTATAGATCAGATGTAGGATTATGAAGCATTTTCTGGGTGTCAGTGGCTGGACAAGGGTAGTTTGAGTAGTTTGGGGAGCAAGTGAGGTGAGAGAAATGGAGAAATATGGGGGAGGAAAGAAAGGAGAAGCATTCACAGGAGAAGCCAGGAAAGACATAAGATGGGTGATTCATGAGTGAGGGAAATACAGGAGAAAACAAAACTGAGTAGAGAAGGAATCCTGGGTGGAAAGGAGGGAGAGGGCCTAGAGCATGAGAGCCGATGATCTGTAAGGGACACAGGCCCACATGGAGGCGAGGAGGAAGGCTCTCTGTCTCTACCTCTGCCCATCTCTGTCTCTGATTTTAGGAAGGAGGTCTCCTGTGGCAAGTTGCAGAGGAGGAGATGTGCTGCGAGGTGTGAACAGAGGAGTACGTACCTGTGAAATGGCCATCGTGAGCGTGGGAGAGAGAGCTGCCCAGCACAGAAGGGCTGCCTGGCTGTGGTGGGTGCCCCGTGAACGCGAAGAGTCATAAGCTGAAATGGGGATCGATCGGAGTCGTTGTGCGATTTTCTCCATCAGACCTCAGAAGCACCGAAGGGAAGGTAAAAACACAGGCAGAGCAATTGATCCCGGGCTGGAGTGTGCTGGGCAGAGTGAAGATGACAAACGACTCTGGGCACAGAGCCAGATGTGGGGGACTCGGAGAAGAGGAAGATGGAGAACTGGGGATTGAAGTGCAGAGAAACCTTAAGGACGTGGAGAAGAGAATTTTGGTTTTCAAAACCAATGTCTGCCAAGACTTTTAATGGAACTTATAAAACCCGAAGTGAATTCAGAATTAGGATACCTCATTTAAAAAATGTACTGTCTTGTTATTATAGAGGTGATGCCCAGAGGGATTATGTTGACAGGAGTCAGGTACTGAGTACATTTCCTTTCTCCTAGTGTCGTCTGTTCCCTCGTTCTCTCCCCGTCCCTCCCTCCCATCTCATGGGTCGTATAGTTCACTTTCATCAATGTTCAGTGTGCTCCACAGCTGCGTTTTCCCATCCTTTTTCCTAAAGTCTGTGAATACACCATATATGGTAAAGAATACAGAATCATCAGCAAAAGAAAAAAATAAGTCTTTTGTTTCTGTATCTTAGGAGTATACATATTATTTTATATAAATATGAAGAGATGCTTAGGCTTTGCACTTTTGTAATTCTCTCCTAAGTGGTCTCACTGTATGTGAGTATCTAGAATCCTGTGTAATTTGTCACACCCCAGTGTGTTTTAGATCAAACTTCTGCATATCAGGGAGAACGTGTGCTGTTTGTCTTTCTGATCTTGGCTTACCTCACTTAACATGACTTGTTCTAGTTCCATCCATTCCCCTACAAATGACCTTTCCTTCTTTCTTTTTTCCTTCCTTCCTTCCTTCTTTCCTCCCTTCCTTTCATTTTTTGAGGAACCTTCAGACTGCTTTCCAGAGAGGCTGTATTAGTTTACATTCCACCAGCAGTGCAGGAGGGTTCCTTTTCCCCCAAGTCCCTGCCAGTATTTGTTTGAATTCAAAATGTTGGTCAATCTAACTGGGGTGAGATGGAATCCCAGGTTGTTTTGATTTGCATTTCCCTCATGGCCAGGGAAGATGAGTGTTTCTTCATGTGTTTCTTTGCCATTCTTACTTCTTCTTCTGAGAAGTCTCTCCTTAGCTCTCTTTCCTGTTTAGTGATTGGTTTATTAAGTTTGGGAGGGGTTAGTTTCTTGAACTTCTTGTATATATTGGAGATTAGGCTTTTGTCTAATGTATTGCTGGTAAAGATCTTTTCCCACTTGATTGGCTGTCTTTCTAGCTTGGTAACAGTGTTCTTAACTGTGCAGACACTTTTTATTTTAATGTAGTTCTACTTGTTGAGCCTCTGTCCTATCTGTTGTGCCCCTTGGACTCTATTCAAGAAGTTCCTGCTTATACTTATAAGTTCTAATGTTTCTCCTCTCTTGTAGTACTTTCTCTTGAGTAGTTTCAGAGTTTCAGGTCTGATGTTGAGGTCTTTGATCCACATTGAATTGATGTTAGTGCATGCTGACAAGCAGAATTCCACTTTTAGTTTTCTGCATTTGGCTGCCTAGTTTTCCCAGCACCAATTTTTGAAGAGGCTATATTGTCCCGACCCGCAGGACGTCAACGAGGGCAGTGAACCTAAGTTAGAAGGAATGAAGGGACAAGAGACACGAAGAATGACAGCAAGACAAGGATTCTGATCAAGCTGCAAATTTTTCTTTTTCACACAGGGGTATTTATATGCTTGGAATAAGGAAGCTTTTTCATTGGCTGCCAAGGAAGCTTCTTCATTGGCCATAGCAGTCGCAGGATGTTTACTTAAGGCAGGAGGAAAGGGTGGTCATTAGCAGTTGCAGGATGTTTGCTTAGGGCAGGATGAGGGTCGGATTCTGTAAACTCAGCCTCAAGATGTTCCAGTGAGATAGTCAAGCCTATTATGTTGAGAGACTCAACTTTTGGCTCCCGACACTGTATTTTCTTCCACTAGTAATACCTCAGTTTTGAAATATTGTATGATTACCAAAAATGATGTACTATTACATGGAAATAAAGCTTACCAGTATCAAAAGAAATATATTACATAGTTTTAAAAAGAAACAGGTGTTGCTTTTTCATGAAGAAGCACATATCACAAGCAATAAAAAAATTGTTAAAAAATTTTTTATAAAAGAGCCAGGCACTGGTGGCCCATGCCTATAATCCTAGGTACTCAGGAGGCTGTGATATGAGGATCACAGTTCAAAGCCAGCCTGGGCAGGAAAGTCTGTGAGACTCTTATCTCCAATCATTCACTCAGAAAACCAGAAGTGGAGCTATGGTTCAAGTGGTAGAGCACTAGTCTTGAGCTGAAGAGCTGAGGGACAGTGCCCAGGCCCAGAGTTCAAGCCCCACGACCACAAAAAATAAAAATTATAACTATTAAAAAAATAATAACTATTAAAAGTCAGCGAGGAAATAATGAACATTCATATGTAGTAGTATATGTCTTTTTATTCTTTGTGCTGGTATTATGGCTTGAACTCAGGGCCAGGGGACTCCCCATTAGCTTTGCTGTTCAAGGTTGGCACTCTAACACTTGAGTGACACTTCCACTTCTAGTTTTGGTTAGAGATAAGAGTATCAAATCACAATCTTTAGATCTCAGCTTCCTGAGTAGCTAGGGTTACTTGTGTAAGTTACTTGTACCTGGCTGTAAATCCTTTATATTTGCAATCTATTTGAGCCTATGAAGCTCAAACATTAAGGTGCCATATGATATAGGAAAAATAAATAATAAATGTGTTGACAAGAGTAAAATGTATTAATAGGATTCCATAAGTAAAGCCCAAATTATATGCATTTCCTTTTAAAAGTCGTTTGGGGAATATGTTATGAGATAGAGGCATATTATTCTGTCCTCTAGAGTCTATATTAGTAACACCATTAAACTTCAGAGTACATGAATAGTAAGTACAAAAGTCTTTGTTGGAGTGTACAATTAGTTTCATTGAAGTATTTTCAATGGTAATAAAAGAATATTAAAGTATCTACGTTTTGTTCATAGTTCAGAATATCACCAGGACATGCTTGTCAGACCACTACTTTGGGCTACTGTTTTTCTTTTCTTTCCTTTTCTTTTTTCTCCCTCCCTCCTTCCTTCCCTCCCTCCTTCCCTCCCTCTATCCTTCCCTCCCTTCCTTTTTTCTTTCTTCCTTTTTTTTCTGTTTCACTTTTTTTTTTTTGTCAGTTGTGGGGCTTAAACTCTGGGCCTGGGCACTGTCCCTCAGCTTTCAGCTCAAAGATAGCACTCTACCTCTTGAGCTATTGCGCCACTGGTTTTCTGGTGGTTTATTGGAGATAAGCATCTCAGGGTCTTTCCTGCCTGGGCTGGCTTTGAACCTCGATCCTCAGATCTCAGCCTCCTGAGTACCTAGGATTACAGGTGTGAGCCACCCACCTGGCCTTTCACTTAATTTTTATACTATGGCAGAATCAGCTGTTTTCACACATTGAGCATGTCCCCATGACAAGAAAGAAAAATATGCCTTTAGGGTCATTCAATCAAAAAATGTAAGTAGGGTTGAATTCTGTTTTGCTATTTATATCACATGGAAATTTCATGTCAAAAGTGGCTACAGGGCTGGGAAGGTAGCTCAGCGGTAGAGTGCATGCCTTGCAAGCATGAGGCCCTGGGTTCAATTCCTCAGCACCACATAAACAGAAAAAGCCAGAAGTGGCGCTGTGGCTCCAGTGGTAGAACGCTAGCCTTGAGCTGAAGAGCTGAGGGACAGCACCCAGACCCAGAGTTCAGGCCCCATGACCGGCAAAAAAAAAAAAAGTGGCTACAGTTAAGCCACTCTGTTTCATGAAGGCCTGATGGTTCTAGTGGTGAGCCCCTTCATTTACTAATATAAAAATTGGTGTACACAGGCCTTCACTGTGATATTTGCACACACATGTCTAATACATTCTGATCAATTTCACTCCCTCTATTGAATTTTGTTAAGTTCTTCTCTCCACCTTTAAAGCCAGTATTTAAGCAGTTTTATTATCCTATTTTCTAATATATATACATTTATAAATATTTTCATATATGTACATTTATAAATATTTTTATATATAATATATGCTGTTTTACATATAACACAATATATAATATAATGTATACTATATTACAGTATATAAAATACACTTTTTGTATAGTACTTTGATCAGCTTCAAATTACATTTGCCCCCTTTCCTCTTCTACTTTTTCTGTCCACTAACAGTGCTCCTTTTACAACTATATTATTATTATTGCTGTTGTTGTTGTTGCCATTTTACATCTAGATTCTGTGTGAGTGAAAGTATGAGCTATGAATCTTGCGCATAAACCCTCACTTGTTTATCCATTCATCCTTTGATGGACCTCTAAGGTGACCCCTATGTTGACTATTGCTGCAGGGAAGATGGGTGCTCCAGCATCTTGATTGTACACTCACAGTTCCTCAGATATATGCCAAGAATGGAGTATCTGGGCCATACGGTCATTGAATGCCTTTAAAGTCAACCAGCATCCTCCAAATATAATAATGTGCTCAGAAATTGTTGTTAAGTGATTTAAAAAATAAAATACAAAGTAGATATGGGACACACACATATGTATATGTATATATATGTACATACATACACACATGTATGTTAGGTGTTGGTGTCTGAACCTGTGAGCAGTGCTGTAAGAACTTTGACTTTCTCCAACATTTCATAATAAGCTGTGAGGTATCGTGTTTATTACATGCTAGGCATCATGTAAGAAAGATTATGATACACAGGGTGAGAAAGAAAAGGAGAAGGAGAAGGAGAAGGAAGAGAAGAAGAGGGGGAGGAGGAAGAAGAAAAAAGGAAGAGGGAGGAGGAGGAGAAAGAGGAGGAAAAGAATCATGAAAGGGAAAGAAGGAGAGAAGAGCTGTAACTTTTCAGTGAAGAACTTAAGAAAGTCATAAGAACACCTTTTTAGTTACACATAGATTTACAATTTTTATTTTAGATAAAAGTTTTCTGGGGCGTAAAGCCCATGTTTTATTCTCAGCTCTGCTACTGAGTCATTCCCTGCCCTTGGACACCTCACTTAACATTCTGTAACCTAGTAAGATTTTCCCAGCACAAAAGCTAGATTATGTTTGGAAAAAGAAAACTTCAGTTTCCCTTAATGTGATGTCCTCTGTTTCCTTAAAGTACTTGAGATCCCAGACATCCTGCTGTCATTTGTTCAAGCACAATTTGTAACCAAAGAAAGATTGGAAGGCTTTCCTGTGTAGGGCTAGGAGTTCTTTTAAAGGCATCTTTACAGTTGAAGTATGGCTAACCTATCATTTTCTTTCCTATTACCTTGTATTGGGTCATTTTACAACAATGTATCATGCATCTATCCAATGCCTGCTTCTCTTCAAGGCTATAACATGGGCTTGCTAAGCAACAAAGACATGGTGACTGCAACTTTTACCTGAATTTGCTTCATAAGTAGGACAGGATTAAAACTGTAGATTTCATTTTTTTGAATGTGTATGCCAGTGTAGGGGCTCTCACTTGACTTATTCATTCAAGGCTGGTATTCTACCACTTGAGCTTCACCTTTAGCTCTGGCTTTTTGTGGGTTAGCTGGAGATAAGAGTCTCACAGACTTTTCTGACCAGGCACTTCAAGCTCTGATCCTTAGATCTCATCTTCTTGAGGAACTAGGATTACAGGTGTGAGCCACCAGCACCCCATTCTATATTTCACTTTTAGGACTTTTAATTACTTTTGAATCCTATAAAGCTATTTTCTAACTAATATTCCTTATGACAAATCACTTTGCTTTCCCTCCCACATAAAGATATATGTACTTAGATAGTATTAAATATAATGACACCCTTACACTTATTAAAACTAAGGTCACAGGGGCTGGCAAGCTGGCTCAGTAGTAGCGTGTTGCCTTGCATGCATGAGGCCCTGGGTTCGATTCCTCAGCACCACATAAGCAGAAAAAACTGGAAGTGGCGCTGTGGCTCAAGTGGTAGAGCGCTAGCCTTGAGCTGAAGAGCTGAGGACAGCACCCAGGCCCAGAGTTCAAGCCCCACAACTGACCAAAAAAAAAAAAAAACCTCAAAAACTAGGGTCACAAAGATTGGTCATTAAATTTGATCACCTGAAAATTGCTTAAACTAAATAATCCTCTTAATTATTGGTTGTAAAATATTACTATGTATTAATTGTTCAAACCAATATTTCATTTTAATCTTTTCATACTCATTGATTTTTAACTGGTGCTTTGATTTTGAGGAAAATGTTGCATGATTTGAATACTCAATATAAAGTTTTATTTTGTTAGTATATATAAAACATTCATTAATAGACTTAATAGCTTTTCCTCAGATGGTGTTGGCTAAAGAGAAATTCAAAAGCAAATCATGAGGAGGGCTCAAGTGATAGAGTGTTTGTCTAGCAATCACAAGGCCCCGAGCTCAAACAGTACCACCATAAATATGTAATTACATGAAGAAGGAAAAGAAAATCTTTCAGTTTTATTTCTGTGGAAGTCAAGTGTCAGATAGTTTTCTGAGTGACAGATATAAATCTAGTTCAATGATATAATTATTCTAAGAATCCTGCCTTTAAAGTACTAATAGTCTAGATGGAAAACATTAGCTTAAAATTAAAGGTTTATGAAGGTTGAAAGCTCTATTCATGTAAGAGCTGTCACAAAATAATGGCTAATTGTTAAATGAGGGTTTATAGTAAATAAAACATTAGCTAATCAATAGAGGAGGCACAGAGGGAAGAGGCTTGGACTAGACCTTGAACAATTATGTGAGTATTTATTAAAAGCTAGAAATAAGTTGAGTCATGGAGGCAGGTGGTATAAACTGAATCAAAGCAAAGATATGACACAGAATAGATGGATATCAACAGAAAATTCTTCCTAGTGAGAAAGAGTGTTTTGTGTAAGTAGAGAGGAAATACAGAATCAAAGAAAGTTTTATGGAAGGGGAAATGCACAATAAAAATACCATTTATAGAAGACATATAAATGAAAAGATATCTCAATAAAGTAAGTAGAAGAAATTAACACAAAAGATTCAGCTTGTAATGCACAAGGCAAAGGAAGTCTGGAAATTCTCATTCTCATTTCCTCAATCATGAAAGAGTTTTTTTTTTTTGTATTTCATTCTGGATTCAAGGGCTAACATATACTTGGTTATATACTTTTAGCTAACAAATGGTTATTTGTTTTAATTCCCACAGACTGTGTTGTGTGAAGCTAGATAGTATCATGATGTTAGTAACACTTCTTGATTTATAATTACCACTCGCCTCATGTTATAGGTACAGGGTCTAGATCAAGCAAGACCAGAGTAAGAAGAATTCAGAACAAGTGCAAAAAATAGATTTATTTCACCACAATCACTTTTGTTGTCAGTGTTAATCACAAATTCACTGGTGAGAAAGAGTCTGGGTTTATACTTAGTCCGACGGGATGGAGTATGATTGATTACTATCTTCTATGACTATGGGAAGGGAAGAGTTTTTCCATTTTTATTTACCATCTTTTTACTTACAACATCTAATTTTGTGTAATAGGACGAAGTTGGAACCCATTTTCAGTCAGCAGTTCTATGAATACACTTTTCAAATTAACAAATAAGTCCTTATTAAATATGAGGAGAGGAGAGTTTGTTCTGCTAGTCTTAATGGCTTGTCTTTCCTTCATCCTTATGTCACCTAAATGGCTTCAGGTGAGACAAGTTTAATTTTCCCACTACAGCGGAATGACTTCAGGCATGAGTGTACAAGTGTCTGCACAAAACATATTGGAGTGTGTGTTTGCTCTGTTCATCTTCTCAGTTATAGCACATACTTCTACAGGAAACTGCCACTCAAGTAAAAATTTTGTTTGCTCATTATACTATGGACATAATGGAGAAAGTGAGAGTTTAAAAACTACTGACAAATACATGGTTTTTCAAACCTTCTGAGGATTACAGATAGTTTTGACAATATTTTATCATGGGTCTACTTTGTCTTGTTTCAGTGTAAATGCTTTTGAAAAGCATTTATTGAACAAATACTATCTGCTAGATGACAGATCATTCACAAATTCAGTTTGTGTGCTAAGCCTCACTAGGCATGGATTAGTTAGACATCTGCTAGTCTGCTTTCAAATATTTGGTCATTTTCTACATGGTATACATTTTTTCTAGTCTAATATTACAATGGATAGTGCATATGGTCTAAGTGATTTAAATTCTTTGGTATTTGTTGCAAGCTGGATCATTTATTTCATCTGTGGGGTTGAGTTTCTCAACTTTGTAGTATTTGACTGGATAATACTTTGTGGTGGGAATTGTTCTTCTGCAGCTCCAACCAACTGAATGACTAGAAAGAAGTTAGACCTCCAGAGCTGTAACGGTGAAAAATGTGTGTGGATTTTCCACACCCTGCAGACTGGTCAGCAGCATCTCACCGCCCTGTTTGTGAGGACTGATCAACATAAAAGTTATATGAATGGCCTTGAAGAACACAGATGAATAGCTGCTGAATATGGTGTTCTAAAAATATCATTTAGCTGTTGGTTTTTACAATCAGACTCAAAAGTCTGCTTGAAAGTGATTTATCCCTTAAAAATCACTTATTGAGCCAAGTGCTGGTGGCTCATGCCTACAATCCTAGCTACTCAGATGGCTGAGATCTGAAGATCTTGGTTTGAAGCCAGCCTGGGTAGGAAAGTCCTTGAGATGTCTATCTCCATTTAACCAGCAAAAGCGAAAAGTGTGGTTGGGCTCAAGTGTGGAAAACTGGATTTGAGCAAAAAAAACTGAAGAACAGTACCCAGTCCCTGAGTTCAAGCTCCAGGACTGGGACAAAAAAAATCACTTATTAAAACAGCAATTGTAAATATCTTTGATTATGACTATGCTTCTGTGTGGTATGGCAATTAACTGGAACAATTTTGATGCATATATTAAAATGTCACTATTGTTTATATTTATATGTACATATATACATGTTAATCTATACCTTTATATTTATATTTTGCTTTATGTTTAAACATTGATTATTTTACTATTATGAAATTTTCTTATTTTTCTAGTACTTTTCCTTGAAATCAATTTATATTAATATAATCAGCTCAATTTCCTATACTTAGTGTTACCATAGTTTATTTTTCAGTGTGTTTTCTTTAAAACAGAACAGAGTTTGGCTTGTAGTTTTGTTTAGCCTGACACTTTATTTGGGAATGTTTTTATTTTATTTTCTGCAATTATTGATGAGTTAAATCTGTCATCTCTATCTTTCTTCAAGACATGAGCTCTGTGATCACTAAGCTATCACATATTAATGTTATTTTAATACTTCCTGTGCCTAGTGCCCATGTAATTTCGTTCATCCTCTTCCTATGCTTTCTACTTGTTTCTTTTTTTTGTATTTGACTGCAGCTGCTTGTATATTTCCATAGCAAATTGTTCTTATTTTTGCTTTATGCAATCCATATTCCTTTAAGTAAAATTAGCAGTAATTATACAATCATTTTATGTGTTTGTACATATAGACACACATATGCATACATAAACACATAGAAATAAAATGTATTTTTACATTTTCTGGTAGACTTCAGTTTTTCCTACAAATCTAGGGTTCTATCTGGTATCATTTTTCTGGAGCCTAAAGAATGTTTTAGCATTTACACAGAAAAGGAATACTGTCCTGCTGGTAGCTTTTATCTGCTGGGAATATGTTTGTTTTGGCTTGTACTGTGATGAGTTTTTCAATGTATATCTAATTCCAGGCTCCCTGTTCTCTTCACCTCCAGCATGTTATAGAAGTCATCTCTTTGTTTCTCAGCTTCTATTATTTCTGCGGAACAATCTGCTGTCACCAATATTACTGCCCTATTCTGTATAATATGTTTAGTCCTTCACCATTTTAAGATGTACCCTTTATTGGTGGGTTTCATAAATTTCATTATGATGAACCTACAATTTTTTTTCTGATTCTAAGACTTGAACTTAGTCCTGGATACTTCCAACTCATTGGCTGGTACCCTACCATTTAAGCCATGCCTCCAATCCCAGTGCTTACAATTTTTAAAATAGAATTTGAACTCAGGGCCTCACTGCTTGTCAGCCTAGTGCTTTACCAGTTGAGTTATACCTCCAGTCTGACATTTTGCTGGCTAACTGGAGAGAGAATCCCATAGAGTTTTCTGTCCAGGCTGGTTTTGAACCATAATCTGTCAGGTCTTGGGCTCCTGAGTAGCTAGGACTACAGGTCATTGGTGCTGAACCTCAGAAGGCCTCATTTGGGTTGGCTTTGAACCGTGATCCTCAGATCTCAGCCTCCTGAGTAGATAGGATTACAAGCATGAGTCACTGGCACCTGGCTAGTAGGCCTTGTTTGGCTCTATTCTTCTTCCTAGCCTTTGGAGGGTTGTGGTTTAATCCTCCATGAAGGCACAGATCACCTTGAGGAGATATTACTGAGCTTTGGCTTTCAGGATTAGCCTTTAATCTTTGGCAATCAAAATTCCAAATTATGATTTACAATTACAGATTATACTTCTGTGTAGTCAGTGTGTGCATGATCTACCTTCCCTCACTCCTCCAACTTTCCTCAGGTGGTAAGTTCTCCTAGCTTGCTTCTAAGCTCCACTACAACCTGATAGGAGGTACCTTTGCATGTGAACAAGGATCCGAACAGCAACAAGCATCTTAGAGTTTCATTTTTAACATCACTTTCCAACTTTTTGTGAATTACTAGCTACACTTGGTGAGTACCCATGGGCCAGAGATGTCAACTTTGGGCAGATTTGGTTTATGGGTGAATTCTTTCAAATTATAGTCTTCTATGCTACCCTTCATATGGATCCCAATATCTCCTAACATCTGTGTCTACTATCTGCTTTCCTTCTCTCAGAACAAACTGCTTCCTCAGCGAGGTAGTGTCTCTGCTTCTATGAAGAACTCAATACTTTCTCAATAGTATTCTGCTTGGGTCTTCAACTCACTAACGTGTTTCAATAATGGAATTTTCTAGATTATCTGTCATTTTTGTTGCTCTTGTAACTTTCTCATCTGATTGGAAAAGAAACTTATTTGTTATTCTATGTGTGTGTGTGTGTGTGTGTGTGTGTGTGTGTGTGTGTGTGTGCATTTACTTTGTGCTGGTACTGGAGCTTGAACTCAGGGCACTATCTTGTAGCCTTTTTGTTCAAAGGTAATGTTCTACTATAGCTTCATTTCTAACTTTTTGATGGTTAACTGGATAGAAGAATCTCACAAACTTTTCTGCCCAGGCTGGCTAAGAACTGATATTCTCAGATCTCATTTTGCTAAGTAGCTAGGGTTATGTGAGCCACAGGAACCTGCCTTCTATTATTTATATTATATGTCTCCTTTATGGATGAGATAACTAGCTTAGGTGCAAATCATACACATAATGCAATTACAGCTTTCTATTCACAATAGAAAATGTTTGTGGCTAATTAAAATCTTTTTGTTCTCCTCTTAGATGAGAAAACTGAATTTTATAGCTCTTGAAACATGAAGGACATTGAAACGGGGACCTCAGTGAGTGACTCATGCTTTCCTGCTTCCTTGTAATTCTAATTGGGAAACATTCGACAGAAATACTTTGATTATCTGAACTGGTGATAATGCATAGAGGGTCCTGTCACTGACTCATTGCAAAAATAGAATTATTTTCTGTGTTCTATTTTTTTTTTTTTGGGTCCGGTTGTGGGGCCTGAATTCTGGGCCTGGGTGCTGTCCCTCAGCTCTTCAGCTCAAGGCTAGCGCTCTACCACTTGAGCCACAGCGCCACTTCCGGCTTTTTTCTTTTTGCTTATGTGGTGCTGAGGAATTGAACCCAGGGCCTCAGGCATGCAAGGCAAGCGCTCTACCACTGAGCCACCTTCCCAGCCCTCTGTGTTCTATTTTATACTCCTTTAACTTACAATATTTCTGATATTTAAAGAAGGCTTGTGATTTCGTTACTTTTACTTTACTCAAAGTAAGATATTCTCTGTATTAAAGGCCATACTTTTACAGATAGTGCATAATTTAACTATGCTATTTATCTTCTTGAAATTTTGTAAATTTTCTAACTTTAATATTTCTTTATAAATCAGTGTTTCATCTATTTAATTAGTTGTGTTGCACTATAATGCAATCCAAGTTGTGAGTATATGTATATTTATTAATCTACATATACTAATAGGATTTATCAACATAAAACTTATTGTGTTACATTAATACAATCTTCACTCTGAAGTAGAGTAGTTGTGTAACTTTTTTCATTCAATACAAATATTCTTATTAATATATATGTATGTGTATATATATATGTTTACCTATTATTCTTTCTGTTGTGGGAATTGTCACATTTGTAATTTCAATAGATCATTGTGGCAATTTAATCTGGCACCTTATGCTGATTGAATTTTGCCTGGACAAGGATTAACTAGCAATATGACACACATTTATTTCCCTTTGGTGCATATAAATCTCTCATTTTTGGAAGGGAGAATAGATGTCTCATTTATTTATTTATTTTTATGTTTTTAAGCATCCAACTGCAAAATCTTCAGAGTAATTCCCACCCCTAAGATCTCCTTTATAGGTTTTATATTGTCAAGGACTCATGGTATAATAATAGAAAAATTGCATAGAAAAAAATTGCTTTCTTTCATAGAACAAATTGCTTTCTTTCATAGAACAAATTGCTTTCTTTCTTTCTCTCTCTCTCTTTTTGGTATTTTTTTTTTTCCTGATTGTCCAGTGTTGGATGAGACCCAGTGGATACTGTGCTCCAAGCTGATTTACACTTTTGGTGATCTAAGTGCAGTTGGGGTTTGAAGTATTGTATACTATTGCCAAAAAAATTGAATAAAGTAACTTACATATAGAAGTCTTGGTTAGGTACGGAGAGTTTTATTCAAATGTTTGAAATTGATGTCTTTTTAAACAGATGCGCCTTTGACATTGAAAATATCTCTGTCTTCAAAATCTAGACCTAAACAGCAGGGTCCTCTTCTCTGTGATAACAAGTTAGATATTCCTGCATAGCACAAACTTGCACAAAAGGACACAACACCAATGGTGGCTCACACTTGTAATCCTAGCCACTCAGGAGGCTGAGATCTGAGGATCACAGATTGAACAAAGCCTAGGTAGAAAAGTCCATGAGACTCTTATCTCCAATTAATCATCAGGAAGCCAGAAGTGGCAGCTGTGGCTCAAAGTAGTAAGGTACTAGCCTTGAACAAAAATGCTTAGGGACAGTACCCACACCCTGATTTCAAGCCTCATGACAGACAAAAAGAAAAAAAAACCAAGAAGGAGAAGGAGGAGAAGGAGAAGGAGAAGCAGCAGCAGGAGGAGGAGGAGGAGGAGGAAGAGGAGGGGGAAGGGGAGGGGGAGGGGGAGGGGGAGAGGAGGGGGAGGGGGAGGAGGAGGAGGAGGAGGAGGAGGAGGAAGAAGAGGAAGAAGAGGGAGAAGAAGGAGAAGAAGGAGAAGATTTAAAAAGAATACTTCTGTTACTTGAGAGCTGGCACTCAGCACTGGTTACAATATGAGCTTTTGTCCTCAACATTTTTCTGTGATCAACTCTACACAGACTCCAAGAGCAACTTCTTCATGTCTTGAAGTTTGTATTATAGAGATAACAGTATTACTGCTACTCATGTGGTGAGGGTTCCAGGTAGTAGCCTTATGTCAACTTCAGAAATTGACACTGCTTTTCAATACAGGAAGGATTTGAGAGGCAGAAGGGCTTCATGTGGGAGAAAAGACACCTTAATTGACTTGTCAAGTGCTTCCTTCCCAATAGGAGGATTGCAGTTTATTTCGCACTACAACAAAAATGTTATTTCTCAGTCCTGAAGAGAGTCCTTTATTCCATTTTTTTTCTCTGGCTCAGAGTTTTATTAATGAAATAGTATCAAATTTATGAGTTACATATGATGACTG